>NC_064267.1:43020000-43728750 GCF_003254725.2 Canis lupus dingo | reverse complement strand
AGCTCTAGGGAACATATACAGGGATTATGTTTTATTAATCATAGTATATGCTAACCCTGAGCCTAACACTCCTAAATCTTCATTGAATATTAGACAAATGAGATGTACAATTCAGCCTTATTATATAATCCAAAACTATTTGGTCATCTTCAACTCTGGGTTAACTTTTCTTTTTTTAAAACCAGTTATAACTTTTTATTACTAAATGCCAGTAAGTGATTAACAACTATAAAGTAGATGACTATTCTGGATATTGTGGAGGGAAAATAGAAAAATAATTATGAAAACTTTTATCTAAAATGATACCAATATTGGGAATTTGGGGGCCGCTTGGCTGGCTCAGTAAGTGGAGTGTGAGACTCTTGTCTCGGGATTGTGGGTTTGAGCCCCGCACATTGGGTATAGAGATTAGTTCAAAATTAAATCTTGAAGCACCTGTGTGGCTCAGTCAGTTAAGTGTTGCCTTTGGCTCAGGTCATGATCTTGGGGTCCTGTGATTGAACCTTGCCTCAGACTCCCTGCTAAATGGGGAATCTCGTCCTTCTTCTTCCCCTCCCCCAGTTCATACTATCTCTCAAATAAATAAATAAAATCTTTAAAAAGTTTTTTTGAGATAAATCTTTTTAAAAGACTTTTAGACTACATTTGTGTTCAGAATGATCATGGTTTGGAGGATGTATATATATTTCAGTTTCTTCAAGTGCTTTAACTCTTTTTTTAAGAGTTTTTTATTTTATTTGTGGGGAAGGGGCAGAGAGAGAGGGAAAATCTCACGCAGGCTCACACCCAGTGTAGAGTTCGATATGTGCCTCTATCTCCATACCCTGATCATGACCTAGGCCAAAATCAAGAGTTGGACACTTAACCAACTGAGGCACCAAGGTGCCCCATGGTCCATTAACTCTTATGTAAGATAGGAAAACACAAAGAAAATATTTCTCTGGCCCCTGATATTAATATATTAAGTAAATTGAATGGATGAGACACATTTGATTTTTGGATGCTTAGCAAAGTTATGCCTGAAATCATTATTTTGACTCATTAAGCATTAGTATCTGTGGTAGTCAGCTTGGAATTTGTTCATTCTAATTTTTTTATTTTTAAGAAATGAAATATATGATTGATATTAGTGTAGAATACGTATTATACTGTATGTTAAACTGTGTCTCGGTATATAACAAATTACCATTTAAAATTAGTTCTAGGTGACACCTGGGTAGCTCAGCAGTTGAGCGTCTGCCTTTGGCTCAGGGCGTGATCCTGGACTCCCAGGATCGAGTCCCACATTGGGCTCCCTGCATGGAGCCTACTTCTCCCTCTGCCTGTGTCCCTGACTCTCTCTCTCTCTCTCTTTGTGTGTGTGCCTCATGAATAAATAAAATCTTTAAAAAACAATTAGTTCAAAATGCTATATGTAAAAAAAAAAAAAATGCTATATGTAAGAGAAATTCACCAAAAAAAAAAAAAAAAAAGCCATAGTAAAATAAAGGAATATTCTGTGCAAAAGAGCAATTTACAAGTTTAGAAGGTAGCTTATTGGTAGATCTAAGACTTGGGTTTTAATATATTTCCATCTCTTACTAGATATGAGGCTTTAAGTCTGTTAATGTCTCTGAGGCTGTTTTTTAATCTTTAAAATGGGAATGATACCTGCTTTGAGAGGGGCAGCTAGATAATATTGTAAAAATGATTTATAAACTTTAAGGTGCTATGCAAATGAATGATGAATTTCACTGATGGCCTTAGGTTTGATAGCCTAATTCTGTATCTTTTTATTATTGCATAATAAATCATAGTAAGCCTATTAAAGCAACGGCGTGGGAAACATTAGAGTGGAAGGTTTACTTGGGCATAAAAAATAACTACCATTAAGCTTTTCATATATCTATAGAGTCTATATGCAGACTAGACTCTTTTTTAAAAATTTATACAATAATCCTGCAAAAAAAAATGTGGACTGGGTTATGTTGGACTCTCCGTAGTTTCTTTTAATATTTTTCCAGTTTTATCATAATATAATCAACATATAATATGCTTTTTCTTTCTTTCTTTTTTTGTCTTCAGAAGAGCTCCGGACCAAGACTATATTTCCTCTTTGTGCTAGATCCTTTCCATTCCTACAGATCTCTTTTTCACATGCTTATCAGGTGTCTCTCTGAATCTTTTTTTTTTTTTTTAAGATTTTATTTATTTATTGCGAGGGATCCCTGGGGGCTCAATGGTTTAACACCTGCCTTCAGCCCAGGGCGTGATCCTGGAGACCCGGGATTGAGCTCCCTGCATGGAGCCTGCTTCTCCCTCTGCCTGTGTCTCTGCCTCTCTCTCTCTGTGCCTTTCATGAATAAATAAATAAAATATTCCAAAAAAAAAAAAAAAAGATCCCTCTAGAGCATATAAAGTATCTCATTGTGGTTCTAATTTGAATTTCCCTGATAACTAATGATGTTGAGCATCTTTTTATGTGTTTATTGGCAACCTTTGGGAAAATGTCCAGATTCTTGCCTTCTTGCCCCCCCCCCTTTTTTTTTTTTTTTTTTTTTTAAGATTTTGTTTATTTGTGAGAGAGACAGGAGGAATGGAGGGAGAGGGAGATATTCTCTAGGAGACTGTCCTGATGTGGAGCTCCATTCCAGGACCCTGAGATCAAGGCCTGAGCTGAAACCAAAAGTCCAACACTCAACCAACTGAGCCACCCAAGTGCCCTTTGCCCATTTTTTAATTGGGTTATTTATCTTATGATTAAGTTGTAAGAAGTCTTTATATATTCTGGATACAGTTCCCTTATCAGATCTATGATTCACAAATATTTTCTCCCATTCTGTAGGTTGTCTATTTTCTTTTCTTATTTTTTTTAAAACATTTAATTTATTTATTCATGAGAGACACAGACACACACACACACACACACACACAGAGGCAGAGACACAGGCCGAAGCAGGCTCCATGCAGGGAGCCCAACGTGGGACTCCATCTTGGGTCTCCAGGATCACACCCTGGGCCAAAGGCGGCGCTAAACCGCTGAGCCACCGGGGCTGCCTGGTTGTCTATTTTCTTGATAGTGTCTTTTGAAGCATAGTGTTTTTAATTTTGAGTAAGTCCAATTTTTTGTTTTTGTTGTCACTTGTGCTTTTGTTATCATACCTAAGAAGACTGTGCCTAACTCCAGGTCACAGTTACGCCTATATTTTTTTCTGTTTCATAATTCTATCTGGATCTGTAACCCATTTTGAGTTAATTTTTATTTATGTGAGAGCTTAGGATCCAGTTTGTTTTTGCACATAGGTGTCCGTGGTCTCAGCACCATTTGTTGAAAAGATTTTTTTTCTCCCATTGTCTTGGCACTCTTATCAAGTATCAATTGACCGTACATGTGAGGTTTATGGATTGTCAATTCTATTCCTTTTATCTGTATGTCTATCCTTATGCAAGTACCACAATATAGCTTTCTGAAATCAGGAAGCATGAGTTACCCAATTTTATTCTCATTCTTAGACTTGTTTGGCTACTCAAAGACTCTTGATTTCTTTATGAATTTTAGGATCAGTTTGTCAATTTCTGCAAAAAAGAAAATGCAGCTGGGATTTGGTAAGGATTGAGTTTGAATCTGTAGATCAATTTGGGGAGTATTGCCATCTTTTTAATTTTTTTTTTAAGATTTTATTTATTTATTTGAGAGAGAACACAAGCAGAGGAGGGGCAGAGGGAGAGGAAGAAGCAGACTCCTCACTGGGCAGGGACCCCAACGTGGGGCTCAATCTCAGGACCCTGAGATCATGACCTGAGCCACTCAGCCATCTTTTGTTTTTTTTTTTTAAATAGGCTCCACACCCAGCATGGAGCCCATCACAAGGCTTGAACTGACAACTTAAGATCAAGACCTGAGCAGAGATCAAGAATCAGACGCTATCTAAGCCACCCAAGCACCCCAGTATTGCCATCTTAACACTATTAATTTATGCCATCAATGGAATTTTATTTTGATCTGTAGGAGAGAAAAAAAGCATTGTAATGAAAGAAGTTTTTGCTTTCCCTCCACAAGTGAAAAGCCTCTGGGGGAAAATCCCACAAGTGAGTAGACAAAAAACCTCAGAACCATCGATCCCAGTCTCCCAACTCAGGAAGTTACATACACTGAGCCTTGGAGAATCCATACTGAGTTTCCATAGACTGACATTGGCCTGTCCCCTATTGATGGGGACATAGATTTTGTTCCTTCTGACCTCTAAAGTATCCTAAGTGGTCAGAGACAGCAGGGGAGGCATGTTTGTTTCCTAAATAGATGAACCTGTTGTTTTTGTATCCTTTAAGTCTTTAAGTTTCCTGGGCATAAGAAAATTGCTTTTCGTTGTTGCCATTTTGTTTTATGCTGGTTAGTTTCTTTTGCTTGTCTGCTTTGGGGGAGTTCTTTAAACTTTATCAGCTAGAACAGTTTGAAAGTTAGCAAGATAAAATTTGCAGGTTAGCTTTGAGGCTTCTTCAGAGTCTGGAGACTATGGGCTTCTAAAGAGACCTAATATGTAATAATTCCATTGGAAATCGGTTTGTAAACGCAGTTACAGCATCAGTTAATTAATGGCTCATTTTTTATATTCCTTCAGTGTTTACCCCCCAGAGTCTACTCATATGTAGTTGCACCAGCATGTAATAGATCAGAGTAAAGAATATATACTGGTAGGGTCTGTCCTTCCCATGCCCTTGACTGTTTTGCCTTTCTCATTCTTAAGATCACTGTCTTAAATGTTACCTTTGGGAGAAGTTGGCCTCTTCTGTACTCAGGAGGCTTGATCTTTCTATTAAGAGCCTCTCTTTTTTACTCTAAGAAAACTAAAGGAGGATGGGCAGTCTGGTGGCTCAGTGGTTTAGCGCCACCTTCAGCCCAGGGCCTGATCCTGGAGACCCGGGATCGAGTCCCACATCGGGGTCCATGCACGGAGCCTGCTTCTCCCTCTGCCTGTGTCTCTGCCTCTCTTTCTTTCTGTGTCTCTCATGAATGAATAAATAAATAAAATCTTTAGGGGATCCCTGGGTGGCTCAGCGGTTTAGCGCCTGCCTTTGGCCCAGGGCGCGATCCTGGAGTCCTGGGATCGAGTCCCACATTGGGCTCCCGGCATGGAGCCTGCTTCTCCCTCTGCTTGTGTCTCTGCCTCATTCTCTCTCTATGTCTATCATAAATAAATAAATCTAAATAAATAAATAAATAATAAATAAATAAATAAATAAATAAATAAATAAAATCTTTAAAAAAAAAACTAAAGGAGGATAAATGATGCCGTTTGCTGATGGAAACCTGGTTTTTGTTCTTGATCCCTGATGGCGTGATTTCTGTCTCTGGAAATGATCTTCCTCTCTTATAGCAAAACATGGAGCTTCTAGTATGCTCTCTCTCTGAAAGTCAAAGGGTAACGGCAGTCCCTGGAGGAAAGCACAGGCTCTGACTGGGGACTGATGTTGAAGCCAGATCTAGTGAAGTGCTCACTCAGTTATCCCTGGGGAAATCTCTAGGTAAGGGAAAAACGACAGATCTGGCTCATCAGTACTGCCCAGTGATCATTTGTAGAAATCCTAGGGCAATTTTCAATCTTAAAAATGAGTCAGTCAAAAAATAATTACTTGCATCTTTATCCCACTATTAGCTATTTAATATTAGGTAAGGTTTTTAATATCTCCAAAACTTCATTTTCCTGTCCAGAAAGTGAAGTAATAGAGGTAATGATATCTGAACCATAGGATTTTGTGTCTGTAAAGCCCTTATTGCCGGGCTTGGCACACTGACTATTAATGAGATAAAAATCTATAAAGTATGAGGAAATAAGACCTAACTATAGAAAGTTTAAACATAAGACAGAAGGGATCCCTGGGTGGCGCAGCAGGTTTGGCGCCTGCCTTTGGCCCAGGGCGTGATCCTGGAGACCCGGGATCGAATCCCACATCAGGCTCCCGGTGCATGGAGCCTGCTTCTCCCTCTGCCTATGTCTCTGCCTCTCTCTCTGTCTCTCTGTGACTATCATAAATAAATAAAAATTAAAAAAAAAAAAAAAACATAAGACAGAAAATAACAGTGCACACAAACTATTACCAGCTAGCGAAACAGACTTTACACTCAGAGAAAAAAGTGTATTTTGACAATCATATTAATACTAATCTGGTGAATACTTACTGTGTTCCAGGCACTGTCCTACATTAATTCTCATTGACTCTTCACAAAAAATCATGTAAGTAAATACATTTTAGAGTTGAGGCAAACGAAACCTTAAGAATGGCAGAGCTAGGGTAGCCCTGGTGGCACAGTGGTTTAGGGCCGCCTGCAGCCCAGGGCATGATCCTGGAGACACTGGATCGAGTCCCACGTCAGGCTCTCTGCATGGAGCCTGCTTCTCCCTCTGCCTGTGTCTCTGCCTCTCTCTCTGTCTCTATGAATAAATAAATAAAATCTTTAAAAAAAAAAAAAAAAAAAGAATGGCAGAGCCAGGGATCCCTGGGTGGCTCAGCAGTTTAGCACCTGCCTTTGGCCCAGGGCACAATCCTGGAGTCCCGGGATCGAGTCCCACGTCGGGCTCCCGGCATGCAGCCTGCTTCTCCCTCCTCCTGTGTCTCTGCCTCTCTCTCTCTCTCTCTCTCTCTCTCTCTCTGTCATAAATAAATAAATCTTCACTGGGTGTTATTCTGTATGTTGGCAAATTGAACACCAATAAAAAATAAATTTATTATTAAAAATAATAAATCTTTTTAAAAATTAAAAAAAAAAAAAAAAGAATGGCAGAGCCATGGTTTTAACCTGGGCTGTGAGACTCCACACCTGTGCCTTAACCACATGTACACTGATGGGAAGAGAAGGAATGCCAGAGAAATAAAAGGGAAAGAAAAGGGAGTTTCAGATGGGCTTCTATGCCTTAGGAAATCATAGAAGGTTTCAGGGGATCATGTCACATATAGGAATAGGTCAGTGATGGAACCAGTGGCTGAAGCAGATTCTTTTTAAGTAAACTGAAGACATCTTAGAATTCAGGGTGTTGGATAAGGGTGTGTGTCTACACTTGATCCAGTGACAGTAGAAAGCACTGAAAAGTTTGGAGCAGGTTGGGGACAAGATCCAAGTGATATTTTAGAAACAATAGTCTGGCAATAGTGTGCAGATTAGGTTGGAAAAACATGCAAATGCATTTCAATGGAAGAAATAGCAAGGTTTGGTGACTGGAAAGGAAGGAGGGGGTCATGAAGGTCAATGCCCAAAGAGACAGCCTTCAAGCAATTTTGATACCAAAATAGTTTTCTCAAATTTGGAAACCTTAAGAATAGGCTGTAAATGACTCCCTGCCCCTCATTCCTGTAAACTTCCTGTACTTCCCAAAATGCAGGCTCTTCCAGGATTCAGTCCCTTCTGGTTGTCTCATCCCTTTGCTTATACTCCACCCATTTTTCCCCAAGAGCACCCTGCCCTGTCAGAAAGTCCTTTTACTTTCTAAACAAAATTCTTGGGCAGTCCGGGGTGGCTCAATGGTTTAGTGCCGCCTTCAGCCCAGAGCCTGATCCTGGAGACCCGGGATCCAGTCCCACATCGGGCTCCCTGCATGGAGCCTGCTTCTCCCTCTGCCTGTGTCTCTGCGTCTCGAATGAATGAATGAATGAATGAATAAATAAATAAATAAAACCAAATTCTCCCATCCTGGAGCTTTTCATGGAGTCCTCCCTCCCATTTGCCTGCCTCCCGAAACCTGCCTGACCCTTTCCCACAGAGGCGGTGGCTTCCTTGGGAGTGCTGGGGAGGACAGCTCTTCCCCACCCACACCAAGGGCCAGGCTCAGTGGGCCAATTTGACAGGTGAAAATGTGCCTTCCCCCATGTTTTGCCTAGTGTTCCTTTGAAACGTTTTATCTTTTTCTTTTTTTTTTTAAGATTTTATTTATTCATGAAAGAGAAAAAAAGGCAGAGACATAGGCAGAGGGAGAAGTAGGCTCCATGCAGGGAGTCCAATGTGGGACTCTATCCCAGGACCCCAGGATCACACCCTGAGCCAAAGGCAGACGCACTCAACCACTGAGCCACCCAGGCCTCCCCATTTTATCTTCTTCTTATATAAATGCTCCTTGTATAGTAAAGACCCTGTCCCTTTGCTTGTCATATTATAAATATTTTTCTAGGTTCTCATTTGACTTTATTTATGATGGTTTTGAGGTACGGAAAGTGTTCTGGTTTTACTTTCAGAAATACTTTAAGAATAAAATTTAACTCGGAAAATACAAATACATTTTTCTTGTAAAAACTTTTTTTTTCCTTGTAAAAACCTAAAATAATTTGAATAAACCAGTCCCTTTTTCTCTCTGTACCTAATCCTAGTCCTCTTTCCCTCCTACTGAAACACTTGGGTTCTAAATTTTTTCTATGGAATTATATATACTTAGTTTTTTGTATGATTTCTTTTGTTTTTCTACTCAGGCCTTCCTTATCCTTAGGTCATATAAATATTCACCTATATTTTCTTTATATCTAACTCTTGAGGCCAGTTGGGTACAGGTATCCTCTGCTTTTCCAAAGTTTGTGTTAGGCCATTTCACATTTACTAAAGACCTGCATTAGTACTTGTTTTCACTAACTGAAAAATCCAAAGAGGATTTTCACTTCTACAGAAAAAGGGGAAAACAACAGTAGCGTTGAACATTTATCTTGGAGTGAGCCATTATGGAGGCTGTGTGCACCCCCAGCAGTGAGCGTGGCACTGCCCAGCTCCCATCCTGGAAACTACACCAAGTGTCTCAACATCAAGCCACCATAGCTTTGAATTGTGTCTATGAGCATCTGTGCTCTTTCTTGATTTATTATCTGTTAGCAAGATGTGTCTGGAGGTACCAGAAAAACCTGAGAGATGATTTTATAGGTGTAGAAACACTCAAAACTTTTTCCACATACATTAATAGTAATTACTTCTTGGCTTCGTGCCATTTCGGCTTACAAAAGTTTTCACAGGAACGCTGTACTTTTAGATAGTGGGTAAAACCTATATATTGTAATAAACAATGTGAGATAATTTTTTTTAAGATTTTATTTATTTATTCATGAGAGAGACAGAGACACGGGCAGAGGGAGAAGCAAACTCCATGCAGGAAGCCCGATGTGGGACTCCATCCGGGTCCGCAGGATAATGACCTGGGCCAAAGGCAGGCGCTAAACTGCTGAGCCACCCAAACATCCCAGTGTGAGATAATTAACCGTTTTTTTTTTTTTTTCCACTGGTTTGGAATTTAGTGTATATAAAGTCCGTATATGCTGGGGTCATAGCTAAGTTTTTTGGTATATCAATCTACCTATTTTTATGCTAGTACCACAGTAATTGTAGCTTGTCATATACTTTAGTGTATTTCCCACCACTACCACCCACATGTTCTACATCACTTAGGTTAAAACCATGGCCCTTAAAAATGCCCTTCTAATAGCATCCTCCTTTACCAACCCTTTTCCCCTTCTCTCTAAAGTAAAAAATCAGTTTTCTCTCTTGAATTCCTTGATTTTTACAAAGTTCCATTATTTTTTTTTTTTTAGCTACCTGGTTCAAAACCATTAGCAGCTGTTTATAAGGCAGCAGCTCTCTCCACAATGATTAACTTTTCTGTATCTTTCTCCTATCCCGAAACTTAAAATTCTCAGACTGAGAAATATACCCCCAGTCAAAGGAGGACAAGAAACCTCCTCCTGGGATGCCTGGGTGGCTCAACGGTTGAGCATCTGCCTTTGGCTTAGGGCGTGATCCTGGGGTCCTGAGATCAAGTCCCACATCGGTCTCCCCATGGGGAGCCTGCTTCTCCCTCTGCCTATGTCTCTGCCTCTCTCTGTGTGTCTCTCATGAGTAAATAAATCTTTAAAAAAAAACCTCCTCCTCCTGGCCTTTACTGTAATTTCTCTTTAATTTCACTTGAACTATACTCCTGGCCTCTCTCTGCCTTTTTCCCCCTATTAAAATTTTTGTTATATTACTGGAGTATCATTTACTCTCATATTACTAAGGGGAAAAAACTAAATGATATGTTTAAACATAAGTAAAATACAACAGTGGGATATTGAAGTCCATAAAGAAGAGCCATAAAGTCTTAAATGTTGTCTTAGAAACAAGTAATATGGATGTACATGTGGGTGGGTGTCTTCATCTTTTTTTTATTTTTAAACTCATTTTGAAATAATTTTAGCTTACAAGAACTTATAAAAATAGTGTAGTGAGTTCCCATGTACCCTTCAAGTACAGTGAGTTCCCATATACTCAATGATAATATCTTAATAGCATCTTACATAGCCTTGGTACATTATCAAAACCAGGAAACAGACACTGGTACAATACCATTAACTGCTGTTTTACCTTGGATAACATACATTCTAGAATTACCATGAGAGTTCTCTTGGCAAATAACCATGCATGGAGTAGTCATGGAACCAGCAGCTTTTCAGCTATCTTATTTCCATCCGGGCTCAGTGACATATATTAATAGAAATGAGAGGTTGAGCAGAGAAACAAAGGGTAACAAGAATCCTAGTGGACTTTGTCAAAGCTAATTCTAGAATGTCCTTTTGTTCTTCCTCTGACATTTCCATGTTCCCAAAGTAGCCAACCAGAAGTTTCATGGAATAGCAAATTACTCGTCCTGTTTGGTATGTTCTTGCCTCCTGTTTTATCCTGTTTCCAGGGGAGGAGCCAGGAGTCAAGTTAGGCAGGGGAGGGAATCCATAGCCTCTGCTGTTGTTACAAGTCAAAAGCAAACGGTAGCCCTCCCCTGTGGCTTCGGACTGAGACAAAGGAAAATAATGAATAATGTGACAGGAACAAATTGACAGTGGCCACATCTGCCAGTAGTTACTAATATAGCCTAGAATGTCAGGTTCTGATGGTAAAAGTTGGTGCTGCCCTGAAAGTTGTTTCCCATAAAGTTGTTTGGTCTTGACCCTTGTTTAAGGCATTATTGGAAGTGTATGCTTATCATAGAGTGTCATTGATGTAGAGGACAGTGCTGTTTTCAGGTTCTCTAGCCAAAAAAAAGGAACAAATGTAAGTTTATGAATGCATCAAGGGAATTTTTTAAAAATGTTTTTAGCAGTCTTGTGTGGCAGGGAAAGGTATATTACAGTGGTGTGACAAATTAAGGTCTAGCTTTTTTTTAGGGGACTCAGTATCTGAAATATGATTATATCAAAGTGGAGTATAATCTTTAGAGGTTGTTACCATCTGATAATGACTGAAATCCTTCCCTGTCACAACAAAGACTTCTCACAGATGGACCTCCCTTGAGAAATCACTGTAAACAAATCAAACTCTCAAACTGGGGCAGGCACCTGGGTGGCTCAGTCACTTAAAATTTCAACTCTTGTTTTAGGTTCAGGTCATGATCTCGGCTTGTGGGATCCAGCACCCCCTCCCCTTGCAGGCTCTACACTCAGCAGGAGGTTTGCTTGAGATTCCCTCTGCCCCCCACATGTGCATGCACATGCACTCTCTCAAATAATCTTAAGAAAAACAACTCAAATTGGGGCTTTAAACATTAATATTATAGAAGATTTATTTCATTTATAAGATAACTCATTTGGCACTATTGAAACAGTAAGTTCCTACAGAGCTTTTTAAAATTGTTTGATTTACAAAAACCAAAAAACCTTCATTTTCACCATTTTTTTCTTTGTTTTTTTTACCAACTTTTTTTGTTTTGTTTTTTGTTTTTAAAGATTTTATTTATTTATTCATGATAGTCACAGAGAGAGAGAGAGAGAGAGAGGCAGAGACACAGGCAGAGGGAGAAGCGGGCTCCATGCACCGGGAGCCCGACGTGGGATTCGATCCCGGGTCTCCAGGATCGCGCCCTGGGCCAAAGGCAGGCGCCAAACCGCTGCGCCACCCAGGGATCCCGCAACTTTTTTTTTAAGATTTTATTTATTTATTCATAAGAGACACAGAGAAGGCGGGGGAGGGGGCAGAGATACAGGCAGAGGGAGAAGCAGGCCCCATGCAGGGAGTCCAATGTGGGACTGAGTCTCAGGTCTCCAGGGTCATGCCCTGGGCCAAAGGCGGCGCTAAACCGCTGAGCCACCCAGGTTGCCCTCACCAACTATTTTAAATTGCTAAAATTCACCTGTATAAAAAAGTATTCACCATGTTTTTATTAAGGCATCTCACTGGCTCTTAGATATGGTACATGGTTCCTTTTTCTGGTTAAAAGTATATATTTACATGACCAGCAAACAGATATGCTCATGTATTTTTAAAAGCTAACAAATCTCCAAAATACTATGAAAACATACTGTTATTTATTTAGGATAATACCCATTTTAAAAAGATTCCTGGGATGCCTGGGCGGCCCAGCGGTTGAGCGTCTGCCTTCGACCCAGGGCATGATCCTGGAGTACTGGGATCTAGTCCCACATTGGGCTCCCTACATGGAGCCTGCTTCTCTCTCTGCTTGTGTGTCTCTGCTTCTCTCTGTGTGTGTTTCTCATGAATAAATAAAAATCTTTAAAAAGAATAAAATAAAATAGATTCTTTCATATGTCAACTGTACTTCAGTAATATTTTTTTTTATTTGAGAGAAAGTGCATGCCAGTGGACACAGGGACAGGGAGAGGGGGAGAGAGAGAGGGAGAGAGAGAGAGAGAGAGAGAAAGATCTCAAGTAGACTCTGCACTGAGCAGGGAGCCCAACGTGAGTCAATCTCACAACCCCAGGATCATGACCAGAGCCGAAACCTAGAGTCAGACACTCAACTAACTGAGCCACCCAGACACCCCTCAATAATAAAAACTTTTAAGTAAATAAAAATACAAAACATATTTAAGCTTAAAATCCTTTACAATACTTATGTCAGGGGATCACTGGGTGGCTCAGCGGTTTGGCGCCTGCCTTCGGCCCAGGGCCTGATCCTGGAGACCTAGGATCGAGTGCCGCGTCGAGCTCCCTGCATGAAGCCTGCTTCTCTCTCCCCCTGTGTCTCTGCCTCTCTCTCTCTTTCTCTCTCATGAATAAATAAAATCTTTAAAAAAAAAAAAAAAAAGAATACTTATGTCAGCAAAGTTGAAGGACTTCCAAATGGATGTCCCTAATATTTGAAGGTGAATTGAAGACATTTATAAGTTAAAGATTGTGTATATATGATTTCTACACTTAATGGGAAAAATCATTCCAAATGAGATTCATTCATTTTAAGAAATTAAGACCAAAAAAATGTATTTGTGCTGGGCAGATTTCATGCTAATAGAGCTAATAATGATCTTTGTTTTTCTGGCATAGCTTTAAGAATGTACCTCTGATCACTTCTCAGGCTTTTGGCTAAGTTAAGTGTAAGAATATACCTCTGTTTTGACTTTGGTAGCATCTTTTAGAGATTTCATTCTGCGGGACACCTAGGTAGGTCAGATGGTTAAGCCTCTGCCTTCAGCTCAAGTCATGATCCCGGGGTCCTGGGATCGAGCCCCACATTGGGTTCCCTGCTCAGAGGGGAGTCTCCCTTTCCCTCTCCCTCTCCCTCTGCCTCTCCTCCCCCCCCCCCCCACTAGTGTGCTCTCTTTCTCAAATGAATTTTTTAAATCTTAAAAAAAAAAAGATTTCATTCTGCAAAGTTTGTAATTCTCAACTGTCCTTAAAATGCAGGAAAGGGGGGATCCCTGGGTGGCTCAGCGGTTTAGCGCCTGCCTTTGGCCCAGGGCGCGATCCTGGAGTCCCGGGATCGAGTCCCACGGTAGGCTCCCGGCATAGAGACTGCTTCTCCCTCCGCCTGTGTCTCTGCCCCTCTCTCTCTCTATGATAAATAAATAAATCTTTTAAAAAAATGCAGGAAAGGATTATTCCCAGAATCTGAATTTTTTTAAAGATTTTATGTATGTATGTATGTATGTATGTATGTATTTAAGAGAGAGAGAGAACGCACACAAGCCAGGAGGGAGGGGTAGAGGGAGAAGTGGGCTCCCCACTGAGTGAGAGCCCCATGTGGGACTTGATATCAGGACCCTGAGATCATGACCTGAGCCGAAGGCAGATGAAGACAGATAATTAACAGACTGAGCCACAGGCACCTGTGATTTTTTTTTTTAAGATTTTATTTATCCATGAGAGAGACACAGAGAGAGACAGAGACATAGGCAGTGGGAGAAGCAGGCTCCCTCCAGGGAGCCTGATGTGGACTTGATCCCAGGATCCTAGGATCATGACCTGAGCAGAAGGCAGACGGACGGTCAACCACTGAGCCACCCAGGTGCCCCCCATGATTATTTTTTAAGTAGACTGAAAATAAGAACCAAGTTCTAGACAAATAAGAACTACTCAACTAAGGTACCTGTTAATAAGTGCCATGAGGAGATAACTTGAGCTCTACAAAGTAGAATAAAAATAAAATACTGATTGAGAAATTAGTCCTGTTTTTGCCTTAATTCAAAATTCTAAAATGAAAAACTTGGGCAGCCCTGATGGCCCAGCAGTTTGGCGCCGCCTTCGGCCCAGGGTGTGATCCTGGAGACCCGGTATTGAGTCCCACATCAGGCTCCCTGCATGGAGCCTCCTTCTCCCTCTGCCTGTGTCTCTGCCTCTCTCTCTCTCTCTCTCTGTGTCTGTCATGAATAAATAAGTAAAATCTTATAAATAAACAAACAAATAAATAAAATGAAAAACTTCTCTATAAGGGCACCTGGGTGGCTCAGCAGTTGGGTGCCTGCCTTCGGCTCAGGGAGTGATCCTGGAGTCCTGGGATCGAGTCCCACATCGGGCTCCCTGCATGGAGCCTGCTTGTCTCTCTGCCTTTGTCTCTGCCTCTCTCTCTCTCTGTCTCTCATAAATGGATAGATAAAATCTTTAAAAAAAAAAAAGTACCCTATAAAAAAATGATTGACTGTATCCTAGAGTGCCCCAAACCCAGTAACCTATAAAGTTTCTTTTTTTTTTTTTTTTTTTTTTTAGATTTTATTTATTTATTCATGAGAGGCAGAGAGAGAGAGAGGCAGAGACACAGGTAGAGGGAGAAGCAGGCTCCATGCAGGGAGCCGGACATGGGACTTGATCCCGGAACTTCAGGATCACGCCCTGGGCCAAACCAAGGCAGGCACTAAACCATTGAGCCACCCAGGGATCCCTGAAGTATTTTTCATATGCTAGAAAGTTACTGAATGATGTGGCTAACATCCAAGAACTCCTAGCCAAAGATTTCTATGCTTTTGCTGTCAACTGAACGAGAAGAAACACCTCTGCCCTCAAGAAGTTTATAATCAGGGTGCCTGCTGACTCAGTTGGTTTATATTTGATCCTTTAAGGTTTTCTAGATATACAGTCATATCACTTACAAATAATGATACTTTTGCTTCCTGTTGTCCAATTTTTTAAGATTTTTATTTACTCATGAGAGACAAAAAGGGAGAGGCAGAGACATAGGCAGAGAGAGAAGCAGGGTCCATGGAGGGAGCCCGATGTGGGACTGGATCCCTGGATTCCGGGATCAGGCCCTAGGCTGAAGGCAGGCGCTCAACTGCTGAGCCACCCAGGCGTCCCACCTCTAGAATAATGTTGAATAATTCTGAAAGGTTCTGACACAAAAGAGAATGCTTGTAGTGCATCCCCGGTAAGCATAAATCATGGCTTACTTTATATGTAACATCTTTAGTTCTTCTTATTCAGTATTTCTTGAATCATTCTTCCCTGAATTCAAAATATGTCTTTTAATCTATTGTTAAAAATGTATATTCCTCTCCCATCACCTAACATTTACTTTTACCTCAAGATCATCCAAAGACTGCTAAACCCAGGATATACAAGAATGAGCAAACTAATGGAGACCCAAACAGGTAATGTTTAAGAAAGGATTAAAAGCTTTTACTTTTAAAAGTATTTTACTTGTGAATTACTTTCACAATCAGCTTCACCTAGAGTGGGGAGCCTGTGACTGAAATCAGAATTGCCATTGGTTTGAGCAGTTTGGTATTGAGAGAAGTGGTGAAGACTTAGCTTTTTTCTGGATCTTTTTACAAACAAGTTGTTTTTATTTCATTAAGAGAAAAAAAGACATTGTAATTTAAAGGATAAGAAAGATGATTGCAGAGCACGAAGAATAAGATGGTGATTTTATGGTTGCTTTATTCCTTATTGTGGGGAGGCAGCAGGACAGTGGAAGATGCTTGATCTTCAGTCTGACCATCATCCCAAGTTCTGAGCTTCCTACTTTTCAGCTGTGTAACTTTGGTTAATGGGGCTGCAACGTATTTTCTAGGAATTATGGCAGCTCTGCTTTTTTGCTTTTCTCTTCATCTCATCATACACAGAGAAATTCTGCTATTCTTTGTAAAAAAGTTTGCTGCATGGTATTTGTGGCATTATATAAAAATGACCAAGAGTGTTTCCTTCTCTGAGCAATGGAAGTGAAGACTAGTCAGACTTGATGTGTCTTATTTTAGAGATTTGCTTGGATGGCTTTGCTGTGCAGTTGGTACATCTGGGGCAATTGTAGCCAGCCTCTGCCGATGATCTCTGTCTTTGTTACTCCCATTTCCTTCTATCATGGTTGACTCCTTAAGGGTCCTTTAAGCCAAAGAAAGGTTTCTTCCCACCTCCTTTTATTAGCATGTCTGGTGTGCCATGTGGTGATCATAACACCTGATTGGGTCCCCAAAAAGTGATTCAGCTCTTTTGATTTTGCTGGCTGCTCTTGGGAAAGACTTCAAATGAGTGTCCAGTGTCCATGCTGACCAGAGAGCCTAGGGATGCACGAGGGCAGAGTATCCCCCCTGTGCCTAGATGAGAATAGGGAGTAGGAAGGAGTGTGCAGCAGAAAGGGTGGCAAGAGAGATATTGGGGCGGCCACAAGGTAAAGAATTTAAAATGCAAAGCTAAAAAGTTAGGACTTTTCTCAGTGAAAATCTTTTGAAAGTTTTTAAGAGGAAGTAATGATATGATCCAGTTTGTGTTTTAGGAGTATTACTCTAGTCATTGTATATTAGATTATAAAGGCTAATTGAGTGATATCTTAACTGTGTTGCACATGAGAATTGCTTTTTACTTTTTTATTTTTTTAAATTAAGATTTACTTATTTATTCATGAGAGACACAGAGAGAGAGAGAGAGGCAGAGACACAGGCAGAGGGAGAAGCAGGCTCCATGCAGAGAGCCCGATGTGGGACTCGATCCCGGGTCTCCAGGATCAGGCCCTGAGCTGAAGGTGGTGCTAAACCGCTGAGCCACCCTGGCTGCCCGAGAATTGCTTTTTAAAATGAGCATTCAGGGCAGCCCGGGTGGCTCAGCAGTTTAGCACCACCTTCAGCCCAGCGCGACCCTGGGGACCCAGGATCGAGTCCCACATCAGGCTCCCTGCATGGGGCCTGCTTCTCCCTCTGCCTGTGTCTCTGCCTCTCTCTCTTTCTGTGTCTCTCATGAATAAATAAATAAAATCTTTAAAATAAATAAATAAATAAATAAATAAATAAATAATCATTCAAAAAATTTTAAAATAAAATAAAATGAGCATTCCCGGGTACCTGCCTGTCTTATTCAGAGGAGCATGTGGCTTTTTGTTTGTTTGTTTGTTTGTTTGGTGTTCAATTTGCCAACATAGAGCATGTGGTTCTTAATCCCATAACCCAAATTAATCCCTGAGACTTGTAGGTGAGCATCTTAACTAATTTTTTTTTTTTTAAGATTTTATTTACACAGAGACACAGAGAGAGAGAGGCAGAGACCTAGGCAGAGGGAAAAGCAGACTCCCTGCAGGGAGCCTGATGCAGGACTTGATCCCAGGACCCCAGG
The DNA here is from genome assembly GCF_003254725.2 of Canis lupus dingo. Taxonomy (NCBI): domain Eukaryota; kingdom Metazoa; phylum Chordata; class Mammalia; order Carnivora; family Canidae; genus Canis; species Canis lupus. The sequence continues at coordinate 43,711,010 of NC_064267.1, read as the reverse complement.
ATCATGACCTGAACTAAAGGCAGACGCTCAACCACTGAGCCACCCAGGAGCCCCTTAACTAAATATTTTTAAGCAGGTTGTTTACTGTTAAAATATTTTCTTTTTTCTTTTCTTTTTTTTTTTAATCAGTTTTTTTTTTTTAAAGATCTTATTTATTTGTTCATGAAAGACACACAGAGAGAGAGGCAGAGACAGGCAGAGGGAGAAGCAGGCTCCATGCAGGGAGCCTGATGCAGGACTCGATCCCGGGACTCCAGGATCACGCCCTGGGCCAAAGGCAGGCGCCAAACCGCTGAGCCACCCAGGGATTCCCTGTTAAAATATTTTCATGTTGGAGATAAAAAGTTAGGTATCAGAGCACAGTCACTTGATAATAAAAGCAACTGGCCTGATATAAATAAATAGTTGAATTTTAAAAATCAGTGGGAGAGGGATGCCTGGGGGGCTCAGCGGTTGAGCCCCTGCCTTCAGCTCGGGGCGCGATCCTGGAGTCCCAGGATCAAGTCCCACCTCGGGCTCCCTCCCTGCATGGAGCCTGCTTCTCCCTCTGCCTGTGTCTCTGCCTCTCTCTGTGTCTCTCATGAATAAATAAATAAAATCTTAAAAAAAAAAATCAGTGGGAAAAGAGACAAATCTCCACTGCAGAATTCCAAATAATTCACATAGGAGATAGAGCATAACTCCCCACTCCTTTATTTTGGGCTGCATACAGTGAATTCCTTCCAAGAGAACAATATGGAACGGAGGGAAAGAGTATATTTACAGTGGAGAAACCTGACAAGCACCACCTCAGATCAAGATCAACGTCAGCACTGATAAATCATGTTGATAGTACATAATAATCTTGACATGATGGGATGAAAATGGCACTTCATCTCAATGGTCTTCCTCCTAAAAACTCACAACCACAGCCTAATTATGAGAAAAACATCGGACAAACCCTGACTGGCAGGCACCCAGAAAATATTTGACCCAATACTACTCAACACTGTCAAGGTCATTAAAAAAAAGGAAAATCTGAGAAACTCTCAGAAGCCTAGAGGAGCTTCAGGAGACATGATAACTATATGTAATGTGGGATCCTGGAACAGAAAAGGGATATTAAATTAAAACTAAGGAAATCTGAACAAACTGTAGGCTTTAGTTAGTGCCAATGTATCAGTAATGGTTCATTAGTTGTGGCAAACGTAAGATGTCTATCATAGGGGGAAACTAGTCTGGGGTATATGAGAACTCTACTATTTTATAACTTTTCTATAAACCTAAAGTTTACTTTTCAGGAAGGGCTAGAACAGAATAACACTTGATAAACCAATTCTCTTCCTGGTAAATTGTTAGGAATTGAAATAATACAATATAGATCTTCTATCCCTAGATTAGTAATCAGGAACTGAGTTAATATCATTAGATAATTATCTCAGTATCACTGAGAATTATCTAGCTTGAGTATGAATTGTTTTGAAGGATGTAAATGAATAAGTTATTTGGTTTTGTAGAGGAAATCCACAAAATTATCAGAATAATGCCCAAATACAAGGAAACCCTGAATATAAGGCAATCTCTTAATATTCCAATGAAAATATTTTTAAAAGGGATGTATGTAGAATAGACAAATGTATATTTTACCTACATAGTTAAGACCATAAGTTTATAAAATAATACATAAATATAGAAATATTGTCCCCCTCCACGTTTGTCACTTCCTATGAAATAATATTGCCCAGATTTTTTACATGCATTTTGATGTTAATACCTGACACATAGTAGGTTTTCAATAACCACTTACTGAATGAATGATAGTTTGAGATCAGGTATATGGAGAGACCTGAATCAATCTGGAAGGATCCTTTGAATGTCTTTGACCATAGCAAAGGTGAAGCAGTGTTTAGCCTCTTCTCAGGGTAGTTGGAGATGGTACAAACTGTCTGCTTAGGGGAGGCCAGGATGTAGCCAGGGTTGGCATGGGTGCACAGAAAGAGCCCCAATTTAGGAGTCAGGCAGATCTGGATTCAGAGACCATACGGTAGACTGGCCCCAAGAGTTTCTCTGAGGAGGTGCCACTGAAGCCAGGATCTGGGGATGTGAAAAATAAGGGCAAGAGCAGTCGGGCGGCTTCATGGATAGAAGAAACACTAGTGTGCTGAAGAAAGAGAAAGGAGCCCATTATGGTGGGAGCATAGAGACTGGGGACCTTGCAAACCATACAAAGGACTTGAATTTTGTTTTTAAGTGCAAAGGAAAACTGGGGCTTAACATCTAATTCACAGATTTTATAAAACTATCTTCTTCTGTGAGAATGGATTCAAAGAGGAGGCTAGGAGGGGCACCTGGGTAACTCAATTGGTTAAGCATCTGACTTGATTTCAGCTCAGGTCGTGATCTCAGCGTCGTGAGATCAAGCCCTGCATCGGCTCCTTGCTGAGTGTGGAGCCTGCTTGGGATTCTCTCCCTCTCCCTCTGCGCCTACCGCCCTGGCTCGCTAGCTCGTCTCTCTCACCAAAAAAAAAAAAAAAAAAAAGACTGGAAGCGAGGAAAGCCATCAGGATCCTAGATAGGAGAGGATGATGGATTCATAACAACACTCTGCTCACTAGATGCCCAGGCACTGTTCTAAGCACCTTATATGAACCAACTCATTTAAGTGTGCTGTCCAGTTAGCACCTTTTCATTCTCAAAAGTACTAGTTTGAATGATAAATTACAAGAAACTATGAATTAGCCAATTAACATTTTCAGGGGGGACAGTCTTCCTACCCATCAATTTCAAACCATTCTATGAAAGCCACTAACCAGGACAGCTCTATAATACAAGATTCAAGCAGGAAAAACTAGAATCTCGTCTCTGAACTTCCTGAGCCTCTTCCTTGTTGTTCTCTTTTATCCTGGCCTCTCGGTTACATGTGGGCATCTTTATTTGTCTCTTTCTCAGTGTCTTTTTTTTTTTCTTTCCCTCCTTCCCTTGTGTATGTCTCTCTCTCTCCCTCTGTTTGTATGTTCCATGTTTCTTTCCTCTTTCCCTCTTTAGCTTCCCCATTCCTCCTCTCTACGCTCTCTCTTCCTCTCCCCTAATCTCCCTCCTGTCTCTCCTCTCAACTGGCCAGTGATGTACTGCTATGTATAGTGGATCTGTTCTGTTTAATATATAAAAATCAAGGTTGTATGCATGCCAAAATGCTTCTAGATGACTAAGTATTTTAAATTCTTCTGTCCCAGTCCCTGCATTCACATCTCAAGGAAATTTACCCCATCCCTCGTTCATCTGACTGGTTTCTTCCAGTCCCCAAGCCTTCGCTTCCCACTCCACCACCACCCCCCTGACGGCCTTCTTTACCTCAGGTCTGCCCCCAACCCCCGCACTGGACCAAAATCATACCAGGTCGCAGCTATTTAAAACATAAGAAAACTTATGTAACCTTCTGTGTGGAACCAAGTGACTCTCATTCTTCCATGTGTATCTTAGTTTACTCCTTTTTTTACCTTTCCTAAGGCTCCACACTCTACAAACTATTGATTTTTTTTCTGGAACTTATTGTTTCCAAACTGAAGCTTATTTTTAACATGCTCTTACTTTTACATATGAGAGTGTGCTGCTTTTGTCCGCCTGGTTCCAATAAGAAGCTACTGAAAACAGCTCTCTGAACAGAGGCTTCCCATAGTAAAGGAATGTTCCTTTGTGCTCACCCTGGGTATAAATCACCTGGGAGCTTCTAAATGAGAAAAGACCTGGCTGACCCAGAAGGTGGTATTTATAAATAGTCCTCCAGCCCCCCTCCTTAAAGCTTGTCCACCTAATCCTCTCCTCTCTCAAGATTGAAGTGACTTGACCTTTGAGTCTTAAAACTCAGGCTCTTTTTCTCTGAAAAATCTAGTTAACAAAAAGCTGCTAAAACAAAAATGTTTTCAGCCAGTTGATGATCAGCCATTAAAGCTTACTTTTCATTTGCAACATTTTTAGCAAAATATGCTTCCTCTTTTGAGGACCATCTTTCCTTGTGGTTATTATTTTAAGATATCTACCTTAATAATTTTTATTTATTTTTGCTACTGGGCTGTCATGGATTTGTATTTTTATGACTTATAAAGCTCTTCCCAAATGGCTGCATCTCTGCCATGAATTAAGAGTGTTCCGGGATCCCTGGGTGGCGTAGCGGTTTGGCGCCTGCCTTTGGCCCAGGGCATGATCCTGGAGACCCGGGATCGAATCCCACGTCGGGCTCCTGGTGCATGGGGCCTGCTTCTCCCTCTGCCTGTGTCTCTGCCTCTCTCTCTCTCTCTCTCTGTGACTATCATAAATAAATAAAAAAATTTTAAAATAAAAAATAAAGTGTTCCTTTTCACCCCTAACTTACAGAAATTAGAGGGCCTCTAAGCCTCCATCCAACATCATTGGATGGAACTCTGTTTATATTTCTTCAATCTTGTATTTATTGAGAGTAAAATCTTATAGGTTTTGTTAGGATTATACAATGAAGCACACAATACAGACACTGGTAGGTTTCCAGATTAAGGTATATGCAGGAAATACTTAATTGTTGAACTAGCCAAAATATTTTTTTAAGTGTATATTTCCAAGAAAGATAATTAAATCCTGAAACTGATTATTTATAAAGAGAAGAGGTGCTTATGTTAAGGAGATGAGCCATGTATTTTTAGCATCCTCTCCCTTGCTGTAAAATGGAGGAATCTTAAATTCACTATCCACTAATTATCAGAGAGAACACTCTCATTTGAGACTTTTTCCTTTCTATCCTTTGATAGGCTGAAGAGTAAATTCTGGTGCCAGGCTTTTCTTTGCTGACCTGGGCCGGCAGCAGTAATGCTTTTTTTGGAAACTGCTAGATCCGATCTAGCTGTTGCTTTATGAAGGGAGCCCCTTTTCCGAGCTTTTCTTGCAGTAGTTTTGCTAGAATGCCCCACTTGTATGAGAGCCTGAAACTTTAAGACTAATTTTAGTTTCATTGTTTAAGAAAATCTGCTGTCCGGTGTGGCTATATTGGTACCTGGGAGACTATCTGTAGAAAAGAATGAAAAGCATGTACAGAACAGGTTAAATGAGTGCTGTATCTTCTGAAAAATCTAAAAGAGTTCTGTTTAGATCTGAGCTCAGAGTGGACTTGCTAGAGCAGTGGTATATACTGTTTCATTTCTCCAGTTGGGGAAGCTTTCTCTTCATATATGAAGACCCCTGAATAGATAAGTATATTTGTAGTCATTAGAATTTTAACATGTGATCTGGGGATGCCTGGCTGTCTCAGCTGGTAGAGCATGCGACTCTTGATCTTGGGGTGGTGAGTTCAAGTCCCACATTGGGCATAGAGCTTACTTTTTTTTTTCTTTTTTGTAGAGCTTACTTTAAAAAGAAGATATGGGGGCACCTGGGTAGCTCAGTGGTTGAGCATCTGCCTTTGGCTCAGGTCATGATCGCAGGGTCCTGGGGTGGAGTCCTGCATCAGGCTCCCCACGGGGAGCCTGCTTCTCCCTCTGCCTATGTCTCTGCCTCTCTCTATGTCTCTCATGAAAAAATAAGTAAAATCTTTAAAAATAAAAATAATTAATTTTTTTAAAAAGTGATTTTAAAAAATGTGATCTAAGTAAGTATGTATACTTGGAACTTGCTTTTGAATTTAGATGTTTAAAAAAAGTGGAATTTCAAAATATGAAGCAGAGAAAAAACCACATAGGTGTATAAGAGCAGCAGTATCTGGTAATATAATGAGCATGCAAGGAGACTTTGTTAGGATTGCACACACCAAGAGGAGAATAGCACAACCAACACAACCTCAAAGCAAAAATAGGTCCATGCCAGGAGGGAGCAGTGTACAAACAGGTTGAGGGCACAGGAAACTAGGGTATCCCTCATTCAAGGCATTCTACTGGATAACCCTTGGTTATTTTTCATGACTTTTCTCTAGTAGCAGCAAAACCTACTAGAATCTCTCCAGAGGGTTAACTGTACCATGACACACATAGTGATACTAATCAACCACGTTGCTCTGGGTTCAGCACTGCTGGCTACCCAAACAATGGGAAAGATGGAAGGCTCCCTGGGGTTTCAGAACGACTGACAGTCAGAAGACAAGAGCCTGCAGCAGCAGCCACACAGCAGGAAAGTTTGGGTTAGCATGACCTGCTGGGCTATCCTGAAGAACTACTATTGACTTTTCTTCAAGTCCTGTGTGACCAGGCCCCAGAGCTGGTACCCAGGCATCCATGCTTAGGTCATGTGCTTGCCCTTCACTGCACCAGGCTATGGAGGGAAGGATTTAGATCTTCTAGTTACAGTAATGCATAGCAGTCGCTGTCTCCCATGGTGGCATGGAGGCTGCAGGGTACTGTTGGGAAGAGGGTTTGGTTGCTAGACAGCAAAAAGAAAAGGGAAAAAGAAAGACTTGGAAACTGTATCAACTGGACTTATCTGAAGCTCAGTCTCTACAAATATTAACCATTTTTCTCAGACAGCCTCCATGTATAGATAATATTGATTTTTCTTTTTATCTGTCCATTGTTTTAAAAAAAACTCAGGACTATCTTTTTAAATTTAGTGTTTTTATCTATCAGAGTTGTGTGTGTATTATTCAGAGTCAAATCTACCTGGTTTTGAATGATGAGCTAAGTTCTGTATCCTCACATTCCTATTTTCTACTCCCCAGAAAAAGCTATTTTCAATTTCTAGCTGATTTATTTGGTATTTATCTTCATATTTCTGAATTGCACACTGTGGCTATGTCTTAATGTCTCTGTTTTAGGCATTGTTTATTGACTTCCCACTATGGAAGATGAGTTTTGTTCTTTCCCAGCACTTTCTGCCTGACCACACATATATGCTCTTCTCCTTCCCCCATCCTCCCAGGATGATGATATTGGATCCATAGTCCATGTTTTTATTATTATGACTTATAGCAATACTGTTTGCAATGATGCCATTAGTATACTATAACTACTTTTTCTTCCAATACTTCCTTTGATTTTTTTTCCTGTTAATTATTGTCTTGGTTTTTTTATTCATTTGCTTAGATTTTCTGTGCTTCTCACTAATTAACCCTGAAATGTTCCTAACTGTATAAACCTTTCCATATAAATACATTAAATATTCAATGAATTTCATTCTGATTTCCTTTTGTCTGGGCCCTTGACCTGTCACCTTCCAGGCTTGCTATAAAGCTATTATTCTGAAGTCTCCTTCACAGTCATTCAGAGGACCTCTTTCACCTGTCTCTTGTTTAGATCCCTTACTTCCTGGATCCAGTATCATCTCTTCCTTTGTCTTCCTTGTCATTTTGAAGAAGCATATTTTTATTAGTTTCTTTTTTTTTAAGATTTTATTTACTTATTCATGAGAGACACACAGAGAGTAAGAGAGGCAGAGACACAGGTAGAGGGAGAAGCAGGTTCCATGCGTGGGACTCGATCCTGAGTCTCCAGGATCACGCCCTGGGCTAAAGGCGGCACTAAACCGCTGAGCCACCCAGGCTGCCCATTATCATGTTTTCTTGAGAAAGTAAATCTTTTTTTAGTTTCAGGAATTTCCCTGAGAATTTTATTTTATGTTTTAAGATTTTATTTATTAATTCATGACAGACAGAGAGAGAGGCAGAGACACAGGCAGAGGGAGAAGCAGGCTCCATGCAGGTAGTCTGACCTGGGACTCGATCCCGAGTTTCCAGGATCAGGCCCTGGGCTGAAGGCAGCACTAAACCACTGAGCCACCCAGGCTGCCCTCCCTGAGAATTTTAAGGGGAAAATCATTTTTCTATCCTCCAGAGTCCCTGTTGAAAAGTGTGATTCACTCTGATTTTTTTTCCCCCACTCTGATTCTGACCCTTTATGTGACAACTTGTTTTCCCTCTGGAAGCTTCACTTTAACCTTGATGTTCTGCAAGTTCCCATGATGTGACTTGGGCACTTGCTAGAACCTTTCAATCTGGGACATTTTCTTGATTTAATTAATTGATAACTTCCTCTCCTTGCTTTCTTGTTCTGTCTTGAACTCCTGTTAGATTTTGGACTTCTTAGACTTATATCCAGTTTTTGTATCCTTATTCTCTTGTTTTCTCTCTTTGTGGCTTTTTATTTTTCTTTCTGAAAGAGTTCAGAAAAACTTTGTCCTCAAACCCTTGCATTGAGTTGTTTGGTTCTGCTTACCAAAATGTGTATTTTTCTAGCATTCTTTTTTGTTCTCTGCTCTTTTTTTTTTCATTGTTATTAGTCCCTTATTTATTGTATGATGAACAGTACAGAAACTAGAAAATAGAACTACTTAAGTTAGAAGGCATTTTATAACAAAAAGAGATTATCAATGGACTAGCCTCAAAATTTGTGACCTTGAGCCAGAGAAAATCACCTAAAATATGCAAAATTCAATTGTATATAATTTTTAGTGTCTGTAAGAGTTATGTTAGCTCTGGCTGTTTTATTTTTGTTTTTATTTTTTTTTAAGATTTTATTTATTTAATCATGAAAGGCAGAGAGAGAGAGAGAGAGAGAGAGAGAGGCAAAGGCAGAGGAAGAAGCAGGCCCCATGCAGGGAGCCCGACATGGGACTCCATCCAGGGCCTCCAGGATCATGCCCTGGGCCAAAGGCAGCACTAAAACCGCTGAGCCACCCAGGCTGCCCATTATCATGTTTTCTTGAGAAAGTAAATCTTTTTTTAGTTTCAGGAATTTCCCTGAGAATTTTATTTTATGTTTTAAGATTTTATTTATTAATTCATGACAGACAGAGAGAGAGGCAGAGACACAGGCAGAGGGAGAAGCAGGCTCCATGCAGGTAGTCTGACCTGGGACTCGATCCCGAGTTTCCAGGATCAGGCCCTGGGCTGAAGGCAGCACTAAACCACTGAGCCACCCAGGCTGCCCTCCCTGAGAATTTTAAGGGGAAAATCATTTTTCTATCCTCCAGAGTCCCTGTTGAAAAGTGTGATTCACTCTGATTTTTTTCCCCCACTCTGATTCTGACCCTTTATGTGACAACTTGTTTTCCCTCTGGAAGCTTCACTTTAACCTTGATGTTCTGCAAGTTCCCATGATGTGACTTGGGCACTTGCTAGAACCTTTCAATCTGGGACATTTTCTTGATTTAATTAATTGATAACTTCCTCTCCTTGCTTTCTTGTTCTGTCTTGAACTCCTGTTAGATTTTGGACTTCTTAGACTTATATCCAGTTTTTGTATCCTTATTCTCTTGTTTTCTCTCTTTGTGGCTTTTTATTTTTCTTTCTGAAAGAGTTCAGAAAAACTTTGTCCTCAAACCCTTGCATTGAGTTGTTTGGTTCTGCTTACCAAAATGTGTATTTTTCTAGCATTCTTTTTGTTCTCTGCTCTTTTTTTTTCATTGTTATTAGTCCCTTATTTATTGTATGATGAACAGTACAGAAACTAGAAAATAGAACTACTTAAGTTAGAAGGCATTTTATAACAAAAAGAGATTATCAATGGACTAGCCTCAAAATTTGTGACCTTGAGCCAGAGAAAATCACCTAAAATATGCAAAATTCAATTGTATATAATTTTTAGTGTCTGTAAGAGTTATGTTAGCTCTGGCTGTTTTATTTTTGTTTTTATTTTTTTTTAAGATTTTATTTATTTAATCATGAAAGGCAGAGAGAGAGAGAGAGAGAGAGAGAGAGGCAAAGGCAGAGGAAGAAGCAGGCCCCATGCAGGGAGCCCGACATGGGACTCCATCCAGGGCCTCCAGGATCATGCCCTGGGCCAAAGGCAGCACTAAAACCGCTGAGCCACCGGGGCTGCCCCTGGCTATTTTGTTTTTAATGCTTCTTTTTAAAAGTTTGTGTCTTCCTCTGTAGTCTCTTTCCTCTGAGTTCCTTTTTTCTCTTCGTTTTGGTCTGTCTTTCATAGTAAATGCTTTCCTCAGTTTCTCGTGATCCTTGGCTAGTCTCTGATATTTAAGAGCAGGCCATTAAACAGGTACTTGAGAACTCTGGACTTGTGAGTAAAACTTGGGGCTATGATCCTCACTGTGGGTGTGGTCTGCATGAGTCATTTTTTGGGATACTTCTCTTACCTGTTTCTTTAGGTCTTTTATCTTCACTAGACTGATTCTGTTGGAAAGTTTTTAATTTTGCACTATTCATTTTCTCTCTTTTGCAATTTCTAGATGTATAGAGTCGTTGATTTTCCTGTTGTACATAAAAATATCTCTACTGGGTCTCTGCTTAAGATCTTCCTTTAGATGTCCTTTGGACCCTCCTACACATTCTTATTTGCTTTCGTGGCACTTAGCAGATAGGCCGACTTTGCTAAAAAGTAAACAGGAGTTGGTAGGAGCAAATCTGAGAGCTAGAATACACCTGAAATACAAAGTAAAAGTCACTTCCCGTGCATTATTTTTCCTTAATATATTTGATCAGAAATTGGATGAACCTCCGGGATGCTGAGACAGGAAAGATACTGTGGCAAGGAACAGAAGACTTGTCTGTCCCTGGAGTGGAGCATGAAGGTATTCTCCAACCCTTTGTTTGCACAGGGCTCTAATTCGTTAGCATGGTCTAAGCATCAGGGAGCTAAATTAATGTGGACCCCAATGGGGGGCAAACCCCTGTGGGCACAGCATGTGTTGTTGAAATTCCTAGTTCTTTTCCTGCCTTTTCTTCTCTCACTTCCCAAAACCTACTTTGTGCTGAAATTTTAGCATTATAATATACCCAGAAATATAAACTAAGCTCTCAACTTTTTTTCCTAAAGAAAATTTGCATTTTTATCTCTCTGAAATAAAAGAAAATCTAAGAGGTTAAAACCAACAGAACATAGTAAAGAAGGTGCCCATTCAGCCCTTCCCTTGATGAGAGCAGCTAGGGAAAGCCCATGAATGCACTACATCTGGTGTTTCTTAAAGATCTTTCAGGCAGATGCACTTGACCAACTGGGGACCTCTGCCTTTAATTAAAAAGTATAATTCTGGGGCACCTGAGTGCCTCAGTTGATTGTGTTCCAGGCTCCTGGGATCAAGCCTGGCATGGGGTTGCCTTCTTCTTCCTCTACTCCCTGCTGGTGTCTCTCTCTCTCACTATCTCTGTAGCTATCTCTGTGACTTTCATTTAGAATGGCTTCAATATTTCTTTTTCTTTACCAGCCCGTGTTCCCAAGAAAATCCTCAAGTGCAAGGCAGTGTCTCGAGAATTGAACTTCTCTTCAGCAGAGCAAATGGAAAAATTCCGCCTGGAACAAAAAGTTTACTTCAAAGGGCAATGCCTAGAAGGTATTCTGTGGCCTAGTGCCTGGAAGCCACACTTAGGGTGACAGGGGAAAAAGGCAAGACCCAGTAAACTAAAGCACTGCTTTGGTAACACTCATTTTGCAACTCAGTTTGTGCTGTGATTCCTACACCCTGCGAGACTGGGGGCCCCACCAAAAATAAAACAAAACTGGCAATGACAAGGGGCTTTGAGCCCAACAAAAGGGTTTCTGACACTGGTGGGCCTGGGGTTGGTGCCTGCTTTATACCTGGCGAATTATAACATGGTCACAAGGAAGCTGCTGCTGAGGGCCTGCACAGTGCTCTCCATACAGCCTCCTATGGCTCTGACTGGCAAGTCCACTGCAGTGAGTTTCCACTGTGAACTGTAAGAGTGCACATATGTGTCTTAGAGCTGAAACTCCAAGTAAGAGGCCTATTCTGTTCTTCTGTTTATCACATACATATAGCCTGCTTCTAAGAAAGCGTTGCTTATACTATATCCACCCAGTGGCCTAGTTCTTTAGACCCTAGAGCATAGGGAACGAGTCTCTGGTGTGGTCCAGAGGACAGCCTGAGGGGCCTTTCATGATCTTTCTTATGCCTCTGACCCGGGAGGTTTATGATGGCTTCATTTGTGGGGGGTGGACTAGGAGCCCTGAGACTGTCTCACCAGCTTTACCTTCTTCCTTCAGAATGGTTCTTCGAGTTTGGCTTTGTGATCCCTAACTCCACAAACACCTGGCAATCCCTGATAGAGGCAGCGCCTGAGTCCCAGATGATGCCCGCCAGTGTGCTAACGTGAGTGAGCAGACCACAGGGATTGTGGAGTATGTCTAGAAGCAGGAGTCCCTGGCAGGGCTGTTCAGCAGGCAATCCAGGCTGAAAATAAGAGTAAAGAGTATCCAAGGGTATTCGAGCTTACAGGTTACGGACTTCTGTCATGTGAAAAGGATAGTGTGATCAAGTGGAAAAAATAAACTTTAGTTTAGACCTTTAGACTAAATTCCTGATTAACCCTGACTAGATGTGCAATCTTGAACAATGTTTACCTCTCTGGCCTTATTTTTCTCCTCTCTAAACATAGAATTAATAATTCTATCTCACAGAGGTATAGTGAGGATAAACCAAGATGATGTGGAAGGAAATGGGCATGTACTCTCTCTGAAATCTAGGCTTATTTGCAGACTTTCCTAATTACCAAACTTCTAATACTCTGTACTTTTCTTGAATGGCCTTTAATGGCATCTGGCAAAGTTCTAATTTTGTTTTAGAGGATAATGTTTGGTTATAGTTTTTTAGAAACTACCTTACCGTTTTAATATTTATGCTTCCTGCTCAAAAAATAGTTTGTCCTTTATACAAAAACACTATCAGTAATGGCCCACCTTCCATTTTCTCTAGGGAAAGGGTATTAGACTTTCAAAGGTTTTAGTACTAGTGTGTAATAATGAGTTATTCACACAGGTAATTGTGTAATGTTGGGTTGTCCCTTTAAACAGATCCTTGGTGAAAGCCATGCTGAACATAAAAAGAATCTATTTACTTTATAAGTCTTTAATATATTTTTAATTACAACAGTAAGTATTTTTATATTCTGTTAGCCAATTAAATCTTGAGTTTCTTATGTACCTATTTTATAATTAATTACCAGCAAAAATGTCTCTGCTGGCTATTAATTACCTTGGGAAAGTACAAGGGAGTATATAGAAGGGCATTTTTTATATTTTATTAGCCATCATTTGACTCTCCCTTGGCCAGGCCCAATTTCTTTCAGGTACTAAAACCAGTAAGTCTATGATAACATATTTAGGCTATTTAAGTCATATATCATATTTTACTTTTTGGAACCCAAAAATAGTACTTCTGTTGCCCTTAACTTTGTTCAAGAGTTGTTTGGTTTGAAAACACTGAGATACCCACCAAGAAAAGTGAAATTCCATTCTATGCAATACAAGTGAGTCATTTGGGGTTCTTTGGCTGTAAGTCATAGATATGACTCCAGCAGATACAACAGAGCTAAAGCAGGGAGAGGGGGGCAGGAGGGATGGTGCTGAGACCCGGGCAGCTCCAGAGATACAGATGGCAGGGGTCCATGCATGGATGATTTCCTTCAGGAGCAGCCATAGGAAGGATCCTGCTCTGAGGAGAGGGTCTGATTGGCCCAAATTATATCCTGTGCCCACCCTTTTGCCAGATGAAGGAGAGGTTACTTGACTGACACATGGACTGGAGATGGGGTGGGTCCCCAAAAGAAGAGCAGAGTGCTATTACCCAAAGTGATGAGAATAAATGCGGAAAGACCAACCCACAGCTGCCACCAGAATAGGTATTGTAGGGAAAGATACCACTCCTGAGGACTGCAGGTTTCCGTGTATATCAAAAGTCAGTCATATGAAAAAAAAAAAAATGTTTAAGTCCTATCTATAAGCACCCCTGTGTGCAGAGCATTCTGCTGAGGGTTTTACATATATCAAGGATTAAGACATACTCTTCTGTTTTCTGAACTTGAGGAGAAAACAATCACAAAGTTAAATGTCACATTAGACTTCTAACCCCATTTAGACATAGATTTAGTGTCCGTCCCCAAGCCAGGGTTCTAAGTGGGTGCATGTCCCTGGGCCCAGCAAAGCCAAATTGAAACCACTTTGTGCAAATGAAATCTGTTGCCTAACACACTCACTCTTTTGCCCTCTCTTCTTACTTATAGTGGGAATGTTATCATAGAGACAAAATTTTTTGACGACGATCTTCTCGTAAGCACATCCAGAGTGAGACTTTTCTACGTTTGAGAGAAGAATGTGTGTGCATTTCAAGAATTTGGGTTTTGGGGGGGAAAGGAGGAAACTGTTTACTTTTTTCCTCCACACATTTGATTATTGACACTTCGACCCCTAATTCCCTATACAAAACCCACTTGCGGCCACCAGGGGACCAGTTCTGTATAGATAACCAGATGGCTGTTTCCTTCCAAGCCGCCATCTTCCACTGACCAGACTAAACTCCCAACCCCAGACCAGGCCAGAGGGTGAGCTTTGACTCCTTCCCAGGGTGACACAGGGACAAACGCTTACCACGAGAGCCAATGCTGTTCCTGCCCCCTTCATGCCTCCTCCTTGGGCCCTACAGGCAACACATCTTCCTTTGGCCCCTGGTTTTGGAAAAAATCATATTCCTGACTTCTGTTTAGTTTTTTTCCTGCAATTTCTATTTCATACATTCTCATACATTTACCTTGTAAAATAGACTGATATTATTATTACATAATGAATTAAAACATATGAATTAAAATATTCCTACAGTCTTTAGCATGGCACTGCTTTCATCTCTACTTTTTCTGGAATATGAACCTGGTCCTGTGATGTGAAGAAAGACATTTATCAGACCGTAGGATCACAACTATATTTTACTCCAGAGATCAACTGCTAGATCTTGTGGTTCCTGATGCTTCAGTTGCTGCTTTTCAAGAATGTACAACGTACCCAAACAAGACCCATGATGCTGATATGTAATATGTAGTGGTTTTCGTCCACAACGTAGATGCACCCTTTGTTTTTTTGTTTGTTGCTTTTAGCTTTTTTCATACCTTTATAATGTACCTTTGTCCAAGAGGTTTCCAGAAAGGGTAGAAGTTCTAAACTAGCAGAGTAGAAACTCTTCTATTCTACATGAGAGAATAGAAGTCAGAATGGAGAAAAGATCTCCCCAAAGTCATGTGGAGAAGGATGGGAACGCATCTGGGATGGGGTAGGGTCTTGGGAGGCCTTAAAACCCAGGAAGAGGAAGCCAGTGTGGGAGAGAGGATGGTAACTGGATGCCTGCAAGTCTGACCTAAGAGAGAAGGGTTCTTTTGGGGGAACTTACCCACTTTTGGGGGAAGACCAGCAGCCTTCACTGTCTTTATAAAATACCAGCAATTAAAGGTTTTCCAATTCACACTGTAGTAAGGTCTGAGGCCAGAGGGGAAAATATACCCAGAGATGCACCCTCTTTGGCACAAGAGTCTTGTCTGTTACCAAATGTCTGCTTGAATCTGTGGGTGGGGAGAAGTACATTTTTAGTGGATTATCGCCATCTTTCCTTGATAATTCCATTCCTCACCTGAGGGCTGTCATCTTCAGAAGCTAAGTTTTAAATACCAAGACTGGATGACAAAACAGTTAAAATGAATCCAGATTTCCTTTTGCTTTCTGGAAATGCCATCTCTTCTCTCAGAGTGAACCCATCTCCTTTTCCTAAACTATGTCTGCTCCCCACAATTCCAGCAGGGAAGGCTCTCCAGGAACTGGACACCTCCCAACGGAGAAAGGCTGCCCCCAGCGCAGCCTTTCCACCGGCTTAGTGCCTCCTTTGCTGCCCTCCCCCACTCACTCACCCAACTACAACTGTCAGGGACACACTTCTTTGCCAGCTGGTCTGAGAAAAAAAAAATTATAGCCCAGTCATTCTTAGACACTTACCATCTCTTCAGGCAACAATGCATCTGCTCAGGCAGTGTTGATCATTTGGCTAAAGCTATGGTGGGAGGAGGGGAGAGGTACCAACTGGGGTGAACACAGCAAAAGGAGAGGACACAAGAACTGTGAGGACGAAGGCCCTTGTAGGGCAGCATCCTCTCTGGTAGAGTGGGTGCAGGTCTAAATGCCTGAAGAGCTGGGGGATTTGTAGCTACATCAAAGGCCACAGAATGTTCCAAAAGATAGGCAGACAGCCCAGGCCTGCCACGGTGTACAGCCACTGGTTCACAAACATTTACAGGTACCTGCCCCACCCCCAGAGATTCGGATTCAGTAGGTGGGGGGCCCAGAACTCTAGCAGGTGATCCTGACACAGGCATTCTGTGGACCATACTTTGAGAAATACTGATAGAGGCTGTAAGTAAATGTTAGAGACGTATACATGTACACAGGTGGCTGTAGTGATAAACTGAAGTCGTCATGTACCAGTATTTTGGACTTTTTGATGGGTATGTGTTGAGCATTGAATCTGACCCTAGTTAGGCAGGAGGAGGTTGGGGGAAGACACGTCTGCCAAAGGGGATCAATCTATCTAGCCACATTCAGGCCACACTTAAACATTCTTCCTAGGGGACACCTGGGTGGCTCAGTGTTTGAACGTCTGCCTTTGGCTCAGGTCATGATCCCGGAGTCCTGGCATCGAGTCCCACATTGAGCTCCCCCCGGGGAACCTGCTTCTCCCTCTGCCTATGTCCCTGCCTCTCTCTCTCTGTGTGTTCTCTCATGAATAGATAAATGAAATCTTTAAAAAAAAATTCTTCTTATATGCATACGTGTGAAGAAACCGCCTGCCTGAGATTTGTCTCTAATAGAGGGAATTATAAATGCCCTGGCATAAGGGAAGCACACAGTGAATTTACAAGAAGGAAGAAATAAATGAAAATGGAAAAAAAAATTACACTTCAGAAAAACCAGGAAAGCCCTCTCTTCTCTGAATCCTTTGACTTTTAGCCTGCAAAACATGTTCAAGTTACTCTAAGAAATATATATATATTTTTAAGATTTTATTCATGAGAGACAGGCAGAGGGAGAAGCAGGCTCCATGCAGGGAGCCCAACACGGTACTCAATCCCGGGTCTCCAGGATCAGACCCTGGACCAAAGGCGGCGCTAAACTGGTGAGCCACCAGGGCTGCCCAAGAAATAAATTTTTAAATATAAGGTTTGTGGGGCACTTGGGTGACTCAGTTGGTTAAACATTGGACTTCAGCTCAGGTCATGATCTCAGGGCTGTCGAACTCCACACACAGGGAGTCTGCTGCTCTCCGTCCCTCTCCCTCCACCCCTTCCCTGGCTCACACTCTCAAATAAATAAATCTCTTAAAAAGTAAAAAAGAAAAAGGCTTTCCCTCAATCCTGCAGCATCTATGGCTCCTGTTCCATCCTCCTCTGCAGAACCAAACTCCTTGGGGGACACCTGGGTAGCTCAGTGTTTGATATCTGCCTTTGGCTCAGGTCCTGATTCCGGGATCGAGTCCCACATCGGGCTCCCTGAGGGGAGCCTGCTTCTCCCTCTGCCTGTGTCTCTCTGCCTCTCTCTTCTGTGTCTCTCATGAATAAGTAAAATGTTTGGTTTTTTTTAAATAACCAAACTAAAAAAAAAAAAAAAATGAATAAATAAATAAATAAATAACCAAACTCCTGGGGATTTTCTCCACTCACTCTTTCCACTCCCTGCCTCTCATTTACTCCTCAACCACTGATGTCTGTCTGGCTCTGGCCAGTGGCCTTTTTTCCTCCAAAGCATCCATGAACACTGATCCACCGCCCCCTTCTGGTCCTTTCTGCTTTGTTAGCTGCATTTGATCCTTCTGACTTCTGGAAATTCTGCACTTAGGGAGCCCCTTTCCTGATCCTGGGAGTTCTGCTCCTTGTAGGCTCTTCATTCGCTTCTAACCACCTTGTCCCTAAGTGTTTGTTAGCGGATTTTCTTTTTTTCTTTTCTTTTCTTTTCTTTTCTTTTCTTTTTTTTTTTTTTTTTTTTTTTTAGCTATTGTATATTGAGAACATTCTATGTGCAAAATTTTTTTAAGATTTTATTTCTTATTTTTTTTTAATTTTTATTTATTTATGATAGTCACATAGAGAGAGAGAGGCAGAGGGAGAAGCAGGCTCCATGCACCGGGAGCCCGACGTGGGACTCGATCCCGGGTCTCCAGGATCGTGCCCCGGGCCAAAGGCAGGCGCTAAACCTCTGCGCCACCCAGGGATCCCTTTTATTTCTTTATTCATGAGAGACACACACAGAGAGGCAGAGACACAGGCAGAGAGGAAAGCAGGCTCCTCCCAGGGAGCCTGATGCAGGACTCAATCCCAGGACTCCGGGATCATGCCCTGAGCAGAAGGCAAACTCCCAACCACTGAGCCACCCCAGTGCCCCACAAACCTTATATTTAAAAATTTATTTCTTGGGTAACTTGTCCCTATGTGCAAATTCTTTAAGCTTTATGCACATCATGCATTCACTCCACGCATATTTATTGAGCAGTTTTTATGTACCAGACACTGTTTTAAATGCATTACTTGCTGGACAAGACCAAGGAAGTCCCTATCATTATATTCTAATGAGAAGAGACAGGAAGCAAATAATTTCAGATGGCAATCAATGCTCTGAAGAAATAGGATTGTGCAATGGCAGCATCCGCCCGGTGCGAGAAGGAATGGAAGGAAGTCAGCATCCAGCTTTTGACCACCAAAACAGGATGGACGAGCCCCCAGCAAGCCAACACCCATGGAAAGCCAGGCTTGAAAAAAGTCCTCTGACCTATCAACAAACCAAGAACCAGGTGTGGCACACACGATGGTCTACTCACAACAAAGAACTCCTTGTGCCAGGAGTCAACCTGCCTTTTCAGCCTGGCGTAGGATGGAAGAGAAGAAATAAGAAGGAAGTAGACCACAGAGGTCAGATGCAGACGTCCCCACTTGCCTTCACCACACTTCCTCCCGGGCCAGGGTGAGACGGGCAGGTACAGACACCAGGTTCAGGGGCAGGAAGAGAATGTCAAGGCTGACAACCACTTCCTGGAGGTTAGCGGGGAGAGTGGGCTGCCCTGCAATCCAGACCATGGCCCGGTGACGAGCTTTATAGGAACTCATGCTGCAGTTCCTATAACCACCTGGGGCCTGTTTGACCAACAGCATTGCCTTCCCTTCCGATGTATCCTTCGCATCTGGGCCAAAAAGAGCTCGGAAATGCAAAATGTACATCTGGTCGCCAATCCCTCTGTATCAAACAGTTCACTTTTAGAACTTGCTAGTGATTTGGTCATTGTTTTGCAGTTCTCAAAATACACTGTTAAAATAGTCCTCAAAGTGAAGACCTAACCTGGCTTAACAAGTTTTTTTGGTGCTTTTACTTGCTTTGAAACTAGCAGCTTTGACCATAGTTTTGAATAAACCGAGGGGTGAAGTGGAATGAGGTGAGAAACAGAGATTTGATGAAGACATTTGGTTCCCAAACTGTGCACCGAGGCACCCCCAGGCACTGCAGCAAATCCACAAGGGTGACAAAGGATATTTTAATTTTCAGGGGAAATGCAGCAATTCAGGAAGTCTTTTGTACACTGCTCACTATTAGCCAAGAAAGTTCAGTTTCAACATTACATTGTACTGCACTACATTCTTTTTTATGAGATATCTATGAGAAACTGAATTCTTGAATGTTTCGGTGATAAGTACCCCTGAAAAATTAACGTGAACGGGGGTGCCCAGATGATGCAGTCGGTTAACCATACGATGCTTGTTTTCAGCTCAGGTCGTGATCTCAGTCATGGGATCAAGTTCCGCATCTGGTTCCAACTGAGCATGGAGTCTGCTTGGGATTCTCTCCCTCTCCCTCTGCCTCTCCCAGCTGTACTTGCTCGCTCACACTCTCTCTAAAATAAGTAAATAAATCTTTAAAAAAAAAAAAAAAAGGTCAATGTGAACAAGAAATGAGGGTGGTTGTGTCCAACCTGATTCTAAGGTTTGAGAAGCTGTGCAGTGCTCAGCAGGCACACAATGACAGAAAGTCATTGTGATTATAAATAAAATGAAAATATTTTTCCTCTCAATTTATGTGGCTTTTCTTTTTCCAAAATAAGACAGCCACTAGGTAAGGATATAAATACTTAACGATTTGTTTGGACCTAACTACATAATTTTTTAATTGGTTTTTATTTTGGTTTAGTTGCACTGTGAAAAAATTACCGAGACCCCAAGTGTGCTGTGAACAGAGAACGTTCAGGAACCTCTAGTAGGTAGGCACTTAGTTTTTTGGGCTTTTTTAAAATTTTATTTTTAAGGAATCTCTACCCCCAGCATGGGGCTCAAACTCACAACCCTGAGGCCCTGAAGTGCAATAGCCCTCAGTTTAAAACTATGCCTTTCAGGAGCACCTGGCTGGCTCAGTCAGTAGAATATGCAGCTCTCAATCTTGGGGTCATGAGTTTGAGCACCATGTTGGGCGTAGAGTTTCCTTAAAGTACACCTTTCAGAGGGTTAGAAACACATGCACATACTACCATCTCTACAGCAACAAGTGGGTATTGACTGCCCCCTCTCTGAGCCCTGAGACAGCTCTTGGTTCCATGGAATGCTTTTGAATTCTTGTATGTATTAAAGAAAATGTTTTCAAAGGCAAAGAAGGCATTTATTCAAATTTCTTAGAGTGGCTTTTTTAAATGACTTGATTTATTCAAATCACCCCCCAAATAGCTCTCAATTATAAGAAGATAAGCAAGATTATTATCACTTAAATATTTTATATATAATTATTAATTCATTTGGGGCTAAAGTATGTGCCTTAGATCCATACATTATGATATTTTAATGTGGTGCACAGGGCACCCCTGTGTAATTAAGGTGTGTACAAGCTATACTACCTCTTTATAGAACTCAAAATTTCATTTCACTTTTTTATATGATAATGGTCATTTCTTTCCTTTCCTGCTATGTTGTTGGACATACACACTGTTTACTCAGAGCCCAGCCCTTGGTCAGGATTGGAATCCAAATCCTGTCCTCTGGCAGATTGTCTAGTTGTTACTGTCTTTTAATTGGCTTGTATTCAGCAACAATCTGCAATACGTCTGGTACAATTAGGCTAAGGCTTTTCTTGGAGGGTTCACATTTACTTAAAAGAAGATATTTTTGATATTCAAGAGGTTTTACGATCTTAATAATCCTCAAACATTTCTGGCACAGAATTCTGAGACCTCAGGTGTGGATTTGATGGTGTTTTGAAGGAGGTACACAATCGTTTGCTGAAAAAAATCTTGCCTCTGCCCACAGGCCCCTCCTTAGCCTCAGTGGCAAGTGGCCTTAGTGGCAAATGGCCACTGCGAGTGCCACATCTAAAAAGTGTCATTGCATCTAAAAAATCCCAACAAGAGATTTTGTGATTTTGGCAGGCCCCTGAGCAGAGCAGGAAAATAATAGACATCCTGCCTACCTAATAATGGGACTCATTTGAGGCTAGGGTCTTTTTTTTTTTTTTTTTTTTTTTTTTTTTTTTTGAGGCTAGGGTCTTTAAAATGGATTCAGACCACACTATCTCCAAGGAAAGAAATGAACATCTCCTGGTGAGGGGTGCTTACTGAGAGGTTGACTAATAGAATGATCACCTGGCCCTCAAAGCTGGCTAAGGACAGCGTTGACGAAAGGGTCAGAATTGTAGAATCCACTGTCACCTCCCCCCATGGGGCTGGAACCCATCCAGCCTCAGTATCTTCCCAAGACTCAATGTCTGCCCAGCATCATATCCAGCAGGTCACAACCTCAGGCTCTAGTGGAAACCACAGGAGTCACACTTGGGACATTGTGGGCAGATTGATGAGAAAGACCCAGAAAACACCTCTGGGAAGGGGTAGAAGTTTTCCTAGGATACAGCAGGAGTTTCAGATGAATTTCTAAGACAAAAGAACTTGACATATAGGGTCAAATGCTTTCCAGAAAGGTTTCTACCCATTTCTACCCTTTGCTACGCCCAAACCTCCTGACACGAACCACCTCTTAGGCTGTGTTGACAAGGGTCATAGGGCCCCACCTGAGGCTGAGGAAGCCTACATGAGGCCCATACAGGATTCTATGGGCCAGATTATGGAACTGGTTCCCAAGGGAATCCTTTCCTATCATCTATTGACTTCAGCAAACATTCCCTGAGCCCTGGGGGGCGGGGGGGGTGGTCCTTGTTGTACAGATCAGCTGTTTCTGAACTAATGTCCTTCAGTATGTTAATATGCTTTCTGTAAAGAAATAAATAAATTCAATGAAATATTACTCAGGCATCAAAAATTAAATCTTTCCATTTGCAATGATGTGGATGGAACTAGAGGGTATTATGCTAAGAGAAGTCAGAAAAAGACAATTATCATATGATTTAACTTATATGTGGAATTTAAGAAACAAAACAGGATCATAGGGGAAAGGAGGGAAAAACAAAATAAGATGAAACCAGAGAGGGAGACAAATCATAACTGACTCTTAACTATAAGAAACTATAAGGCTGGGCAGCCTGGGTGGCTCAGCAGTATAAGCTCCTGCCTTCGGCCCAGGGTGTGATCCTGGGTCCCGGGATTGAGCCCCATGTCAGGCTCCTGCATGGAGCCTGCTTCTCCCTCTGCCTGTGTCTCTGCTTCTCTCTCTCTCTCTCTCTCTCATGAATAAATAAATAAAATCTTTAAAAAAAAAAAAAAGAAACTATAAGGCTGAGGGGTGCTGCGGGGGGGGGGGGGGCAGGGGAATAACTATATGATAGTCCTTAAAGGAGGGGACATGATGTAATGAGCACTGGGTGTTATATAAGACTGATGAATCGCTAAACTCTATCTCTGAAACTGATAATACACTATAGGTTACTTAATCGAATTTAAATTTTAAAATTCCAGGTCAAATTTAGAATGAGCTGCACGCTAAACTTTCCTCTTAGAGATTCCTTCATATGTAAAGACCTAGGGAGGGCAGCCCGGGTGGCTCAGCGGTTTAGCGTCTGCCTTGAGCCCAGAGCGTGATCCTGGAGGCCCGGGATCGAGTCCCACGTCGGGCTCCCCGCATGGAGTCTGCTTCTCCCTCTGCCTGTGTCTCTGCCTCTCTCTGTGTGTGTCTGCCATGAATAAATAAATAAAATCTTAAAAAAAAAAAAAAAAGACTCAGGGAGTCTGCTTTCCTTCTGTTCTGTTCTGCAGAAGGAAAGCCCTTCCCATTGCTTACCCCAGCACTTTGCCAAATGAGATGGATCTAACCTTTCAGGAATACCTTGGGAGGTGCCAGGCTGCGTGAAGATGGGGGTTCCCCCCGCCCCGAGTCCAATGAGACTGTGTTTGGTTATGAAGCATAGGTGGGAACACTGTAAGTTCAGTGAGTTCCTGGGAGGTCAGAGGACTAGAGAGCACTGCAGGCTGGAGAGAGGGAAAGGGGGACTCCAGGCAGTGGATACAAGGTGGGCAGTTCAGATGACTGGGCCACGCCACGCCCCACATACCTGACTGCAAATGAGTCCAGCAGTACTGTGCGATCCTATTGAGAAATGAACCATGAGCATCACAGCATCTGAGGCTGATTCACCTCCCTCTCTTCCCCCTCAACCTGGAAACTACACCAAAAATACAATGCCCACACCTCTGCACTCCTTCTTCCTCAAGCTATCTTTGTTGTTCATGGAGGTCTGGTTAGCTTTAGAGATTAGAGGCTGGAGCCCACTATTCTCTGGTCTACTAGTATGACTCAGTTACAGACAACAGAAAACCCAACTTGAACCAGCCTAAATCAGGAGAAAAGGCACGGACTTGCTAATAGAAAAGTCCAAAGATTGGAGCAGTGTTAGGCAAAACTCAACCCAGAGACTTAAGCAATGGCATAGAACTTAGGGTCCCTCTGCCTCTCAGCTCAGCTCTCCAATCTGTGTGAGCTGCAGTCTCCACCTTTTACATCACCCTAAGTTCAAGGTTCACTACCCAGGCCCAAACTTCTCCCCTTCCCAGCAACTCAATCAAAAAATGCTAGGAGGTTGCACCTGGCTGGTTCAGTGGTGGAGCCTGTGACTCTTGATCTCAGAGTCCTGAGTTGTAAAACCATGTTGGGCTAGATTTTACTCATTTATTCATGAGAGACAGAGACAGGCAGAGGGAGAAGCAGGCTCTATGCAGGGAACCCAATGTGGGACTTAATCCCAAGTCCTGGGGATCATGACCTGAGCAAAGGCAGAGGCTCAACCACTGAGTCACCCAGGTGCCCATAGAGCTTCCTTTAAAAAGGAAAAAAAAGAATCCCAGGACTCACTCTGATTGGATCAACTAAGGTCATGTGCCAACCCCAAGCCAATCAGTATAACCAGGGGTTCCTGGGACCTGACTGGTGGAGACCAAATGGCATATTCAGCCCCTGGATTGGATTGAGAATAGGGGAGGGAACGTTCTTTAGGAGTCAAACTGGACACCATTTCAGGAGATTATTACCAAGAGAAGGGTGATGGGACGGCTGCTGGTGACAAAACAGCAAATGTACCCTGGAACCTTATGGAAGCCTCACCTGCAGCTCCTTCCTGCGAGAGATCTGCTCCCTGCCAAGAGCCTCACAGCTGGCCCCGGCTCGGATGCATGTGAAATGAGGTTGTCTCAAGTGACCACCTGGCACCTCTTGTTGCTACGGGCAGCAGCACTGACGGAGAGCTCATGACGACAGACACCCTCCAAGCCGGGTCCCTTGGCTATGCCTAGGAGCTCACAGAATCCACGCCAGTCGCAGGCTGCTAGGCCTTCTCCGTAAATAATGTGTGTATCATTCCCCTAGTATATGCGGTCAGCGGCGCAGGCAGCCTTAGGACGTCTCAGCTGTGTTTCCTAATTTGAGCTTTCATCACCTCTCTGAACTCAGAGTGGACCCCGTGAGTGGAGTCTGAGGTCTCTAGAGAGCAAGGCCTGAGGAGAGCCCTGGCCCCTTCCCTGGCTGGCTTACCCTGCCTTCAAGGGCTTGGAGCTAGGGGTTGACAAGCAGCCCCCTACAAAATTGGGCCACCCCAAGTAAAGCTAGGACCAGGGTTTCTGTCCCCAGGAAGCAGGGACCAGGAAGTAGCCAGAGCCTGACGCAGGCAGGGTTGGCCTGTATCCAGGACAGAGGAGGCCACACAGGAGGCAGGGCTGAAGAAGGCTGGGCATTGGGGATCTAGGTCTTGGGACCCCTAGGCCAGCAAGAGCTGCCGGGGAGGGGTGGCACCAGACGCTGGCACTCGGGCCCAGGGTAGCCTGATGGGCAGCTCGGAGAGTGCCAGGAAGAGCAGCGGGGGGAGGGGGGCCTCCGAACTCCTGCCCCCCCATTCCATGCCCCTGAGGCCCCTGGACCAGTGACTTGGGTCAGCAGTCACTGTGAGTAGCCCACAGAGAGGACCAAGAGCTGGGCCTGCCCTAGGAAGGTGCCGTGCACACCAAGCATTTGAATGGGTTAAGCAAGAGGGAGCCCAGGTGGCCAAACCCAAGATAGACCTGAGCCTCAGGAGGAACGACCCTGGCCTCAGCTCCCCGCTCTGGAGAGGACCCCAGGCCTTGAGGAAAAGAAGGACCAGATCAGCCGCCCAGAGGGAAGGCTTGGACGATGGCCCCTGACCCTCATGTCTGACTGGGGCTCCAGAAACAGTGGGCGGGGGAAGGACTTTTTGTCGGGGTAGGGGTGGCTGAGGCTGCGTCCCCTGGGGCTGGGCCCCCCGCGGGGCTCTTTCCTGGACTGACCAAGCCCCGCAGAGCCCCTGCAGTTCCTCTACGCCCACCAGGGGGAGCCCGTCCCCCGCAAATCTCCCAATGTGGGCCGTAGGGGCCGCCCTGCCCTTGCCCTTGCAGAGACTCAGGGCGGCCGAGGATGTGCCCCGGGCCGGGCCGGAGAACAGGTCCCAGGCCCCAGGCGGTGGTAAGCGGGTGCTGGGCTCGGGGCTAGAGGAAAGCGGGCTCTTCCGAAGGCAGCCTTTGGTGGGGCGAGGCTGAGCGGCGAGGCTAGGCGGCTGGGACGGAGGATGCAGGGAGCGGGGTGGGGGGGCAGACGGGGGCACTAAGGCAGCCCTGGGCCTAACTCATGACCCACATCCTTTTCTTTTCTTTTTTTAATATTTTATTTATTTATTTGACACAGAGAGCACAGGCAGGGGGAGCAGCAGAGGGAGAGGGAGAAGCAGGCTCTGCGCTGAGCAGGGAGCCCGATGCGGAACTCGACCCCAGGACCCTGGGGTCATGACCTGAGCTGAAGGCCGACTCTTGGCCGCCTCAGCCACCCAGGCGCCCCATGCCTCGCACTCTTGTTCCCATTGCGCACAGGAGGAGATTGAGGCCCAGCAAAGTTCAGTTACTTGCTCCCAAATGACATGGCTGTCATGTCTGTCTGGATGACACCTCCTTTCTAGAAGTTTAGAGGGTAGTAGTTCCTTCTGAGCAGGGCCGCAGCCTGAGGGAGCCTGGGAGCCTGATGCCAGCTCCGTGTGTTGCCTGCTGTGTGGTCTTCTTGCTCCCTGGGTTCGAGACCGCCTGCCCTGGGCTCCGGGCCTTGGGAGCGTGAGCAGTACTGAGCTGCCCTGGGACGCAGAGCAGCGAGCCGCTGGCCAGTCTTGTCTCAAGAGGCCAACAGCCCAGCCGCGCGAGTCACATGGGGTGGGCCCACAGGGCCCTAAGTTCGCTCCAGCCAAAGCCTTGATCTGACCCTGACCCTGGCACCAGTTTGGGTACAACTCAGTGGGTGACAGGCAGCCTGGCACTTGAGCGCCCAGTGAGGACCCTCCACACTTTCCTCACTCCACAGGCTCCCACTCCTGTGAAGGGCAAGCTCCCTCCCCGCCCAAAAAAAATGCAGAACCCTGTGGAAACCACAAATGTGGGTGGGGGAGACAAGGGTGTGGAATGCCGTGCACCACCAAGAGGTATCCTGTGGTGTCCAGAGGAAGGAGCTTCTCTCTCGTGCTCCTTTCTGTATCTCTGGAGCCTAGAACGGAGTCTGGCACAGTGAAAGCATTCAGCACATATGCGGATGAATGAATGAATGAATGAATGAACGAACGAATGAACAGAATGGATAGAATACTGTGAGCAGGGAAACGTGCTGAATAAGACGTGGGGGAGGGCAGCCCGGGTGGCTCAGCGGTTTAGCGCCGCCTTCAGCCCAGGGCGTGATCCTGGAGACCCGGATTGAGTCCCACATCGGGCTCCCTGCATGGGGCCTGCTTCTCCCTCTGCCTGTGTCTTCTCTGCCCCTCTCTGTGTGTGTCTCTCATGAATAACTAAGTAAAATCTTTAAAAAAAAAAAAAAAAAAAAAAGACGTGGGGGACAGCCAAAAAGCACACAAACCAGTAAATGTCGAAGCTCACTTTGCGAGAACTGCTGTGTGGCTGAGGGGCAGTAGCGGGGAGGGCTGTCTTCAGGTTGGGGTCAGGGGGGGCCTCTCTGGGGAGATAATCCCTGGCGCTGAGATGGTGCTAAATGGATCAAGTTAGGAGAAGTCTGGGAATTAGATAATCCTGGGGCAGGAACAGCAAGTGCAAAGGCCCTGGGGGAGGACCGAGCTTGCTGTGGACACAAGGAGGCTAACGCGGCTGGGCACAGGATGAAGGGAGAGGTGGCCGTGGGCTCGGAGCCTCCACTCCCTGGTGTGACCTCAGCCTTGTCTCTTCTTGCTAAGCCCTTGTCCTGGCCTAGCTTGTTCATAGCTCAGCCTCCGTTTTTCTGGCCCAACCCAGGCTTCTCTCCTGCCTTCCGGACCTGCGCACCCACCAGCCTCCGACAGTCGCCCTCCACCACGGTAAGATCCCCACGCGCTTTAAGCCTTGTCTCCAGCCCCTTGCTGGTAAAGGGCTCCTCCCTGCGCCAGGCCTCAGGCCAGAGCCGGAGAGCCTGGCCTCCAACACCCCTTCTATCTCTGAGTCTTGACACTTTACCCCATGTGATGTCTTTTTTTTTTTTTTAACTTTATTTGGGAGAGAGTGAGCAGGGGGAGGAGAGAGGGAGAAGCAGGCTCCCTGCTGAGTGGGGCTCCATCCCAGGACCCTGAGACCATGACCCGAGCTGAAGGCAGACGCTTAACCGACTCAGCCCATGTGGTAGCTTCAGGGCACCTACTTCTCTTCCACCTGGCCCTTCTGCTTAATCCAGGTCCCCTGCCTCTGCAGATGTCCCTTCAATGCTTTCCCTGGGCGTGGGGCGGGGTGGGGGGGTGGTTCCTGCCTGAAAACCATTCCACAGCTTTCCCAAATCCTACCTCAGTACCTGGTCCACAGACTGCCTGCCCTCTTTGCCTGTGCACCCTTAGCACTCTCCTGCACCAGGGCCTGCCCATGCACGGTGCTCTGGCCCCCCAACCTGTCCCCCATCTCCTCTTTCATCCTCCTGGCCCTTCCAGTCTCAGCTTCCATGCCACCTCCCCAGGGAAGCCCTCCCTGCTATCAGGTCCCCCTGTCTTTTTTTTTTTTTTTTTAGGTCCCCCTGTCTTTGTGCTCAGGGTCCCCTTATCCATAGATCGTCCTTAAGGAGTTGTGGATGGTACCTCAGCAGCAGCATCCTCCCACTCCCTGCTGCCCGTAGGTGTCTTGAAGGCTCCCTAATGAAGAAAGTGGAGGCCTGGGAGGGGGGGAGGGTAGAGGAAGACAGGAGGGCAATGTCAGCAGGTCCTGGGGTCCCAGGGTTCTTCTATTGTATAAAACAGTGAGTCAGCTCAAATGTGAGGCAAGAAGTGCCACATGGCCAGAGTGCTGGGGGGCAGGAGGGCATAGGGAGGGTGCCTGGCTTCTGTGCCCACCTGGTCCTCTGCCCACAGCCACTCCTGCCTTGGGCACTCCAGCCTGAGAGGTGTCCTTCCTGAGGAGGGTTCTGTGCCCCCCAGTTCAGACCAACCCCCCTTTCCCTTGCAGCCCTGAGTGTCTCACTTGGACTCTTAAAAGAAAGGTATCTTTTTTTTTTTTTTTAAGATTTTATTTTATTTATTCATGAGAGACACAGAGAGAGAGAGGCAGAGACATAGGCAGAGGGAGAAGCAGGCTCCATGAAGGGAGCCAGATGTGGGACTCAATCCCAGGACTCCAGGATCACGACCTGAGCCAAAGCCGGATGCTTAACCACTGAGCCACCCAGGCGTCCCAAGAAAGGTATCTTTAAGACTGCACTCAGGGGGCACCCGGATGGCTCAGTCGGTTCAGCGTCTGACTCTTGGTCATCATCTCAGGGACACAGGATGGACTGAGTCCCCTGCACAGCAGGGAGTCTGCTGGAGATTCTCTCTCCCTCTTCCCAAAACAAACAGGGGGGCCTGGGTGGCTCAGTCGGTGAAGCATCTGCCTTCGGCTCAGGTAATGGTCTCAGGGTCCTGGGACCGAGCCCCCCAGTGGGGTCCCTGTTCAGCCAGGAGCCTGCTTCTCCCTCTCCCTGCTGCTCCCCCCACTTGTGCTCTCAAGTAAGTCTTTTAAAAAAAAATCTTTTTTTTTAAAGACTGCAATCAGGGGCACCTGAGTAGCTCAGTTGGTTGAGCATCTGCCTTTGGCTCAGGTCATGATCCAGGGGCCCTGGGATCGAGCCCCATGTCTGGCTCCCTGCTCAGCAGTCTGCTTCTCCCTCTTCCTCCACTTCTCCCCATGCTTGTGCTCTCTCTCAATAAATAAATATTAAAAAAAAAAAAAAAAAAAGACTGCAATCAGGAGGGACAAAGGCAGCCTAGGATCGCCCAGCTGGTGGCAGAGGTGGGAGCAGGACCCACCTGTTCTGTGCTCAGTGAACAGATTGCCCCTGGAAGTGGGCCCTGCAGCCTGTTAGCCAGGGCCCCTCCCCAGCACCAACAGCTAGGTCATCCCTCGCTGACCTCCTAGAGAATGGGTACCACCTGACTCGGGGGCACACTGGACACTTGCAGGGGGCTTCTGCTTGTGAAGTGCATCTGCAGGCCCCAGGCCAGCTGACAAAACACAGGCTTAGTGGGCTGACAGCTTGCTTTCCCGAGGGCTTGAACTTCTGCTCACCCTCACTTGTGAAGTTTTTGACTCGCTGCTCACTGCTCCCAACTCTATGTCTGAAAATCCGAAGAGCCCACCCACCATCTCCAACTGTGCTCAAGCGGAAGGCTGGCCACGTGCCTAACCAAGGTCCTACCTTTCTCCAGGGCAGAGCTTGGAGGATTAGGGTAAAGCTGCAGTTAGTGCCACTAGAAGTCCAAAGGGACAAGGTGGCACCTGCCACCACCAGGGGGAGCCACAGTCACCAAGCTAACTGGGTGAGGCCTCAATGGAGAAGGCCAAGTTACTTGTTGTCCCACTGTGGGGTGCTTGTCTGAGGTCTTGGCCCATGCTACCCCAACCCCAGGGCCTCCAAGACTGCAGTGCCACATGTAGCCTGTCCATCTGGAGGGCCCGAGGACACGGACTTTGCCTTCCAGGGCACCCTGGCCCACATGGTATCCATTGGTGTGGTCCTGGGTAAAGGCTCTTGGTACATTCAGTAGACCAACCCAGACAAGCAGCATCCCCTTCACAAGCGCTAAGGCCAGCGCCCTCCCGCCAGGTCTTGGTGACCGGCTGCAGCTCAGCCCTTGACCACCATGGCCACCCACCTAGCTGCCCAAGCGGCATAACCCATCCTCCTTGCCAACTTGGGTCTTCAGCCCACTATCCCCAGGAAATACAGCTGTGTTCCAGCTCAAGATCCTCCCAATCCTCCCCCTCCCATCCTTGCCTCTCTCCCCAGAAAAGTCCAAACTGAAACACCGAAAAACCAGGCTTGAGACAGCTTTGTTAGAACAACTCAGCAAAATAAAATTCCGGTTTATTGTTGGACAACATTGTTTCACACATACATCAAACAGGCCAAAAAAAATAAACAGCAACTTCATAGACAAAAAAGGAAAAAAAGAAACCTTTTATCTTTGGCCTTTTTAACCATCTCATACAAACCAACTACTTATAGTACAGCTAAGTACATACACAAAAAAGTTACTGGAATGCTCGGAATAAGATTGTTTTTTTGTTGTTGTTTTTGCTTTTTTTACAAGGTTTTTTTTCTCCTTTGAGATTATAATGAACATGGTCACACCACAAGTAAAGTCAGAAGTAGGACAGAGAACGCTCCGAAGGCTGGTTTGGTCATCCGAGATCATTAAAAATGGCTGACCCCTAACAATATGTACAAAAATATAAAATGTAAATAAAAAATACAAACAAATTTTCCTTTTTAAAGTACTTTTAAGAAAAAAAGCAGGGCCTTGGAAGTTTTGGTTCTTTTTTCCTCCCCTGTTGCAAATTCACGTTGTGGTTTTGGTTGGGTGGCGGAGAGCGTGTGTCATCTGCGGGTGGCGCTGCCCGCGTTGGGCAGGCGGGCGGGACTCTCTACTCGAAGGTGACCACGTTTAGATTCTGAGACGGGAAGTGGAGGGTGAATAGGTCACGGTGGCCTTTTTTTTGTTAAGTTTAACTTTTCCTTTTTTTTTTGCTGTCTAGTCATCCTCATCAGTCTTCTGCTTCTTGGTGTCGACGTCGTCATCCTGCACAGAGAAAGGAGGTCAAGGCCCCTGCAGCCCATTGGACCCACCCCAACTCCTATGGGGAGAGACCAGGACCAAGCACTTGCCACTCCAGAAGCTTCCAGAGCTCTGGAAAAGCCAGGCCTAGAGTTCTTTCCTGTTCCTGCTCAAGATAAGGGAGCCTTTTGGGACCACACCACCCAAGTCCGAATCAGCCCCTCTGGCTATATATAGTGCCTCAGATCCTGACCCCACCCAAGCCAGAACCCACCTCATCGTCTTCAGCTGCCCGTTTGCCCGTAGCTGCCTCGGCCTCCTCATCTTCATCTCCATCCTCTTCCTCTCCTGTAGAACCAAACCCCAGAGTAAACCACACTTCCTTTCTCAACCAACCAGAAGAATCCTGGTACTCTACCCGCCCAGTGACAGCCCAAACTTGGGTGGGGTGGGGACATGACAACACTGCAGCTCCTCAGAAGACCTCCCAGTAACAGATTCGCCAAGGAAGAGGAGTATTCCTTATCTCTGCTGCCTGACAAACCAGGCATTCAGGGTACCGCGTCACCCATGTAGGCACTGGTCTTTAGGGGGAAAGAGGACCCAAGCAGCTGCCCCCAAACAGGACAGAATAACAAATCAGCACGTGGGTCACCTGGTGGGAGTGTGGGTATGTGGGCACAGCTTCACTAGCCTAAAACCATAGTCCAACTGCACTGTACAAACCCAGCTGCAGGTGGTCCAACCCGTCTGCACCCCAGGAATTCTCAATTCCTGCCCCTTTGCTCGACAAGTCCAGGGAAAAGCACCCCCTAAAAAGGGAGACAAACAAGGCTACTCACCATCACCTTCCTCCTCCTCCTCTTCTTCCTCCCCGCCTTCCTCCTCTTCTTCATCTACCTCATTGTCAGCCTCCTGCTCCCCATTTTCCTCATTCTCCTCGACAGAAAAACATACCAGGTTGTTAATAACAGATCACCACCCCTTCCCCCAGGCCCCACCCAATGCACCCGGGGCCCCAGACCAGGCACAAGACCTTAACTCCTCTTCCTAACGTTCCAGCAGAAGACCGCGATACAGGAACTACCCAAGGACAACCTCCTTGCTCGCCCCAGACTAAGCCCAAGCTGGAGAGCACTTCCAGCCAGGAGCAGCTAGGGCAGCACGGGCAAGACAGACACTCACAGCGTTCCCATTAGCAGGCGCGTCTCTTCCATTCTCTGCCTCCTCCACAACTTCCTTCTTCTCCTTTAAGTCCTTCAAAAAGTAAGAGGGAACCAGTAAGTCTTTGGAGAACCCCTGACCTGGTAAAGAGGCCCAGGACTCAAAAGGGCATCAATGTCGCACTGATCTGATGTCCTAACAGCCCCGTGTTACGCTTGGAAATACAGGAAGGGGGAGCCACAGGATACCCAGTTTGTGGTCAGAGTTTCCAATTTCTCAACTCTGAAGAAACACCAAAAAACAACAACAAAAAAAAGAACCCTCTGCAGTTGCTCCCACTGCCCCTACTCCTGCATCTGCAGACAGGGAAGAGCCATGTGGCACCGCAGCCATAAACCCGTCTGGCCGGGCAGACGAGCCCGGGAACACTCCACTCGCACTCCCTTCGCAGACTGGTTTCCAACCAGAGAGCTCCGCCTCACACATCCTCCTTGGAAGACAGCAGGTATGTGCCATAAATAAATAAGCTAATGGAGGGAGGGCCGGGGCGCTGCGGGAGAAGCCCGTGGGCGGCCGGCCCGGGAAGGGGCGGGGGAGTCCTCACAGGCGGGCCGGCAGCTCCCCGGCAGCTCCCCGGCAGGCCTTGGGCGCAGGTCTCTGGAAGCCCCGAGCGCACCAACGTCCTGGCTGCACAGCGGCCCCCGGAGCTCTTGGTCGCCGCCGGCCGCCCGCTCGTCACGGCGCACCTCGAGGGGCGGACGCCGCCGGCTTCCCAGAGGCCGCTGGCGCCCGAAGCCCAGTAACTTTTTCCACCTGGCCCTGCCGATCCAGCCGCCAACACAAACAGGCGCCGGGCCGGGCGCAGCTCGGCCTCCGTCCAGCGAGCGGCCCCGGGGCACCTGTCGACCCCATTACCACCGGCCGGCGGGCCGCGAACCCCGGCGCCGCCCGCTCCCGCCCCCTGGCGGCCGAAGCCCCGGGGAGCGGGTGGGGGCGGGGAGAACGCGGCGCGCAGGCGCGCAGCCCCCGCCCGGCGGGCTTTGCGCGCGGGCCTCGGCACGCACCGCGCGCGCGGAGCACGTGGCCCGGGGCCGCGAGTGCGCCCCTGACCCTGGAGACCCGGAGCCTGCGGGCTGCGCGGGCCCGGCCGCCGCGCGACCTGCGCGCCAGCCTTTCCGGGCCTCTCGACGCTTCCACCGCAGGCCTCCACGCGCGGGCCCCTCTCTCTGCATTTGGCGGGCAAAGTCCCGCGGGAGGCCGCCCCGAAGTCCGCGGGGCTTTTGCAGTCCCGCAGCCCGAGGCCGTCGGGGACGCGCGGTCCACGGGGCTATTTATTGCTCCCGGCGGGAAAGCACCTTGCAGGGAATCGAACGTCCGCGCCGGCGAGGGCCGACCCTCCCCCCACCCAACTAGTTCTCGGGCTGCGCCCGGAGGCGGCCGGCTGGAGCCCTTGCGGAGATCCCGGGCGCAAGCTCCGCTCCGCCGGGGGAGTCACCCCTGGGAGAAAGCCAGAGGTGACGCCACGGGCATAGAGGTTAAGGAGACGCCAAGGTGACTCCCGCCCGGACCCACAGGGGCACGGACCAGAACCTTAGGTGAAAAAAACCGATCCGCCTCAGGGTGCCGCGCTCCCGCCGAGGGCGGAGACGGAGACGCTCCCCGCGCGGGCCGCCGGAACGACCCGGCGCGCAGACCCGGAGCTGCGCCAAACGCGCAGGACCTCAAGACCGAGGGCAGGGAGCTCGGAAGCGTCAGGCCCCGACAAGCCCCGGCGCCCGGCGCGACCCCGCCGCCGGCCAGCCCCGGCCACAGCTTTTGTTCGTCCGCGTCGGCTCCGGGGCGGCCGCGCACACGGTGCTCCCGGGCAGCCGCGGGGGGCGCCCATCGTCGCCCCGGCGCGCCGTTCCTTCACTTTCCGTTTCCTCCCCAAAGGCGCGTGGGCTCGCCTCCTCCACAGCCAAGCCCGGCACCGCTGGTGAATTATTGGAGCTGGGCGGCTGCTCCCGGGCGCACTCCTCCCGGAGGACGCCTACCCCCGCCCTCCCTGCGGGCACCCAGGGCGGAGGAGACCTTCACACCTCCGCGCAGACAATCGACGTCGCGGTCGGCCGACCCGCTGCCCCACGCCGCCTTGGCGGACCGCGGGCCACATAAACCACCTCGGACCGACCGCAAGGCGCGAAACGAGGCGGCCGGGCTCCGAACAAAGAGCAGCG
Source organism: Canis lupus dingo (assembly GCF_003254725.2). NCBI lineage: Eukaryota > Metazoa > Chordata > Mammalia > Carnivora > Canidae > Canis > Canis lupus. The sequence continues at coordinate 43,676,482 of NC_064267.1, read as the reverse complement.
CCGCCGGCGGGCGCTCGTTGCGGAGCCGCCACTTCCCGCAGCCGGCCCGCGCCCGCACGCGCCCCCCCCCCCGCCACCGGCACTTCCGATTCCAAACGCGCTCGAGTTTCAAAGTTATTTCCGTGCGCCCTGCGGGCTGACGACCCCCCTGCCCGGCCCCTCGTCTCCCGCCACCTTCCAGACGAGTCACAAACAAGTTTCAGGAACCGTGGAGCACCCGCCACCCGAGTCGCTGAACCCCCGCGCCCGCCTCCCGGAGCCCCGAGGGCGCCCGGCCCACTCCCCGACGGGCATCGCGTCTGCCGCGGTGCTTCCCGCCCCCCCCCCCGCACACAAAAGAGTGGGCTGCCCGGGGGCCTAGGCCGGGGGCGAGAGGTCCCTCCGCCGGAGAAAGCGAAACCGGGTTCGGGGCAGCCCGGCGGCCGCGCGCGCCAAACACCGCTCCGGCGGCAGCAGCGCGCGGAGCCCGAAGGGGCGGGCGGCGTCCAGCCTCACCTTGGTGGTGATCTCGGAGCTGGTGTCCACGGCCGCGTCTGACATGATGGGGCACGCCGGTGATCCGATGCAGCGGATTAAAAAGAGAGCAAGAGTTCGAGGACTCTGGCGAGGGAGCTGCCGGAGTCCGCGGAGGCGGAGGAGGCGCGCGGCGGAGGTGGTTGCGGCGAACGGGGAGCCGGACACAGGAACAATGCAAAGATGGCTTTTCAGAGCAGCCAGTGGGGAACTCACGCGGCGCCAGAACCTTTAATATAGATTAGTGGGCGGCCCTCGGCCTCCTCTGCCCGGATGCTATTGGCTGAGCGCAGGGAGCGGGCGCTCTCTCATTGGCTCGATTCCGAACAATGGGCAAGCGTGCTTAAAGCGGCAGTGCCTTGGTGCGTCCCGCGCTGCGCAGTCGCCGGCCGCACTGTCATTCAGGGCCTTAGTTTGCCGGGTCTCGGCGGCGCCGGCGCCGCGGGGGGAGGGCGCACGAGCGCGCTCGGGGCGCGCGCTCCCGCCGCTGTTTTGCTGGGGCTGCTGACGCAGAAAGCCAAAGCGCGGCAAAGCCGCCCGCCCAGCCCCCCTCCTCCCCTCCCCACGGCTGCTCGGAAGGAGGGGGAGGGAAGAGGAGGCGGCGGCCGGCGCGCACGACGGCTGCCAGCGAGGGGGAGGGGAAGGCCGGGTGCTGGGCCGCGCTCGCCCGGGGCGGCGCCCTGTGCGGTGCCCGGGGAGGTGCCCGCCCCCCGCGCCGGGGCACCTTCGACCGAGAATCGCCCCAGGGCGAGGGGGTAGGAGCCCTGCGTCGAGCCGCGAGGGCTCGTGGCCGAGAGCCGCGCTCCTGGGCCGCCCCGTCTCTACCTCCTCCACGCCCTCTGCCCGGCCCCAGGCGCCCCGGGTCTTCGAAGAGGTGGCCCCGCTGCCCGCCCCCCGCATTGGCCGCCTGAGCCAGCCGCCGAGTGGGCTCCGTGCCAGGCACACGCACACACACGCCCTGGGTGGAATTCATGCTTCGAGGGGACTCGCGGGCCGGGGCGGGCTCCTGCCTTCGAGCAGGGCAGCCCACGGGCGTCGCACCACACAGCCGGCCCCGCACTCCAGCGCCCTGGACTGCGCCTGCCCCGAGCGGTCACTGCCGTCGCGCCAGCCTCGGGGAGCCTCCTAACGGGCCCGGCCATCGAGCCGGCCCGCTCTCCGCACTTCAGGCGCTGCGAGGGGCGTATGAATTTACACCCTGAGAGTTTGCCGGGGCAAACAATCGCCCCTTAGACCGGTTGCTCTAGTCCTTGGGGACTCCTTGAAGTTTGGGGCGCCATTTAGGGAACCACGCGGAGCCCTGAGAAGGGAACCATCAAGGCGCCACACTCAAGATGGCGCTGGGCTCGGCAAGCGTGGCGTGACGTGGCGCCCCGATCACGCAAACGAGCCGGAAACCGCAGATCACACCCTCCTCACCGCCACCGCAACTGACTGTCGGGCTGCGAAACCAGTTGTGTGGGAAGAAAGACTAGAACAGGTGGGAAAGTGTTCCAGAAAAAAAATAACTGCCGCACTCAACATGGCGACAGATAAGGTTCATCCGTGTGTTGCCAGAAGGGGGCGCCCGACACGGAAGGCGGGACTCCGGAGAAACGGGCGCACACTGGCGGAGAGTGGCGGGCGAACACAAAGTTGACGCTTTGCGCCCCGCCATTGGCGGGTTCCGCTGTCTGTCTCTTGGGGCCGCGGATCTGGGAATGGAGAAAACCCGGAGTCTGAAGTCGCGGAGGAGGGACGGATGCCAAGTCCCGTAGAGCTTCAAGCGAGGAACGGCCGGAGAGCCTGAGGCGCCCCTCTCGGTTCTCCTAGGCCAGGGGCTCGCTGACCCCGTTCCACCGCGAGACCCCTGCGCTGAGCTGCCCACGCAGCCGCCCGGCCGCCGCCTCGGGCCCGGCTCCGCTGCCCGGCCTGCAGGAGGCGCGGCGCGCCGGGGCGCCACCCGGGGCTGGGCCCCCCGCCCCACGTCCCCGGTGCCGCACGCGTCAGGCCCGCATCCTGGTTCACACCTGGCGGCCTGTGCGCGGGGCAGAGAGAAGCCCGGGCTCCCTGTCCTTTGGCCGGGAGGAACGCAGGACAGGTGTTGGACAGGGCGGGACAGCCGCGCCGCCTCCTGTTGCTTGGCGGTCGCCATCCCGTCCCGGGTGCGCGGCAGCGGAGGGGGCGCCCGCGGGCCTCAGTCCTGCCCCCCACCTCCCACCCCCGGCACCCCAATGGCTGGAAGGGGGATTTTCCCCGCAGGTGGGCGCGCTCCAACCCAAGGGGCTCACGATGGTGTCCCCGAGGACCACGCGTCCCAACTCTTTGTTCGCCCCGCCCCCCCGCCCCCGGGCCAGTTGCGTTTACTGCGCTCAGACCTGGGGCCGCCCTTCGCCCCAGAGGAGGAAAGGGCTCTTTGGCCGCTGTCGCTGCGACCCCCTCCTTTGTGCCACAGCCTCGGAGAAGAGGAGGGCTTGTGCGGCGACGCCACGGAGATGAGGCGGGACAGCGCCTTCTACCTGCGGTGCATCCATTAAGCTCTGGTTACCCTAGAAGGGGCTGTTCGGTCCACAAAAGCCGGATGCTTGGAGAACTAACTTAGTCTATGCCACATCTAAGCGATTGAGGCTTCTTCCCTCCCTGGATGGTGGCTTTGGGCAGTTGTCTCTGTGTCCAAGCTGAAAACTGGACATGACTTCTGGATTCTGGGCGGGCGGGGGGGGGGCGGGGGGGGAGGGAATGGAATGCACTGGCGCAAACATCCGGAAAGAGCCGAATGTGTGTGAATTTCCCTCGAAGAACTGCTTTGCCTGACCCTGTCCCCAGGCAGTTGGCTTTGCTAGAAGCCGTAAGGAGGGTTCATGCCCACCTGGTTCTGGAACCGGTATTTACATCCACCAAGCACTCACAGGGTGCCTGCTGTGTACATAGCAGTGAATCTTCGGCTCATGCTTCAAACATTTTCATTTATCCTCTGCACCTTGCAAGGTAGACAGGACAATTATAGGGTTGAATCCTATGAAACTGATGTTTTTGTAGGTCAAAACCAATTGAAAATCAGCAAATTTGTACCTTCAACCTCTAATATGCTATCACTTTACTTGTAACAAATCAAAAAAGCAGACCAAGGGGTTATAGCAAGTGACCAAATGAATCAGTGACCAGACCGGGGTGAAAATCCTTTTTTTTTTTTTTTTTTAAGATTTTTTATTTATTCATGAGAAACAGAGAGAGGCAGAGACACAGGCAGAGGGAGAAGCAGGTTCCCTGCAGGGAGCCTGACATGGAACTCGATCCCGGGTCTCCAGGATCACACCCTGGGCCAAAGGTGATGCCAAACCGCTGAGCCACCTTGGCTACCCTCGGGTAAAAATCCTAAAATGGAGGAGTCTGTCTTGTTAGATGAGTCCTGGAGCAGAAGTGGCTTCCTTGGATCTCCCTGGACTCATAAGTGATAGAGTTCTTTGGGCGATCAAGGGCTTCCTTCCTCCAGGGACAGGTAACTCACATCTTTGCTGTTCTTCCTGCCCTCTGTCACTTCCACTCACTGAAGTATCTCTGTCCTTTCCTGCTTCTGTGTCCTTTCAAACTCCCCCAGACAAGCTAGCATGCCCTGTTAGGTCACATTTCCTGGTGCCTGTCCGAGGCAGTAGGCTTATGTTAGGAGGCAGTAGGCTTATGTCAGAGCTGCTCTAAGCCATGGGGTGGGGTGGGAGGAGTGGGGGTGGGGGAGTGGGAAATGGCTTCCAGGCAAGTTTTGTTCTAAGGAATTTGTATAAGGACTTCTCTAGGTTGCCTACACATTCTCCAGTTGGGACCACAGGCCTCTCCCCGCCAGGTGTGAGTCACACATTTATATATTTCACCTGCCTGGCCCTCTAGGCACTTAGATTTGCAACCCTTGCTCCTAAGCCATTTCCAGCATATTCCTAATTAGTTGTCTCACAATTCTGCTTGATTCCCCAAAGGCCAAAAAGGCTATAAATGGTGGTAAAGCTGCTTGGGTGCATATATGGTTATGACCGTGTGGTCATAACCAGCTGTGGCAACCCGGGCAAGTTACTCCCCACCTCTAAAGAATGGAGATGACAATGACAGGGCCCACCTTCTGGGGTTATGGTGAGAATTGAACCGGTTAATATTCAGAAAGTGCTTGAAATCACGTCTGGCACATCTAGGTACACCATCAGTGTTCTCAGGACCTCATTTTCCAGCGGCTCTCTGTACCCAAGGGGATTGGTTTCACTGTTTGCAGGTCTCTGTGCAAAGGAAGACTGTCTTTAACAAATTCTTCCCATATTCAGTGGGAAATGAGGGCACCAGTCTAGCTGAGTTTCTGGAAGCCTCTGATTCGGTGCCCGACATGCTTGGCAGCCCCTCTGGCCTCAGAGGAATGACAGAGTCTGGGAGGAAGCCTGAGTGGAGCAGGCCTCAAAAAAATCCCGCCTTCCCGCCCTTCAGAAAGCCAGGCATTTCAGGCTGTGGTTTCCTTGCCTGGGCATAAGGGCCTGGGGAGCTGCCAGCGGCCTTTCAACTCTCCCGCCTTGCGAAGCCCGGATGGGATTGTGTAAGAGCCACCCCCCACACGCCTGCTCCCTTGTGCAGCACGTCCGGGCCTGCCCGTTCTCCCAGGGACCTATGCCAGAGGGCCCTGGTACCTACACAGGTCTGGCAGCCCCAAGAGGCTCCTGCCTGGCAGGAAGAGAGTGGGGGACATCTCTTGGCGTTCAGGGCCTGCCCCAAAAATGATGCCAAACTGGAGTTCTGGTTGGAGACTAGCTAAGGAGGCTGGGGGAGGGGTGTGTGCTGTGTCCACAGCCACTGCCACCTCCTGAGCACGCTCGTGCCCTGATGGCAGTTCTGGACTCCCGGGCACATGCCCCCTGTGGCGTCTCTTGGAATCCTCTGCCTGTCCCTGCCCTTCCCCGCGCCGCTCTCCTGCATCCCCACATCCATCTGTGTGTGTGCTCCCCTCTCTGCACAACTCAGGCTCCGTGGGTGTTTTGCTTAAGCTCTGGTTACCGTTTGTGAGTGCATGGGCCCAGCATCAGGCTGGCAGGTGAAGGTGCTGGCTGGGGGAGCACGTGTGCCAGAGGCACACATCAGTGGCCCTGCCCGTCAGTGCCTGTGAGGGTGCAGCAGCCAAGGAAAGGTCAGACGCCTCTATGTGACAGGAGGAGACATTGAACTGGGCATCTCCGCACCTGTCCCTTCTTGCCACCTGGCCCCACGTGGGAACCTAGTGAGACTGGAACCTAGTAAGACAGGAGGAGGGTCTGTGTGCCCCCTGCCAGGCAGAAGTCCCAGTCCAGGTAAGCCTGAAGTTGGGGAGAGGCAGGCTTTTCGACATCTTGAAGTGTCTGCTTTCCTCTCCTGTTAATCTCCAATAGGTCTTCCTTCACCCAGACAGAGAAGCCACCTCCAGGCTTAATTAGGGGGTGTAAGAGATGGAGGACTCACCACCAGCTGGAATTTGCTCACTCTCTCACACCAAAGGGGAGCACGGACAGGGTGACCAACTGTCCCCATTGCTCCAGGACATGGAACTCTCAGTGCTTCAACCAGGAAACTCCCAGGCACACCGGGACACGTGTGTCACACTGGTGCAGTCCTTCTTCACAACCTAGTAAGAATGGCATTTCTTTTTTTTTTTTTTTTAATTTTTTTTTATTTATTTATGATAGTCACACACAGAGAGAGAGAGGCAGAGACATAGGCAGAGGGAGAAGCAGGCTCCATGCACCGGGAGACCGACGTGGGATTCGATCCTGGGTCTCCAGGATCGCGCCCTGGGCCAAAGGCAGGCGCCAAACCGCTGCGCCACCCAGGGATCCCAAGAATGGCATTTCTGAAGAAATCTCTAACCACCGCTGAGAAGGGTCCTGAAAAACAGCCTCCCACTTGGATTCTGCTCGTCTTTGCCATGGAGAATCCAGGGTGACGCTGGGAGCATTTGGTTTGCACATGGCAGAGCAGAAGGATTGAGGGGCTTAGCAGAGATCACAGAGCAAGCTGGCGGCACTGGGATCAGGACCTCCCGCACCTCCGGGGAGGGCTCTCGACTGCCACGTGCAGTGAAGGCTGCCATGCGCAGTGACAGTCGTGAGCATGGGAATCTGTTTCTAGATCCAGGTGGGAGCTGGGGTCTCTAGAACAGGGGGAGATTTCTCAGGCTCCTTTCAAAAATACTCTCTCCCCCAAGAGGTTTTCTGAGACTCTCCCGGGAGAAAATCAAGGAACTCACTTGGACAATTCTGTAGGAAAATCTCAAACCAGGATGAAGCATTATTACCTTAAAACCCAAACCTTCCCAGAGAAGGGAAAGCGGTGACTCCTTTTCCAGAGAAACGTGAGCTCCTCATGCATTTAAAGCCTGAGAGGAGGGGCGCCTGGGTGGCTCAGCCAGTTAAGCAACTGGCTCTTGATTTGTCTTAATTTCAGCTGAAGTCATGATCTCAGGGTCCTGAGATCAAGCCCTGTGTTAGGCTCCATGCCAAGCATGGAGCCTGCTTAAGATTCTTTCCCTCTGGCTCTGCCCCACCCCCACTCTCACACACTCTCGAATGAATGAATGAATGAATGCCTAAGAGGAAAGCGTTCACACACGTGAACCAAGAGCCACTCCAGCCAGAACTTTCCCCAGCTGCAGCATGTTCTCAATTGCTGTGTTGGGGCCAGGCCTTGCACTGCGACTGTTCACTGGCTCTCAGCGGCTTTCGCCAGGTCGTGCCATCTCTTGCCACTGAAGCACTTTAAGAGTGTTACCTCAAAAGCATCAGCCAGATACCTACCAGTCCACTTGGCTCCTGGCAAGATCTCAGTCTTCCCACTTGCTAGAGAGAAGATGGCCTAGCTCCCAGGGTGAAAACAGCATGGCTGCTTGTCCCTGCTCCTCGGCTGTTCACAGGGCCACAGCCCTCTGAGTTGCAAAGTCCTCGGCCAGGATGTGGTTTTGAGAGCCCCCAAAGTATTTCTCACCTTGGTAGTAATCAGTCTTGGGCCATATGTGATCTGTTGGAGATTCACCTCAATTGAGATTTTTCAGGATGATAAAATGTATTCCAGAATGTTTTTCAGAAGTCACCACTACTATAAAGGCTGAATTTGGATTCAAGGACATTCCTGATAGAAAGTAAAATGTGTTCTGAATACCTGCAGAAACATAAAAAGGGAAATTAGAAATTAACGATTTATGTTTAAAAGTGAGCCTACATGAAATGAAGCAGCCCTCAAAGCAGGGAGGGCCAAACATCCTGACGGAGAATCCCAGCTTCTGGTTACTCAGAGCTCTCAGCTTCATGGAAGGCTGTGGCCTAGCAGCAGTGGGGGTTCTCCATGCTTGCTTTCTGCAGCCCCAGCCTCTCTTCTTCTCAGGGCCTCCAGGAGGAGTCAGGCGCACGAGGATCCACTCCTAGGCGTGCCTGACACTGGTTCTAAGCAAGTCCTTTTACTGTTCCCACCTTGTTCCCATTATCTGGGCTAAAATGAGAGGGGAATCACTGGACCTGGACAATCACATAAGCACCCACCTCCCTGTGTGTGCTGTGAGCTGCTGGTGGCAGGGCAGTCTGGTCATGCCCCCACTCGGTGTGGCCCTCTGCCTTTTCTATCTGGCTATACTTCATCAAGAAATGACCGTTCAATTGCTCTGAATCAAATGGAATCGGGCCCAACATTCCACTGAGCCCCCATCCCAGGATGCTGACACCTGCTCTGTGCCAGAGGAGAAGAGAAAAATTGAACACACTTCAAGCAGTTATGGCAGGCACCCCCTGCAGATGGAGAGGATGGAAAAGAGCCTCATTCTACAGATGGAGGCACTGGGACCCAGAATGGGAGGCTGATTTGCCAACACAGTGGCCCCTGGCCAGGAATAGAGCCCCCTTGGCCCTGGCTCCTAGGGCTCCATGCCACCCACCCTCCCTCTCACTGAATGCCTGGGGCCCTAGCTGTACCCGACTCCAAATCTCAAGAGACCAGGGCAGACCAGAGCGGTCAGGGGGTACATTCTGGAGCAAGCAGGGCTCGGCAAGAGCCTGAAGTCAGGGTAAGATGTGAGGGCGAGAGCAGGAGTGAGAGTCTTGGCAGCTCCAGTGTGAAACCAAGCCAGGCTGAGTGCATGAAGGAGAAAATGCGGCAGGAGGGTCACTGGGAAGGGGGGCTCTTCTGAAACCTGGCTTGCCCCAGCTGAACAGAGACATTCCAAGTGTGCCCTTCCACTCTGTTGCACGGCTGAAACCCCACAGACCTGTCCCATCATGAGCACAGCAAGTGACCATAGTCACAACCCCAGCATATTGTAGGTGCAAGAGTAGAGCGGCCACAGGAAACCAGTGGCAGCTCCTGCTTTCCTGGACAAACTCTAGGCCAGACATGGTGCTGAGTTCTAGGCATATTAACTTGTTCAATCCCGTGAGGCTTGTTGCCATCCCCACCTCCTGAAAGGGGAAACTGAGGCACAGAGCAGGCAGGTGTGTGGCCCAAAGTGTCAGAGCTGGGATTTGGAACTGGGTACCCAGCTCCAGAGCTCCACTTGCAGGAACAAGTCACTGGTCCTAAGTGACCCCACTGCCATCAGCCTCTGCCCACCCCACCTCCTTAAACATTAGGGACAGGATCTTGAGGTCCCTTCTGTCGATCCGTAAGTTTATTTTCACTGACTGAGGCCCTTGTCCCCCCAGCCGGCACCTCTCAGACTTTAGGAATTGCAGAGAAGTCTTCCCCAGATTGGTGATGTCTGGTCGTGGGGCAAGACTTTTTCCAGAGCAACCTGGAGACCTGAGGGGAAGGACGTTTTGCAACTGTTTGCCACCAGGGGCCCACCAGAAAATCAGCCTACCAGAAACTAAGTGTTCCTAGGATGTTCCACTGAGCTTTTTCATGGCATCAGTAGACAACTGGTAACATCTGTCTTGAACATTTCTCCAGGCTGCTGTTCACCATGGCCTGACTGAGCCCTGGAGGTACAATACTGCACAATGTTCCCTTTATAGCGATGCACAGGACAAATTTCTCTCTGGCCTCTAGCACCAGCAGGACAGTGTGGCCTGATGGATAGGACTGTAAACTCCAGGTATCCCCTTCCTGTCCCCCTGGGGGTGGATAAGATCCCATTGGATCAGGGCTCCCCCCCACCTCTGCCGTTTAGTGCAGGTCAGCAATTCTCGGTTTTTTCACCTGTAAAATGGGAACCAGTAACAACCTCCTAAGATTTCTCTTGAATAGTGTGCTTCATTTTGTCATTATTTTATTTTGTTTTATTTATTTGACATACAGAGACAGCACAAGCAGGGGGAGCAGGCCTCTCGCTGAGCAGGGAGCGGGACAACAGGCTCGATCCCAGGATCCTGGGATCATGACCTGAGCTGAAGGCAGATGCTTAAGTGACTGAGCCACCCAGGCGCCCCTCATTTTGTTGTTGGGGACTCTCCTTGTCTTGTACCGAATCACATTTTCCTCTCTGGGCTGCAGGAAGCTCAGCACCCACCTTGAGGTCACTTCGGAGTTCCAGGACATCCCGCGAGGTTGATGGACATAACCCCAGCCCTGGCTTCCTCATATTTTCCCTTAGCCGTACTTCTTCATCGATTCTATTTCTGTTGGCCTTTAGGTACGTCAATAAACTTTAGAACTGAGGCTGAAAATAATTAATTAAAGTGATAATTTATTAAACAGCTGGAGCCCTTTGATACCTAAAGCACTTCCTCACAGGTTGTGCCATGTGGGCCTCACCCCCATCCAGGTAGGTGCCCCATTTTACAGAAGAAGAAATGGAGGCCGCCAAAGGGCGCTGATGGGGTAGAGACGGGCTGTCAGGCTCTGGCCCAGCGGCCCAGCCCGCCTCCCTTCACCAGCCCTGGCTCCTTCCCAGCACTTCCCAGCATCCCTGCCCCAACGTGGCTGGTGGTTCTGCGCCTCCCTGACACTTCACTTCCACCCCACCTTCCGTTTCCTGTCTCCATCTCTTGTCTTTTGGGGGACTTTCCATGAGACGGTAAAGTTCAGCAAATTATTTAAGGATGAATGAAATCCAGCCCCTCCACGACCCCCTTTATGGCATTTACACCAAGTCATTGAGATTGGGCTCTCTCCTCAAGTGACGGGAATGTGTCCCCCAAGGGCTGCTCTGCTTCTCAGCCTTAAGGAAGTGTGGCCCAATACGCCCAGAAACGAGCTGCAGGAGCTCAGAACGCAGCCTCCCTGCCCGTCTCCTGGGACCGTCAACCTGGACGTTCCACGGTTGGGCCTGGGCCGGTCCTTCAGAGAACCCAAAGGCAGGCAGGGAAGAGCCACTACCCAGCCCAGCACCCCCTCGCTCCCTGAACGGGCTCCCTGGGGAAAGCCCGAGACCCCGAGGGGCTGACAAATCCCCTATAAAATGTGAGAGGACCCTCTTACTACCCCAGCTGCCCTCTGGGGCTTAGAGCCTCTCTGAGTCCAGCGAAGGACCTGAAGCTCCCAATGTGCCAGCAGGGGTGGGAGCTGAGTTGGGGTCAAGGTGGAGAGAGCTGACTCACTCTGCAGAGTGTGGGGGCATGGGAGCTCTTCCAGGACACCGGGCCGCAGTCATTCTGCTCACATCTCAATGACAGAGCAACCCTCGACTTAGAACATATTGATAACTTGTATTGTTCTTACTTGATGGTGATTCCCCTTCCCAGTGCACAAAGCTCACGATTGTCGCCTTTCCAGAAACTGTGGCAGTGTGGGTAGTGGTATTAGTCTCAGGTGTCCCAGCTGTGCCCTGAAGGTACTGATCCCTGCTCCCTTGTCCCCACCTGGGGGCGGGGGCGGCCACCCCGTGTGTAAGCCATCCAGGAGACAGGACTGCCTGCTGCGTCCTCGCCGCTGGAGGTCAGGGGCCGGGCCTGGCAGAGGGCTCAGCAGGAAAGGCTGGCAAACAGCCAAGCGTTGCAGCCTGAAACCCCGGAAACAGGGTCAGGAAGCCCCAGCCCTGCTGGCTCACGTGTGGGCTCTGGGGAGCTGAGGGAGCTGTGTTCAGTCAGAAGCACAGAGGGAGCGGCAGCTGGCCTGGGGACCTCGGCGCCGGGCACCTGCGGGCACATGGTGGGCACGCAGCGGCCACGCCCGGCCTTGGGCCCGCTTCACTCTTCGCTGGAACAGGCCCCTTTCCAGACTCTGGGTGTGCACGTGTGCTGTAAATACGACCGTGACCACATACCCGCATCCACGTCGGGCGACGTGTCTCATGAATGCGGGCCACGCGTGTGTGTTCATGAGTGTGCAGACACCGGCGTGCGCCTGGGATGACAGCGGTCACCGAAGCCTCCTTCCCACCGAGGGGCCGAGGCACCAGGGCACCCAGCCAGTCCCTGCAGGTGCATGGGCGCTTGCTTTATTCTCATTTGTATTTTTCTTTTTTTAAAAAAAGATTTTATTTATTTTTTTTTTTTTTTTTTTTTTTTTTTTTTTTTTTTTTTTTTTTATTGGTGTTCAATTTACTAACATACAGAATAACACCCAGTGCCCGTCACCCATTCACTCCCACCCCCCGCCCTCCTCCCCTTCCACCACCCCTAGTTCGTTTCCCAGAGTTAGCAGTCTTTATGTTCTGTCTCCCTTTCTGATATTTCCCACACATTTCTTCTCCCTTCCCTTATTTTCCCTTTCACTACTATTTATATTCCCCAAATGAATGAGAACATATAATGTTTGTCCTTCTCCGACTGACTTACTTCACTCAGCATAATACCCTCCAGTTCCATCCACGTTGAAGCAAATGGTGGGTATTTGTCATTTCTAATAGCTGAGTAATATTCCATTGTATACATAAACCACATCTTCTTTATCCATTCATCTTTCGTTGGACACCGAGGCTCCTTCCACAGTTTGGCTATCGTGGCCATTGCTGCTAGAAACATCGGGGTGCAGGTGTCCCAGCGTTTCATTGCATTTGTATCTTTGGGGTAAATCCCCAACAGTGCAATTGCTGGGTCGTAGGGCAGGTATATTTTTAACTGTTTGAGGAACCTCCACACAGTTTTCCACAGTGGCTGCACCAGTTCACATTCCCACCAACAGTGTAAGAGGGTTCCCTTTTCTCCACATCCTCTCCAACATTTGTTGTTTCCTGCCTTGTTAATTTTTCCCATTCTCACTGGTGTGAGGTGGTATCTCATTGTGGTTTTGATTTGTATTTCCCTGATGGCAAGTGATGCAGAGCATTTTCTCATGTGCATGTTGGCCATGTCTATGTCTTCTTCTGTGAGATTTCTGTTCATGTCTTTTGCCCATTTCATGATTGGATTGTTTGTTTCTTTGGTGTTGAGTTTAATAAGTTCTTTATAGATCTTGGAAACTAGCCCTTTATCTGATATGTCATTTGCAAATATCTTCTCCCATTCTGTAGGTTGTCTTTGAGTTTTGTTGACTGTATCCTTTGCTGTGCAAAAAGATTTTATTTATTTATTCATGAGAGACAGAGAGAGAGAGAGAGAGAGAAGCAGAGACATAGGCAGAGGGAGAAGCAGGCTCCATGCAGGGAGCCCGATATGGGACTGGATCCCAGATCCGGGGATCACACCCTGAGCCACTCAGGCGTCCCTTTCTTTTTCTTTTTCTTTTTTTTTTTTTTTGAGATTTTATTTGTTTATTCACAAGAGAGACAGAGAGGCAGCGACACAGGCAGAAGGAGAAGCAGGCGCCCTGCAGGGAGCCCGATGCAGGACTCGATCCCGAGACCCCAGGATCACACCCTGAGCCGAAGGTAGGCGCTCAACCACTGAGCCACCCAGGCATCCCTCATTTGTATTTTTCTGTATGTTTCTAACCTTCCCAAGTGGAAGCAGCCACACGCACGAACCTACAGACACAAAGAGGCTCCCTGCCCTGCTCACCACCCAGCAGGGGAGCCAGGCATAGTCAGAAAGGCCCGAGGGCCAGAGCCGAAGGACTCGGAGGAAAGAGCCGATGAGCTCTGCCTAAGCAGTTATGGAGGGCTTCCCGGAGGAAGCGTCCTCGGAGCTGGGACTTCAAAGATGATGAGCAGTGCTGCTCCAGATGGATCCGGACTTCCCGGGCTGAAGGCTCCCCTGGCCCCATCTATTTCGTGGGGCAGAGCCGCAGAGCCCACCCTCTGTGGCTCCTTGCTGCGCTGTCCCCATCGCCCATCCTCACCTCCCTGCACCTTTGAGACAGCATATGTCCTCCCCCATGTCTCCGTGTTCTGACCAAACCAAATAAGCAAATCAAACAAACAGCTAATAATGCAGCTTATCTGTGGGATAACGGAACTTTAGTTCCAATGGAGGCGTTTCATTTGGACTAGCCTTTTTCTGGAAGCTTCTGAGTCACCTAAGCCTAAACACAGAAGGGGAGGGGCACCAGCCTGGCCCAGTAGAGTATGCTTCTCTTAATCTTGGGGTCGTGAGTTCAAGCCCCCCGTTGGGCATGGAGCCTACTTATAAATTAGTAAATAAAATAAATAAATTGGGACGCCTGTGTGGCTCAGCGGTTGAACATCTGCCTTTGGCTCAGGGAGCAATCCCGGAGTCTTCATCGGGCTCCCTGCATGGAGCCTGCTTCTCCCTCTCCCTATGTCTCTTTCTCTCTCTCACGAATAATAAAATAAAACAAAAATAAAATAAAATAAAACCAGAAAGCGATTATGGAAATAACCCAGGCCCACATCCCACCCTGGGAGCCAGGATCCCTCCCAAGTCCCCTTTGGGGATCACCTTGTGTCAGCCTGAACACCTGCGTGCACAGATGAGCACACAATCCTGCACGGACACCCATGCACCCAGCCTGACTTAGAAGTGCCCACGCCCCCAGGTAACCTCCCTACCTCCTGCCAAGCTCCTACCCTATGCCTCCCTCCCCTGCCTGGAACTAGGGACACAGTGGGCTAGGGACCACCCGGCTCCATAGGCTGGGGAGAGGTGAGCTCTGCTTCCTTCTTCCTGTGTGGTCTTAGAGAGATCAACTGACGTCTCTGAGCCTCTAAGCTTCTTTTTGTAAAGGTAGGGACGGGATGAGGAAAAAGATACAGTTTGTAAACTGTGAACTGCTCTGCAGATGCTGTTTATTATGATGAAGCCATGTGAGAGTAATTACAGAGCAACCATCAAGGATTATAGAACAATAAGGGGCAAATGGCACACATATGTGCCAGGGAGGCCCCCCAGGAAGAGCACTTTGAGCGGAGTCCTCTCGTGGCTGCCATTTGGGTGGTATCTCTATGCCCTGTTTTCCTTGCACAAGATAAAACGCCTCTAATGCTCAAAGCCAGCCTGGGGAGGGGGGTCAGCCCAACGTGAGACCATGAATGAGGACCTGTTGGTTCAGAGACTTGATCACACAGCTCAGAGACAATAGGCCGGGACTGGAATTAGTGTCTTCTGGCCATGAAATGTAGGTGCTTTCCATTCTGTAAGGACAATAGGACAGTTTTCACGCCAGAGATCTGAGAAGATGTGAGTCGCATGAGTTGATGAAGAGAAGTCACTATTTGCTATGGGGAAGGGCATTCATTCATTCATTCATTCATCAACACCTGTTTCTGAACACCCATCACCTGTTGAGTAAATGAAGATAAGGGGTGGAGTGGCATTGAAGGGATGTATGTGGGCTCCTGAGGGCGTTTGTGGCGGAGATCAAGGTGGTGCCTTCCTCATCCAAGTTAGTCCTAAAGCCAAGACCCAGCCGGAGGCTGGCAGGGCTCAGCCCCAGGCAGTTACTGGGAACTTCTTATGCATGGACAGAGCCTGTTTTTCATCAAGACCGGTTAAGTGAATCCCAGGGCTTCAGTTGAGGGGGGCAGGAAGGCAAAGGGAGAGAGGGAAGGAGGATGAGGGGGGCCTCCCCTGGGTCACTCAAGGGGCCCAGGGGATGAAGGGAACGGGAGACAGAGCCTGGCAGGGCAGCCAGGTTGGCGGAAGCAGGGCTGGGCCCAGGTCCAGGGCCACCAGCCCTGCATGAGGGAGGGGTGGGCGGATGCAGGCAAGCTGGACCCGAGGGAGCAGGGAACAGCCTGATTAATAGGATGATAGGGGCAGATGGACGGGCAGCCAGGGCTGCTCTGGACACCAGCCTCCCGCTCCCCGGCCGCCAGCCAGGCCAGTGGTCTGGGGGCAGGGACACCGCTGGCCTCTGGTGGGGGTGAGGCTGTGGTGAATGAATCACTGGCCAGTGCCAGGAGCCTGCAGGCCTCAGCACTCGCTCCCGGAGGACTAGCTAATTCACTTGGAGGGAGGCCGGGCCGCTAATGACAAGAGCAGCCTGCCTGGGCCCTGCTCAGCCCCATGCACACTGACCACTAAATGAGGAGCTGGGCCACAGGGGACAGGAGGACCCACCCCTGGCACAGGCTTGGCCGGGGCTCCCCACCTGCCTTCAGGAGAGGCACCAATGCCCCTAAGGATGGGGAGCCCCCCTACCCTGGACCAGATGAAGAGGAGGCACAGACTCCCCCTCCTGAGCTCCAAAGAACCTGATTACGGTGGGACAAGTAAGAATCAGGTTGGAGGGGAGTGGACAGGGCGGGCCAGCCTAGCCCTCCTGTCCTGGGAGAAGGCGGAAGAGGAACCTCGTTCAGCCAAGGCACAAAGCCAGGTTGTGAGCTAGGCCCCACCAGGAATAGACATTCAAGTCCCCGAGAAACAAACCACTTGGAAAACAAGGCCTGGCACCCTGCCAGGCCGTCCCTGACGCATGCTGTTTGCTGATGGCGTAGGTGTGGCATTCCCAGGCTGACCCCTATGGTGTTCATGCCCCAGGGTTTAGTGAGCACATACTGCAGGGCTCTCTGCTGGAGTCCAGATGCTGTCTCAAAGGCTCAGCCAGGAAAGGGCTCAGCACACAGGAATCGAGACAGGGATAACACCCAACTTCCACGCACCGGGTGCCCAGCCCCACACCGGGACTCTGCATGTGCTACCTTGCTGTCCTTGCATATACCTGTAAGGCAGTGACCGTTAACCATGCCCATTTTATGGAGGATGCCCATTTTATGGATGAGAAAACTGAGGCTCAGAAGACTGGCTTGATGGCCCAAGGCCTTTAACCTGTAGGCAGCAGAGGCAGGTCTTCAATGACTCCCAGGTGTAACCTCTGCCTTGTAGCTCCAGGACGCTGGGTTCCAGGGTTGGGGGATGGGAAGACTTCAGGCTTCTGTCCTTACAGAATCAGAGGCCTCACCAGTGGCCCAATGGGGCCAGAAGAGCTGGGCACTGGTGAAAGGAAGGATTAAAGGGCTTGCCCTTGGGGTCCTAGCATCCATTTCAGTATTCTGAGTCCCCCTCCCAGGAGACAACATGTCAACAGACTCTTGGACAGACAGTGGGGAGAAAGGAAGGGATGCAGGCCTGTGAGGTCCCTGGGGGCTGTATGGTCCCGCCGGCCTGGCCCTGAACACGCCCTGAACACCGGGCTGGCTCTCCCCTCCTTGTGGTGGCTGCCATCCCTGCGCTGTGCCCCAAGGCCCCCCAGCTCATCTCTAGGGCCGAGAGGAGCGAGACCAAGCAGGGCCTCAAGGACTCTGTGGCCAAGCGGTCGCCAGGCTCAGTGGCCTCCTCCAGCGCTGGGGAACAAAGGTGACCCGGCTTGGGAGGGAGGGTGGTGACCACATGCTCCCCCTCCCGCAGCAGCTGGGCCTGGAGGGAAGGGGCCTCGGGCGCCCTCTGCTGGCCTGGTAGCTCCAGGAGGAAGGGGGTGGCAGTTGCCTGGGGGCTGGCTGCTCCTCCTCCTGAGCCTGAGGCCTGGCTGAGTGTGCTACCTGCGTGTGCGAGAGTGTCCGTGCGGGCCTCTGAGTGTGTCTCTGGGTGCCTGTGTGCAGCATGCCTGCGTGTGAGCGTGTGGCTGCGCGTGCATATCTGTGTCTGTGGGAGCACCTATTGAGGTGTGTGTTGGTGTGTGTGCACATCTGTGTTGTGTGTGTGTGTGAGTCTGTGCCTGTCTGAATGTGCACTTGTCTGTGTGCATATGAGTGTGTGTGTAAATGCACATTCCACCTGTGCCCCGGGTGTGTGGAGTGTGAATGGATCTGGGCTTTGGCCTGCAATAGTTGCAAGGCCTGCGGCTGTTCAGCTGAAAACACCCTGGTCAGGTGGTCCCCGGAGTGGACAGCTCACGTGGGCACCGGCGGGAGGCTGCGAGGGGCAGAGCTGGCCACTGGCCACTCTAATGTTCACTCTGTGCCTATGAGGAGAGAGAGAGGAGGAGGAGGAGCCCCTTCCATCCCTAAGGAACTCTGCATGTGAGCAGTTAGAAATGAGATGAGAAATAAGATGACAACAACACTCATAGGTTTAGGCCTATGAGGGTCTAACTCGGCCTGGAGCAATCCCAGAATGCTCCATAGAGGGGGCAAGCCCGAGCAGAGGCTTCAGGGCACAGAGATGGAAGTGAGGGCACACCAGACAAGCAAAAGGTTCACTGGGAGCCCAGTGGTGAAAAGCTGGGCCAGAGAGGGCACCAGGCACAGGTGCCCCGATTATGCCTGGTGTGGGGGTGTCACTGGAGCAGTCTGGCAAGGGCAGAGATACTGCGGGGCCAGAAGGTGGATGGGGAGCCCTCTGCCTCCTGCCAACAGTCGGGAAGGAAGGTCCATGGTTTTTCCTTTTGGGGGGTGTGCAGGCACTGAGTCGGTTCTGCTTGCCGCAAGGAACTACCTCAGGACGAGGATGCCCAGGGCACCCACACTGACCACAGATGCTCAGATGCTGGGCCCTGGAGCCCTGTGGAGGCCTGGGTGCTGCAGAGATCATCCCACTCCCCCTCCAAGGCCCAGTGAGGTCCATGCTGCGCCAGCTGCAGTGGCCTCGGGGCGCCTCTTTTGCCATCAATGCCTCCTCTGTGGCCTGGGCCTGAGAGGGTAGGCTGGGTAAGGCCTTGGGCCCCAGCCAGCCTGGTCCCCTCTCAGGGTGGCACCAGGCCGGCCTCCTCGGCACTGGCCTCAGGGTCTTCAGTGGACACTCTCCATCCTTAGGGCCTGGTGTTCCTGAAGCCCCCGGCCGAGGCTCGTCCTACCCTGGTGAAATCAAGCCGAGGGAAAAGTTCCCGGGATACATACTCCTTTGGGCTCAACAAAATGGGCACATGGAGGGCACCTGGGTGGCTCAGTGGTTGGTCTGCCTTCAGCTCGGGGTTATGATCTGGGGTCCTGGGACGGAGTCCCACATTGGGCTCTCCCTCTGCCTGTGTCTCTGCCTCTCTCTTTGTCTCTCATGAATAAATGAATGAAATTAAAAAAAAAAAAAAAGGCACATGGGCACAGACGCCTGCCTATGGGAGAAGTGCAGCTTTACTGTTCTGAACTCTCGTGGCCTTTTTAAGTCAAGCCCCATTTACCAGCTACAACCCTGCGGGTGCTGGCCTCTTAGTTCCACGCTGCCTTTTCCTACGGGGTACCCAAGGCCTTGTATGGGAGCCGTGGTTGGTCTCTGCAAGCCACTGCTGCAACAGCCCTGGTTCCTGCCTACCCACACACCCGCTCCGGCTGAGCTTGGGCTCGGGGACACGTCCTGTGCTCCTGGTCTGCAGCTACGCAGCCATTGCCATGCGGGAAGGGGCGGGGGGGGGGTTCTCCAGAGCCGCCAACCTTCTCACTGTATACACCACCGCTCCCCCTACACTCACCAAGAAGGGAGGTGAGGAACCATGCACCCCTCTGACCACGTGGAGGCCACGCTGTGACTCAGGAGCCTGGGCCCCCTTTCAAACCACTCTTTCCCTACTAGTGACAAGAGTACACTTTCAGGAGAGTTCTGCATGCATCGCATCACCTAGCCCTCCCAACAGACCCACAGGGAGGTCTCGTGTTGCTTCCAAATTACAGCTGGGGAAGCTGAGGCCCAGAGAGGCCCAAGGTTCAGACTGGAACCCAGACCTGTCTGACCCCAGGCCCACACCTACAGCAGGCCACTGCCGCCCTGCATCCAAACACACCTCGCCACCTCTCACTGGTTTGTGGCCATGGGCTCTCCGCCGCCCTGTCCGTCTTGTTCCTTGCTCTTCATCTTCTGTGGCTCCTACAGATTCCAGATAAAGCTCCTGTCACGTTGGCATTCAAGGCACCTCTGTCACCCGGCCCCACGGCTCCTCCTCCTTGTGAACCTGTGCTCCCGTGTCTATCATTCTAGTCTCCAAGCCGTTGCCCAGCTCTCCGGCCTCCGTGGCCTGCCCTCTCTTCCTGCCCATTCCGGCCTTGAGAGAGGGAGAGGTGAGCCACTGAGAAGGAAAGTGAAGGGACAGTCCTCCCCACCACCATGCTCTGGCCAGGTCTCCTCCCTGCCGCTCCCTGCAAAGCTCAGCCCCAGGCTCCCGAGGCACGGGCCCACAGAAGCCCCAGGCCCAAGACGTGCAGCTTGCCACGGTCCCGCCTCTGTCTTTGGAGCCTGGTGGAAGGCTGACCCTCTTCTGGAGCAGGTGTTGGCAGGGAGCTGGCGCATCGAGGGAAAAGAGGCAGCAGGCGGAGGGGAGCGCACGAGAGCTGCATCCCCTCCTGGTACTGCCTCTCCCTGCCCCTGGGAGCGGTTGCTAGGCTGGCACGCAGCAGCAGCAGGAGCACACACTCCTGTGCGGGCACAGCCTGTCAGCTGCACCCACAGCCCACAGGCAGGAGTAGCCACGGGCACGGGTGACACTGCGCAGGGAAGATGCCGAAGGGCCAGCCAGACCCTGGGCGGCACGGGGGAGTGGGCCTAGACAGAACAGGGCCCTGGGGCCACAGCGGAGGAAACTTCCACAGCTGTCCAGGTGGGGGTGACCAAATGGTGGTGGGGGTTCCCACACCCGACACCCAGGGTCCTGGCTGCTCGTCCTTGTTTATCTGCATCTGCCACCTTCCTGGCATTACGGGAGGCCAAGGGGCTGATGGGCCCATCCGCAGCCCGGGTCTGCTGCTCTGTCCCTGTAGGCGTAGGCCCCAGGGCCAGAAGACTCTTCCAGGCCTCAGGTCTGGGAGCCTCCTCTCTTCTCCAGAGTTCCAGGTACTCAGAGCTTCTCCGCGGGCCTTCATTTCAACCAGGCATTCAAGAGGCTGGGAGTCTGGGTCCGCTCCAAATCCTAGGACGCCCTTGGGCTCCATTAGGCTCTGGCCTTTCCTGTAGGCTTCCCTGAGGCTGCTCTCAGGATGTGTGTGGCCTGAGGGGGGAGGATTTGAGCCTTGGGCTGAAGGGGCCAGATCACCAAGCCTGGGTCCCTCCTGCCCTCCCCTCTGCAGTCCTAGGAGCAGATGTACAGCTGGGTGTGAGTGGTGAAGGCCCAGAGTGGGGGGTGTGGAGGGAGGGGCACAGTGATTCTGGGCAGACTCTTCAGCTGGCAGAGGCTCCTGCCAAGACATTTCCCCGCCCCGCCCCCCTCCCCTCCACTCATTATCAACTTGGGGTTTGTGTGCAAACAGCAGCTGGTCTCTTTTGTCGGCCTCCCCTCCCCCCTGCCCCTTCCCTCCTCCCCAATGCCTCCCAAATGGCTTTTCCATCTCAGGCCCTGCTTTTCCTTCCAGGTAATTTAGATGCTGAGGCTCTGGGGAGCACCTGAGAGGGGAGGCAGCCCCTGGCCAGCCTTGGCTCTGGGTCCTAAGTTCTCCTCTAGCCCTTCAAAGACACAATATTAAACTCATCTGGGACATGACATGAGAGCCAGAGAGGATGAGTAACAGAGCAAAGTCAGACTGGGCAAGTGCAGAGCCAAGCCCCAGACTCAGGTATGCCTGTTTGCAGAGCCTGTTTGTAGAGTCTGTTTGCAGAGCCTGTTTGCTGATCCAGTTCACACACACATACCCAAGCCTTAGCTATTCTTCTGATCATCCTACGGCCTGGCACTGCTTCTATTAGGGTCCCTGGGAATATGGTTCCACTCCCAACGTTCTAAGCTGTGTCAAGGACTCCAGCTGAAGTAATTCTGTGTGCCTGGGGCTAAGGTGGCAGGGCCCTGTCAGTTAGAATCAGGAGTTGGGATTAGATGCTGAGGACAATGGGAAAAGGAACTTTGCAAACAGCAAACCCTGTAGACTGTGGAGACAGAGAGCAAGGAGGCTGATCAAGACAGGAAAAAGTAGAAGAGCATGGGCCAAGGCGCTGGTCCTAGGGCAGCGGGGCAGCCAATCTGGAAGCACAGCCTTGGTGACAGTCTGTGGGTAAGAGGGTTGAGGATGACACCCAAGTCTCTGGCCTGGGCAGTACAGAGGAGTAGGTGCAGCAGGATTAGAATCTTGTGTTTGAGACAAATTGGCTTTGAGATGCTTGAGGGATATCCAGGTGGAGGTTTCTGGAAAGATCCAGGAGACTGGTTATAGCAGGGCAGGTGGAGGTCTGGGGGTGGATGAGCTCGCCAAGATATGGAATAAGGGGAGAAGGGAATTGAGGATGGAGTCCTGAACAGAAGGCTCAGAGGTCAGGTCAAGGGAGGGCATTGTGGCAGGCACGGGGTGGGGGGGTGAAGGGGTGGGGAGGTGGTAGGTAACTACTGGATTTGTGAACTTGAAAGCAGCAAGGGCTCCCACAGGGCAAGTCCATGGTATGGCAGGGGCCGTGGCCTGCTGAGTGGGTGTGGTGGCTCCTTACCAGGCGGTCACTCTGTTCTTCAAAGATTTTAGCTATTTTAATCCTTGTAACAGGCCTAAAAGGACAAGCCTCAATCTCAAATGGAACCAAGATTAGGCCTGAAGGTGGCGGAGAGTGACTCTGGTCGTATTTGGGATGATGGCTTGCTGCTGTCCCTTGAGTGCGCACGCAGGGAGCACCACACTCTGCCAGGCGGTCGGGTTACTGAGTCTGGGTCCCTGGGATCCTGCCTGCTGCACTGGCCACACACCCAGACCGGACGGGCCCGCGCTGGGTGAGTGGGCGACACCAGAGGCACCTGCGCCTCCCAAGAGCAGCACAGAGAACGCAACCCCCAAGAGGAGTCTGGAAAGAAGCCGCGCGGCTCATCAGAGGGAAGCAGCCTGCGCAAAAGCGGGGAAGCGCAGGGGGAGGGAGGCTCTGGCCCAGTGAGAGGGGTGCAGCCCGGGCGCCCGTGCTCCCACCCGGGGCTCCCCCGTGGCCCCTGCCCGTGGCCAAAGGTCGGCCTCTCGCCGGAGCTTCCCCGGGGCGGCTGCCCGCAGGCCTGCGCCGGTGCCCCGGGGCCGGGCCTACACACGCGCGCGCACACCGGGCACACGGCGCGGGCACACGGGCCGGAAGTCGCGGGCTGCAGCCCGGCGCGGGGCGGCGGGGCCGGGCGGGGGCCGGGCGGGGGCCGGGCGGGGGCCGGGAGCGGGAACAAAGGACGCGGCGGGGCGGGGGCGGCGGGGCCGGGCCGGGATTGGCGGCCGGGGGCGCGGGGAGAGGCCCGCCGCGCGGGGATTGGCCGCGGCCTCCGCGGGGCCCCCGGCGCCCGCCCCGCCCCTCGCGGCAGAAACCGGAGCCCGGCCCGCCGCCCCGGAGCCGCCCGCGCCCCGCCACCTGCGGGTTCCCGCCCGGCCCCCGCCGAGCCGGCTGCGCACCTAGCGGCCCCCGCCCGCCCCGCCCCGCCCCGCCCGGCTGCGCGCGGGTCCCCAGGGCCCGGGGCGGGCGGGCAGCCTCCCTGCGCCCCGCGGGGCGGGGATCCGGGCACGGGAGGGCCGGGTCGCCCGCGCGGAAGTGGGGTCGGCAGGACCGGCTGGACCGGGAGGGGGTCCGAGAACAGGAGGCGCCCCGAGGGGACCGCCCGGGGGGGCTGGGGGGCCCGAGGCCCGCTCCTGGGGGGTCGCTGGGGCTGAGGGCGGCGCCGACCTGCCAGACAGGGCCCCGGCTGGGCTTGGGGTAGGGGAGGTGGCGCCCGGAGTGCCCCGGCAGCCGCCGCTCCGTGCTGGGGGAGTCCCTGCCGAGGGGCCTGCCGACCCCGTCCCGCTTTCTCAACTGCCTGGGAGGTGAGGGAGAAGGGGAGGGGCGGGGGACGCGGGCCACCAATCACAGCCTCAGCCCCACTTTGAATCTGGGCTGGCGGCTCACCTGGCTGCCTCTTTGTCCCCACTTGCCTGCCTAGACACGTCCCACTCCACCCCCACCCTTTGGGAAGCTCTCCCCCACCTACCTAGTTCTTCTCTCCTGGTTTTCCTGGCTGGGACTGACGCTGGACCTTGGTCTTCCCCGGGAGCTCTGGTGACTCCAAAACATGGCTCGCTCTCTCTCTGCCCCATCCTGGGCCCTGCATTGAGACCTAAACTGCGGGGTGTGGGGCCCCCCATCTCCCCATGATAGCCACCAAGAGCCAGTGGTGCTGGGAGCCGAGCGGGCAGGAGCCGAAAATATGCAGCGAAGGTCCTGGCAGAGGGCTGGTCCAGGCACCAGCTCTGTGACCCAGGGCAAGCCCCTTACCTCCGAGGTGGCTCCTGCAGTTGTGAAGCTAAGGTAATAAGGATCTACTCCCAGGTTGTTGTGAGGATTAGATGAGATCCTGTAGGAGACTGAAGCCTCGAAGTGTGTGTGGGAGAGCAGGGGATGTTTCCCGCCTGTCCCACGCTGGGCGACAGGCAGCCAGAGAGGGTGAGTGAGACTCCCCAGTCCTGCCCTGCGGGCAAGGGTCAGGGTGTCAAGTTGGATGACAGAGAACGGCACAGTGCCATCCCCGTGGAGCCCAGAGCCCCCAGACCCTGAACGGAAGGGAGCTAGAGTTTAGGGTTCCTGGCCTCACACATCCCCCAGGCTCTCCAGGGAAGGTGGGGCAGGGGAATCTGGGGGTGGCTCTTTTATATGTTCTGGTTTGAGGATATGGAGCCAGGGGCCTACAGGTTTCTCCCTTCGGATGCCCCACAAACTCCTACCCTCTCCCAAATCTGCTTCTCCATTCACTGCTTTCTGCCCTGCCCCCGCCCCACCCCCCAGCTCTAGCATGAAACTTGTCCCTCCAGGCTGCTTCCTTAATGTTTCTCAAATCTGTCTTACCTGTCTTCTCTCTATTCCTCCACTGCCATCTTAGTCACAGCTGGGACCATGATGATGACCTCTACCTGACCAGTGTCACCCTGCCACCAGGCTGCCCTGCCCACCACCCCCACCAGCACCCCGCAGCCTCCCCTACAGCCAGCATGAAAAACTAACTGTTGTTCCTTTCCTACTAAAATTCTCTAGTGGCTCCCCGCTGCCCCTGGGGCTCCCTGACTGGGCCTACCAGCGGGCCTAATAACTGGGTAAGCCCACACTCTCCTGCCGATGATTGAATCCTGAGGCCATTCCTTGTGTTGTTTTGTTCTGAATTAAGTAGGCTCCACACTGTGACTTGAACTCACAACTCTGAGATCAAGACCTGAGCTGAGATCAAGAGTCGATGCTCAACTGACAGTTACCCAGCTGCCCCTGAGGCCATTCCTTGTTAACTGTGTCTTGGTTTCCCCATCTGTAAAATGGGGATGTGTTCCCACAACTGGCGGTAACAAGTGGGCAGGGTTCCTAGTGCTTGGCACATAATCATACTGACCCATCTAATCCTTACAGCAGCTCTGTGTATAAAGTGAGCATCATACCTGCCATACTGCACCCACAATACCCCCAATGAAAGTAGAATAATGGGATAACCGAGTTCATACAGTTATGGATTAGAGGAGCTAATGCATATCAAAATCCAGAAGAGCTTGGAGCCCAGTACATTCTAGCTCTTATTTTTTGACTCTGCCTCTCCTGCCAAACTTTCGCCCTCTAACCTCCAGTCCCACTGAAGCAAAGGTAAGTGCCTCTTCCTTTGCGCTAACCACCTTTCCCCTCCCCTGCCCCCTCTCTGGGTCCTCTCACCTGGCAGAGAACCGGAGCTTATCACATAGTTAGGAATCCGTGGAGGAGGGTTGGGGAGGAGCCTGGGCTGAAGGGATTAGCCAGTGCTCATGCGCCCCCTTGTGGCTATCCTGGGCCTTCCAGGCCTTGACCCAACCTTTAACATGGGAGGGCGGAAGACCATCTCAAGGCCTGGGAAGGTAGGCGAGGCAGCCTGAGGCCGGAGTCTCACCCACGTTACTCCCAGGGTTTAGGCCCTGGGGGCGGCAGGGATCTGCAGCCCCCTGGCCAGCTCGACATTTCTTCCTCTTCTCTCCGAGAGTTCTGTTTGTGTGTATTCGTCAGTGTGAGCTGGACTGTGCGCCCCAGAGGCCAAGAGTTCAACTGTGTCTCCACATGGCAGCAACAGTTTCTGTTTTTCAGGACATGCCTGGCGGATGGGGCGGGGTGGGGGGGGTAATAGTCAAGCTCACCTTCAGGTCCCTTGCTTGTGTGTGGCTACCACCCGACCCCATCTGGGCTGAGAACACTGAGCCTCTCAGCCTGCCAGTGAGCCAACGGTGAGCTGCAGCCTGTCACTGGAACTTTCTGGATCTTAGTGAACTCCATGGTGTCCAGGTCTCTGTGTTCTGGAAAGACAAATCCCTAAACTCTGTGTCTTCTTGCACACATCGACAGCTATTGGGCTGCTCTGGGCCTGTGTGTGCACCTCGAAGGGGAGCTGGTTTGCTTCTCCCCGTGCTTCTGTGGTCCCACTTGCTTCTGCGTGGTCCTGAGTCGTAGGCCCGCATTCACGAGCGTCTCGGGGGTAGGATACCTGTGTCTCCCCTAGTTATTTTGCCAGATTATCTCCCTGTGCACAGGCAGGCTTGCATAAGAGCGAGGAATTGGAGTCAGACACGGCTGAGTTCAGATTCAGCTGTGACCTAGCTGTGTAATTGTAGACAAGGGATTTAACTTCACTGGGCCCCAGATTCCTCCTCTGCTCAGCGGTGATAATAATGCCTATTTCCTAGGTTGTCGTGAGAAGTAAATGAAATGAATAGAAAGCCGGGGTGTGGTGGTGACGGGCACACAGGAGGCAGGTGATAAATGGTGGTGATTACTGGTGCTGGAATGTTTTTGGCTTCCAGCAGGGCCTCTGTGCTCTGCTTCTGTCCCCATGTCTCTCCGTCCCGTGAGCCACGCCACAAGGCAGATACCCCTCTACCAGTGTTCAGAACGGCTGCAAGCAATTGCCACAGGCTGGCCAAGAAGCCCTTACGGCACCCAGACCGCACGCACCGCTTGTTTCATACACACAGGAACACGCATGCAGGTGACCTCGTTTTCCTGCCCTCGAATTGGAACGCCTGGGCTGACCAGGCAGATGTGTTTATGGGGCTAAAGGGGCAAAATGTCTGAAGCCAGTCCTTGCAGACTCCCCGGCCTTGGCACATGTGGCCACCTGGGGGAGCCCTCTGTCACTCTGGGAAAAGAGGAGTGGAGGGGGATGTGTGGAAAGGGGAGGGGTGCCGGCCGCTTTGGGGACCAGGGGAAGGCTGGGACGGTGGAGGGGGGCGTCCCAGGCCCTGCGAAGCATCTCTTCCAGGAGCCAGGCCAGGAGTTAATCCATCTGCTGCCCCCCTCCACCCCTTATGCCCCAGGGGGGTTCTGAGCAGAGATGTCCAGGGCTGGGGGCGCAGGGAGCAGTGGCAGCAGCAGTGAGAACCTGGAATTCTGGGCCCTCAAATGACTGAGCCCCTCCAAACGTTCCCACCCCGCCCTCAGGAAGAGTAATGCCCGGGCGTGTGTGCATTTGGCTTCTCAAAATCGCCAGGATTCCCAAATCGGCCAAACTGCCTGAAGCCCTGAGAAGCAGGACAGGAAGGGCCGGAGAGGTAAACACTGATGAGAGCAGAGACTGGAGGACAGTGACCCCGACATGGCACAGCAGAGACCAGCCTGAGCCTCAGGATGGCTGTGGGCTAGGGAATGAGGGAAGGAGGAGGAAGTGGGGCCGGGCGTGGGCCTCTCTCTCAAGAGGCTGGCTGTGGGCGCTGGGGGGCTCAGTGGTTGAGCGTTGCCTTCCGCTCAGGGCGGGATCCCGGGATCCCGGGGTCCTGGGATCCGTCCCGTCGGGCTCCCTGCAGGCAGCCCGCTTCTCCCTCTGCCTGTGTCCTGCCTCTCCCTGCCTGTCTCTCATGAATAAATAAATAAAATCTTAAAAAAAAAAAAAAGAGGGTGGCTGTGAGGAAAGGGAGCCCAGAGGGCAGTGGGCTCAGGGCACTCCAGCTAACATGTAGGGACTTGGTAGCTTCAGGGTTGACGGGAAGGATCCAACACTGCGAATACATGGAGTCCGGTGCCCAGAACCACGGGGGGGGGGGGGGGGGGGGCCGCCTCTGCTTCCTCTTTGGGGACCAGAATGTGAGCTCTTAGCAGGTGACAGAGGCAGGAAGTAGGATGCCCTGCTGGAGGGGCTCTCTCTTCTTTGGGACTTGGATGGTGGGGAGAGGGAGCCAAGAGGAGGGAGGGGGAGCGGGAAGGGAGTGGGGCTTTCCAGCTGGCTCAGGGCTGGGGTGGCGGGATCCTACAATGTGAGAGCCCTGGGGGACAGTGCCCAGAGACCTGGTCTCCCAGGTCTGAAGCCCCTCTCCGATGCCTCTTTCCTGAGGATCCCATCCAGCTCTTCAGGGGGACTCCAAGGACCCTCAAGAACTGAGACTCATTGATTTTGGTGAAAAACAAGAGTTTCAGTAAAATGGGGACCCTCTGTCCTTGTCCAGGGCCGGAAGGGGGTTTGAAATTGCCTGGTTGGTGGTCTAGGTGTGAGGTCTTTTTGGTGCCCCCTAGCAGGCAGGCAGGCAGAGAGCGGGACCTGGGGGATGGACCCTCCCATCTTCCCTTGGGGACTGACCCTCTTTTCCGGGGGCCTCGTGTCCTCCTCCCCACCATAATCCCACCTCTTCCTCTATCTACTCAGGATCCCTGGATCCTGAAGCCGGCTTCTGGAGGAGTGAGCCTGGAGGGTGGCCCTGGAGGCCCATGCTGGGAAGCCCCTCCCAGTGGCCCATTTTGCTCCCTGAAGCCTGCAACCAGGGGAACAGATGGCCCCCCTTCCCTGACTGCTCCTTAGTAAACCCTGGGGGCCCCCTCAGCTCCTCCTTGTGGCCTCCCCAGTGTCCCCCTCCTACTTTGGGAAGCAGTGAGCTGAAAAGACAACATCTGGGTCTCCCTAGGGTCCCAGTGGCCCAGCTGCCTGCCTGGCCAGCAGCCTCAAGAAACAGCCACCCCTCCCCCCAGTGCTGGTGTCACCCTGATAAGCATCATTTGAGTACCTGCCACCCTTTGCTGCAGGATCCCAAGCTCAACACCCCAAGCTTGACATCCTAAGGTGCTTCCTACAAGAAAGAGCCTCAGGGGCCTGACCCGCAGAGACCCCTGCCTGGCCAAAGCCACAACTGTCCCTATTATAATGGGTGCCAGTCAGCTTCTCAGTCATATCAGCCACCAGACCCACTGGGCCAACTTAGCCCTGGACTGAAAGACATTTCCCCCCTGAGCCTGGGTAGGTGCCACCAATAGTCTATGGGACAAGTGATGGCAGAGGGGCAGAGTGCTGTGCCTTTGTCAGGGGACCAGGGCCCAGGGCTCAGGCAGAGGAAGGCTGGCTTCCAGCCAGGGCCCTGTCCCCATCACGTGAATGTCACTGTGCCCCCCAGGTGCCCGGCCTGCTCCTCTCTGTGGAGACACCCAGGGGCCAGGCCACAGGCACTCTTGGGAGCATCTGGGTCTCACTGGGCCTTGTCTGAAGAGAAGGAACAAACACTGACTGATTTACATATTGAGTTCTCCTTTGCATTTCCCGCCCAAGCTCTGGCCTTGACCTCCTCCCCGCTGTTCCTTCCCACCTAGGAAAGGCTCCTGTGGTCTACTCTCTGAGAATCAGAACAATTACCTGTGGGCCCCCAAAGCTGGGATCTGAGGACCGAGGGCCAATGGGCACAGTGAGCTGCCTGAGGTCATCCAGCCAGCTAGGTTCAGAGCGGGACCTCACCCCTGCCCCCTGGGAACCCGGGCTCTTTCCCTACACATGCAGCCTGCCTCAGACCCGTAGACAGACCACAAGGGGGTTCAGGAGGCTGTCTCAGGCTCTCCAAGGCTTGGGGCAGGACCCGAGACTCTGAGCATGAGCATGTGGGTGGGGATAGAGTGAAGGTGTGTACCACAGCTGGGTGGAGGGCAGGGAATGTGAGGGTGAGGGTGGGGTCTGGGTGTGGGTCCTGCTCTCCTTGGCACAGCTGGGCCACCCCGGTGAGCTCTCGGGTATGGGGGCCAAGCTGGTATCCCCCTGGAGCAAGACAGAGCCAATGCCCCGAAGCCCTCGGCCAGGACAGCTGAGAGCCTGCAGCACTCTGTGACCAGGAAAGTCACCATCACACGGGGCTTTCCTGCACTTTCCTTCTCAGACTTGGGGGAATTATCCTTTCTATGGTCTTGCACTGATCCTGTTGATTTCTGGGGTTTCCTCTCTGTCACAATGATCCTGCGGTGGTGGGGTACAGCAGGATCCCCCATGGCCTGCCCCTCCTCCACTGGCCTGGCCCTGCCTGAGCTCCCACCACTGCACCACTGGCTCTGACCATCTGGAATGAGGCCTGCAGGTCATCTTGGAGGGTGGGCACTCCGTGTAGCACAAAGTCCCTCCAGGGGAGGAAAACGTCTCTGGGCAGCAGCCCTTGGTCCTTCCCCAGGGGGAACTTGGTGGACTTCACCTCCTACCTGCATTTGGTCTGGAAGTTGAGGCCAGGCCTGATTCCAGCTAGATTCATGGCACACCCGAGTCAGCTCAGGGCCCCAGCCTCCTCTCACCACCCGTCATCAGATCCATGAACTGATGGCAAGAGGTGTGAATTTGCCCTGGCCCCAAACTGCAGAGGGGAAGTAGGGGGTGACAGGTGTCCAAAGTGTGTCCAAGGTGTCCAAAGTGACACTGCCTGGGATGGCTCCCTGCCTCCCAAGCCATCCAGGAGTCAGCCAACCAACACACGGTAACCCACACTATTCACAGCTACTCACTCTGCACCCATGCAGCTTTGTGGGAGGGCAAAGCTGACCCGCAGAATCCAGGAGCCGTAGGGCCTTATGGGGCTCTAACAACCATGGTCAGGGACCTGCCAATTACTAGTCTTAGCTTGGGGACTTGGTGAGAGCCCCAAAGCCAGGTTTTGCTTGCTGAGCAAAGGGCGTATTCCAGCATCTTCTTTGCCCACGATCGGGGTCTCGACCCCATAAGCAGGTATAGCCCAGGAGGACTCAGGCTACCCGTTGCCCAGCCCAGCCTCCTAAGATGCCAGCAGGCACCAAAGGTCCATCCCAGGGCAGGACATTATTGTCTTATGTAGCAAAGAGTCCTCCCCTTTGCTAAAATTGTGAAAGTTAAAGTTCCAGCTGTGGGGGCACCTGGGTGGTGCAGTAGGTTAAGTGCCAGACTCTTGGTTTCAGCACAGGTCGTGATCTCAGAGTCCTGGGATCGAGCCCTGTGTCGGGCTCCATGCTCAGCGTGGAGTCAGCTTGAGATTCTTTCCCTCTCCCTCTGCCCCTCCTGCCCATCCTCACACACACTCTCTCTATTTTTTTTAAATTTTTATTTATTTATGATAGTCACAGAGAGAGAAAGAGAGAGAGAGGCAGAGACATAGGCAGAGGGAGAAGCAGGCTCCATGCACCGGAAGCCCGATGTGGGATTCGATCCCGGGTCTCCAGGATCGCGCCCTGGGCCAAAGGCAGGCGCCAAACCGCTGCGCCACCCAGGGATCCCCACTCTCTCTATTAAAATAAATTAAACTGGGGATCCCAAAAAATAAAAAAATAAAAAAAATAAACTGGGGATCCCTAGGTGGCTCAGCGGTTTGGCGCCTGCCTTTGGCCCAGGGCGCGATCCTGGAGTCCAGGGATCCAGTCCCACATCGGGCTTCCAGCATGGAGCCTGCTTCTCCCTCCTCCTGTGTCTCTGCCTCTCTCTCTGTCTCTCTGTTTATCATAAATAAATAAATAAATCTTTAAAAAATAAAATAAATTAATCTTTAAAAAAAAGTGCCTGTTGTGCTACACAAAGAACCAACTTCTGAGAGAGATGCAGCCCCAGGGTCAGTCCACACAGGGTAGTTGCACAGACACACTATTGCTTAGAAGAAACATGGTGACTACAGAGCCAGGTGGGAAGGATGAAGACTGTTCTGGAAACAGTGTCATATATGGAATGGTGGGAGAAGTTGGTGTGGCTTAGCCCAGAATGGATGATACTCTGGCAAACCTTCAGTGTTATTTCACCATTCATTCCGACAACATAGTCACTGAACACCACTGCGCTCCTGGGAGCCTGGGACCCTGCCTTCACAGAACACGTGAACAGACGAGGACCATGAGATGGACATGAAAGAAGACAGATTTCAAGGGTGCCTGGGTGGCTCGTGGGTTAAGCATCTGCCTTCAGTTCAGGTCATGATCTCAGGGTCCTGGGATCGAGCTCCGCATCCAGCTCCCTGCTCAGCGGGAAGTGTGCTTCTCCCTCTCCCTCTGCCCTCCCCTCAGCCTACTTGTGCTCTCTCTCAGTGTCAAATAAATAAATAAAATCTTAAAGAAGAATTTCAAATCTATGTAAGACAGAACACATTGAAGAAGTGCCTTCCCTGTCCCTGGAAGTAATCCAGAAATGCAGTCGGGGAGATGTCTGCTTTAGGTAGTTGAGGTGACAGAGACGACCACCAAGAGCCCTTCATACTCAAAGATTTGGCCATTTTACCAGCATATGGGTTACAGTGTCTCCTGCTTTTCCCCATCTCCCTTCTCCAGATTCCTTGAGGTCTCTCCACCTGGCAAGGATGGCCATTGTCCTCTTACTCACAGGATTCTTTTTTTAATATTTTATTTTATTTTTAAAAGATTTTATTTATTTATTCATGAGAGACACAGAGACAGAGAGTGAGGCAGAGACACAGGCAGAGGGAGGAGCAGGCTCCTTGTGGGCAGCCTGATGCAGAACTTGATCCCAGGACTCTGGGATCACACCCTGAGCGGAAGGCAGATGCTCAACTGCTGAGCCACCCAGGTGTCCCTTAAGATTTTATTTTTAAGTAATCTCTACACCCAATGTGGGACTCAAACTCATAACCCTGAGATCAAGAGTTGCATGCTCCACTGACCAAGCCAGCCAGGTGTCCCTCCCTGACAGGATTCTTTACTTCAGGTTCTGGAACCTTATATCCTATAGAAGAGTGGTTCTCTAACTGGGGAACTGTCCCACTGAACAAGGATGGGTGAGTGGGCTGGGGCTGAGGGGGACTCTGAGGCTGGAAATTATTTTTTTAAAGATTTTATTTATGAGAATGAGTGAGATAGCCCGAGCGGCGGGGGGGGGGGGGGGGGGGGGGGGAAGGCGGGGAGGAGCAGACTCCCTTCCACTCCCCCCAGGAAACCCAGTGAAGGTGGGCTTGATCTCAGGACCCTGAGATCATGACCTGAGCCAAAGGCAGACAACTGACTGAGCCACCCAGGCACCCCTAGAAATGATTTTCTGGTGTTGGGTAGAAAGGGCAGGGAGAGCCAGGGAAGGCAGCTTGGGCATGAGTACCCCGTGACTCAGGGACAGACCCCAGGGAGCCAAGAATCTTGGGGCTGCAGGAGGAGGGATGGGAGTCACGGGGAAGCCGGCAGGGAGGGCCGAGAGCCAAGCAGTTTCTTCTCCTTCAGCCCGGTAAGGGGGGTGGGGTGGGGTGCTGCATGCAAAGGCCTCCCAGACCAGGATTATCTCTCAGATGCAGCCTGGAATTATACTCTCTGAAATTAGACCAATTAGAGATTCACTAGGGTGGCAAACTTCTTGCTAAAAGCCCCACTTAATAAATATCCCATAGGGAACCTGCCCTATCAGCTATGAAAGTTGGCTCAAAGGCTGTAATTGGCGAGGAGGCCGGCCTGAGGCCCCAGGACAGTTTGGGGGGTCGGAGCAGACACCTGCGAAGCTCGGGTGGGGGTGGGGGTGGGGGTGTCGGAGCCGGGTCGCACTCCTCAGGCTCGGGACGCCCTGGCCGCAGGAAGGCAGCCGCGGGCTCCAGGTTTTGAGGCCGAGCTCTCTCGGGAGGGCTGCAGCCTGGAGCCTGGAGCCTGGAGCCTGGAGCCCGCCGAGAGCCGCGACATTTCCAGTGAGGCACTCGCCGCTCCGGCCCTGGGCCATCCCCCCGCCGTCGCCCCGCTATCCCTCCACCCCCAAATACAGCTCCCAAGGCCAAGGAGGCTGCGGCGCTGGGCGGCTGCGCCGGGGAGGGGCAGGGAGGTGGCGGGCCGGGGGACCCCGCGCCCCCTCTTCGTCCGGACCCGGGAGCCCCCACAAGCGCGGGCCAAGTCGGGGCGCCACAGGGTCTGCTCCTCCTTCAGGGGAACGAGGGACGCGCTGCGGGGGACACGCGGGGCGGGGGCCTCCCCTCTTGGTCTCGTCCAGCAGGCGCGGCGCGGCGGCCCAGCCGAGGGCCAGGGTGGCCGCGAGGCCCCGGGCGTGGCTGCCGTCCCCGCAGCCCCCGGCGCCGCCCCGGCCCCGCGGAGCCACCACATAAGGAAATGTTTGCGCCGGGGCGGCGCGGCCTCCGGGCAGCGGCCCGCTCGCTCCCGCCTCCCCGCTGCCTCTCGCCCGCCTCCCCCCTGCTCCCCCCCGCCCGCCCCTCCCCTCTGTCTCCCCCCTGCCTCCCGCCCGCCTGCCCCCTGCTCCCTCCCCGCCCGCCCGCCTCCCCCTGCCTCCAGCCCGCCTCCCCCCTGCTCCCTCCCCGCCCGCCCGCCTCCCCCCTGCCTCCAGCCCGCCTCCCCCCGCTCCCCCCCCCGCCCCTCCCCTCTGCCTCCCCCCTGCCTCTCGCCCGCCTCCGGACCCGGGACCAGGCTGGGCTGGGGAGGCCGGCGGGGGGCGGGGGGAGCGGGAAGGTTGGGGGGGCTTGGGGGGTCCCCGCCCCGGCCGGTCGGCTGGGTGGGACCGGCCGGAAACCTGCCGCCCCCGCGCCCCGGCCCACGTTGGGGACCCGGGCTGCCCTGCGGGGGAGGGGGCGGACGGGACCCCCGCCTTGGCCATTTCAGACCCTGGGGGCCGCCTGGACGCCTTGGCCATTTCAGACCCTGGGGGCCGCCTGGACGGATGGTCTCCCTGATGAAGTCCCTCCCGCCCTTTGGAAGCTGGCACACCCAGGCCAGCTGTCCCTCTCCGGGCGTCCAGAGCGAAGTGTTCCTTCTCTGCATTGTGACCCCGAGGCATCCCGACTCCCAGTCACCCCGGAGGGAAGACACAGTGTATAACCTGCCTGCTGGGCGGGCAAGGTCAGGCTCGGGCGGACTGCCTCCCTTCCGGACTTTTCCATTAATTTATTTACACAGGCCCAGAACAAGCCCACAGACCTCTGCAGAAGTTGGCAGGCACAAGGTGGCATTTATTCTTCTGCAAACGGTCTCATTTCTCCAGGGACCCCTCCTCTTTTAAATGTGACCTATGGAGGTAAGAAGCCGCCCAAGGGTGGTGCCTTCTAGGTCTCTGTGGTTTACTCTTGGGAGCTAGAGAAATTCCCCACCAGGTGTTTCCTGGGCAAGGACTCGTGCCTTCGGAGGCGGCAGTTCTGGACCTCAGCTCAGGGGCTGGGGTCCGGGGAGCTGGACTCTGAAGCATACTCCAAGAAAGGGCCGTGGAGGGAGAATAGTATCACCCAGATCCTTGGCCTGTGGGAAAAGTGTGAAATGCAAAGCAGTGATCCAGTACAACCTGCTCAGAGCAGGAAAGGGGGTGGGAGCACCTCACCTACTTTCAGGTTACAGATTTGATTGAGATCAGATCTCAGGCTTGGTTTCCTAGGACGAAAGTGCCAGCCTGTGGCCCTGCTAGTGGATTAAAGTGGTGGTGTCACCCCTGCCTGAGTGACACTGGTACAACAGCCATTTATCCCCAAGACCCCACCTCCTAGGCAGGCAGAGCTGCCTAGAAGTTGGCTGCCAGGAGGGCTCAGCAGGATCACCCCCACCCCTAAAGGCAACCCAGAG
The DNA here is from genome assembly GCF_003254725.2 of Canis lupus dingo. Taxonomy (NCBI): domain Eukaryota; kingdom Metazoa; phylum Chordata; class Mammalia; order Carnivora; family Canidae; genus Canis; species Canis lupus. Next base: position 43,641,251 of record NC_064267.1, on the reverse strand, counting down.
CATCCTCCATTCCCATAGTCCCCTTCAGAGGAACTGCATGAAGTGCCTCCTGCTCCAAATCATGTGCTCAGTTCTCCCCACCCCCAGTAGCAAGGACTATGGACCATGCCCAGGACTGGGACAACTGTGTATCTATCGCAGGTAACAGAGGGAGGCTGGGTTTGACAAGGTCACTCCTCTCTGTTTGGGGGTGGGTGGTTGTGCACCCATCCAGTCCACACCTCCCCAGAGTTTTTTTCCCCAAAGATTTTATTTTTAAGTAATCTTTACACCCAACATGGGGCTCGAGCCTACAGCCACAGATCAAGAGTCTCTGGCTGTACGGACTGAGCCAGCCAGGCGCCCCCTCCCTAGAGGTTTAATTCAGGATGCACAGGGACAGCCCAGGGGGCTGTAATCTACACTGCGTAGACTTTCAGCATCATATCAAGTGTGAAGAAGCTATTTGCTCTTTCGACCTGGCATCCTGTGATTTGGATCGATAAGGTCCTAGAGGCAGAAAATTTGGCTGCTGCAGGGGTGGTAAAGTTTTCCCTTCTTCCCTTCTAGATTCTTTGGCTGGCCTAATAATTAAATTGATAGAAGACAGAATAACAAGAGAAAAAAAATGAACAAAAGTATACATGAATGGGCAGCTCAGCGGTTTAGCGCTGCCTTCAGCCCAGGGCGTGATCCTGGAGACTCAGGATCGAGTCCCGAGTCCCCTGTCGGGTTCCCTGCATGGAGCCTGCTCCTCCCTCTGCCTCTCTCTTTCTGTGTCTCTCATGAATAAATATTTTTTTAAAAAGTCCTTTTTTGGGGGTGGGGGGAGTATACAGGAGTAACTAAGTCCCCCCAAATGGCCAAAGCCGTCGCCTATCACTTTCAGTTAAAGACAAAAGATGCTGGGGTAGGGAGCCAGTAACAGTAAACAAGTGTTAAGGTTGTTGTACAGATTTAAATTGTTGTCCTCTCCTTTGATAAGAGTTTCCACAGATTTAGAGTCATCCTCCTCTTCCTGGTACAGTGAGGGAGATACCCTTACAAATGGAGATTTCCTTTATAAATGTAAATGTTTCTTACAAAAGGGTAACTTCTACTCGGTTTAGCTTCACCTGTGTCTGCTGTTTCCGAAAAATAACCAGCCTAAAATAATCAGTATGCTAAAGAGGCATAAATTGGGGTAGTATATTTTGCTCCCCTTCACTGTTGTAAGCCTAGCTTTAACACAGGCCTAACACGGCATGTGCACAGAAAGTATCTTTTGGGTGGCCTAATAAAAAGCCTTCATTTCAGGTCACAAATATCTGGGCCTCATAAAGGTAAATTTTACATGCTTCACCGAAAAGTCCGTCCTCTGATGTGGCCCATTCTCCATCATGAGACGCATTCAGATGGGGGTACAATGATCACATATTGGGAGTTGTAGAGGGATTCTCAACCGGAATGCGGAGGTATGTTAGAGGTGATGTATTTTTTCTTTTTTTTTTTCTTTATTTATTCATTAGAGACACACAGAGAGAAGCAGAGACATAGGCAGAGGGAGAAGCAGGCTCCATGCAGGGAGCTCAATGTGGGACTCATCCAGGATCACATCCTTAGCTGAAAGCACCCAAGGCGTCCAGAGGTGATGTATTTTCATGCCCTTAAGGTGTACCTAGGAATAGTGAGCGGAACAAGAAAACATTCATAACCATATGAAAGGTCCACCAAGAGATGGTACTTTATCTGTACAAGGATGGCAGACTAGGGAACTTTAAAAGTCACTCCAGCATAAATGCTCACATCCATGTTTAAGAACTACTTCCCCTGTGCCTGCAGTATTCTGCAAGCAGTATCTCCCTCCATCTCTGCTGACTTAGGTGCCTGCCAGGCACCCAGCCAGTAAAGGTCAGTGCTGAAGCCTTGAGTGTTTGTCTCTCCGAGGAGTGTGCTCAACACAGAAGAGCTGGAAACAGCAGGAAGTGTACATAGGAGGGGAGACCATAGTCCCCCATCCTGCTTTTCTACCCCATTCCCAACCTGGGGAGGCCACTTCTCTGCTGAGCCTGTCCCTGCTCTATTACCCCCTAGACCCCACAAACAGGCCTCTTCTGCTTCAACCCCATCCTCATACACGAATTTGGTGTCATCTCCTGTTTGAATGTCCCGTCGAACAAAGTTCTCAGGCCTGAGCAGAAACTGGGGCTTGACCCCCGATTCCATCTGTAGCCAGGCCCTGGCCATGGCGCTTGGCTTCCTCCAGGAGGCTTCTCTTACTGTAGCGGGCCAGGGGCCTCCTTCCCAGCTTCCTTGTGTTGCCCTTTACTGCTCGTTTCTTTGTTTCTCTCATCGCCTGCCCCTCACTGTCATTGCGTGACCCCATTGCAAAGTGGGGGCCTCAGCAGGAATCCAATGAGCTGGGAGAAAAGAATAGAGAGGTTAAGAATAGCATAGAGTAGCAGGCAGGTGGTTATGCTTTGCATGTAAACTCAGCAAAGGCAAAACTCCAAAACAGGCCAGAAACGTGGTAAGTTTTCGCGGGTGCTCCAGGCTGCGGGAGGCTGAGCTTGCACTCGTGGGTCTGCAACACTGGTGGGTGTGCACACCCCCAAGGGCAAACACAGGTTGGTGCATTCGCCAGGTTCATGAATCCACGCTCCTCTGCACATTTAGGGTTCGTGCGAACACGTGTCCGTACACACGGGCCCGTGTAGACGGCCAGGCGGCGCCAACACAGCTGTGCGCACACTCGGGTGGAAGCATACTCGGGATCAGGCGCACTGGACGTGGAAACCCGCCGGTTCGTGCGGCTGGATGGTGCACACACAAGTCTGGGGATACCGGGGCGTGTGCAGTACCCCGAGGCTGTGCACACACGGTGAGGTGAACACCCAGCGCTGTGCGCACACGAGGCCGTGCGTGCCCCTCCCCGCCCCAGGACGGCGGCCGGGCCCGCTCGCAGGTAGACGCGCCCAAGTCTCCCCACACTCGGGCACAGCTTCCGCGCCTGGGCGCCATCTTCGCCCTGCGAGCAGCGTAAAGATCCGCAGGCCGCGCGGCCCTAGCGCGCGGGCCTTTGTTGTCCCGGCTTCCGGGCGTCCATCATGCGGAGGCCCCGCGCGCCGGAGCACGAAATGGCGGTTGGGGGCGGGGCGGGACGGGTCGGCGCGGAGCAGCGCCCACTCCCGGCTCCCGGCGGGGCGCGCCGTCCCGCCCCCTCGCGCAGGCGCACAGCACGGCGCGCGTTCCCGCGTTCCCCCCGACGCGCGCCGGGACACAAAGGGCTGGAGGGAAAGCACGGAGCGCGGCCGGCGCCTCCGGAGCGGGTAGTGGTCCGGAGCGGCCTGGAGCGGACTCCCGGGGCTGGAGCCGGGCTCGCCGGAACAGCGCGCTCGGGCCGGGTGGGGCGCTGTGCGGCGCTCCTTCCCCTGCCCGCTCTCCCCTCCCCTCCCCTCCCCGCTCTCCCCTCCCCTCCCCTCCCCGCTCTCCCCTCCCCTCCCTCAACGGTCGTAACGGCCTCGCCGGCCGCGGTGGGGCGGAGCGGGCGCGCAGCGCGCAGGCGCCGAGCTGGTGGCCGCCGCGGTGGGGGGGGGGGGCCGGGCCGGGCGCCCCCTCTTCCCCTCGCGCGCCCTAATGGCGGAGCCAGGAGCTGCTTCTCTGCCCGTCCGCGGGGGGCGGCTCGCAGCCCGGACTCCCGGGGCCGCGCGCTCCGGGGCGGGAGCTGGCCGGTGCGGCCCTTACTGGTTGTAGAAGGCGACGGGGAGAGACCCGTCCCCAAGCCGGTGCAACAGTTTGCAACTTGCTGTTCAGATCGGGAATGTGGGTTTGGGAACGGGGGGGGAGAACGCGGATGCAGGAAAGGTGGTTTTTTTGTTTGTTTTCCTGTTCAGGGATGTTTGTTAAACACGGTAATCAATACAGCCTTAGAAAAGTATTTCTCCAGCAGCCCGCGTGGCTCAGTGGCTGAGCGCCGCCTTCGGCCCAGGGCGCTATCCTGGGGACCCGGGATCGAGTCCCGCGTCGGGCTTCCTGCAAGGAGCCTGCTCCTCCCTCTGCCTGTGTCTCTGCCCTTCTCTGTGTGTGTGTCTCTCGTGAATAAAATAAAAAATCTTTAAAGAGAATATTTCTCATAACACAAAGGATACACATTCTTGGTAGAAATTTTCAGGAGAGGTCACGATGGCTGGCATTCACTAAAGACGGTGCCAGACCTGGTTTTAAGTGCTCTAATTATCCTAACCAGGTACAGATGGAGAAATGAATACGGAGAGGTTAAGTACACAAAAGGACTTAAAGGAAAGTAGGAAAAGCAGTAAACCCACTTTCCAACATTACCGCTATGTAATAAACTGGCCTGGTCGCTGCCAGCTTTTTTCTTTTTTAAGATTTTATTTTTTTATTCGAGAGAGAGAGAGGCAGAGACACAGGCGGAGGGAGAAGCAGGCCCCATGCAGGGAGCCTGATATGGGACTCGATCCCGGGACTCCAGGATCACACCCGGGGCTGAAGGCAGAAGCTCAAGCGCTGAGCCATCCGGGCGTCCCTCGCCACCAGCTTTTTTCTATGCGTTAAGAAGTTTGGCTCAGGGGTGGGTGCTGTGTGGCTCCGTGGGTTAAGCATCTGCATTCCCTTTAGGTCATAATCCTGGTGTCCTGGGATCCAGCCCCAGGGGGGCTCCCTGCTCAGCAGGGAGTCTGCTCCCTTTGCCCCTCTCCCTTACCACCCCATTCTACCAACAGACTCCCCTCCCCTCGTGCTCTCCCCCTCTCTAATAAAATCTTAAAGTTTGGTTCAAGTTACACACAGCCTATGGCATCTTGATTAACGAGAGTTAGTTGTGGTTTGGCAAACAGAAAAGGCTCAGAGGGGCCCGGAAGTGCCAGTTCCTGTCTGTCCTTGGGGCAGCTTGGTCCTGCGAGGGCCACGAGACTACTAGGTGATGCCTGAGGAGCACCCCAATTCTACAATATTGGCCTCTAGGGATCCTGGAGGATTCACATGACTCATGATCCTTTCTCAGAGTCAGGAGGAAAAGCCTGCTTATTCTTCCTCTCTTTTTTCCTGCTGTAGCAATTTCTCCGGTCCTAATTGCCTTAACTTTAATTTCCCAAGCCTATTTAAACCTATGAGGAAGGTGATTTTTTGCTGATGAGAGTAGGCTCAGTTTAAGAGAGGGCAGGCCAGCATAACTCTTGAGTTACAGATGAAGCAGCTGCGATTTAGGACTTGAAGTCTGGGCCAAGTTTATCAATTAATAGCGAAGCAGCGATGGTTCATCCAAGTTGAAGCGTCAGCCTTACAACCTCAGTCTCCAAATCCTCAGCTTCCATGGGATTTGTTATGTCTCTGTTTGTCTTTTTATGTCTAAAAACTTTAATAATATAGAGATCCCAACACCCAGCTGATGAACAGTAGGTGCTTCTCTTGCTTGGTGAAAGATTGTCTATTCTGAACAGGTGAGGGCTATGCAGCCAGCTCATCTCTCGTTGCCACTAATCCTTTAAGGATCACCTGTTTATCAAAATCCTTCTTGCCCCATTTTTAGTTTACTGGCGTAAAACAGACTATCTTTTTGATTAGTTTCTTTTCTTGCAAAATGAATTTGGGTTTTTTTACCGTGTAGTAGAAGTCACCTGCTCTTATTCAGTATTACTTCATTCATTAGTATGAGGAAACCCTATACTCTTGGTTTTAGAAGTGGAAAAAGTAGGAAATGGAACCAGAATGTGATTTCAGGTTATACACACAGAACACACAGAAATACCCTGTCTTTTTATTCCCTCTCTTTATTGAATCACAAATTCCTGCTAAGCATTTCAAAATGTTCCCAGAAAATAAAAAACTTCCAGCGACTGAGAAAAGCTTTCTAGATAATTGCCTTTCCTTACATCGTGTAAGAGAAAATACTTTAATGCTAGCTTGTGGCTTTGCCAAGTTACTTATCTCCTGATTCTGTGTTCTCATATATTCAACATGGATAAGAATATGGAAACTCCAAGCAGAGTTTTGTGGGAGGAGATTGGAGATGATATTTGTAAAATGCCTGGACTGTAGTAGGTGCTCAACAAGTAAGTGGCAGCAATTGTGTCTGGTTGCTATTCTGTATTAAGGAAGTGTCAGGATTAACCAGCTGGTTGTCTTTGAGAAAACAATTTAGTTCCCTGCAGATCCTAGACTTGTGCTCAGTTCTACCCTAAACATCCAAGACTTCTCAGAATCCGGTGCTGGTGAGGATGTGGAGAAAAAGGAATCCCCTTGTGCTATTGGTGGGAATGCACACTGGCGCAGCCACTGTGGAAAAGAGTATGGAGGTTCCTCAAAAAATTAACAATAGAACTACCCAAAGATCCAGTGATCACACTACTGGATATTTACCCTTCAAATATAAAAACACTAGGGCAGCCTCGGTGGCGCAGCGGTTTAGCACCACCTGTGGCCCGGGGTTTGATCCTGGGGACCCTGGATCAAGTCCCATGTTGGGCTCCCTGCATGGAGCCTGCTTCTCCCTCTGCCTGTGCCTCTGCCTCTCTCTCTCTCTCTCTATGGATAAATAAAATCTTTAAAAATATATATAAAAACACTAATTCAAAGGCATACATGCACCCTTATGTTTATTGCATTTATTGCATTTATTGTGGCATTATTTATAGCCACATTATGGAAGCAGCCCAAGTGTCTGTCAGTACATGAATGGATATGGCAGCCCGGGTGGCTCAGTGGTTTAGCACCATCTTCAGCCCAGGGAGTGATCCTGGAGACCCGAGATATATAATATCCATATATAGTGGAATATATATATATATATGTTATATATTATATATATATAAAATGAAATATTATTCAGCCATAAAAAAAGAGAATAAATCTTACCATTTGCAATGACATGGGTGGAACTAGAGAGTATAATGCTAAGTGAAATAAATCTGTTAGAGAAGGACAAATACCATATGATTTCACTCATATGGAATTTCAAAAGTAAATGAGCAAAATAAATAAATAAATAAATGAGCAAAAAAAAGAGAAAAACCAAGAAACAGACTCTTGATTATAGAGAACAAACTGGTGATTATCAAAGGTGAGGAGAGGTGAAGGGGTAATAGGGGACGGAGGTTAAAGAGTACATTTATCATCATGAAAATAAAATGTTAAAATATGGGACACCTGGGTGGCTCAGCAGTTGAGCATCTGCCTTTGACTCAGAGCGTGATTCCAGGTCCGGGGATCGAGTCCTGCATCAGGTTCCCTGTGAGGAACCCACTTCTCCCTCTGCCTCTCTCTCTGTGTCTCTCATGAATAAATAAATAAAATATTTTTTTAAAAAAATGATAAAAGACTACTCAAAAGGGGCAGCCTCGGTGGCACAGTGGTTTAGCGCCGGCTGCAGCCTGGAGTGTGATCCTGGAGACCCAGGATGGAGACCCATGACGGGCTCCCTGCATGGAGCCTGCTTCTCTGTGTTCTCTACTCAAAGGATTTTTTTTTTAAATTTAAAGATTTATTTATTTATGGTAGACATAGAGGTTGGGGGGGAGAAGCAGGCTCCATGCCAGGAGCCCGATGCGGGACTCAATCTCAGGGCTCCAGGATCACGCCCTGGGCCAAAGGCAGGTACCAAACCGCTGAGCCACCCAGGGATCCTCTACTCAAAGGATTTGTAAGTGCTGCTTCTGTTTCAGTACTGGTGGCAGGGGATAGAATAGTAAACAAAACAACCCATCCTTGCTTTCATGGAGCCTAGAGTTTATTGAGGAGGCCAGACACTGAGCAAATGACCATGGTGGGGAGTGTAGGATGGTATGGTGCAATATAAGGTGTCAGTGGCCCTGCCTTAGGCAGAAGACCAGGAAGGCTTCCTGGATGCAGGGATGCCTCAGGTGGGCCTAGCCTTGTCTTAGACTCTGAAGAGGGAAGAGACACTTTAAACTTGATCAACTGAATAAGTCCACAAAGGCTGGTCATAGGAGCTAAGAGGTAGGAGAGATAGGAGCTGAGACACAGAAAAAAAGCCAGACCATGGAGATTTCTGTAGGAATATAGAAGAAAAACAATGTCTTTCCTCAACCCACCTTAAATTATCTGAATAAATTAGACTACCAAAGACAGATTACCAAGAGAAAAATAAACAAGTTTATTAAAAAGTATATCATACGTACACGAAAGCACCCAGTGATGAGTAACTCAAAGGAGTGGTTAGAACTTGGGCTTATCGTAGCATATTAACAAAAGAACAATACATTTTTAGAGAAGTGACAAGACAAAGGAAAAGGACTTTGAGTTTCTAGGGTGGCAAATTGTGGGAAGGTATGTATATGGGGGAACTAATGTGGACAAGGATTAGTTTTAGCAAGATTTGTTATATAGGTTCCTCTGGTGCCATCTCCAGGCTGGTAAGGGTCTGGAGTTTTCTCTGATGATTAACTTCTGTCCTTCCTGGTAGAGAGGGGAGTGGGGACACCTCTACAAGTTATGTTCTGCTTTTAGGCAAATAGGAGGAGGGGAGAGTTTTTCTTGTATCTTTTTTTTTTTTTTTAATATTTTATTTATTTATTCATGACAGAGAGAGGCAGAGACACAGGCAGAGGGAGAAGTAGGCTCCCCCAGGGGAGCCCGATGCAGGACTCAATCCCAGGATCATGACCTGAAGGCAGACACTCAACAACTGAGCCACCAAGGTGTCCCTTGTATCTGTTTCTTCTTAATTGCCTTCCAATCAAAATAATCCTTATGCCGATGTGGCATATTTGGGGGTGATATATTTTACAACTCTTCTCCAGTTTTGATGTACTAAATTGTTAAATATTCCTCTCATTAGGGACGCCTGGGTGGCTCAGTGGTTGAATGTCTGCCTTTGGCTCAGGTCATGATCCTGGGGTCCAGGGATCGAGTTCTGTATTGGGCTCCCCTCGGGGAGCCTGCTTCTCCCTCTGTGGGTGCCTCTGCCTCTCTGTGTGTGTCTCTCATGAATAAATGAATAGAATCTTTTTTTTTAAATAAATGAATAGAATCTTTAAAAAAAATTCCTCTCATTAGACCTTTTTTTTTTTTTTTTTTTTTTTACATTTAACTCATATACTATAAACTTTAATCCTTTAAAAGTATGTGTAACTCAGGGGCACCTGGCTGGCTCAGTTGGTAAAGCATGCAACTCTTTATCTTGGGGTCATGAGTTTGAGCTTCACATTGGGTGTAAAATTTACTTCTTTTTTTTCAAAATATTTTATTTATTTATTCATGAGAGTGGCTCATTGAGCTCATTTATTCACTGGGTGGCTCAGTGAGTTAAGCATCTACCTTCAGCTTAGGTCATGATCTCAAGGTCCTAGGTTTGAGCCCCACATTGGTCTCCCTAGCCAGTAGGGAATCTCCTTCTCCCTCTGCCCCTTTTTCCTGCCCTCTCTTTCTCTCAAATAAGTAAATAGCATCTTTTATAAAAATTAAAAAATATTTTTATTTATTTTAATTTATTTTATTTATTTATTCATGAGCGACACACACAGAGAGAGAGAGGCAGAGACACAGGCAGAGGGAGAAGCAGGCTCCATTCAGGGAGCCCGACGTGGGACTCGATCCCGGGTCTCCAGGATCACACCATGGGCTGCAGGCGGCACTAAACTGCTGCACCACCGGGCCACCCTAAAAAATATTTTTAAAGTATGTATTTCAATAGTTTTAATATTCACAAAATTGAGCAGTCATCCACACAAATTCCAGAGTACCTCATCACTTCAAAAAGCAACCCTAGACTCATCAGCAGTCATCATCTGCCCCTTCCTCCAGCCTCTCCAGTAATCTGCTTTCTGGCTCTATGGATTTGCCTATTCTGGACATTATACAAACAGACCCCAAGTTGCCTGGATGGCTCAGCAGTTGAGCATCTGCCTTTGGCTCAGGTCGTGGTCCCAGGGTCCTGGGATCGAGTCCTACATTGGGCTGCCTGCAGGGAGCCTGCTTCTCCCTCTGCCTGTCTCTGCCTCTCACTCTGTGTGTCTCTCATAAATAAATAAGTAAAATCTTAAAAAAATAATAATACAATTCAAAATGTGTGCTCATTGTATTTGGTCTCTTTCATTTAGCATAATATTTTCAAGTTCACTAAGGCTGTAGCATGTATCTGTACTCCTACTCCTTTTCATGGCTGAATAATATTCCTTCTGTGGCTATACTTTTACAAGAGTCTTGAGAGGAAGGCATTTATATCTGCCATGGGAGCAGGTGCCTGGAGGCCTGGCCTCCATGCAAGTGTTGTGCTTTGTGCGGCAGTTCGACTGCCTAGGCTCTCCCCTCACAGGGAAAATCACTTTCTCTGTGCCTCATTTTCCTCTCCTAAATGGGGATAATGTAGAAACTGTCAGAGGGTTGGTGAATTAAATGAGTTTATATATTGAAAGGGCTTAGAAAAGTTTCCGGTGTAAAAGTCCAGTTGTTGCCGTGAAGAAAAACAGGCTGGCAGAAACAGAAATCCCCACGGACTAGCATATTGCCCTTTATTCCAGAATCTTCCAAATGGCTCCATGGCTACTTTATAAAATTTGGAATTATAACCAGGTCTGATTATAAGAGGAAATGAATTGAAGATAGCAGTTTCTCCACCTTTTTTAGGTGGAGGGAAACAGAATATGTCACCCCAAAATGTGCCACTTTGGCATGTAGATTATTTTGACCTGAAGGCAATTAAGTCCCAGCAGATTTAAGAAAAACTTTTATCTCTCCCTTAATTGCCTAAAAGAATTCAGATGGGGAGCCTGGCCCAGAAAGAGCTATTACCAGAGATAACTTTTTTTTTAATCTGAAAGACGTCCCCACATGACAAGGCCAACATCTGCTTAGCAAACATCTGTTCATCTCATCTTCCTGCAAATTGCCCTCCTCCTTTTTGAAGCCCCAGGCCCATCTCTTTCCTTGTTCAGGATGGCATGTGAGCCTCAGTTGCCTGACTGCCTTTGGGTCTCATACTTTTATGGGGCCCCTGTACGTACAAAATAAGATTTCTTTTTCTCCTATTAATCAATCTTATGTCAATTTAGGTGTTAGAGCAGCCAAAGAACCTAGAAAGAAGGAAAATTTTCCCACCCAGACAGTTTGGCGACCTGCAAAGGGACCTTCTCTGGCTGGACACTGCTTGCTCCAGGGCTGCTGCAGCTGAGAGAGCCTTGGGCCTCTGACAAGAGCCAGCAGAAGGTAAGAATTCTTACCAGATGGATCTCCTGGATCTCCCACCTGTTGGATCCAGTGGCAGCGAGAGTGGTGAGAATCCTCTTTCCTTTTCTAAATGCAGATTAGCAGGAGACGGTATTTGTGTGAAGTCATTCCTTGAGTATGGTGATTCTGGTAAAGATTTGTTATGAGTACTCTTGCCTCTATTGATCCTTTTTCTCCCGGAGATAGATATTGTTTCCTTTGGTCTCTGTCACTTGTGTCCTTGGTCATGAGGAAGAGAATCATAGCCCACATGAGCTTTTTCCTTTCGTCCTGTTTCATGTCTTGAGAGCTTAGCTTTGTGACCAAGGAGAATATTCTCACTGGAAGATGCGTGTTCCAGCACGCGTTGGCATACAGCCGAGTAGATTGCAGATCTGAAAAGCAGCACTGTCTTTGTCCACTGAGTCAGCTCTCCGGGGAGTTTGTCTTAGGGGTTTTGGTCCACAAGGGGACCTTGTTGGTGAGGTTAATGGGAAAGTCCCATACCAGTAGTGCCAGACTGGTATCCCAGCAGCTCTGTGACTGGAGGTCATGTTCTTTTTTTTTTTTTTTTTAATTTTTTATTTATTTATGATAGTCACAGAGAAAGAAATAGAGAGAGGCAGAGACATAGGCAGAGGGAGAAGCAGGCTCCATGCACAGGGGGCCCGATGTGGGATTCGATCCCGGGTCTCCAGGATCACGCCCTGGGCCAAAGGCAGGCGCCAAACCGCTGCGCCACCCAGGGATCCCTGGAGGTCATGTTCTTGAGGAAGACCAGAGCCACCATTCTTACTGCCTGTGACACTGAAGGTCTTTGCTTGCTTGCTTGCTTGCTTTCTTTCTTTCTTTCTTTTTTTTTTTGAAGATTTTTATTTATTCATGAGATAGAGAGAGAGAGAGAGAGGCAGAGACACAGGCAGAGGGAGAAGCAGTCTCCATGCAGGGAGCCTAATGTGGGACTTGATCCTTGGTCTCCAGGATCAGGCCCTGGGCTGAAGGCGGCGCTAAACTGCTGAGCCACCCGGGCTTCCCAGGTCTTTGCTTTCTTAGCCTAATTATGGGAGTGAATTTTCTGGATCTTGTGAGGACTGCATCCTCTGCACCCTCTTTTGGAATGCTTCTCTTATCCATGGTTAAACCCCAAGAAGATTTAATTGGTTTGAGTCCCTGTTGAGATTAATATAAGATCCTATTTGTCAATGGCCAGATAATGGATCCTCTGAATTGGCTATATTTGAAAGAGAACATTTTAGAGAGCTCTCCTCAAGCAATGGTCTTATTGGTATCATTTTTGTGGGAAAAAGAAAAAAAAACAATTAAAAAGAGGACACAAGGGGATCCCTGGGTGGCGCAGCGGTTTGGCGCCTGCCTTTGGCCCAGGGCGCGATCCTGGAGACCCGGGATCGAATCCCACTCGGGCTCCCGGTGCATGGAGCCTGCTTCTCCCTCTGCCTATGTCTCTGCCTCTCTCTCTCTCTCTCTCTCTCCCTCTCTCTCTCTCTGTGACTACCATAAATAAATAAAAATTAAAAAAAAAGAGGACACAAAAGAATGTAATGGCTAGTTTCAGGGACTCCCTTAGCAAGGTGAAAGAACAGAAATTAGACTTAGGACAAAAATTAAAGTCCACATTCCACAAAAACTCCCCTCCTCAAAATCCTGCGGCATCTGCCTGTTGTAGCTTCCCTTTTTCTTCGAGATTTACAGAGAGCATTCTGACTCCATCTCCAGGCCCAGGGTACTGGTTACCTGTGTAAATGCTGAGGGCCAGGAAGTGAATTTAGCAGAAGCAGGAGGTGGAGGGAGGGCGGCAGGTTGTAGGGCTCACCTTCCTGTTTCTTACCACTCTTCCTACTCTCCAGGGCTCCGTAATCAGCTCTGCCAGCCTCAGGTCTTCCGATGCAGTGACTTTTGTGGGAATATCCTGGATTCTGACCACAAAGAATTCATGCAAACAGAGACAAGCAGCAGAACTTTAATTATTATTATTATTATTATTATTTTTAAAGATTTTATGTATTCATGAGAGACAGAGAGAGAGAGAGAGGCAGAGACACAGAGAAGCAGGCTCCATGCAGGGAGCCCGACGTGGGACTCGATCCTGGGACCCCAGGATCACACCCTGGGCCCAAGGCAGGTGCTAAGCTGCTGAGCCACCCAGGGATCCCCAGAACTTTAAATTATAAAATCCTTTTAGGGATCCCTGGGTGGCGCAGCGGTTTAGCACCTGTCTTTGGCCCAGGGCGCGATCCTGGAGACCCGGGATCGAATCCCACATGGGGCTTCCTGCAGGGAGCCTGCTTCTCCCTCTGCCTGTGTCTCTGCCTCTCTCTCTCTCTCTCTGTGTGACTATCATAAATAAATAAAAAATTAAAAAAATAAAAAAATAAAATAAAAAAATAAAATCCTTTTACCTCCACTTCCAGAACATGTTACCAAATTTAGAAAAGCCTTAGAAAGATCACCGGCCAATTGCACCCCCCCTCACAGGGACCGAGATTAGCTGCTAAGGGGTGTTCTTTCCACCTGTAATTATACTGTAGTTAACAGGCAAGCCAGATGGCTCCTTGAGGAAAACCACCCTCCTCACGGAGTAAACAGATGACCAGAATTTCCCCTATGTGCTCCTATAAATGATGTTCAGGGACTGATGGAAGCAATAGTAGAGGTTATTTTTCAGTGAATTGGCCCAAGTTTGAATTGTGCACCCAGGAAGAAAGCCTTTGTTAAATTACTTTATACAGACTTTACAAAGGCATATTGCATTAAATCCTGAAGCTCTAGAACATAGAAATCTTTTGATTTCCATCTTAGTTGGACATCTTCTCACTGATAAAAAGAAGCAAATGTAAGATAATGTAGTTGGTCGGGCGGATCAGCACCTCAATATCATTTAGGCTTCAACCCAATTCTTTGAGAAATTAAAAGCAACTGTCATAGGGTGCCTCGGTGGCTCAGTCAGTTAAGCCACGTTTCTTCATCAGGTCATGATCTCAGGGTCCTGAGATCAGCCCCACATCAGGGCTGTCTGCTAAGTGGGGAGCCTGCTTCTCCCTCTCCCTCGGTCCCTCCCTCCACTTGTGCTCTCTCTCTCTCTCTCAAATAAATAAATAAAAAATAAAAAAATAAAAGCAACTGTCTTTTTTTTTTTTCTTTTTTTTTTTTAAGATTTTATTTATTCGGGATCCCTGGGTGGCGCAGCGGTTTGGCGCCTGCCTTTGGCCCAGGGCGCGATCCTGGAGACCCAGGATCGAATCCCATGTCAGGCTCCCGGTGCATGGAGCCTGCTTCTCCCTCTGCCTATGTCTCTGCCTCTCTCTCTCTCTCTCTCTCTGTATGACTATCATAAGTAAAATAAAAGTTTAAAAAAAAAAAAAAAAAGATTTTATTTATTCATGAGAGACACAGAGAGAGGCAGAGACACAAGGAGAGGGAGAAGCAGGCTCCCTGCAGGGAGCCCTTTATAGGGCTCTATCCCAGGACACGGGAATCACACCCTGAGCCAGAGGCAGAAGCTCAACCACTGAGCCACCCACGCGTCCCTTTTTTTTCTTTCTTTTTTAATTTTTAATAATTTGGGATGCCTGGCTGCTAAGTGGCTGAAGGTCTGCCTTCAGCTCAGGTCATGATCCCCGGGGTCCTGGGATCGAGTCCTGCATCCGGCTCCTGCTCTGCAGGGACCCTGCTACTCCCTCTGCCTCTCTCTCTCTCTCTATCTCTCTCTCTCTCTCATGAATAGACAAATAAAATCTTTAAAATATATATAAAAAATAATTTTTAAGAAATTTATTTATTTGAGAGAGAGCAGCAGGGAGAGGGAGAAACAGGCTCCTTACTCATCAGGGAGCCTGACACGGGGCTGGATCCCAGGACCCTGAGATCATGACCCAAGCCAAAGGCAGATCTTCAATTGACTGAGCCATGCAGGTGCCCCACAACTGTCCTTTTCTTACAAATCTTTGCAAAACCAGAAATGCAGCTCTAGGACAGCCCTGGTGGCTCAGTGGTTTAGCACCTTTAGCACCGCCTTTCGTCCAGGGTGTGATCCTGGAGACCTGGGATCAAGTCCCACTTCAGGCTCCCTGCATGAAGCCTGCTTCTCCCTCTGCCTGTGTCTGTGCCTCTCTCTCTCTCTCTCTCTCTCTCTCTCTGTGTGTCTCTCATGAATAAATAAATAAAATCTAAAAAAAAAAAAAATGCAGCTCTAGAAACAATTCAAAGTCCACCTATCTTTACTGTCCCTCAAAGCTCTTCTATTCATCTCAAAATACTTGGCACATATTGTAAAAAATGGGGATATTGGAAACAGAATTGTCCTACACTTAAGAAAATAAGGAGGGGATCCCTGGGTGGCGCAGTGGTTTGGCGCCTGCCTTTGGCCCAGAGCGCGATCCTGGAGACCCGGGATCGAATCCCACGTCGGGCTCCCGGTGCATGGAGCCTGCTTCTCCCTCTGCCTGTGTCTCTGCCTCTCTCTGTGTGACTATCATAAATAAATAAAGAAAAAAATATTAAAAAAAGAAAATAAGGAAATTTTATT
Organism: Canis lupus dingo; assembly: GCF_003254725.2. NCBI lineage: Eukaryota > Metazoa > Chordata > Mammalia > Carnivora > Canidae > Canis > Canis lupus. The sequence goes on along the minus strand of NC_064267.1, from coordinate 43,625,569 downwards.
TATGTTTATTTAAATTTAATTAACATATAGTGTATTATTGGTTTCAGAGGTAGAGATCAGTGATTCATCAGTCTTATATAACACTCAATGCTTATTACATCACGTGCCCTCCTTAATGCCCATCCCCCAATTACCCCCTCCCTTCCAGCACTCCTCAGTTTGTTTCCTATGATTAAGAGTCTCTTATGGTTTGTCTCCTTCTCTGACTTTATCTTGTTTTATTTTTCTCTCCCTTCCCCTGTGATCCTCTGTTTTGTTTTGTTTTTTCTTTTTTTAAAGATTTTTATTTATTTCAGAAGAGATGAGAAAGAGCTCGAGTGTGTGTGGGCAAGAGCGGGGGATGGGCAAAGAGAAGCATGTGGGAGGAGAGGCAGAGGAAGGAGCAGACTCAGTGCTGAGCAGGGAGCCCAGTGCTGGGCTTCGGGATCATGACCCGAGCCAAAGGTATAGACTCAACCGGCTTAGCCACCCAGGCACCCCTCTCTGTTCTGTTTCTTAATTTCCACATAATGAGTAAGATCATATGATAATTATCTTTCTCTGATTGACTCATTTTGCTTAGTGTAATATCCTCTAGTTGTTCCATCCATGTCATTGCAAAAAGCAAGATTTTTTTCTTTCTTTCTCTTTCTTTCTTTCTTTCTTTCTTTCTTTCTTTCTTTCTTTCTTTCTTTCTTTCTTTTTCTTTCTTTCTTCTTTTCTTCTTTTTCTTTCTTTCTTTTCTTTCTTTCTTTCTTTCTTTCTTTCTTCTTTCTTTCGTCTTCTTCTTTCTTTCTTTCTTTCTTTCTTTCTTTCTTTTCTTTCTGATAGCTGAGTATTCCATTCTATATATGTACCACATCTTCTTTAACCATTCATCTGGATGTGGACATCTGAGCTCTTTCCATACTTTGACTATTGTAGACATTGCTACTATAAACATTGGAGCACTATCTGTCCCTTCAGATCACTACATTTGTATCTTTGTAGTAAATACATAGTAGTGCAATTCCTGGGTTGTAGGGTAGCTCTATTTTCAACTTTATTTTTTTTTTAGATGTTATAATTTATCTGAGAGAAAGAGCATAAGCAGAGGGAGCAACAGAGGGAGAGGGAGAAGCAACCTCTCTGCTGAGCAGGGAGCCTGACATGGGGCTTAATCCCAGGACCTTGGAACCATGACCTGAGCCGAAGGCAAAGGCTTTAACCAATTGAGCCACACATCGCCCCTATTTTCAACTTTTTGAAGAAACTCTATACTGTTTTCCAGAGTGGCTGCATCAGCTTGCCTTCCTACCAACAGTGTAAGAGGGTTTCCAAGAAGGAAAATTTAAATAAAAATTTCTCTAGACCTTTGATAAGAGATAAATATACTCCAAACTTCGTGGAGAAAACTTGGATACTTTCTCTACTCCTTCGTGGTATAGATTTTCTACCCCACCTTCTGTAGGACCTGATAACCAGCTTTTTGAAATGCAGGCTTTAGAATTTTCTTTTTTTTAAAGATTTATTTATTTATTCATGAGAGAGAGAGAGAGAGAGGCAGAGACACAGGCAGAGGGAGAAGCAGGCTCCATGCAGGGAGCCCGATGCGGACTCGATCCCGGATCCTGAAATCACACATACCCTGAGCTGAAGGCAGATGCTCAACCGCTGAGCCATCTAGGCATCCCAAGAATTTTCTAAGAAGATTTTATTATTATTTTTAAAAGATTTTATTTATTTATTCATGACAGACACACACAGAGAAAGGCAGAGACACAGGCAGAGGGAGAAGCAGGCTCCATGCAGGGAGCCCGACGTGGGACCCCGAGATCACACCAGAGCCAAAGGCAGACAGAACGCTCAACCACTGAGCCACCCAGGCGTCCCGAACATTTTATTTTATTTTTTATTTTTTTTAAATTTTTTTTTCTTTATTTATGATAGTCACACAGAGAGAGAGAGAGAGAGAGGCAGAGACACAGGCAGAGGGAGAAGCAGGCTCCATGCACCGGGAGCCCGACGTGGGACTCGATTCCGGGTCTCCAGGATCGCGCCCTGGGCCAAAGGCAGGCGCCAAACCGCTGCGCCACCCAGGGATCCCCCGAACATTTTATTTTTTAAGCTCCACACCCAAAGTGGGGCTCAAACTCGTGACCTGAAGATCAAGAGTCTCGTGCTCTACCAACTGAGCCAGCCAGGTGCTCCTAGGTAGAGATTTTCTATCAAAAAGATAAAAAAGGAACTATTTGTAAGTTAGGCTAATTAAATATCTTAAATGTCCTCTCCACAAATATTAGTAAAAAGCCTTAGCTGTGGCACTTGCTAGCTCAATCAGTGGAGCTTCCGACTCTTGACCTTGGGGTTAGGAGTTTGAGGCCCACATTAGATGAAGAGATAGATTACCTAAAAATAAAAGCTTTATCCATCTGAGCAGGTGAACGTATTTCAACTGCCAAAACAAAATTTGGATCCAATTGTTCTTTTATAAACCAGTAAGTTTTGTAAATATCATACCTGACTCGGCTAAAATTTTAGAATGAAAGCTATACAGTCTCTGTATTTATCTGTATGGTTGTATCTATATTTGTATGTTGCAGATGTATGATATTTTTCTATTTCTTGATGGTATTGCCAATATTAATTTGCAAAAGAGATCTATTCAACTGGTTTAAAATAAGTGCTTATATGAGTTAAGTATTCCTAAACCCTCAGAAATATATTAGGAACAATTTCAAATGCTTTTTTTTTTTTTTTTTTTTAAGATTTGATTTTGTTATTTATTCATGAGAGACACAGAGAGAGAGGCAGAGACACAGGCAGATGGAGAAGCAGGCTGTATGCAGGGAGCCCGAAGTGGGACTTGATCCCAGGACTCCAGGATCACGCCCTGGGCCGAAGGCAGGTACTCAACCGCTGAGCCACCCAGGGATCCCTCAAATGCTTTTTAAGTTCACATGATCTGGGAAAATATTCAGTAACTGAAGCTAATTTAAGTTTATTGTTTTTTTTTTTTTTAATTGGAGTTCAATTTGCCAACATATAGCATATCACCCAGTGCTCATCCCATCAAGTACCCCCCTCAGTGCCCATCACCCAGTCACCTCCACACTCAAGTGTACTGGTTTAATTAAACTAGGCGTGTCTTCAGGGGCACCTGGGTGGCTCAGTTGGTTTGAGCATCTGACTTGATTGCAGCTTAGGTCATGATCTCAGGGTCCTGGGATCAGACTCTGCACTCACCAGGGAGTCTGCTTGAGATCCTCTCTCTTCCTCTCCTTCTGCCCTCTCCCCTCAATCATGCTCTCTCTCTCTCAAATAAATAAATACACTTAAAAAGAAATAGACATGTCTTCAGAATTCTCAGCATTAAATATAATGTAGACATACAACTTTTATTCTACTTGGGTTTACTAGTCAAAAAATTCATGTTATCTCTGTTACAAAATTTTGTTGTTTGGTGGGCAACAAAGCAAAGTTTACTGAGGGGTGGTATAAGGCTTCTGAAGAGGGAGGGGACTTGAGAGGGTTGCCCCTGTTACAAAATTAGTCAGCAAGAAAAATAGCTTAGGATGATGGCTGACTCCATCTAAGAACTTTCACAAAGTTTGTCTGTGTCGTCTAAGCATAATTGTTGGGAACCGTGGCTTAGATAGATGTAATTGGAATAAGAACTTTTAGGTGAAGTTTTCTGCCATAATTATGTTTTATGGTCTGTATACTTAAAAATACCTTCCAAAATCAGGGGTGTCTCAGTGGCACAGTCAATTGAGCATCCAACACTTGGTTTTGGCTCAGGTTGTGATCTCAACATTGTAAGTCCCCTGGCCTCGATCATGCTCTCTCTCATCTATCTAAGTCACTGGTTCCCAACAATTATGCTTAGATGACCCACAAGAACTCTGTGAAAATTAAATGGCTGGCACAGTTTGTGGAGCTAGAGACTCTTGACCTTGGGGTTGGGAATTTGAGCCCAGCATTGGGTGTTAGAGATTATTTAAAAATTTAAAAAATCTTGGGATCCCTGGGTGGCGCAGCGGTTTGGCGCCTGCCTTTGGCCCAGGGCGCGATCCTGGAGACCCGGGATCGAATCCCATATCAGGCTCCCGGTGCATGGAGCCTGCTTCTCCCTCTGCCTGTGTCTCTGCCTCTCTCTCTCTCTGTGACTATCATAAGTAAATAAATAAAAATTTAAAAAAAAATTTAAAAAATCTTAAAAGTCGGGATGCCTGGGTGGCTCAGCAGTTGAGCCTCTCTTTGGCTCAGGGCAGTGATCCTGGAGTCCCAGGATCGAGTTCCACATCGGGCTCCCTGCATGGAGCCTGCTTCTCCCTCTGCCTGTGTCTCTGTCTCTGTGTGTGTGTGTGTGTATCTCATGAATAAATAAATAAAATCTAAAAAAAAAAAGAAAAATCTTAAAAAATATATTATGAGTAATTATAAGGGAAACAACTCTGTATGCAAGGAAAGTAAGATGTGTTTTTTAGTAAGAAGTGGTATGAGACCTGAAGATGTATTTTGTCAAGGGAAAAAAGTAAATTTGTCCCAAAGTAAAACTGGTTATTTCAGAATAGGAAAGAAGAATAAAGGACAAATGGTATAGAAAGTTGGGAAGAGGGACGCCTGGGTGGCTCAATGGTTGAGTGTCTGCCTCCAGCTCAGGGCGGGGTCCCAGAGTCCCCAGATGGAGTCCCACATCAGGCTTCTTGTGAGGAGCCTGTTTCTCCCTCTGCCTATGTCTCTGCCTCTCTCTGTGTGTTTCTCATAAATAAATAAATAAAACCTTAAAAAAAAAAGTTGGGAAGAGGGAAAGGAAAGGAGAGAATTTTATCTCATGTAATCACGATAAAATTTGTGTGTGCCTAAAATTTAATTGTTATTTTAAGGGTTTTAAAAATAAACCTTAATGTCAATAGTATACTTATATAAAATGAACCTAATTTTCTTTCATCTACTCAAAGGAAAAGTTTTGCTGAACTATTTATTGGTCTGCTCTTGATAATAAGAGATTGTAAAAGGTTTCTCTTTACCTTTGTTGTTTTAAAGATTTTATTTACTTAAAAAAAAAAAAAAGATTTTATTTACTTAGAGTGAGAGAGAAAGAGAGCAAGCATGAGCTGGGGGTGGGGGGACAAAGCAGGGGAGAAGCAGGCTCCCTCCTGATGGTCGAGAATCCCCTGGGTGGCTTAACCAACTAAGCCACCCAGGCGCCCCTTTTCTTTACCTTTTAAGTAATCTGTCAAGAAAGCAAAGATTTTGTGTTTTACCAAAATAATTTCCTGTTCTTTAATGTTTTATTTTTCAAGATTTAAGGATACTTTTTTCTCTTTTTTTCTTAAACAAACTATGACTTATAGCAATTTGGTAAATTATACCTTTGTAAACAAAGATGAAACATTTACCTTTTCTCCCTGCTTGATCCCTCCAGAATTGGGAAACTTAGTGAATATTCTTTATGACAGTATATTTGTTTGCTTAAGTTCAATAAGAATCTGTTCTCCTTATAACAGGGCACAGTTTGAAACATTGGTTATATTATCAAGGCTTTCCCTGGAATGTCCTATCTGTGAATAAAATGCATAGATTCAGATATGATCAGATGGCTTTAAGGAACTAATGTTGACTTAATAGATCCAATAAAGGCCCTTAGGAAAATTGGCTTGGTACCCTGATTATGGGGTTCCCACAGTTTTACCAGGTAAGGAAAGAAGATTACTTTCTGGCAGGCTCAGGAAACTTAGGATATTTTGGGGACCTCAGAAAAAGAAGAATCTGCCCAAATCTATGCATATTGCTGATAAAGTCTGATGGTGGCCATTAGCCTTGAAAGGCTTTTAAAAGTCCAATATGAGGGCAGCCCCGGTAGTGCAGCGGTTTAGCGCCGCCTGCAGCCCCGGGGTGTGATCCTGAGGACCTGGGATTGAGTTCCGCATGGGGCTCCCCATGGGGAGCCTGCTTCTCCCTCTGCCTGTGTCTCTGCCTCTCTGTGTGTGTCTCTATGAATAAATAAATAAAATCTTAAAAAAATAAATAAATAAAAGTCCAATATGAGATTCCTTATGCAAAGTTCCAGCAAAGCAGATTTGAAAAAGCCTCTGTGGTCAATAATTATTCTTACTTCACGTAAGTAAATAATCAGGCCAAGTTATTCAAACTAGGCTTAATTTGCAAACAAATTAATCTTACTGTGGTTATTTTTGGTAGAAGGGGGGTGACTCTAGAGAGAAAATTATGTTTCAATGGAAACTATTGTATACCCTTGTGGATATCAGATTCTAGTCCTGCTAATTATCTTTCAGGTTTTTACCTGTAAACTGGCCTGGGTCCTGAATTCTTCTAGTTTCCTCTAATATTTGGCTACAGCTCTTCAAACTAACATTCCCAAATTTCTGACTGTTAATGTATATAAGGAATCCTTTTTCTAATTTTTTTAAAGATTTTATTTTATTTAAAAAAAATTTTTTTTTTAAAAGACACACAGAGAGAGAGGCAGAGACACAGGCAGAGGGAGAAGCAGGCTCCCTGCAAGGAGCCCGATGGGGAACTTGATCCTGGTCCTGGGATCACTCCCCAAGTCGAAGGCAGATGCTCAACCGCTGAGCCAACCAGGCGTCCCTAAAGATTTTATTTTTAAGTAATATCTACACCCAACATGTGGCCCAAACTCACAGGCCCGAGATCAAGAGTTGCATGCTCTACCGACTGAGCCAGCCAGGGGCCCTGTGTAGTCTTCTACTTGTTTGACCCTTCTGACTTGAAATCATTGAGAACTAAAACTGCTCTTTCCCCAAAGCCATGCAAGACTCTAAGGCTGGACAATTTGATATAAACTTCAAAGAAATCATTACAGTAGTTCATGTACGGACAATCTTCATGCCTCATGTCACTCAGAAAGATCACCAGAGACATTCAAACTGCTAACCAGAAAAATCTATCAGGTTACCACTGCCCTTGCCCACTCCATCTGAAGAGGTTTGGAGCCAGATATCTAGAAATCTTCTCAACTGGCTGCCTTCAGAACTCAGAAGCTGGAAGTATAATCTTCTTCAATCATTAACCATTGTTTTTCTTTTGTTTCCATAGAAATGCCTGTTATTAAATATCTTATTGCACAATAGCCCTAACTTAGGAGCCCACCTGCATTTCTGCCTCCTAAAATGAGCCACAACTGTTTAACTGAACAGGTCTATTCTTGGGACTAAGAGACGGGTTCAATGAGGTGGGACAATTTACCAACTCAACTGATGAATTATGGAGCTTCCTGGAAAAGTTTCAAAGGGTGGGACTGGGGGATCCGTAGGTGGCTCAGCAGTTTAGCACCTGCCTTTCCACCCAGGGCATGATCCTGGAGCCCTGGGATCGAATCCCGCATTGGGCTCCCTGCACAGAGCCTGCTTCTCCCTCTGCCTGTGTCTCTGCCTCTCTCTCTGTGTCTCTCATGAATAAATTAAACAAAACAAAACAAAAACAAAGGTGGGACTGAAAGGGAACAGAATATGCCACCCCAAAATGTGCCACTTTGGCATGTAGATTATTTTGACCTGAAAGAAATCAAGTCCCAGCAGACTCAAGAAAAACTTTTATTTATTTATTTACTTACTTATTTATTCATTTAAGATTTAAGATTTTATTTATTCATTCATGAGACACACAGAGAGAGACAGAGACATAGGCAGAGGGAGAAGCAGGCTCCCTGCAGGGACCCAATGTGGGACTCGATCCCAGGACCCCAGGATCACGACCTGAGCTGGAGGCAGATACTGAACCACTGAGCCACCCAGGTGCCCCAAGAAAAACTTTTACCTCTCCCTTAATTGCCTAAAGGAATTTAAATGGGGATCCTGACCCAGAAAGAGAGTTATTGCCAGAGATTTTTTTTTTTTTTTTTAATTTGAAAGACTTACCAATGTGGCAGGGCCAACATCTGCCGAGGAAACATCTGCTCTTCTCATTTTCCTGCAAATTGCCCTCCTCCCCTTTGAAGCCCCAGCCGCATCTCTTTCCTTAACATGTGAGCCTCCATTGCCTGACTGCCTTTGGGTCTCATATTTTTACGGAGCTTCTGTACATACAAAATTCAATTAGTTTTGTTTATTCCTGTTTATCTGTCTTATGTCAATTTAATTATTAAACTAGCCAAAGATGGGGATCCCTTGGTGGCGCAGCGGTTTAGCGCCTGCCTTTGGCCCAGGGCGCGATCCTGGAGACCCGGGATCGAATCCCACATCAGGCTCCCGGTGCATGGAGCCTGCTTCTCCCTCTGCCTGTGTCTCTGCGCCTCTCTCTCTCTCTGTGTGTGTGTAACTATCATAAATAAATAAAAATTAAAAAAAAAAATAAACTAGCCAAAGAACTTAGAAGGGTATAAGAAAATTTTTTCCACCCTCACACAGGCATTTAGGATTTTATAGTTGTGCAGACTTTTTTTTTTTTTTAAGATTTATTTATCTGTTTATTCAGGATAGACACAGAGAGAGAGAGAGAGAGGCAGAGGGAGAAGCAGGCCCCATGCTGGGAGCCCAATGTGGGACCTGATCCCGGGACTCCAGGATCGTGCCCTGGGCCAAAGGCAGGTGCTAAACTGCTGAGCTAACCAGGGATCCCCCCCACTTTTTTTAAAGATTTTATTTATTTATTCATGAGAGGCAGAGAGAGAGAGAGAGAGAGAGTGGCAGAGACACAGGAGGAGGGAGAAGCAGGCTCCACGCAAGGAGCCCAACATGGGACTCGATCCCAGGACCCCAGGATCACATCCTGGGCTGAAGGCAGCGCTAAACTGCTAAGCCACCCAGGCTGCCCAGTTGTGCAGACTTTTAAATGTGTTGTTAGTGATGATGAATCAAGGGACTTTTTCCTGTATATGGATTTCTAAGATCATGTACCTTGAGAATGAACTGCTTTGTTTTTTGTTTCTTAAGATTGTATTTTTGTGTGTTTTTGTGTTGTTGTTTTTTAAGATTTTATTTATTCATGAGAGACACAGAAAGAGAGGCAGAGATACAGGCAGAGGGAGGAGAAGCAGGTTCCATGCAAGGAGCCTGTTGTGGGATTCGATCCCGGGAACCCAGGATCAGGCCCTGAGCCAAAGGCAGATACTCAACAGCTAACTCACCTATATGTCCCCATATTTTTGTTTTTTAAGTAATCTCTACACCCAACATGGGGCTCAAACTTACAACCCTGAGATCAAGTCTCATGCTTTACTGACTGAGCCAACCTGGAGCCCCAGAGAAGAAACTGCTTTATTTTTTATTTTTAATTAATTAATTTGAGAGAGGGAGAGTGTGTGTATGGGGAGGGTGAGGGGCAGAGGGATAGAAAGTCTTAAGTAGACTCTGAGCTGAGCTTCAAGCCTGACAGGGGGGCTTGATCTCATGACCCTGAGATCACGACCCACGCCAAAACCAAGAGTCGGATACTTAACTTAAACTTAAAGTTTAAAAAATTAGGGATCCCTGGGTGGCACAGCGGTTTGGCGCCTGCCTTTGGCCCAGGGCGCGATCCCGGAGACCCGGGATCGAATCCCACATCGGGCTCCCAGTGCATGGAGCCTGCTTCTCCCTCTGCCTGTGTCTCTGCCTCTCTCTCTCTCTCTCTCTCTCTCTCTGTGACTATCATAAATTAAAAAAAAAAAAAAAAATTAAAAAAAAGTTTAAAAAATTATAATGAATTTTCAACATACAAAAAAGTAGGAAAATATGATTCCTCATATACATCCAACAACATTTATTCCCATTTTTCAATTTTTGTTAAATGATTGTTGTTCCACAACTGGATGGGGGAGGCACACCCAACAGGTAGGAACCATCTTGGAAGGATCTGGGGAAACTGGTTTCATGGGCAGGTTGAGAAATGTATGTTTGCCTAGGTAGTTAGGATACTTTGTAAAAGGTAAGGGTGGGGAGGGAAGGCTGTGCTCCACCTCAGCTCTCCACCTGGCCACTCCATGAGGCTAGGCATGGGATAAGCTGGTTCACTCTGGGAAGCTGGCACTAGTACCATGATGAAGTTGTCTCCAAACAGTGACACCAGTGTCCATCAAGAGTAAGGCATACTGGCAGTCAGGCTCATACTTATGACACCAGGAACTGTCTGGCACAAAATTTTAATGGAAATCAACAGGCTGTGTCCCCAGAGGAGCAAGTGCAGGAGGGTAGAGGGCCTCTGGGTCAAGTACTCCAGACTCTCCCTACTCAAGTGGGGCTGTGGGCCAGGGAGCTGGTTAGAAATGCAGAGTCTTGGGCCCTACCCCAGAGCTACCAAACCAGAATCTGCATTTTAACAAAGCTTCCAGTGATTCCTGGCACATTTCACTTTGGAGAATTGCTGCTGTAAAGCACTCAGGGTATGGCCTGTTGGAGGGAAAATTACCCCAAATTTGTAATCTCAGCAATTCTGGGTTGGCAAGCAGTTGGTCCAGCCCTTACCAGAAAATGCATAAATTCCTTTGGCAAGACCCTGGAGAAGGAGTCTCCAGATATCCAGCATCACCTCCATTCACAGGCAGTTCACCAACTAGGCAATACCTCCTTTAGTCTTCAGTAAATCACTGTTGGAAGGGTGTGGGCTGTGGGCATGGCAAGGGGAATCTTCTTAACTGAAGACCCTGCTGAGAATATCCCCTTTCAGTTGTGCTGGTGGAAATTCCAAGCCCTAAAGTTTTAGGAAAATTTTTCCTGTGCTATATATAAACCCATTTTCAGGGCAGCCCTGATGGCGCAGCGGTTTAGCGCTGCCTACAGCTCAGGGCGTGATCCTGGAGACCCGGGATCGAGTCCCACGTCAGGCTCCCTGCGTGGAGCCTGCTTCTCCCTCTGCCTGTGTCTCTGCCTCTCTCTCTCTCCTCTCTGTGTATTCTCATGAATAAATAAATAAAATCTTAAAAAAAAAAAAACCATTTTCAGCCCATGTTCAATGGGCTGGCTAGGCTAGTATTTGAGAAAAAGAAAGTATTTGAAAAAGACTTAGTAGTACATGCTAGTCATTAATTTTTTTTTTAAGAATTTATTTATGTATTCATGAGAGACACAGAGAGAGAAGCAGAGACACAGGCAGAGGGAGAAGCAGGCTCCATGCAGGGAGCCTGATGCGGGACTCGATCCCGGGACTCCAGGATCATGCCCTGAGCCCAAGGCAGGCGCTTAAACTGCTGAGCCACCCAGGGATCCCCCTCATTAAATTTTTTTGAAAAATGCTGACACCCATACAAAGACAATGCAGAAGCCTTGTCTCCTCTCCCTGCTAATGCTACCCTGAAGGTACCCTTAGCCGTTTGCTGTGTATCCTTGCAGATCTATTTTTTTGCATTTAAAAAAGCTACACACACACACACACAAATAACAACAACCGCACACATGCATGTACACACACACACCCATGCTTCCTGCAATCTTTCCACTTTATCTTTTTCTCAGCATTTTGCATTTCCTTCTCAAGAGAGTACTACTTGAGCATTCAAGCCTCTATTGGCTAAACTAACTGATTTTGAAAAAGTAGGTGAGTCTTCCAGGTCAAGCAACTTTAAGTGAGAGATGCGTAGAAGGCAGCATTTTATTAAAAAGAGCTAATGCTGTCCTAAAATTAAAACCTCTATAAAAAAAAAAAAAACCCTCTATGTATAGGAGCACCTGGGTGGCACAGTCAGTTAAGTGTCAAACTCTTGGGATCCCTGGGTGGCGCAGCGGTTTAGCACCTGCCTTTGGCCCAGGGCGTGATCCTGGAGACCCGGGATCGAATCCCATGTCGGGCTCCCGGTGCATGGAACCTGCTTCTCCCCCTGCCTATGTCTCTGCCTCTCTCTCTCTCTCTCTCTCTCTCTGTGTGACTATCATAAATAAATAAAACTTAAAAAAAAAAAAAAACTTAAAAAAAAGTGTCAAACTCTTGGTTTCAGCTCAGGTTGTGATCTCAGGTCATGAGATCAAGCCCCAGGTTGGGTTCTGTGCTCAGCAGAGTCTGCTTGGGTCTCCGTCTCCCTCTACCCCTCCCATGCACAATCTCTCTCTTTCTCAAATAAATACATTTTAAAAATTCTCTATGTATGTAACTCGTGAATCCTCAGAGCCACCTCATGAAGGACTATTATTATCCCCATTTCACAGAGGAGGAAACAGATACAGAGAGGTGGAGACACTTGTCTAAAGTCACTCAGCTAGTGATCAGCTAGCTGGGGTTTGAACCCAAGCAGCCTGGTTCCCAGGTCTGTTCTCAGGACACCTTGCTGTAGTCATGGAGATGTGTAAATCTTGGACTGTATCCCATTTCTGTGTCCTTTCCACCTTAGGGCTCCGAGGTCCTGGGACAACTCCCATGTGCAGCTCATCTACCCTACCCCTCCTGTCCTACCTGTTCCACTCTGGAGCTTGGAGAACTTAGTTGATGTTTTCTAGATTGTGTAGAATGGGGTAACAGCACTTACCTCCTTGGGTTCTTGGGAGGATTAAATGAAGAGATGCGCATAAAATATCAGTGAATGTTGGCCATTGATTTTGTTATTATACATATGAGTTCAATGGTGAAGGAAGAGGCGGGGGAGGGGACCCACCAGTTGAGTAGAGACATCTGGGAGACAAGGGGAGGTATGTTAAATTCCTACCCAGAGTGGGATAAGGAAAAAGGAGTGATGGAGTAGAGATCTTCCAGATATTTTCTTGGACCTCAGAATACTCATGTACCCTAAACCCCTTTGTGAAAAGCTAAGGTGTGGGCGCTTGGGTGGCTCAGTGGGTTAAGTGTCTGCCTTCAGCTCAGGTCATGATCTCGGGGTTGTGGAATGGAGCCCTGCATCAGGTTCCCTGCTCAGTGGGGAGTCTGCTTCTCCCTCTCCTGCTCTACCTACTTGTGCTCTTTCTCTCTCTCCGTCAAATAAATAAATAGAATCTGAAAGAAAGAAAAGAAAGAAAGAAAGAAAGAAAGAGAGAGAGAGAGAGAGAGAAAGAAGAAAGAAAGAAAGAAAGAAAAAGAAAGAAAGAAAGAAAGAAAGAAAGAAAGAAAGAAAGAGAAAGAAAGAAAGAAAAAGAAAAAAGCTTAGGTGATGGGTGAGGGATATATGGATGGTCAATTCATGTTCTCTTTCGTTCCAGTGCTCAGCAGTGTCCTGTCAATCATATGCAGGGATACCCCAGGTAGGAGATCGCTGTAGGCGAGCACCTAGGCTCTAGTGCCTGTGTCCAGGCCTCTAGCACTTCAGGGCCCACTGGCTGGGCTGGACCCAGGGCAGCAGAGCCCCATCTCATCATGGTGGCCCCCAACTACCAGCAGCGTCCTGGGGCGGGGGACACATCCAGACATCTCTACCCCTGCTGCTCCTGTTCCAGGGCTCCATAGGAACACAATAATAGAGGCTGATTTTATGAATATTCTCTGTAGTCTTTCATACAAATACAAATGCGTGTTAGAGAAGAAACAAAACAAAACAAAACAAAACACTAAATTTTGGGACTGGAACTCCTTAAGCCCAGAATCCTAGAAACTACCTCCAGTTTAAACCCATGTTGGCCATTTTAGACTTTAGATGAATCTTAGGTAAGGTGGTCAAATAATGTATCATCCATACTAGTGCTCTTCAGTTTGCTAATATCTGTCTTTTGGTAAGTTTTCTGGAAATAATTCCAAACATACAGAAAAGTTGCAAGAATACAAATAATATAAGATACTCCTATATCTTTTATTCAGAGTTGCCTATTTCAATATTTTCCCTATTTACTTTCAACCTCTTTCTCTCTCTCTCTCTATAAATATATATATACATACATAAATACACACTTGTATACATACATATACCTATTCATATATACATATGTATATATACATACTTTTTAAAGTTTATTTCTTTCTTTTTTTTTTTTTTTTAGTTTATTTCTTTATTTGAGAGAGAGAGAGAGAGCACGTCCACACACATGAGCTGGGGGAGAGGGAGAGGGAGAGAACCTCCAGCAGACTCCTTGCTGAGTGTGGAGCCAATTCAGATTTCAATCCCATAGTCTCGACATCACAACCTGAGACAAAACTAAGAGGTGGATGCTCAACCAACCCAGGCACACCTATACATACTTTTTCCTGAAACATTTAAAAGCTAGTTGCAGGGACACCTGGGTGGCTCAGCAGTTGAGCGTCTGCCTTGGGCTCAAGGCATGATCCCGGAGTCCCGGGATCGAGTCCCACATTGAGCTCCCTGCATGGAGCCTGCTTCTCCCTCTACCTGTGTCTCTGCCTCTCTCTGTGTGTCTCTCATGAATAAATAAATAATAAATAAAATCTTAAAAAAAAAAGCTAGTTGCATATATTATGGCCCCTTACTCTTATTTATTTCCTAAGAATAACAGTTATCCTACATTACCAAAATTTTTTTATCTTCACTAAATATAATTTTGACATAATATTTGTATTTGTTCTATTTATATTTCAACTTTATCAATTGATCCAAAGATATTTCTTTTTGTTTATTTTATTTTATTTTGAGAGAGAGAGAACACAAGGTGGGGTAGGGCAAAGGGAGAAGGAGATAGTTCCAATCAGGTTTCATGCTTGGCGCGGAGCCCCACACAGGGCTCAATCTCGTGACTCATGAGATCACAACTGGAGCCAAAATCAAGATTCAGGCCCTTAACCACTGAACCACCCAGACATTCCCAAAGACTTTTTTAAAAATTTAATTTATTTATTTGAGAGAGGGAGAAAGTGCACAAGCAAGGGGGAGGGGCAGAAGGAGAGGGAGATGCAGGTTCCCATCTGAGCAGGGAACCCCAGGTGGGGCTCCATCCCAGGACCCTGGAATCATGACCTGAGCCAAAGGCAGACACTTAACAAACTGAGCCACCCAGGCGCCCCCCGAAGATGTTCTTTTTTTTTTAATATTTTATTTATTCATAGAGACACAGAGAGAGAGAGAGAGAGGCAGAGACACAGGCAGAGGGAGAAGCAGGCTCCATGCAGGGAGCCTGACGTGGGATTCGATCCCAGGTCTCCAGGATCACACCCTGGGCTGCAGGCGGTGCTAAACCGCTGCGCCACCGGAACTGCCCGAAGATGTTCTTAATAGCAGTTTTTCCCCTTCCAGTGCAGAATCCTGTCTAGGATCAGATACCACATTTAGTTGTCCAAAGCAGGAGTTTGGGGAGTGAAAGAGGGCACTACTAATAATTATGCTAGAAAGAGACAAAGCCAGTGTGGCAAATGATTGGTAACTGTAGAATCTGGGTGAGGGGGTAAATGGGCATCCACTTTGTTTACTTTCATATGTGTTTAAATTTTTTAAAACACAAAGTGAAAAAACAAGCCAAATAAGCAAACTGAAAGGACAAGTACAGAGACATAAAACAAGACTGCTGGTAAACTGAGCATCTGGCTGCCCTGTTTTTCAAGGTTCAGACTGTTAAAGAACAAAAACCCAACTGAATAAATGTGAAGCTCTAATTGGCTTTATTCAGTAATTTAGGAACTGGGCAGGATCCTATTTAGCAAGGGGAGGGGTACCTCCAAGAGTTGTACCAAATGGAAGGTTTTTATAGGAAGGTGGGTGGGGTGAGGAAGTTATTAGCAAAACAGAAGAAAGGATTGCTTCAGGCAAGGTACTTTCCCTGGGGAGGGGGTCTTTTAGGAGGATTGTCTCCTGTTCCTTGTGGTGGGGGTAATGCAGAGGGCCCAGGTGATGGATTACCTCACTGGTGCTTAAAGAAAATTGGGGGGTGGGGTGGCACTGGCTCAGTCAGAAGAGCCGGTGCCTCTTGATGTCAGGGCCCTAAGTTCCAGCCCCACGTTGGTTGTAGAGATTACTAAAAAATAAAAAACTTCAGAGAGACAGGCTAAGGCTGCCATTTCTGGGGGAGGTTCAAACTGCAGTTAGGTTAGGTATTAAGCCCAGTTCGGTAACTTGGCCTTGTGTTGCCATGTTGGGCCTGTGCTTTTCTTTTTCTCCTTTTCTTTTCTTTTCTTTTCTTTTCTTTTCTTTTCTTTTCTTTTCTTTCCTTTCCTTTCCTTTCCTTTCCTTTTCTTTTCTTTTCTTTTTTCTCTTTTCTTTTCTTTCTTTTCTTTCTTTTCTTTTTCTTTCTTTTCTCTTTTCTTTCTTTCTTTCTTTCTTTCTTTCTTTCTTTCTTTCTTTCTTCTTTCTTCATTATGGTTTTTTTATTTATTTAAATTCAATTTGCCAACACTAGTATAACACCCAGTGCTCATCCCATCAAGTGCCCTCCTCATTGCCCATCACCCAGGTACCCCATCCTCCCACCCACCTCCCTTGGGCCTGTGCTTTTCTTTTGATTTCTTTTTATTTTTTTGAGAGAGGGAGAGAGAGAGAGAGAAAGCTCCAGCAGGGAGAGGGGCAGAGGAAGAGGGAGAGAGAGAATCCGAAGCCATGTGGGGCTTGATCTCATGACCTTGAGATCTTGACCTGAAGTCAAGAGTCTGTTGCATGGGGATCTCTGGGTGGCTCAGCAGTTTGGCGCTGGCCTTCAGCCCAGGGCATGGTCCTGGAGTCCTGGGATGGAGTCTCACGTTGGGCTCCCTGCATGGAGCCTGCTTCTCCCTCTGCTTGTGTCTCTACCTCTCTCTCCGTGTGTCTCTCATGAACTGAGACATTCATTCTCGTGAATGAATGAATGAATGAACAAACAAATAAATAAAATATTTTAAAAAAAAAGAGTCTGATGCTTAACCAACTGGGCCGCCCAGGAACCCCTGTGTTTTTAGTAAGACTTGGAGTGTCTGTTAGGATTGAAGCATTAGCAGAGGAAAGAGCTTCCCTCGATCTCCTCCCTGTTGGCCATTGAGGTGAAACGAACTATTTTTTGAAGGGAGGAAGCTCCTGGAGGATTTCTAGGTTTCCCGATTCCAGGTACTCAGGCATAGTCTCCCCAAGAGTGAAGTCAACTGGGGAGGTGTTGAAGGGGAGATGGAGAAATGAGGGGTGAGGAGCCCTGACCAGTCTTCCCAGCCAGGCCCTGATTTTTCATTTGTCACCAGAGGGCCTGGAGGTGTTGGGCGGGGCATCCACTCCTGTAAACTTCACACCTGCTTCCAGCTGGGGCAAAGTATCCTGGCAGAAGCTAGACCAGTCCCCACACCTCCCTGGGCCTCCCAGGGGTCTCCCTTGTGTCCCTGCTACTCCCATTTTTGTTGTTTTTACTTTTGTTTCTGCCAACTTACTTTTTTTGTTGTTGTTGTTTTCAGGTAATTAATACAACAAAGGTTTATTTCCTGCTCATGCTTTGTTTTTAGTGAAGATCAGCAGTGGGTTCAGCTTTACATAATATTTCAGAGACTCAGAACAATTGAGGCAGACTCCACCATACATTACCGTGAACAATGTACTAGAACAAATGGGGTTCTTTTTGGAGAAAGAGTGAAATGAGTTTGTTTCTTTTGTTTGCTCATTTGTTTGTTTAGGGTTAACTTGGTCCAGGGAGGAGAAACGGAATAACTCTGGGTGCTCTTACTATCCATTGACTAGATACAGTCACACAGTCTTATCCAACGTGAATGGGCTTGAGGAATGTAGCTGACACTCACTTTGAGTAGCAGAAGTATACACTGGTTTGGGGAGATGGGCTAGAAATCCATCTGTTCTTCCCCACTTGGTGCTCCTTCAAACCTTCACTCCTCAGTTTCTTAGCCTGTGAGGAAGGTTCTGGGAGTCCATGCTCTTGGGCAGGGAAAAATTTACATGTCTATTTTCGCTAATCTTTCATTGAAATCTAGCATTTCCTTCAATTGTGTGCGTATACATCACAGCACAGTAGCAGAGGCCGTTCCTGGGACTTTGTCCCTAGTGGGAGTCACAGCTCTTTTTAAAATCACACTACAGCTGTTGCCAACGTCGAATATCATCTACTCTCATCATGACTTCAAACTCATAATAGTTACCAGGCCCACCCACCACTATATTGTATTTCAATATAATTTGCTTCCTTTGTAGTCTCGAGTGAGTAGTTTTTACTTTATGCATTTAAAAGTCTTACTCTAAAGGGTGGGTGCCTGGCTGGCTCAGTCGGTGGAGCTTGTGACTCATGATCTCTGGGTTGTGAATTCGGGCTCCACATTGGATATAGAGATTACCTCAAAACAAATAAACAAACAAATAAAAATCTCACTCTGAGAAGGATCCAAAGGCCTCACCAGACTCCAGAGTGGCCTATGGAACAGAAAAGATGACGGAACCTGCTTACTCCTGCCCACCAAGCCTGCCACCCTCAGAGTCACCCAGCCAGTCCTCTCTCCCGCCCCCCTCTCTTGTGCTGTGTGTAGCTGGCACCTTTCCACAGCAGGCCGGCTACACGCTGCCATCTGCTGGGGTTGGCCCACATGGCACCCTGCTGGGGATGCCACTGGGCCAGGGCTGGGGACCCGGAGGGTTCCCTCAGGACCAGACAAGAGGGTAACCACCCTCTCCCAGGATAGAAATCAAACGTGAGCCAGCAGAAGACAAAAGCAGAATTTACTGAAGGGAGAGAGAGCGTATGCAGGTGCAGAGTGTCTAGGAGACTCAGAAAGGAGAGGAGAGAGCCCTGTCTGTGTTCAGGGTCTGGGGTTTTTATTGAGGTGGTCTGGTGTATGGGTCTTCTCAGGCATCCAGGGTCCAGTTAGAACAAAGGGCCTGGGTGTCATTCCTTGGAACCAGGGGGTCTTGGTGTTGAGATGTCTCGCTGGTGGTCTGGAATATGGATATGGTGGCCTCCCTCCGGTCATTCTCACCTGGCCCTTCCTTAGGTGGAACTATTCCAGAGAAATCATGGACTCCTTGCTCTTTATAAGGAAGACATACACTATTTGCATCATGGGGCATGTGTCGAGTGAGGTGGGGATGCAAGTCCTAGCAAGATGGAAGCAGGAAAAAGAGCAAAAGGCAGATTTTTTTTTGAGATTTTATTTATTTATTCATGAGAGACACAGAGAGAGAGAGAGAGAGAGAGGCAGAGACACAGGCAGAGGGAGAAGCAGGCTCCATGCAGGAAGCCCGACGTGGGACTGGACCCCGGGTCCCAGGATCAGGCCCTGGGCTGAAGGCGGCGCTAAACCACTGAGCCACCCGGGCTGCCCCAAAAAGCAGATTTTTATTTTTCAATTTTTTAAAAGATTTATTTATTTACTTATTTATGATAGACAGAGAGAGAGAGAGAGGCAGAAACACAGGAGGAGGGAGAAGCAGGCTCCATGCCGGGAGCCCGACGTGGGACTCGATCCTGGGCCAAAGGCAGGCGCCAAACCACTGAGCCACCCAGGGATCCCAAAAAAAAAAAACAGATTTTTAATGGAGTCCTCCATTTCCCTGTCTCAGTGGCTTTGTTTCAATGCTTGTGGTCCTTTTAGTCCCCCTGGGCATTATGAGGTACAAGCGGAGACACGAACTGTGCCACAAGACTGGCTGGAGGCCCCTCTGTGCCGTTCCCACTCGCCACTTGGTCCCTTGCCAGGGTCCTTGGGTCTCTGCATGCGGACGTGCAGTGCTACCTGGCTGGTGAGGAGGCCCTGCGAGCAGGTGAGCGGCCCAGCACAGAACTAGGTCTGAGAGCTAGAGGCAGGCGCATCTGCACTTTAGTATCAGGCCACATGAATTTTTAAACACCAATTGTTCTTTGAGCACCGGGGCCAATAGTCAAAAGTCGTAAAGGAGATGATGGTAAGAAGCTTCTCTCCCTCCCTGTCCCCTGACCTCAAACTTCACCAGCTTCTCTTTCCTTCCAGAGCCGCTCACCACATCAAAAGCCAAAAGGAAGGTGAGCTGGAACCCTCCCTTTTCTTATTTATTTTTTATTTTTATTTTTTTTAATTTTTATTTATTTATGATAGTCACACAGAGAGAGCGAGAGAGGCAGAGACACAGGCAGAGGGAGAAACAGGCTCCATGCACCGGGAGCCCGATGTGGGATTCGATCCCGGGTCTCCAGGATCGCGCCCTGGGCCAAAGGCAGGCGCTAAACCGCTGCGCCACCCAGGGATCCCTCTTTTCTTATTTAAATCCTAAGATGTTAGGCTCCAGGTCTGCACCTGGCTTTTTACTTTAACAATATTGTCTTGGAAATTGCTTCTATCTACATATAAATAGTTTCCTCCTGGTTCTTTCCCTTTTTATTTCTCTGGTCATTTCCCAGCAGTCTGTTGAAAAAGAATGTCTTTCCATAGAAACAGGAGTACCCAGACAGAGCCAGAATTTTCAGAATAGTTCTAGAACTCATTTGCCCACCTACAAAAGTCCAAGGATCCTGGGTTCAATAGGTCTGTATTCCTCTTTAGGTGGATTTGCATTTCAAAAGAGGCCTCACCGGACTATTGTATCTTAACTCTAAAAATGGCTGCAAGGCAAATTCGGGGCTGGGGGTCAGAGGTAGGTTGGTCTTTGGGTAGAAGACTCTTCGTGGAGCCCCCAAATCTAGGTGTTAGGGAACCAAGAACCTTGTCTTCCCAAGCCGACCTTGGGGTTCTGTATAATAAATGTCACTCCCCTAATGTGGAAATCTCTGGCAACCAACCAACTCTCCTCTCCAGCTTCTCTCCCAGGTGTGTCAGGCAGGCCAGCAGCCATTGGCTGGGGACACTTCAGAAAGATGCTCAGAGGCATGAGTGCTCCCCAAAGCTCCCTGGGGGTGGGCTGGGTAGATGGGCTGCCCTCTCTTCCCACTGGGAGCAGTTCTGAGTTTATTGGTGTTTACACGTCATCCTCCGAAAAAAGCTTTGAGCTGAGGAATAGGTGCTTTCTCCTAACAAATCATATGTCTGGCAGGGGGCTTTTCATGGACGTCTGACCCTTTCATTGCTTTGAGCCACTGAGATACACCAATGGATCCCAGGCCCACCCAGAAATCTCAGTGTAGTATGGTTTCCTGCCAGAGAGAGACTGTCCAGACCTGCCAATGGAAGCATCTTGGCCAGGCAGGTTTCCTGGCAAAATAAGAAGATGGCATTCTGGTTTTTACATCAGCACTTGGTGACTTTGATTACTGTGAGTCAGTCTTGCCAAAAGGGATCCTCTCTGGCCCACAGAGCTAAGGGTTGCCCTGCAGACATTGGTGAATTCCTGAGTGAGCACTCACTTTGCCCTCTAAGACTAGCCGACCGCAGCTTGGGGCCGTGGCTCTTCCTGGTGAGCCTTTCAGCAGGAAGCATATTGATGAGACTGAAGGAGTTTTGAATACTTTAGCTTTGTGTGAAAGAAACTCAGTTGCAGAGACTATAGTGTCCTCGGATGTAGAGTGACCAGGTGGAAGAAAAATTAGCACAAATCCATCCTGGTCAGGGCAAGCGTGTCCCCTTCTATCTGAAAACTGGCACCACCAGCGTATCTCCTTCCAGATCAAACTCAGCATTGTCTGGGAAGAAAACCAGTTCTTGGGAACATGCAAATTAAACTGGCAAAATACAGATTTGCGAAAGAAAAGACAGATTTTTTAATTCACATACATGCATGTGAGTTCAGGAAAATGTGATTCAAGGAGGTGGTTAGAATTTGGGGCTTTTATACCATCCTAATAGGGGAGGAGGAGGGGGAAAGGGGCTTTTCTGGGAAAACAAATGGCTTTTAGGGAAGATAAATGGGCCCTTAGGAAAATGGGAGGAATGGTAGTCTTGTGACAATATGTTTATGTGATTTTTTTTTTTTTTTCAAGATTTGATTTACTTATTTGAGAGAGAAAGAATGAGCAGTGGGGAGGGGCAGAGGGAGAAGCAGGCTCCTGGCTGAGCAGGGAGCCCAAGGCGGTGCTCGATCCCAGGACACCAGATCGTGATCTGAGCTGAAGGCAGATGCTTAACCGACTGAGCCACCCAGGCTCCCCTGTCTTTGTGATTTCTTATCCCAAAGCAAACGTCTCTCCAGTGAAAAGAGTCCATCTTCCTTGTTGCACAACTCCCGGGGAGGGGATTTATGACAGCTGAATTCTTTTGAGAGGCTCTGCTTTTAGATCCAGGGAATTCAGGAAAAACAACTCCTCACAGTGAGAGATTCTGGATCCCCTCAGTATGAATGCACTTCTTCTCCCTGTCCAACGGCCAGGCTGGCTGGGTGGGCTGCAGGGGCGAGGGGTTTGGCTCAGTGTTCCTGAGGTTGGCACAGGGAGCTCGGCGAGAGCAGTAGATTCCCCAGCAGAGGCTGCGCCAGGCTGGTGGAAAGGGCCAAGTCACTATGGTGATCAAGGGTGTGTGTAAGGAGCACAGACTGCCAGGGTCAAATCATATGTCCTTGGGCCAAATTCTCGACTTCTCTGGGCTTCTTCATTCTCCTACTTGGGTAAAAACCCTCCCAGGATTGTAGTGAGGATAAGATTAGTTACTGCATTTAGAGCACACAGTGCCTGGCACATAGCGAATGTTGAGTTCCCGCAGCCAACGTCTCTAGGCCCGGGGGACAGAGCAGTGAGCAAAACCAAGCCCCTGCTCTCCCAGATCTTCCAGTCTGGAGAGGAACCTGTCAGAGGAATACGTGGCACGTCAGCTGACAGTGTGGTCCCCCCGGAGAAAGCACCGCAGGTGAGAGGCAGAGAGGAAGAGGTAGGGGCCGGACCCCGGAGGGGCAGCTGAGCAGAGACCAATGACGTGGTTTCACAGGAATGATCATTACGTTTTGTTGCGTGTTGCCAGTGCACTAAATGCAACCTTCCCTGGCCCAAGTTTCCTATGTCAGGTCCCATCTCAGGTGCCCATGTGGCCGACTCTCCGTGATCATTTCTGGCGGTGGAGTTTGTGGGGCTAGAGAACACCCGGGCCCCAGGTTCTGGATGTGAGTCAGGGTGCTGGCTTTCTGGCCTCGGTCTCTGTCCCATTCCCGAGTACCTCACACTTATTGGGACAGGGCTTGCCCCCTCCAGGAGAAGCGCTTACTCCACGGCCCACCCCCTACCTGGTCTGGAGGAGCAGTGGTGCTTGGGGAGACAGGCGGGCCCTATGGCTTCAGGGCAGGCCGGCCTGCAAGAACCAGAATAGAAGGTCTAAATTTAAACCTGTGTCTGGAGGCTTCAGGGAGCCTGGGGCCTGTGGGCCCTGGGGTGGCTCAGTCCCTCCTCCCTCCCTCTGTTCCCCCTCCTCCATCCAGCCTGCCTCCTCCCTCCCTTCCCCCTCCTCCCTGCCTCCTCCTGCCTCCTCCCTGCCTCCCTCCTCTCTTCCCTCTCAGAATGGAAACTGTTTCTTTCCTGGCTGCCAAGAGCTGGTTTCCTCCCAAGGAAATAATGTCTCACCGCAGCCCGGGCAGGCTCTGCCCCCTGGAATTTCCCTGCAGTGGAGAAACACCCAGCCAGTCCTGAGATGGGACACACCTAGAGCCTGCTTGTGCACAGCCCAGAGGGGGACACGCCCAGAGACACACGGATGTAAACAGAAACAGAAACAGAAATAGGCTGGGAAAACCCGGGGAGAGGAGGGTACCCCTCAGGATCGGGTTCTAGTCTCAACTCTTGTCTCCACCTCCCTGTGAGGCTTGAGCAAATCATCTCCTTTTCTGAACCCGGTTTTTCACCTCCTTAATATGAAAATAGAGATCTCTTGAGAACCAAAATAGAACAGAACGCTAAAGGAACCAACCCAGAAAGTTCTTTGATTATTTCAAAGATGTCACTTTCTTTGTTCAAAAATATTTTTAAATTACCCCCCTTCTCCCCCCTTTCTGAAAAATTCCTTTCAGGACCAGCTTTAGGCACTCTTAGGTCTTGCCTCGTTACTTTTCCAGACATTTCATTTTTGCCCAGAGGGATCACTGCCCATAGTACCAAGAGACTTTGGGCTGGTTCCAAGTATTGAGTTCAAAAGATGCCTGCAAGGACAGTGAAAAGGGTCTGTCATGTGCCACTGCTGTTGCAAAATTCCCCCGGTGCCCCCGGTCGGGCCCCCAGAGAGGGACACAGCCTGCCCGGAGCAGCCAGGAGCTTACAGGCAGAGAGTCCTCCTGGAGCCTTACATGGTCCGGCACTCAGACACAGAAAGGTCTGCACGCACGTGGCCAAGTGGAAACACCCCGTTTCAGCCACAATCTCCAAAGGCAGCAGCTCGGGAGAACCCCAGCCATGCACCGCTTGAGCTTTGTGCGTGTATCTCCGAGGCCGGACACGGGCTGTCACAGACCTGATCACGTGGGCACGGTCACAGCCCAGACGCCCTCCAAGCGGGCTGCGCCCATGGACTTGAGCAGGGGGGAGAGCGCTGGGGGAACACACCCGGACACACTGGGTTGCCGGGTAACACGGAATGCCAGCCCCAGGGACACACACTCACCCTCTGTCCACACAGGCAGGGTTGCACGAAGCCGGCTGCCCCATGCACGCACTCTTCCCGTGCAAATCCACCCACCGGGAAATGCCTTCATTCAGAAACAGCCGAGCAGCTGAAGATCCTGCTCCTCCACACCCCAAAACGCTCACCGGATTTAGATAGCGCCGAGCAAGCCCCCCAAAACTTTCAATCACACTGTGACACACACACACTCAGTGGTCAGAGTCTAGACTCCTCACGTCCTTTTGTTTCCTCCCGGAAAACCTTTGGCTTTTCCATTTTAAGCAGCCAGTGACCAAACTGGTCTATTTCTGTAACTTCTTAGTGTTAAACCAAAGATTGATTGTTCTTTTGAAATGTCTGCAGTAAGTTACAAAGAAGGCTTCTGACCTTTGTTTTCGAATTCAGCTATGCAAAAACACTAAACACAATGTTGAAGACTCAGAAGACAATTTTAACAAATCACAGACAAAGCTTGCTTGAGGGTTTTTTGTTTTTTTCAACTTTTGGATGTAGGAGAAAGGCAAGTTTAAGGACTTTGGAGTGATTTTTAAAGTTCCAGCTTGGTAAACAGGAAAACAACTTGGGAGTCTTTGTAGGGTGAGCAACAGGAACAAGCTCCTCTGGGCAGCACCCCTCTCTCCCTGGGGATGGATAACCCGAGGA
Organism: Canis lupus dingo; assembly: GCF_003254725.2. Taxonomy (NCBI): domain Eukaryota; kingdom Metazoa; phylum Chordata; class Mammalia; order Carnivora; family Canidae; genus Canis; species Canis lupus. The sequence continues at coordinate 43,600,756 of NC_064267.1, read as the reverse complement.
CTTGCCTTTGACCTGGTTTCCACACCCTGACCTTGATTCAGCAGAACTTCCAGTGTGGTGGTTAGACTGCCGGTCTAGGGATCCCTGAGTGGCGCAGCGGTTTGGCGCCTGCCTTTGGCCCAGGGCGCGATCCTGGAGACCCGGGATCGAATCCCACATCGGGCTCCCGGTGCATGGAGCCTGCTTCTCCCTCTGCCTGTGTCTCTGCCTCTCTCTCTCTCTCTGTGACTATCATAAAAAAAAAAAAAAAAAAAAAAAAAAAGACTGCCGGTCTAGTAGATTAGATGGATGTGCCCTCGCGTGGGTCCAAGGACAGCCCCCTGTGGAGGTTCTGTCCCTTTCTCTGGATGTTTCAGACACTGGGTTGGCTTGGGGATGACATAATCTGGTCTTCCTGGCCACAGCAGGCTTCTTCCCTCCTCCATCACCCGACAAGATAGATCTAAGACATCTTCAGATCTCTACGCTGGGTGTGGCCAGGCCCTCACCTGCCATATAGATCCTTCCTTCCTTTGTTCCTTTTCCCCTTTGCCTTCTTCTTTCCCTCCATCTCTCCATCCCTCACTCCCAACAACTCCTCCTCCTCCCTCCTCCTCCTCCTTTTCTTCTTCTTCTTCTTTTCTTCTTCTTCTTCTTCTTCTTCTTCTTCTTCTTCTTCTTCTTCTTCTTCTTCTTCTTCTTTTCTTCTTCTTCTTCTTCTTCTTCTTCTTCTTCTTCTTCTTCTTCTTCATATTTTATTTATTTATTCATGAGAGACACAAAGAGAAGCAGAGACACAGGCAGAGGGAGAAGCAGATGCCCTGTGGGGAGCCTGATGAGGGACTCAATTCCAGGACCCTGGGATCACAACCTGAGCCAAAGGCAGAAATGCTCAACCACTGAGCCACCCAGGCACCCCACTCATTCCCAACTTCTGACAGGAATTCCAGTGTGAACCTGGTAGGGATCTTGCCACACTCAGCCTTTCCTCCCAGATTAAGTTACTTCCCTCTTGAAAAATTCCTATTCTTACATTTATACAGTAGTTCCCCCTTATCTGCGGGGAATACTTACCAAGACCCCCAGTGGTTGCTTGAAAGGGATGGTGCCAAACCCTACCTATGCTATGTTTTTTCCTATACACACATGCCTGTGATTTATTTTATAAGTTTAATTTATAAATTAGGCACAGTAAGAGATTAACAACAATGACTAATAATAGAACAATTATTAAAATATACAATTTGAAAAAAATAATATAACATAAATAAAAGTTATGTGAATGTGATCTCTTTCTTTCAAAATATCTTACTGTGGGCAGCCCGGGTAGCTCAGCGGTTTAGCGCCACCTTCAGCCTGGGGCCTGATCCTGGAGACCTGGGATTGAGTCCCACGTTGGGCTCCCTGCATGGAGCCTGCTTCTCCCTCTGCCTGTGTCTCTGCCTCTCTCTGTTTCTCTCATGAATAAATAAATAAAATCTTAACAAATAATAATTAAAAAAAAAAAACAAAACCCAAAATATCTTACTGTACTGGGTTCACCCTTCTTATGATGTGAGATGCTAAAAAGCCTACATACGTGATGAGAAGTGAGGTGAATGACATGGGCCGTAACATAGCCTTAGACTACTGTTGACCTTCTGACATTATCTCTGAAGAGGGTCACCTCCTCCCAGGCCACAGTTGACAGCAGGTAATAAGACCCCAGAAAGTGAAATCATGGATAAAGGGACATTACTGAAACTTAGCATCTGCAGACATTTTTTTTCCCTAAGATTTATTTATTTATTTGAGAGACAGTGAGTGGGGGAGAGGGAGAGAGAAACTGAAGCAGACTCCCTGCTGAGTGTGGAGGCAACAAGGGATGGGGTGGGGAATGGGGAGGGGGGTCTATCTCATGATCCAGAGATCACACTACCTGAGCTGAAACCTAGCCTCAGTTAACTAACTGAGCTTCCCAGGTGCTCGCTCCTAGAATTAATTAAAAAAAATTTATTTTAAAGATTTTATTTATTTATTCATAAGAGACACAGAGAAAGAGGCAGAGACACAGGCAGAGGGAGAAGCAGGCTCCCTGCAGGGAGCCTGATGTGGGACTTGATCCCAGGACTCTGGGATCACACCCTGAGCCAAAGGCAGCCATTCAACCACTGAGCCACCCAGGCTCCCCTAGACTTAATTTTTTAATGAAAAATTTCTATATGTCCAAAACCACAAATAAAACATACTTAAAAAATAAATAAATAAATAAAACATACTTAAAGGCAAAAGACAAAATTGGAAAATAAATTTTCCAGACATGTGGCAACAGAGACAAATACCCTCAACATCAAAGGACTTTTCTAAAGCATATGTCACCAAAGAGAAAGATGGACGATGTGAGCAAGCAGATGAATCAAAACAATGAAACTAATGAAGAAAAGAAAATGTTTAATTAACATCCTTCATACTCAAAGAAGTGAAAATAAAACCATTTGAAATAACATTCTCTTATTACTATCAGACTATAGCAAATGAATACCCCCACTGTTGGGCAGGGGCTTTCTTAGGAATTACTTCTAGAAATACAAAATAATTGGAAGAGGCTTTTTGGAGAGAAATTAAGCCTTGAAATTACTAGTATCTTCTAACTTGTCAGTTCTATCTCTACTAGTTATCTGGAAAGAATCTCTAAGGTATCCAAAATATATAGTTGCAAAACTACTCATTGCAGTGCTGTTGCTAAAACAAACTGAAAAAATGTGTTTATAATATTTTCCTCAAAAAAAAAAAATAATAATATTTTCCTCTTTCTTGTGATTATATACCCAATTCTCTTGGGCCTGCTTTTTTTGGTTTGCTTTTGTTTTTTAAGATTTTTAAAAATTTTATTTATTTATTTTTTAAAGATTTTATTTATTTATTTGAGAAAGAGAGAGAATGAGCAGTGGGGAGGGGCGAGAAAGAGAAACAGACTCCCTGCTGACCAAGAAGCCTGACTCAGGGCTGGATCCCAGGACCCGGAGATCATGACCTGAGCTGAAGGTAGGCACTTAAGTGACTGACCCACCCAGGCACCCCAAGATATTTTTTTTCCAATATATTTTTTTAAGTAATCTCTCTACACCCAATGTGGGACTGGAACTCATAGCCCCAAGATCAAGAAGTCGCATGCTCTACTGGGTGCAACTGGGCCTACTGGGCCAGCCAAGCACCCCAGCCTCCTGTTTCCTTCCTTCCTTCCTCCCTTCCTTCCTTCCTTCCTTCCTTCCTTCCTTCCTTCCTTCCTTCCCTCCCTTCCTCCCTCCCTCCCTCCTTCCCTTTCCTCCCTCCCTCCTTCCCTTTCCTCCCTCCCTCCCTCTCTTTTTCTTTTCCTCCCTCCCTCCCTTTCTTTCTTTTTTTTTTTTTTTTATTTTTATTTATTTATGATAGTCACACACACAGAGAGAGAGGCAGAGGCACAGGCAGAGGGAGAAGCAGGCTCCATGCACCGGGAGCCCGATGTGGGATTCGACCCCGGGTCTCCAGGATCGTGCCCTGGGCCAAAGGCAGGCGCTAAACCGCTGCGCCACCCAGGGATCCCCCCTCCCTTTCTTTCTTTTCTTCTCTCCCTCCCTTTCTTTTCTCCCCCTTTCTTTCTTTTCCTTCTTTCCTTTCTTCCTTTTCTTCCTTTCTCTTTCTCCTTTCTTCTTTCTTGCTTTCCTGCTTTCTTGCTTTCTCTCTTTCTTTCTTTTTCTTCATGAGCCAAAGGGAGAAGGCAAAGAGAGAGACAATCTCCAGCAGACTCCACACCAAGCCCTACAAGGTGCTCAATCCCACAACTCTAAGATCAGACCTGGGATGCCTGGGTGGCTTAGCAGTTAAATGCCTGCCTTCGGCTCAGGGCGTGATCCTGGAGTCCTGGGATCGAGTCTCACATTGAGCTCCCTACATGGAGCCTGCTTCTCTCTCTGCCTGTCTTTGCCTCTGTCTCTCTGTGTGTGTCTCTCATGGATAAATAAAATCTTAAAAAAAAAAAGGACTAGACCTGAGCCAGAATCAAGAGTCTGATGCTTAACTGACTAAGCCACTCAGGTGCCCCAACCGGCTTGTTTTATATTATATTTATTTAAGTTTTGAACACACTATGCCAGAATGTTATCCTGTATTTTACTACCTTAACAAAAACTGCAGTTAATAAGAAATATTCTGGGGTACCTGCCTGGCTCACTTGGTGGAGCATGCAACTCTTGATCTCGGGGTTGTGAGTTCGGGTCCCACCCTGGATATAGAGATTACTTAAAACTAAAGTACAAGAAAAGAAAAAAGGAAAAGAGGGGTGCTTAGGTGGCTCAGTGGTTGAGAGTCTGCCTTTGGCTCAGGTCGTGATCCTAGGGTTCTGGGATCAAGTCCCATGTCAGGCTTCCCACAAGGAGCCTGCTTCTCCCTCTGCCTAGGTCTCTCCTCTCTCTGTGTGTCTCTCATCAATAAATAAAGGTACGCCTGGGTGGCTTCTTAGTGGTTGAGCATCTGCCTTTGGCCCAGGGCGTGATTCTGGAGTCCCGGGATCGAGTCCTGCGTCAGGCTCCCTGCATGGAGCCTGCTTCTCCCTCTGCCTGTCTCTGCCTCCCTCTCTCTGTGTGTCTTTCATTAAAAAAAAAAAAAAATCAATCTATAAAATATTTTTTTAAAAAATAGAAAGATGGGGATCCCTGGATGGCTCAGCAGTTTGGCGCCTGCCTTCAGCCAAGGTGTGATCCTGGGGTCCCGGGATTGAGTCCCACATCAGGCTCCTTGCATGGAGTCTGCTTCCTGGCTCTGTGACCCATGGAAGGGTCTTCCTCTTTAGTTTTTCATTCTGAATGTGTGCGACCTTGGGTTGAGTGAGGCTGTGGAGATGAGTAAGGATGCTGTGTGGAGAGAAGTTGTCAGAAAAGCAGGAGGGAAGCTTTTGGGAAGAAGCCTGCAGGTTTGATTATAGGTAACCAGAGACATGATGCTGAGCCATATGTCTGCAGTGGGATGTCCTTTAGAGAAGGATATTGAGTCAACAGATTGCACTGGGGTCCACATGCCTCCCCATAACCCACCTGCTGTTGCCATGGTGAGGGGCTGTCCCAGGCCTTCCAGGGTGAAGGTCTCTTGAAAAGGAAAATCGACCTGGACAATGGTCTTTTATGGAAAAGTTGTCACATCACCTAAACTACCCTCTGTGAGTGGACAGAGCTCCTTCATGTGGCTCAGGATTCTCCAGCCATCCTCACCCCTGCAGGGTAGCTGGATGCTCAAGGTGGCATGAGAGCAGATTTACCCTGAGAAACTGAATAAAGGAAACCTCATTTAAAATGGAATGGAGGGGCACCTGGGTGGTTCAGGCAGTTAAATGTCTTTGGCTTGGGTCATGATCTCAGGGTCCTGGGATCTAACCCTGCATCGGGCTCCGTGCTCAGCAGGGAGTCTGTTTCTCCCTCTCCCTCTGCCCTGCCCTGCTCACAAGTTCTCTTTCAAATAAATAAATAAAATCTTTTTTTAAAAATGGGATTGGTTGCGGGTGTCTGGCCAACTCAGTCAGTGGAGCATATGACTCTTGATCTTGGAGTCATGACTTGGAGCACCACTTTGGATAAGGAAATTACAATCAATCAACCAATCAATTTAAAAAGTAAAGAAAGGAATAAAATGAAGTCAGTGGGCCAGAACTGGGAGCTCTCCCACTCTCCCCCAAGTCCTTAATCACAGACCCCAAGAGGAAGAGACAGTACCTTACATTCCCAGCAGAAAGAAGCCTATGTGTTACCACCCAGGCAGGAGGAAGAAGGATTATCTCCTTGCCCAGCAACAGCCCAGCCAATGAGAGGCTGCAACAACTCAGCCAATGAAAAGCCAGTTGTACTTAGAACCTTCCAGTTTATTCTGATGGACTTCTTGTTTCCAAGAGTTCTTGCCAACACTTCCCTTTTCTCTGCTTTGTGTAAAGCCTGGAGCTCTCCTCACCTAGCAGTCCTCCACCCTGCCTCCCTTACAGAGGTGAATCATCACCTGGTTACTCATCAGATTCTTCTGGGGTGGGCAGCCCGGGTGGCTCAGCAGTTTAGCGCCGCCTTCAGCCCAGGGCGTGATCCTGGAGACCCGGGATCAAGTCCCACATCAGGCTCCCTCCATGGAATGGAGCCTGCTTCTGCCTGTGTCTTCTGTGTCTCTGCCTCTCGTTCTGTGTTTCTCATGAATAAATAAAAACTTAAAAAAAAAAAAAAAAAAAAGGATTCTTCTGGGGGAACTTGAAACCAGTGGGAATTCCAGAGCCCCTCGAAGGCTTCCTGACTTAACATGGGTGTGTGTGGGGGGTGGGGGTGGGGGTGGAGTCTGTGCTTTAAAAATGCCTCCCAGTGACCCTGAAGCCTCAGATTAGCATCTCCTCAGCGGCCAGATCCTCCGCAGTAGAGACCTTGCCCTGGCCATGGGGTCTTGCCCTCTCCAAGGCTGACAAGTGTTCCCTTTTCTCCCTCAGCTTTTCCCCCTGGGGTGCCCCCTACGCTTGGTCAAATCTAGAAACCCCAACTTACCCCTTCGTGAATTCTACACCCGTCTGCCACTTCTCTCAATAACTGACTGCGATGTTCTTTTATTTTTATTTATTTATTCATGAGAGACAGAGAGAGAGAGAGAGAGAGAGAGAGAGGCAGAAATACAGGCAGAGGGAGAAGCAGGCTCCATGCAGGGATCCCGATGGGGGACTCGATCCCGGGACTCCAGGATTGCGCCCCTGGCTGAAGGCAGCGCTAAACCGTTGAGCCACCCGGGCTGCTTTCGTCTGTGTTGTTCATATATTTAATATATTTAAGTTTATTTTTAATTTCACAAGTAGTGCAGGAATACAGCTTTACTGTAAGACAATTCAGGTGACCCAGATGGAGTGAAGCCTCTGGATCTTCCGTTGTCCCCTACTCCCACCCCAGGCTGACTCTAGGGCGGGTGGAGTGTCATGTCCTTCTAGACTCTTGTCCATGTATTTCCCACCTAGTTTCCCAGATCTGGAAAGAGAACAACCATCTTTCCTCCCACCCAAGACCACTCCTCTGCTGTTGCCATACTCTGGACCCTGAAGCCTCCCCCCCAACCCCCAGCCCAGCTTCTCTCTCCCCATCACCCTCCTACCCATAGGCACGTGTGCACACAGATATCCTCAGGTGTTTCTTTTCCTGAAAACCAGTCTCTCTGGATCCTTACATCCCTTTAACCCCCTCTCCTACCAGTGTCACTTCCAGTCAACGTCTTCAACAAATGGCTCCCTTGGCCAGACTTCACGCCTGCACCCATCAGATCTCAGCTGTATCCCCCTGCTGAACTCCTTCTTGGGAGGGCACTGATTCAGGTCAAGGGGTGGAGGCTCCTGTCAGCAAAGCACTGTTGATGGCCCATCTTGCAGAAGTGCTCTGGCCTTGGAGGGAGGTCTGGCTGTCCAACATCTGGAGTCTCCCCAGCAGTCTACACAGCCTCTTCAGGAGGTAGGGAAAAGGGCTAGGGAGCATCAGGGGAGCTCCTCATGCAGTGTTCATGTCTATCTCTGTGGTCACCTCAGATTTCTATGGGCTTCTGGCATCTTTACCTTCCAGGGAGGGAGGAACCTGCTCTAGAAGTTCTCCTGGGGTGTATGTGGCTCACCCCAGTGCTCTGGACAAGTTCTGACAGACACAGCTTCCAGAAACTCCAGAACCTGCCTGAGATGGGCACATTAGTCTCTTAAATACAGGAGCTGGGATGAGGAACGTTCCTGAATAGCAAAACCTCTTCTGAAGGAAGAGGAACAGGAAGACAGGGCTTAAGGCTTTACTCCCCTTCTTCTAACAACTTCTTACTCCCCTTCATAAAAGAAAATCAAACAAATTTTTGAATTATGAAAACACTCCCCCAAAAGTGCTGTATGAGTTTTCTTTTCTTTTCTTTTTTTTTTAATTTTTATTTATTTGTGATAGTCACACACAGAGAGAAAGGCAGAGACACAGGCAGAGGGAGAAGCAGGCTCCATGCACCGGGAGCCCGACATGGGATTCGATCCCGGGTCTCCAGGATCGCGCCCTGGGCCAAAGGCAGGCGCCAAACCGCTGCGCCACCCAGGGATCCCTGTATGAGTTTTCCATTGATGCTAAACCAATTTATCATGAATTTAGTGGCTTAAATCAACACAGATTCAGTCTCTTACAGTCATGGGTGACAGAGTCCAAAAACCAAGATGCTGAAGGGCTGCATTTCTTCTGGAGCTTCAGGGAAGACTCCATTTTCCAGCTTTTGCTGGCTTTTAGGGGCTGTTTGCATTCCTTGGTTAGTGGCCTCTTCTTCCATCTTCAGAGCATATCCCTCCAAACTCTACCTCCTCCCTCTGACTGACCTTCCTGCCTCCCTCTTGTAAGGACGTGGTGATTACATTGGGCCCAGGATAATTCAGAATAACCTCCCTTTTTCAAGATCCTTAATTTACTCATACTTACAAAGTCTCTTTTACCACATGAGGTAGAAAGAATATGCATGGATTCTGAGGATTAGGCATGGAGGGACATTTTTGAGGCCATTATTCAGCCGACCACAAGTATACAATGCAATATGGAGAGACAGCCGAAGGTAGACACTGAGATTACACAAATGCTGATACTTCGCTTTATTTTCTTCAGATTTTTAAAGAGATAAAGCTCTGGGGGCACCTGGGTGGCTCAGTTAAGCGTCTGCCTTCATCTCAGGTCATGATCTAGGGCCCTGCATCAGGCTCTCTGCTCAGCCAGGAGTCTGCTTCTGTCTCTGCTTCTGCTGCAGAAGCCCCTGCTTGTACTCTTTCTCTCTCAAATAAATAAATAAAATCTTAAAAAAAAAAAAGAGAGAGACAGAGAGATAAAGCTCTACAAAAATAGCTAAAGCCCTACGTGGCTTTTCCTTCCTTCTCTCCTCAGAAGTAACCACTTCCCTGAGATTGGTGAAAATCACCCCCAGGTATGTTTCTGTCCTTTGCTACATATTATAAATGCATTTTGTTTTTGTTGTTAAAGATTTTATTTTTAAGTAATCTCTACGCCTGATGTGGAGCTCGATTTTACAACTCTACAACTCCATGATCAGAAGTCCTATGCTCTACCAACTGAGCCAATCAGGTGCCCTAAATGAGTCATACATTTTTAATTTTTTAAAAAGATGTATTTATTCACTTAGAGAGAGCGAGAGAGCATGGGGAGGGGCAGAGGGAGAGAGAAACTAGCAGATGGTTCACTGCTAGCAAAGCCCGATGCAGGGCCTGATCCCCGATTCTGAGATCATGACCTGAGCTAAAGCCAAGGGTTGGATGCTCCGCTGACTGAACCACCCATGGCCCCCCCCCCCATGCATTTTAAAGCAGAACAGTATCATTTTTATGTGTTTTGACACTTTTTACTTAAAAGGAATCACTGTGTGTACCCTATTTGCAACCTGCTCTTCTAGTGCAGTATGTTTTTGAGGGTCTACATGTTGGTACATGAAGACCTCATTCATTTCACCTGCAGCATAGAAGACCTCCCGCCACCAAGTTAGAGTTCATTTTGTTTTTTTGTTTTGCTGAGAGACAGATTGTTTTCACATTTTTTTGCTAGTACAAACAGTACTTCAATAAATATCTTTGTAAAAAAAAATATATATATCTTTGTGCTTGTTTTGTGGAACACCTGTGCTGAAGACCTCGGTGGGGATGCGCCCAGGAGCAGCGTGTCTGGGTCTGGGATATGTACACTTTCGGCTTACTGGGTATTGCCGTGCAGCAATACTGCCAACAACAGAGTTTAAAAATACCCATTTCCCACATATCCTCAGCATCTGGTATTTGCAGATTTACTATTTTTTGAGATTTATTTTCCTTACCTATTTTCCAATCTGTTCTTTTTTGTTGTTGTTAAGATTTTATTTATTTATTCATGAGACACACAGAGAGAGGCAGACACACAGGCAGAAGGAGAAGCAGGCTCCCTGCAGGGAGCCAGATGCAGGACTGGATCCCAGGATCCCTGGATCACGACCTGAGCTGAAGGCAGACGCTCAACTGCTGAGCCAGTCAGGCAGGTGTCCTTCCAGTCAATCTGTCCTTTTGCCAATATTCTTGAATGTTATGCAGCCGCAACCTTTCCCTCCACCTTGACCCTGAATGACAAATCCCCCCAGGACCGTCTTGTGTCCCGTGTGGTCCTTTAAGCCGGTCCCCTGATTCTCTCTGTTGAGTCCTCCACTCAAGCCAGCCCTCCTCCCCCTTCGCTGAGTTTCACTTGGGCCTGCCCTAGGAGGGTTCTCCTCAGTGTGGTTCTGGAGCCTTCTGCTCTCCCCACAGAAGGCGGTGGAATGTGCAGAGTTTATCTACTGGGAGGATCAAAGTCTTCTGCTTTACTACCCTTCAGCCTAAGTGAATGAGGCCAGTCTAGTCTTGGCGATGTGAGTAAATCCACTTGAGAATTACTCTGTCCTGAACTCCCCCAGAAATACATGGCTATTTTTCCTGTCCCCAAGGGTGTTCTGAAACATACCTGCCAATAAACTAAACCATATCCTGGAACATGGCAGCTTGGAGGAATAAATCTAAAGATTGTGACCTTTCTTCTCAGGGCAAGCCTCTTTTATCAGCCTGTGGCTTTTATTTTATTTATTTTATTTTAGTTTATTTTTTTAAAGATTTTATTTATTTATTCAATCCAGTTCAATTCAATCCAGTTCAAGTGGTGGGCTCACCATCTTGAGCTCCCTCAAACACAAGGAAGTCATTTCTGAGTTATCTGGCCCTCATAACCATCTAGGTCTCCTCCTCCTGTTCCCTAAACTAACTGAGAGGGCATTGTCCTCATGTATGGAGGGAGCCAAAGACAGTTCCCAGCCATCTGGTTCCAACCTCACAGTCTCCCGAGCTCTGTATGCTCGTGCTAGCTGTACTTGCCCATTTTATTTTTTCCCATATTCCCATTAGCAATGGCTTTGTCTGAGATATATCCCTGGAAGAGTTGGGGCCTGAAGGATTGTTTCCTAAAGGGGATCCCCCACATGCTTCAAAGGGAGCCCGGGGTGCTGCTGGGGGGTCACCCGTAAGCTCCTGCCGCACACCAACGGCTGGGGGGCTGTGTGTAGCGAAGCTTATACACTAGTGCATCTTAGCACTTCGAATGAATCCCCTGCTCAGTTCTAGGCCGGGGATGGATACTTTGGAAGTGATTCCTCTCCCATAAACTTAACAGTTTGTGGTTGGAATGCTCAACCTGTGTTCCTGTCTCTATTCCTGGGGTTTAGGGCGTGGAGGGGTTCACAGAGGCCAGACCGGCATGAGGCCCCCCTGGGTTCCCAAGGTTACTTTCTGTCATTTGAAATTTCACTTCAACTGTCTATGAGAAGCAGCTTTCCCCGAGGAATGACCCAGACCAACTGAGCCCAGGTGGACACCAGCCCTAATTATCCTCTTTCTGACAAAGACTGCAGGAAGCTCAGAATGCCTGACAGAGGTGCCAGGAGGCTGAGGGACAAGCCAGCCACAGAGGAAGTCACCCAGAAACCCAGGGAGTTGAAATCCCTTCTCAAGTGCTTGTTTTCAAAAAACAAATGTTTCCTAATGGAGCTCAGAGGGAGTCCTGGGCAGCCACCAAAGTGAGTAATTTGGCGGATGTCAGGGCTGGGTTGTCCACGGCTTCTGAAGAGGATCAAGGAAGCCCAAGGTCACACGCCTGCATGTGACTCTGCTCACTTGGCTCCTCTCTCCAGGTTTTTAGATTCCTCAGTTCTCTCTAGCTGTGAAATTTGACCAACCCTCTGAAGGTTTTATTTATTTGTTTTTAAAAATTTTATTTATTTGAGAGAAAGTGAGGGAGAGCTCGAGCAGAGAGGGAGGGGCTGGGGAGAGGGAGAAGCAGACTCCCTGCTGAACAGGGAGCCCCGTAGGGGTAGGGGTGGGGGGCAGGGTGCCTTTCAGCCCCTATCTGAAGTTTTTAAAGGACCTAGGTGAAACATTCCCCCCCCTCCTACTCCTGGCAGAGCAATTTAAATCAAGCCCTGAATTAAGGGTTCATTTAATCCCTAAGTACTTGATTAGAAATTAAGATATTGTTTCCTCATTTACTCAAAGGTTTTATTCTTTGAAAATGAAAAAAAAAAAAAAAAAGAAAATGACATCTCACTAATCAGGTTCTCTCTCTCTTTTTTTAAAGATTTATTTATTTAATCATAAGAACAGAGAGAGAGAGACAGAGACACAGGCAGAGGGAGAAGCAGGCCCCATGCAGGGAGCCCAACGTGGGGCTCCATCCCGGGTCTCCAGGATCACACCCTGGGCTGAAGGCGGCACTAAACCGCTGAGCCACCCGGGCTGCCCCACTAATCAGGTTCTTAAAATCCCTTACCCTGTAGTTTACCTGATGCCCCTTCATAGTTTTCTGTCACACGATTCTCAATGACAGACTCTCCCCATCTATTGTCTTAAATGAGGACCAGATGGGTTGATACATCCATTCCGGTGTGGTGCTTGCTATACTTGGCTTCATCTTCCCGGGAAGTTGGTTCAGGACAATGTAAGAAGGAAAGTGTAGGTGTCAGATGATTCCATTTGTGTGTGTCTGGCTGTGTGTTTAATGATGTACATGTAATTTTACTATGGAGAGTGGAGCTGGCTCTCATCCCTAGCTAATCATGCCTACTTCCTAACTCTGCATTTGCTGACATCACGTTGGTAGCTTGAAATCAGCCATGGTGGGAGTATTTACACCATGAAAATTGGCAAACACCAGAGCTTTTTGTTCCATGGTGGGGATGGGGGGGGTGAAATGGGGTGAGGGCTTAGAAATGTCTGGAAGAAATAAGGAACACCATATATAGTTACTTATACAGAATGGATCTGAAGAACGCGGGTATTGGAGATAATTTTTTTTGGGTGTTTTGAATTTTTGGTTATGTGCATAACTATTTTTTCTTTTAAATAGAACTTTCTTTTTTTAAGAACAAAGACTTCCTGCTGTGTTTATTAATCCCACACCATCAGCTGGAAACTGCCTGGGGCCGAACTGTCTGATGGAGGAAGAGATCAGAGCCTGGAGAGATGTCTTCACTGTGGCCTCTGGAGTGATGTTCCTGGGAGTGGAGTTTGGGGCTGGGCACACACAGAGTACAGCAGCAGGCAATCCTTCTAAATCTCATGCCAAGTCTGAGGGGGGAGTCAAGGCATGCCAGGCCCCCAGCCAAGACATCGGGCTAAAATTCAGGTCACCAAACTCCAAGGATGAAACAGAAAAATAGGTATGAATATAGGACCCTAAAAATGGTCCAGCTCTAGGGAGGCTGCGGTAGGAGACAGGCTAGAAGGGACACCTTTCATGGGAGGGTTTTTTTTTTTTTTTTTTTATGATAGTCACACACAGATAGAGAGAGAGAGGCAGAGACACAGGCAGAGGGAGAAGCAGGCTCCATGCACCGGGAGCCCGACGTGGGATTCGATCCCGGGTCTCCAGGATCGCGCCCTGGGCCAAAGGCAGGCGCCAAACCGCTGCAACACCCAGGGATCCCGGGAGGGTCTTTTAAATTATGGGGCTGAGGAGCAGCTTTTTTTTTTTTTTTAGATTTTATTTATTCATGAGAGACACAGAGACAGAGGCAGAGGAAGAAGCAGGCTCCAAGCAGGGAGCCCCATGTGGGACTTGACCCTGGGTCTCCAGGATCACACCCTGGGCTGAAGGCAGATGCTCAACCCCTGAGCCACCCAGGTGTCCCTAGGGGCAGCTTTTTAGGCCATTCTCAAGATAATTTCCCCCTGCAGTTTAAGTTTAAAGGGGACATCCGCTTTGCCTGGGAGGGAGGGAGGGAGGGAGGGAGGGCAAACTCTGGGCAGTGAGGAAACAAATAAGGCTGGTTCCTCACCGCTGGGGAGAAGGCTCACCACCACTCCCCAGGAGAGGCCTCAGTCCATAGTAAACAAGTTCCAGGGAATGAATCTGGTCGGATTCCAGGAACCTCATCTTACTCCAAAAAAGGACCCTTCGGAGCCCTGTTTGGTGTCTGGGGATTGGGTGGGTGTTCCCACTGGAGGATCTGAGGAGTCTCCTGGAAATTCTAGGCAGAGATTAATGGAGGCCCCGGGTGCAAGATGGGCCACAGCCAGAGAAATCCTGATATACAGCAGGATGCAGGATCTGGAGGGCAGCCCCAGGACGGGCTTCTAGGACCCCACAGATGGGGGAACTTGGGGGCAGCATCCCATCCCTCCCATAGGGCTAGGTTGCTTGGGGAAGGAAACTCTCCAGGAAACAGAGAACAAGGGGCCAAATATCTGTCCAGGATGGCCAGGAGGTTGGGGAGGGGGGCCAGTGAAAGGATGGAGCCGGCCACTCCCCTGGCAACGGCCAAACACCACAGTCTGTGCCCTCCAGGCCCTCAAACATTTCCAAACTTTACCTGATAGCATGGGCAGCAGCCTTGGAAATCTTGTCGGTTAGGGCTGCAGCTAGTTACCAGGGAATTGAAAATCCCATTTTATGAACACCCAGCAGCGGTGCCAGGCAACAAGGACTAAGGCGGTCACGTCTTGGCCCCCTTTCTTTTTAACTTGCTGCTAAGGTCCTTCAATTTTTAGATAAATTAGATGCATACACCTCCTCTCACTGGCACAGGAGATCCTAATCTCCCCATACGGTGGAGCCTTGAACAACCTTAAAATGCCACTGAACCTATTAATGAGTCAGCCCCCAAAGCCCTTTATCAATTACAGGTAAACTAAGTCCATCTCTGTTGACATGTGGAAGGTGGTATTCCCATGGACATCACTAAATCATGATAGCCAACTGATTCAGCTACGTGGGAGCATATTTGACAGTTGACTCACCCCTCAAAAAGTCTGTCATAAGGCCAGGAACCTCTCACGAGATACCAAGGGAAAGCCCGCAGAGCCTGTTATTCACTCAACCAACAGTGGCCAGGTTTGCTGAGTGCCAAGGATGCAGAAGGGGCCTGGCCTAACGCACAGGAGAGGATTGGCCTGTGACTGGGGCCCCAAGGACAGCTCTGTGCTATATCTGGGACAGTATCTCTGGTGCCTAACAGGAGGCCTAACACTTAGTAGATGCTCAGTAAAATATCAGAAACGAATAATACAATATGAGGCCTTTGATAATAAAGATTTGGGAAATCAAAAGGAAGTGGTTAGTTCTGCTGGGGAATTAAAGACAGCTTCGTAGAAGAAGCCACAGACCAAGCTGGTTCTGGAAATGGAGGAGGCAGTGAGCAGGGAAGGGAGAAGAGCAGAAAAGCAGTCCAGAGAGAGGACAGTGAACAAGAGGGTGATGTGGCAAGAGGTCAGGCAGGCAGGAAGGCAGGACCGGGCAGATCTTGAACTACAGGAAGATCCAGGCCCTGCAGACTCTGCGCTCTGTTCAGAATCTACAGTCCATGTGACAAATTCTTAGACTCAGGAAACAAGTGCCTCTTTAGAAACATTACCTTCCTTTTGTCAGAGAGTGCAACCATGCTGTTTCCTTTCTCACCTTGACTGCCTGGAAGCTCCTGAAGCGCTGGATCCCTTACACTTTTTGGAATCTCTTATAACCCCCATGCAGGACCTTTCACCTAACAGATCCTGCATCAGTGCTCTGTTGTTGCTGTGCAATACAGCAATACAACGACAAACGTAGCATCTTGAAACAACACACGTTTATGAGCTTGCATTTTCTCCCCAGAAGTCTGGGCAAGGCTTAACGGTCTTCTGCTGGACTTGGGTCAGGGCTGGGCCTCTTCTGAGGCCCGACTGGGGCAGGATCTGCTTGCAAGCTTGCATGGTGGTCATTGGCAAGATTCAGGTCCTTGCAGGTTGTGGGGCAGAGGGCTCAGTTTCTCGCCTGTTTCAGCTGGTACCTCAGTGTCCCACCCTCTCTACTGTCCACAACACAGCTGCTTGCTTCTTCAAAGACAGTGAGGAGGAGGGATCAGAGAGAGATGGTCCTTGCAATGTCTTATTATATAATCAGATGCACATGATCACAGCCACCCCGGCACCTCTGCCTTATTCTATTGGTTAGAACAAGCCCCACCTCCCCTTGGCAAGCTGGTTTTAGAAAGGCATGATGACCAGGAGGAAGGATCATGGGACCACCTGGGTCTGCCCACCGCGGGTCCTCATCAGGTATTACCGGCTAGTTGTTTTTTATTATTTTATTTTTTTTAATTTTTAAAAAAGATTTTTAATTATTCATGAGAGACACAGAAAGAGAGAGGCAGAGACACAAGCAGAGGGAGAAGCAGGCTTCATGCAGTCCCAGTGTGGGACTCGATCTGGGACTCCAGGATCATGCCCTGGGCCGAAGGTAGGTGCTAAACCACTGAGCCACCCAGGGATCCCGTTTTTTATTCTTTTAAATATTTTATTCATTTATTCATGAGAGATGCAGAGGGAGAAGCAGGCTCTCTTTGGGGAGCCTGATGCAGGACTCGATCCCAGGACCCCAGGATCGGGACTTGAGCCGAAGGCAGACACACAACTGCTGTGCCACCTAGGTGCCCCAAACGACTAATTAAACTAGTCCTGTTAGCACTTTTAAGATATCACCATTACACAGACACACGTATTGTCTCCACAAGAAGGCAGTGGAGTAAGTTCTCTGCCTCCTATGAATGCTCTCCCTGCCTGCATAGCATATGCTTTGATGCTGGGCAAAAAAATAAATATGAAATGAAATGTCATGGGCAGCCTGGGTAGCTCAGCGGTTTAGCGCCGCCTTTAGCTCAGGACCTGATCCTGGAGACCCGGGATCCAGTTCCGCGTCTGGCTCCCTGCATGGAGCCTGCTTCTCCCTCTGCCTGTGTCTCTGCCTCTCTCTCTCTCTGTGTCTCTCATGAATAAATAAAATCTTAAAAAAAAAAAAAAAGAAATGTCATAGTTCATTTGAAATATGAAATAGGATTCGCATTACTGCTAGAAGGACCTGGAGTTTTCTACCATCAAGGTAATTACCGGTTTGTCATAAATTTCCTGATTAACATATGTAATTTAAAAAAGCCATATAACAATTTTAACAACCACAAAGTGGGAACTAGGTCAGACATCACTATTATGAATGTGGCCCTTCCCTAGAAAAATGTCTCATAACCCCCAACACCTGTGATTTTCCCTGACTTTGCGGATGAGCTACGTACATGGGTACTGTTTCCTGATTCTGCTACTGCAAAATTTGACCAGCACAGCATAAGAGCACGGGCTCTGAAACCAGGTGATCTGGGCTGGAGTCAAACTTCCACTTACTGTGTGACCTTGGACAAGTCCCTTACCCTTCAATAACGGTAGCAAATGTTTAGTATTTGCAATGTGCCAGGCTCTATATATTAAGCCCATAGAAATTCATTTAATTCCTATCACCACCCTGGGAAATAGACACAATCATTATATTCCGATTTTAGAGATGAGAGACCTGAGACAGAATAGTTAAGGCCTGGGATTAAGATTCTCAGCCTGGCCAAGAGCAGGGAGGGTGAAGGACAAATGGACAAGGAAAAGGTAGAGCATACGGAGTGCTAGTGCCAGCAGAATCTCCTACTAACCTGCTGCACCCACAGCCATCCCTGGCCAGGTAGGACTGGTGAGAACTGTGGTTAGACAACTTAGGCCTTGTTATCTAAGACCTTGCACAGGACTTGCACCCCTTTGCAAGGTGTAGTGAGAAGGAAGGAGAAGCCAGGATGTCACCATTTGGGGAACTGGATTGTGTTCCTGCTTCCAGCCACCCTTTCAGGGCAGTCAGGTTCCCTCACGACCGTTTAGGACACAAGCTAAGGCACCAGGGAAGGAGGAAAGGAGCGCACTCAAGGGCTGCAGCGACATCCCTCCCACCCCAGCGAGAGAGCCCTGGGCCTCCTGGATCTGGACGTTCCTTATCCCTCGGCCTCCTCCCACCTCTACCTCTTGATCTTTGGCCACGTGGGGCCGCCTCCGGTTGGGCCGCGGGGAGGGGCCAGCCAGGGCTTCCCAAACCCCCACGTGGCCAGGCACCCGCTTAACCCAGAACCCCTTCCTCCGCCCAGTCGGTCCCCTCGCCACCATGCCCCGGGCTGGAGGCCACCCGGAGCGTCTGCCTTGCGTGCTAGGGCGTAGCAAGCCTCGCTCCGAGGCAAACACGGTTCCCTCCGCTTTTCCCGCCAGCAGGGCCGAGTAACGGCCGAGGCTCCCCGGCGCGCAAGGCCCCGCCGCGCAGAGACCACACCGAACGGGGCGCAGCTGGACAGGATGGGGCTGCGGGCACAGTGCCCGCCCTCACCCCCAGGACACCCCCTTTCCGCCTCTCTCCCCTTCCTTCCTGAGGCTGGGGAGGGGGTTCGCGGCGCAGAGGAGCTCACTGCCGCGAGGGTGCCCGGCTTCCCGCGGGGGCTGCGTCCCGGGGCGGTTCCCGGCCTCCCACCGCCCCGCCTGCGCCCCTGCCCCGCGGGAGAAACGCGAGGCCCTTCTACAGCCGGAGGAGCGGCGGCCCGGCTCCGCGGACCCCGCCGCCATCCGACCTCGGCCCACAACGCGCACCCCCGGCAGGGCCACGGGGCGCCATCTGCGCTTCCCCAAGAGACGGGGCGCGCGGGCCGGGGGGTCAACTTAGCGCACAAATGTAGGGCTCGGGGGTCGCGGGTCTTGGCTTTGGGGACGGGGCGGGGGGACGGAGCGTTGCGGCCGGAGAGGGCTCGGCCTCCCGCTGGGGATCGCGGGGGTCCTGCCGAGGGCGCCGCTCCTCCATGCTCCAGTGGGGCCCTGGAAAAACCCCGCGCGCGGGGGAGAGGCGGGCCAGCTCGTAAGGACGGCGGGAACAAAGGCGGCCCGCGGCCGGATGCAGTCATGGAAAAACCCAACGGGGCGCCGGGGCGGGGGCGGCAGGGGAGAGGCGGCGCGCGCCCCGCAGCCCTGCCACCCCCGCGGCCGGCCCGGGCGGGGCTGCTCTCGGCCCCCGCCCCGGAGCGCTCCCGGCCGGCGGAGCGCGGAGGCCCGGCAAAACCGAGGCCGCTGGACCGGGAGGGGAGGCCCGCGCCTGGGGCCGGAGAACCCGGGGCCCCCACGCTCCGGATGCTTTCGGCCGCGAGGCGAGGGCAGGGTGGCCCGGGCTGGTACCCGCCTGGCACACGCAGCGGCGCACACGCCACCTGGCAGCTGCGGCACCCGGGGCGGCCGGCCCGTAGGGGGCGCACGGACCCCCGCGCGCAGGCCCGGACGCGTGTTCGGCGGCGCGCACGCTCCTCCTGCACACACAGGATCACTTACACGCACGTGCGCACTGACACGCGAGCTGCCCCTCGCTCCCGGGGCAGAGCGAGGGAAAGGGTCCGAGCGAGAGGGGCCCGAGTGGTTGTTGGTTAGGGCGCTCCCGGGGTGGAGCAGGAGCAGCTCAAGCCGGGGGCGGGGCCTGAGCAGAAGCGGCCGTTGGGCTCCCACCCCCGCCCCGCGCTGCAGGTGTGGGACTGGGCCACCTGGGCCGACGGCGTGCCCAGGTTCCGCCCGGGGCTGGAGTTTCCCGCCGGCGCGGGGTGCTTCCTGCCCTGGTCTCGTGAACCTGCCTGCAGACAGGGAGGCAGCACGGTGGGGGTGGGGGGATGGGTTTATGCATTAAAGGAAAGTGTTGGCTCGAGTTGGACCTAGTGACTCCTGAGGCCTTTTCCAGCTCTGACTTGTTATGAAGAAGGAACTGGACCCAGAGGCCATAAAAGGAGTTGGTGGGAGCCGAGAAGAAAGTCGTTGGCCCCAACCACAGCTCTTCTCGGTTCAAATGTCCCCTTGTTTATTTGCGCTGCCCCTTGCCGCAGGGTGCCAAGGGGCCAAGCCGAATCTGTGGGGTCTCTGGGGGTGGGGAAGGGATGTTGAATTTGAGGCTAGGATCAGGGGAGACCCCAGAATCTGTCAGAACGGGAGGCTGCTGTGTTGGGGGGCAGGTAGGGATCCCTGACGGCCAGAGAGCAATGAAACGGGAGACCGTGACTTCAGAAGTTTCGAGAAGGGGCCATTTTTCTGAGCTGGCTGTTGGAATTGTTGCTGGCACACAGCAGGGAATGCGGTAGAGAGGTTATGGCCACCACTCAATACAGGATCGACGGAAGCAGGGACACCAGCCACGTGACAGGGCCAGAGGAGCTGGCATCTACTCGTGGTCCCTTTGGGAATTGAGGTTGGATTCAGATGACCCAGCTCTGCCTCTCCCTAGCCTCCCGATTTGGGGGAATCTCATCTAGCATCTTTGGCCCTCAGCTCCCTCATCTGTAAAATGGGAACAAGAGCTCCTGCAGATTCAGGTCTCCTGAGTGTCGTGGGGGTTGAAAGTGTGTATAACAACGTGCATGGGACGCCTGGATGGCTCAGCGGTTGAGTGTCTGGCTTCGGCTCAGGGCATGATCCTGGGTCAACGGATCGAGTCCCGCATCAGGCTCCCTGCACGGAGCCTGCTTCTCCCTCTGCCTGTCTCTGCCTCTCTCTCTGTGTCTCTCGTGAATAAATAAAATCTTTAAAAAAAAAAAATAAAGGACAACGTGTATAAGTCCTCCTCCCATCTTGCCTTCCCTCCTTTTCCACTTCTCAGAGCCCCTGGTGCTTGCTCGCTAAGACTCCTTCCAAGTCCTAGTTTCTGGTGAGCAGGTGGGGTCGGGTGGGACGAAGGCTGGGGAGCAGCGCCCTCTAGTGGTCAATACCAGGAGGTCCAGTCAGTGCCTGAAGACAGGCCCAGCCTAACCGGGTTAGTGCCCCAGGGTACCTGGGAAGTTACAGCCTCCCCGAGGGCTGATCGCGGGGGCTACTACTCCGCGAGGCCTTCCTTTCGGATTCCCGACAGCGATCTCTCCTCTGGCCCCTGGCGGCCCAGCTTCTGCAGCTTTCACTGGCTTCTCTCCCTTCTGCCCCGGAGGAGTCTATGCACTTAGCATTCATACTCGGTTTTATAGCCCGCAAAAAACACTTTGACACACATTACTTGTCCCTGAGGTGTGCTGGCCCTGGGTGGTGAAGGCGCTAGGTGGACAGAGGATCGTGGTTTAGAAGGTGGCTCCGGCGCGGGGGACTGCTTGGGATCATGCCTCTTCCGTCCAGCTCCGTAACCAGGGCGACGTTCAAAACATTGAATAATCAGTAGGGCAGGCAGCGACCAATCAGAACAGGCCCTGTGTGGACGCCAGGTACCGCCAAATGCGTGTGTACCTGCTGAAGATTCTGGAATAACCCCAGCCTCACGGGGCCTCGATTTCTTCATCTGCAGTATTGGCAGGGAGGTTGTAACAGTGCGGTCGTGAAGACAGAATTAGTTAACTCATGGAAACGATTGAGAAACCAGTGTCTGACACATAGAAAGCACCAGATATTAGCTTTATTACTGGTCTGAGCTCTTCTCAGACTCAGTGACTCAGGGTGGCTGGCACTTTTAAGGGAGACTCCTCAAGTGAGCCCACTCTGTGCACCCGGCTTCACCTCCGGGCTCACCTCCCGCCTTCCCCACCTCCTTGTCTGGCCCTCCAGTTATTCTACTCTCTAGAATGGCTTCACAAACTTTACTGTGCATCCGAATTTCTGGAGGATCTTACTAAGCCACAAACTGATTCAGGAGGTCTGGGTGGGGCCTGGGATTCTAACTTTCCTATAAGCTCCCAGGTGGTACTGATGCGGGTCCGAGAGGCAAGACTCCAGAAGATCCGTGCAGATCCAAAAGTGTCAGCTAGTTGACTTGTAAATATTTACTGAGCACCTACTCGATGTAAGGCGGTGTGGGGATCCAAACATGTCGGAGGACTGGCCTCCACCCTCAAGCAGCAAAGAGGCTATTGCACAAACACCAGGTAGGAGCAATCAAGCCGAAGGGCAAACATGCGCCAAACAGCAGGTGGTACGTGCAGTGAATCCCTTCTCTGCCCAGTAGCTGGAGTGAGGCTTTAAACAGGTAATTGCCATAATTACCCTGCTTAAAACCACCCAATGAATTATTCTGGATTTTTCTGGATTCTTCTTCCAGGCCCTACCTCTTCTGGCCTTGCCTCTGGCCTCATCTCTCAGCACTCACTTTATTCTAAACTCACCATTTGTTCCTGTGAACCCAACATCCCAACTTCCTGAGAGCCTTTGAACTTGCTTGGGTTGATGATGCTTGTCCTTCAAACTGGTGAGTGCCTGGCCTCTTATTGCCTCCTCAGAGAGACCTTCCTCATCCCCAGAGGAAGTTTGATCTAAAGTAACTGCCTCCAGGGCACATGGGTGGCTCAGTGGTTGAGCCTCTGCCTTTGACTCACTCAGTATGTGATCCTGGGATCTTGGGATCGAGTCCCGCATCAGGCTCCCTGCAGGGAGCCTGCTTCTCCCTCTGCCTGTGTTTTTGCCTCTCTCTCCATGTAGCTCATAACTAAATAAACAAAATCTTTTTTGAAAATTTATTTTTATTATTTTTTAAAGATTTTATTTATTCATGAGTGACACACACACACACAGAGACAGAGACAGAGACAGAGATACAGGCAGAGGGAGAAGCAGGCTCCACGCAGGGACTCGATCCCGGGTCTCCAGGATCACACCCTGGGCTGCAGGCGGCACTAAACCACTGAGCCACCCGGGGTGCCCCCCAAATAAATAAAATCTTAAAAAAAAAGTCTGTCCCCAGATCAGATATTCTCTATTGTATCATTCTGTTGTTGTTTAGAACTTCTTTTTTTTTTTTTTTAAGATTTTATTTATTTATTCATGATAGTCACACAGAGAGAGACAGAGAGGCAGAGACACAGGCAGAGAGAGAAGCAGGCTCCATGCACCAGGAGCCTGACGTGGGATTCGATCCCGGGTCTCCAGGATCGCGCCCTGGGCCAAAGGCAGGCGCCAAACCGCTGCGCCACCCAGGGATCCCTGTTCAGTAGAACTTCTAAGTTGGAAGTTATCGCATTGTATTTTTGGTTGCTTTATGTCTGCTCCGTGAAGGCAGAGGTATTTGCCTGCCTTATTCTGCTTTACCCCCAGGCTTAGAACAGCATCTGATGCATAGTAGGTCTTAAGTGAAGATCTGTTGAGTGAAGAACAACCGGTCTAGGGCAATTAAAAAGGTGGGAAGGGCCCATAGATGCCTCAGGTGGGTAAGAGACTTCATAGGCTAGTG
This sequence comes from Canis lupus dingo, assembly GCF_003254725.2. Lineage (NCBI taxonomy): Eukaryota > Metazoa > Chordata > Mammalia > Carnivora > Canidae > Canis > Canis lupus. The sequence goes on along the minus strand of NC_064267.1, from coordinate 43,577,723 downwards.
TACAGGAAGTCTAGCAGGGAGCTGTCCTGGGGTCACCTCTGTGGAAGGGTCGGGGAGGTGGCAGGAGCAGGAAGAAGGAGAAGTGGGGCTGCAGACTCCCAGGCAGGGGAGGTCTTTTACCATTGTCCCCATTGATCCTAGGGTGAAGATGAACCCAATGGGCTGAGGCAGAGATTCCTTCCCCTGATTCCCCGAGGGCGAAGTGAGATGTACCCTGGGTGTGACATAGACCTTAAGAGGCTGTAAACACGCCCTTGACTTTTGTTCTTCTATGTTGTTTTAATGTTGATTAGTGCCAAACCCTCATCAATCAGCTGCTACATTTCACATTTCACCATCTTACAGAGATGCCTCATATATTTTTTCAAGAGCAAGTGTTCTTCAGCTGAAAATAGAGAACCAAACATCTGGCATTTGCATAAATAAACATTTCTGGAAGTAGTCTATGATTTGGTCCTTTGATGGGAAGGTATTGGACACATTCTCTCCATGTGATATCTGCTGGGCCTGAGGACCCCTAGCTCAGTTTATGAGGAATGGGTGGTTAAGAAAGTGCCCCCCAGGGGATCCCTGGGTGGCGCAGCGGTTTGGCGCCTGCCTTTGGCCCAGGGCGTGATCCTGGAGACCCGGGATCGAATCCCACATCGGGCTCCCGGTGCATGGAGCCTGCTTCTCCCTCTGCCTGTGTCTCTGCCTCTCTCTCTCTCCCTGTGTGCCTATCATAAATAAATAAAAAAAAAATTTAAAAAAAATTATAAAAAAAAGAAAGTGCCCCCCAAAGTGGTTGGCCACAGCATGGGGAGAAGCTAACAGATGGACCCTGACAGAGGGAACGAGTGGACTCTGCAGGAAGACGCCTTGCTGGGTGTCTAGGGCTTGCCAGTTGGGTGGGGCGGGTTTGGGAGTGTACAACCCATGCAGTCACTCGAGGCCCCAGAGCTTGTTTCAATGCTCTATTGTCACCATCTTGACATTCCCTTTTTTTTTTTTTAAGTTTATTTATTTAGGGGCGCCTGGGTGGCTCAGTCAGTTAAGCATCCCAGGGTCCTGAGATCCAGCCCCTCATCAGGCTTCCTGCTTAGCGGGGAGCCTGCTTCTCCCTCTCTCTCTGCCTGCCACTCCCCCTGCTTGTGTTCTCTTCCTCTCTCTGTCAAATAAATAAATAAAATAAAATAAGTTTATTTATTTATTTTTAAGTACTGTCTACACCCAACATGGGGCTAGAACTCCTGACCCCGAGATCAAGAGTTGCATGCTTTTCCAACTGAGTCAGCTAGATGCCCCCCACCCCTATCTTGACATTAATACTTTTTGAACAAGGGACCTTGCATTTTCATTTTGCCCTAGGCCCCACAAATTATGTAGCTGGTTCTGAGCACCAGCTCTGGTTCCTAGGCCCGGGGCCCGTTCCCAAGGAATCCTCTGGGGGAGTCTGGCGGATCTGGGTAGGAGGTGCGCCTGGCTGCATCCTAGAACAGGTCCTGTCTGTGAAACTAGGAATGGAGCCTGCTTCACCCAGAGGAGAGGAGAGGACGAGGGCTTCAGGCTTTTCTCAAGTGAGGATCAGGCTGTGGAAATTCACTGCCTGGGAAAGATAGTCCAGAGGCTGCTCTCTCAGAGATACCGGATGTTTCTGGTCCTCAGAGCCCCTGGTCGGCAGACTGTTGACAAGAGATGTGAAGGTTTATAGGGACGGGGCAGATGCCTCCCTTGGGTGGGACAGGCGAGCGGCCGGGGCTCCTGGGCAAACAGCGGGTCTGGACATTGATGCATTCCAGTTCTCTGAGACCTGGACCCAGATATCCAGGTCCCTGGATCCAGCCTGGTCTGGCCCATTGTGCCAGGGGAGGTGGTGGTGGCTCCCTGGAGACAGACTGCAGGAGGCTTGATGTTATCCTCTTGTACCAGGTGCCATTAGTGGGAAGGGCCTGAGAGGCCTGGCTAGCCTGCATTGCCTGTCTTGAGAGCCCGTTACAGCCCCCTGTGGCCCTAGGGGCCCTCCTGGCAACCTGAGGCCAGCTCTCAGGCCCACATTTGGGTCACTGCTTTGTTTTTGCGCACCTGATGGTCTTTCTGCTCCTGCTGTGTCTTGTTCCTCACCTTCTTCCACTCCAGATTTGAACCTTATCCTCTCTCCTCTATGGCTGATGTCACCTGCCTCAGTGTCCGCACATACGCGTCACTTTCACCCTCTTGCAGTTCGTCCTTAGTGGGCAGGACTGGGGCCCGTTTCCTACATCGTCCCTCGGTCATTTTTGAACAAGGGGACCTCTCATTTCTGCATTGTGCTCCCCGCCCCTCCGATTATGGAGCCCATCTGCTGATGCGCTCTCCAGGGCACGGAGGACAGGTAGGGAGGCGCTGGAGATCGGAGCGCCACGTGGGGTTGCGAGCGCCCGGGAGTGCTGTGCTGAGCGCCTACTGTGTGCAGCGGGGTTGGGGGCGGGGGGGCCGGGCCGCTGCACACAGAAGCCCCTTTCTTCCCCCAGTTTACCCAGGAGGGCGTTTATAAGTAGGACAAAGCCCGCCGGTGCAGGGCCTCCCCCTCGGGCGTGGGGAGAGAGCCGGGGCGGCAGGGAGCGGAGGAGGGGCGTCCTCCCGTGGGGCGCAGACGCCGCCCCGCCCGGGTCGCCGGCCTCCGGGAGCTGAAAGGGCCTCTGTGTTCTGTCCCCCGCCTGCCCGCGGGCCAGCGGCGCATTTCCTCGGCTGCGCCAGACCCCGGAGGCTCCGCAGCCCCTCTGGGGACAGACACAAATAGTTCCCGGCCCAGCTGCCCGGCCAGTTACCTTGGGAACCAAACTCAATCGCCTGACGTCACCGGCCGTTGCGCAGCAACCGGGCCAGGCTCCCCCTCCCGCGGCCCCCGCCCGGCGCGGAGGTCTCGGTCGCCGGGGACACGGCGGGGCGGGGCGGGGCGGGGCTCGCGGTCCTCGCGGTCCTCGCGGTCCCCGCCGTCCTCGCCGCCCCCCGCCCGCCCGGCCGCGCCCCGGCGCCCCCCGCGCGGCCCGGGGGACCCTCGGCAGCCGCCCTTGTCCCCCAGAGCGAGGCCTTGGTGCGCCCCCGGCTGCCTGCCCCCGGTTTCGGGCCAGCGGCGTTTCTGAGGCCGCGCGACCTGGGCGCCTGCTCTGGCCCCGGGCAGCAGGTGGCAGGACCGGGCGGTTTCCCTCCCCGCCACTCGGTCGCCCAGGAAATCTGTCGCTTGGCCACCTGCCGGGGGGGGGGGGAGGGGCGGGGACACCGGCCCGGCTCGCGCCACTCGGCTCCGTCCCTGGCTCGTCCCTGGCTCGTCCCGGGTTCGCTCTTCCGGACCCCGGCGTCCGCGCCGTGACACCCGCCTCCTGGCCCCGGCTGCGGCCGACCAGGCCACCCCTGGGTGAGGGCCGGGGGGGTGGGGGGGCACCTGAGCACCTCGCTTGAGTTTCTGGCCTGGGCCTTGTTCTTAGGCTGCTCTGGCCCCCTCCCATCTCTGTTCCACGCCGTAGCCGGGCATTACGCGCTGAATCCCAAAGCCCAGAACCATCCAGGGGCCAGCGATTATGATCTGTCCCTGAGTTGGGGACAGGTGAGGCTAGGTAGGGAGAGATGGATGGGGGGCTACCGGATGAGGCTCAGGGAATCCCTCAAATGCTGAGGGAACCAGAGATAAGGGAACAAAGCAGGTCACCCTGCCCTAGCTGTATTGGGGGGACGTGTCTTTTTTTTTTTTTTTTTTTTTTTTTTATGACAGCCACCTGTGACCAACAAAGACTAATCAGACCCTAAAAAGAAGGAAGCCATTAAGGATGTTATCACCAGTCCTTCCTCAAAGCAAGACGTCACAAGAATGCTAAGGCCACCAGCTCCCTGGTCAGTTCTAAATAAAACAGTCAGTGGAGGCCCTGGCAACCCTTTCCGGAGCCCGCTCACTCCTGAGAACTTCTTCTGTATCCTTGCTTAATAAACTTCTGTCGCTTTACTCACTCCCCTTTGTCCTCGAGATTCATTCTTTGGCTCTGAGAGACAAGAACCTCTCTCTCCCGCCTCACCACCATGCCCTCCCCTCATCTGCCTCAACTTACCCATCTTTGGCCAGGGGTCCTCCTCCTGCTAACTTCCTCTCCTTGCTAGAGGACCTTGCTTATCTTGTTCAGTTTCAGTATGGTGGAGGCCATCTGTGGGAGGTGTTTTTCCTCACCAGAAACTATATTTTGACAAGTACTAATAAAATGCAGGTGGTCAGAGGCAAAACCAGGTGTTTTAAGTGAATCCTATTTCCTCATTGGTTGATATTTAAAATTCAGAGTTGCAAAGGAGCATTTTTTAATTCATGGAGTTGGAGTACAGTTGAGAATGCCTCAGATCTTTCTGAAGCATGTGGTCAAAGGAAACTTCTGGGAAAGGTAGTTTTTATCTGAAGACCCCCATTCAGTTAGTTGCAGGGGTGGGGGGAGAGGTTGGAGCAGTACCGTCTACAGTGAGGACAAAGGAAAGCCAAGAGGGGACAGACAGGCTTCCTTAACTCCTTCTCCTCTCTGGGAGGGACACAGCGTCTGCTTCTCCCTCTGTCTCTGTCCCTTTCTTGTGCTCTCTCTCTCTCAAATAAACAAATAAACAAACAAACAAACAAAATCTTTTGTCTCTGCCTCGCCCCTGCCTACTTCCTGGCACAGAATTTCTAAAGCTCTTGGAATTCCCTAAGCAGTGAGAGGGATGTGAGGAGCATATTTTGTTATCCATACTATGCCCCTTTCAAAGATACCTGAGTTTATGCGAATTGACTCTTGGAGATGGGGGCGGCTGGTCACCAAGGAGCCAATCCTGGAATTAGAGAGGTAAAACCCTCAGCACCCCCTCTCCCATCTCTGGGAAGAAAAGAGGGGCTGGGGATTGGGCCAATGATTTAATCGGCTGTGCCTATATAATGGAATTTCTTTCTTTCTTTCTTTTTTTTAGAGATTTTATTTATTCATGAGAGACACAGAGACACAGGCAGAGGGAGAAGCAGGCTCCCTGCAGGGAGCCCCACGAGGGACTCGATCCCAGGTCTCCAGGATCACGCCCTGGGCTGAAGGCGGCGCTAAACCACTGAGCCACCAGGGCTGCCCTATATAACGGAATTTCCATAAAAACCTTAAACAGGAGAGTTTGAAGAGTTTCTGTGTTGGTGAAGGCTCCCACGAGTGGGATGGCGGTACACCGCAACTCCTGGCAGACAGAAACTCCTGTGCTGGAGACCCTTCTGGACCTTGCCCTGTGTACCTCTTCATCCGGTTGTTCATTGTATCGTCTATGATATCCTTTATAATAAACCAGGGATAGTGTTTTCCTGAGTTCTGCGAGTTATTGTAGCCCATCATCCAACCAGAGGAGGGAGTCGTGGGAATCCCTGACTTGGTAGCCAGGTCAGAGAGAAGAGCGGGTACCTAGGGACCCGATACTTGCAAGTGGCACCTGAAGTGGGGCAATCTGGTGGGACTCACCCCTTAACCTGTAGGGTTTGTGTTAGCCCAAATGACCGCCAGAACTGAATAGTAGGACACCCAGGTGGGAGTCTGCAGAGAATTGGAGAACTGCTTGGTGTGGAAAACCCACACATTTGGTGTCAGAAGTGTTGTGGGTGGAGAAAATTTTCTTTGAACCCCCCTTTCTCTCACGAGGGCCTCCCAAATCTCCAAGCCAACGTCCCCGCGGCGGGGCCTCGGCCTTCTCTCCAGCAGAGGGCGCACCCTCCACTCTTAGGGGCTGGACGCTCAAGATCCTGGCAGCCTCGGAACTGGGGCTTCCTTTTAGCCCGGAGAGCATCCAGCCTCCCATTTAAATATGTAAAGACTTTAGTTTACTTTTACACTTTGTTACATCCCCCTGGGGGGACTGCCCTTAGCTGTGGTCACTTTCTTTTGGAGACGCTCTTTCCTGAAGAGAATCCAGGCCTTGTCCAGACAAACCTATAAACTTGACCACAATCACATGGTGACTTTAACCAATTAGCCAAGTGGCTGTAGACGAAACCATTAACATTGTTTTGTAAGGACAAAACAAAAACACTGACAAACATTTAGCCTTTTTTTTTTTCTTTTTACCATTCTCAAGATGGCATCAAATTTCTAACTTTTCTCACAACAAAGGTTCTATTTAAAAACATCTTTGAAGGGGCGCCTGCATGGCTCACTTGGTTGAGCATCTGCCTTCTGCTCAGGCCATGGTCCCAGGATCCTGGGACTGAGTCCCACATGGAGGTCTCTGCTCAGCGGGGAGCTTGCTTCTTCCTCTCCCTCTGCTGCTCCCCCTGCTTGTACTCTTTCTGTGTCAAATAAATAAAATCTTAAAAAACAAAAAACAAAAACCAAGCATCTTTGGGGATGACTGGCTGGCTCAGTCAGCTCAGCGTCTACCTTCGGCCCAGGTCATGATCCCAAGATCCTGGGATCTAGCCCCCCATCAAACCCCACATGAAGCTCCACATCCCGCTCCCTGCTTGGTGGGGAGCCTGCTTCTCCCTCTCCTTCTGCTGCTCCCCCTGCTGGTGCTTTCTCACTCTGTCATATAAATAAAATCTTTATTTTTTTAAAAATATTTTATTTATTCATGAGAGATGCAGAGAGAAAGAGAGAGAGGCAGAGACACAGGCAGAGGGAGAAGCAGGCTCCATGCAGGGATCCCGATGCGGGACCCGATCCAGGGTCTCCAGGATCATGCCCTGGGCTGAAGGCGGCGCTAAACCGCTGAGCCACCAGGGCTGCCCAATAAATAAAATCTTAAAAAAAAAAAAAAAACATCTTTGAACTTTTGCCACAGTTTTAATTTGTAGGTCCCCTTCACCCCCCTGCCCCACGCATCTTAGATGGGAACAAAACTGGTCACAAGTTGGGTTCTCTGGAATGCAGGATCTGAGAGCCAGCGGGTGGAGGGGAGTGGAGTCTGCAGCGTGAACCCCAGGTTCCCCCCCCCACCGCCGGCCAGCCCCACAGGCATTCCAGAGCTGGAGTTGGACAGTCATACCGTAGACTCTGGCCCAGACTTGGCCACGATGGGGGGGACAGCTCTCTGAAGGAGGTGGCACTGAAGGCTGATCCTTGACTGCGCCCCCAGCAGCAGGGGGAACAGGTCCTTAATTGAAGGGGATGGACGACCCACCACAGTGTCCACTGTGCCACAGGGAGAGGCCACAGTGTTCCTTCTGCTGTGGGCCAGGACTGATCTGCGCCCTTCCCTTTGCCAAGCTGCAGCTCCTGTGGGGCTCGGAGGTCACGATGTTGGGCCCGTCCCCCTGGAACTCAGCCCGGCCTAAAAGTCTCTGTGCAGAACCTCTGCTTGCAGGCCGATCTCTCAGCGGCAGACAAACACCCAAAAGGGTGGGTGTTGATCCTGGAGAAACGCTGGTGGTTGTCAGGTGTGAGCTCTGGCATGTAAAGGAGAAAGAGTGGGCCCTTCGGCTCAGGTCATGACCCTGGGACCATGACCCCATGGGGCTCCCTCAGAGCCTGCTTCTTTCTTTCCCTCTCCCTCTGTCCCTCCCCACCCTGCTCCTGCTTTGTCTCCCTCTGTCTCAAATAAAACCTTAAAAATAAATAAATAAATGGGAAAGAGTGAGGGGGTTCCAGTTCCTTGGGGGTGAATTAATGACTTTGTCGAAGCTTCAGTTCTCAACACCAGAGAGTTCCCTCCATTCAGCTGCCCAGTTCTTTTTTTTTTTTTAATTTTTAAAAAAGGTTTTATTTCTTTATTCGTGAGAAACACACACACACACACACACACACACACACACACACAGAGAGAGAGAGAGAGAGAAGCAGAGACACAGGCAGAGGGAGAAACAGGCTCCATGCAGGGAGCCTTATGTGGGACTCGATCCCAGGACCCCAGGATCATGCCCTCAGCCAAAGGCAGACGCTCAACCGCTGAGCCACCCAGGCATCCTCCACCCCATTATTCTGACCACTGCTCCTCCTTTCTCCCCCTTCCATGCCACCTTCTGTTCCCACTACCTGCTTCTCCCCCGTAATGCTTCCCTTGTTCCATATTTGGCCACCCAGAGGCCCGCATGGGCTTAGGCTGGATCACCCCCCTGCTCTGCTCCTGAGTCTCGGGAACCGCTTCCCTCTTGCTTGGGGAACCAGGCCTTTCCCCCAAGTTCCTGCCTGGGCCCTTTCCTTTCTGGCTCTGGCCTTCTTATCCAGAGCTGGGGTGCTCCCACTTCTGTCCATGTCTCACCCTCAGCCCCCAGTGTGCACGCCTGGCCTTCTCTCTGGGTGCACTAGTACCTGGATGCCTGGGTGGTGGGGGGTTCCACCTTCAGAGAAGATGTGCTGCCAGGAGGATTTGCAACATGACTGTTTATTGGGCAGTAAAGAGGAAGGCCAGAGCAAGCAGGGAAAGTCAGTCCTTGGCAATGAATGGTTCCATAGAAGCCTCTGTAGTTAGAATCACAGTGATTGCAAACACACACAGCACTCAACTGCGTGCCAGGCACTGTGCTGTGAACTTGACGCATTAAACTCACGTGGCCCTCAGGGCTGCCCGATGCCATAGGTACTGTTATTATTGACATTTTAGGGATAAGGAAACTGAGGCACAGGGAGATTAAGGTAACACAGTTCATAGGAGGTAGAGCAGGATTGGAGGCAGCAGGGCCCCCAAGGGCACACTCTTACAACTCTTCAACATGCAAAATGGTGTTGGTCTAGCAGCCCTTGTGGAGGGGGAGCCCTCACTGCCGGGCTGACCCTGGTGCCCCCCCCATTCCCCTAGGTGGGCGTGAGCCTCAGTGATTGGTGCCGGAGGGAGCACGGGGCCCAAACCCATCACAGCTGGTAAGAACAAGGCTTCTGTCTTTCCAGGAAGGTGGCTCAGCCGCCAGGAAAGTAGCCTGCTGGGGCGGGGCAGGGCGGGGGCAGGGGGCAAAGTTGCAGAGATGGAGCCCTGAGGACAGGGCCCAGCCTGGGTCCAGCAGCTCCCACCTGGGTGCTTTTCGGCTATTCCCAGCAGCTGATCTGGCTTGAGTTCGGTTTCTGTCCCTTCCAATCTTTCCTTCACCTTGCCAGTCTCTCTCTGCCAGACAGTGGCACTTACCTGGTTCAGAAATTGTGGAAAGCATTTGGGGTCTACCCTGGCAGCCTGGTCACCTGTTCTCGGCTCTGGGTTCAGCTCAGGTTGAGCTGCCCACCGCCCTCCCACACCTGCTTCAGCTTGTGTTCCCGTCCCCTCTGTCGGGGAACACCACCGCTCCTCTCTTTTCAGATCTGACTCAGTTGCTCCTCTGGAAGACCCTGATTACTAGGATCTAAATTGGTGATCTTCCTCCCCTGAAGTTTTCGCTTTCACTATGAAGACAGTTCATGTCTCACCTACTGGAAATAGCAGCTTCTGGAGAAGAGGGGGTAGACACACCTGGTCTGTCTTTGCATCCCCTTGGGGCCTGGTATCGCACTTCCTCGAGGGAGCCATCAGCGGGGTAGGGGTGGCAAAGGCACACCTCTGGGCGCTGGCCAGGTGACATCAATCACCCTGCAGGCCAGGTAGGTCTCTCTAAAGAGGGCAGCTGGGCTGCTGGTTGCTTTGAAAAAATAAGGCCTCTAGGTTTTTTTAAGAGAAGCAGGAATCTATTTTTTTAATCTGTCACTTTATGTTAAAATCTCCTGCCTTTTAAGTGTTAGCAATTAACACAAGATTTGAGAAACACCGTATAGGACAGGCAAATACATCGATGAGCCGGTTTCAGCCCAGGGCTCCCACTTGGAGACGGTGGAATGAATGATACCACGGCCAGGGCTGAGGCAGGGAGGGGTGCAGGGTGCGACTGGCACAGGCACCAGGGGCGAGAGTGGGGTTGATGTGCCACCGGAGCTCTGCTCACCAAGTCACCTGCCTCGTGTGGCACGGTATGCAGACAGAGGGTGGGCTGGTGGCTTTCCAACAACAGGTGCTCCCTTTCCAACAGAGACATTTATAAAGAAGCCTGGGTCTATGGTGACCGGCTTGTCCTAGTTTGCCTGGGATTTTCCTGGTTTTAAAATCTGAAAGTCCCATGTCCCAGGAACCCTTCACATCCCAGGCAAACAGGGATGGTTGGTCCCTCTACCTAGACCCCTTTTCCTGCCGTGTCCCCAGTCTACTGAGGATAGTAACAGCACGTGTAATGTGTGAGCTTATTAAGTGCCAGACACCATGTGTTAGGCCCTGCAATGTTTTCCTTACATCTCGTAAACACCCTCATGGTATGGATTCCTTATCTATCCTACTGGGGAGAACCGGAGATTCAGAGGGTGAAGTGACTTGCCCAGGACCAGTAACAGCATGAGGGTGTGAACCCACACTGGTCTGGCTCTGACCTCTCAATCCCACTTAGAGAGCTCCAGCAGGTCCCCCCCAACAGCCCCCGATGCCGGTAGGGCACCCCCCAGCCTGCTAGGCCAGCAGGCCCTGGGGAAGGGTCAGGCCTTACTTCCTCAGGAACATATTTACGTGGTTGGAGGTCTAGCCAGAGTCAATGTCTGCAAGACTGAGACCCCTACACCTGGCCCTCCAGTCCTGCTAGGCTATTCTGTTTCTGGACTTTAACCTCCAGCCCCCCAGTGGGACAACCCGAGAAGCCCTTGGGGGACACCTTTCTGTGATTAGAAAATAAACGCTCTCCAGTGCTTTATTGCCTGATCCGGGGAGAGCTGGCCAGTGCAGGGGCGGGCAGGGGAGCAGGCATGCGGGGCCCTGGGCTCTCAGAGGCTGCCAAGCCGGCCCCTGGAGGGCTCCCTTATTGGGGTCTAGCCGGAGTTTGGGCTGGCATGGGCCTGGTGGGGAACGAGGTGGCTGGTCAGGTAGCGCACGGCCGAGCGGACGCCCTCTAGGGTCCTCTGCTCCACCCTCTCCAGCAGGTGGGTGACAGAGCGCAGGGCCAGGCTGGTCCCCGCCATCAGCCCAGAGGAGAAGGTGCTCCCCAGGATACTGGAGACGGAGCGCAGGCTGGGCCCCGGGCTGTGCAGCAGGTCTGTCACCGAGCTGTGGCCGGAGGCCAGCAGGGCCGAGGCCATGCCCACGGTGGTCTCAGACCACACGAGGACGTCTGCCAGGGAGCTGATGGACCCCTCGCCTCCGCCCAGCAGGCTGGTCATGGAGCGCATATAGCTGTCCTCCTCGTTGGCCATGCAAAGGCTGGAGTCGAGGGACCTCCCCCCCAGGGCCACCTCTTGGGGGCCGGGCGAGGGTGGGCCACTGCCTCCTGGGGCCACTGAAGGCCTCCTCAGGTCTCTGGAGCGCTCCCCCAAATCCCCTTCGGTCACTCCCTGGGACTCAGCTCCTGGCAAAGCTTCGGTGTCAAGGCTCACGGGCTCCGGACGCTCAGGATCTGCCTCCATAGACTCGGTGGCGCTGGTGTCCTGACCGCGCGGCTGCCTAGCCGTGTCTGCCCCGCTCCCCACGGGCTGGGCATCCACGGCTCTGGAGGGCTGCACCTCAGCGCTTGGGGTGGTTGGGGCTGATTCCTGTTCTCTGTCCGGGATGCCTGCCGATTGTGGGGTCTCTTCTCTTGCCAGGGAGTCACGTTGGGAGGTCTGAAGGCCCTGAATCATCCTGGAATCTTGCCCTTGTCTATCCCATGCTGGGTCCTGGGGGCTTGTGGACATTTGTAGAGTGTTTGAGGCCTCTCTGGGCTCCTGGCTGTGCCCTTCAGCCACTGCATAGCTGTCCTGGTCCCCAGATGCTGATGTGGGTTTGGAGGTCACCGAATCGACAGAGGCCTGATCTACATCCTGCTGTTCAGGTGATGCTATGGCACCATTAGCCGCTGGTCCCACCTGATTTTGGGACCCCGCTCCTGGACCATCCGGGGATCTGCTGTTGCCGTCTGTGGGGATGCTGGCAGTTCTGGACTCTCTCGAGGGCGTGGTGGTCATCTAGGTCCTCTGTCACTTGCTCTGGCTGCAGAGTGGCCACAGCCCTGCCGGGCCAAGTTGTTCAGGTGGTGACATCACAGGGGGCTGTAGGCAGCTGGCGATGTCATAGCTACTTGCACAGCAAGGGTCCTGAGCCTCTGGAGTGGCTGTCCTAGTGGGCTGAGTCCGCAGGACAATCTATAGCTGAGTTTGCAGGTACATCATGAAAGAGAGGCAAGTTTTTTTTTTTTTTTTAAGATTATTTATTTATTCATGAGAGACAGAGAGAGGCAGAGACACGGGCAGAGGGAGAAGTAGGCTCCCTATGGGGAACCCGATGTGGGACTCAATCCCGGGATCCCGGGATCTGGACCTGAACCAAAGGCAGACGCTCAACCGCTCAGCCACCTAGGCATCCCAAGAGAGGCAAATGTTTTGGGAGAAAAGTGGATATATATAGGTACAGGTGCTGGTGCCCACAGGAACCATGGGACACAGATGTCGATTTATCATAAATATTCTAAGGAGCCAGCCCCAGTACCTGTCTGTCCATGCTGATGACTGAGGACTCTGATTTGGCCAGTCTTTCTGCAGAGAGTCAGTTTCCCAGCAGTGGTGAGTTGAAATGAGTGAAGGCTGAGAGTCTGCACAGCCCCTGGCAATGACTGTCTTTGTTTTTTTTTTTTTTTAAGATTTATTTATTTATTTATTTATTTATTTATTTATTTATTTATTTATTCATGAGAGGCGCAGAGAGAGGGAGAGACATAGGCAGAGGGAGAAGCAGGCTCCCTGCAGGATGCTCAACTGCTGAGCCACCCAGGCATCCCAATGACTGTCTTTGGTGTGGGGTGCCATAGACTGAATGTTTGTGTTCCACCCCAAAATTCAGAGGTTGAAAGCTAATCTCCAATGTAATGGTATTTGGAGGTGGTTAGGTCGTGAGGATGGGACCCTCACAAACAGCATCGGTGCCCTTATAAAAGAGCTGCCTGGTGCCCTCCTTCATGTGAAATGCAGCCAGAAGGCAGCAATCTACAAACCAGGAGGCAGGTCCTCACCAGACACTGAACCCACGTGGGCCTTGATCTTGGACTTCCCAGCCTCTAGAACCGTGAGAAATAAGTTTCTGTTGGGAGTGCCTGGGTGACTCAGTCAGTGGAACACGTGACTCTTGATCCTGGGGGTGGTAAGTGTGAGCCCCACGTTGGGCATAGAGTTTACTTAAATCTTTTTCCAATGTTCATAAGCAGCCCCCCCACCTGCTCTGGTCTATGGTGTTCTGTAATAGTGGTCCGAATAGACTGAGACAGAAATTTGTGCTGAGAAGCAGGGGGCTGTTGTAGCAAACACTTAAACATGTGGACGCAGCCCTAGAACTAGGTTATGGGCAGAGGCAGGGAGAGTCTGAGCTGTGGGCTCAGAGAAGCTCAGTGCTGTGAAGATGTTTAAGGATGATTCTGGAGAAAGCTAGAAAGGAAGGGAGACCTCTGGAGTGAAATCCTCAGTTTTCTCAGAGAACCTCCAATAATCCTGAATTTACTTTTTTTTTTTTTCTTTTCTGAATTTACTATTGATAGTAAAAGCATTTTGATACGATCTCAGGTGGAAACAAGGACCGTGTTATTGGAAACTGGAGGGAAGGTGAACCTTGTTATAAAGTGGCAAAAAAACTGGGCTGAATTGCGATAGTGTTCTAATGTTTTCTGGAAGGTAGAGTTTGTGAGCAATGGAATCGGAAGGATTTGAAGCAATTTCTTCGTTTTTTTTTTCCCATTGAAGTATTATATTTACATGTATGTATTACATCCTTAGAAAAAGAATCCCAGAAGTTTCCCTCCTGCATGTGTGTGTGTGTTTAAAAGATTTTACTTATTTATTCACGAGAGACAAGGCAGAGACACAGGCAGAGGGAGAAGCAGACTCCTTGTAGGAGCCCGATGTGGGACTCGATCCTGGAACTCCGGGATCACACCCTGTGCCAAAGGCAGACACTCAACTACTAAGCCAAAGGCAGACGCTCAACCACTGAGCCACCCAGGCATCCCCCTCCGGTGTGTTTTCATCTTGCTTCTTCATGGTCCACGATGCCAACTGGGGTTGTCAGTACCATGAAACCAAACTGGTGGGACAGGAGCAGATTATTCTGCTATTTTTCTAGATCTTTGGGGTGGTACATCAAGTCTGAGGCTGATCATTCCACACTTATTTAACCTGCCCTGTGGGGTTCACAACAATTTTCCCACCCCTTGAGAATCAATGATTTCAAATTTTCCAATGTAACTATGCTTCATCATCACAGTTAGGAACCGGATGATGACTTTGGAGCATGGCCTAATAAAAACCTGGTATTTGCCTCTCTTTTCTGCATCATTAATGCTCTTGAAAGCATCTACCAGGACACTCACGCGCACCATTATGGTGGCACGAAAACAGCAGAAACTGAAGCAATTTCTTCTTTTTTTTTTTTTTAAAGATTTTATTTATTTATTCATGATAGTCACACAGAGAGAGACAGAGAGGCAGAGACACAGGCAGAGGGAGAAGCAGGCTCCATGCACCGGGAGCCCGATGTGGGATTCGATCCCGGGTCTCCAGGATCACGCCCCGGGCCAAAGGCAGGCGCCAAACCGCTGCGCCACCCAGGGATCCCTTGAAGCAATTTCTAAGCAAAATATTGAAGGTGTGGCTTGGTTGCTTTGATGGTTTATAGTAGACTTTGAAAGGAGGGAACTAACTTAAAGATGGAATTATTAAGCTAAAGGGAATTAGAACTTAAAGATCTGGAAAATTCTCAGTCTATCCATACTGCAAAGAATGAGAAAGTGTGGATTTTTTATGGTTTCAGGTCTCACACTTAGCTCTTTACATCTTGCGAGGTTTTTTTGTATGTGTATCATGTTAAAAAGTGGTCCAATTTCATTCTTTTGCATGTAGCTATCCAGTTTTCCCAGCACCATTTATTTATTTTTTAAAAGATTTTATTTATTTATTCATGAGAGACACACAGAGAGAGGCAGAGACATAGGCAGAGGGAGAAGCAGGCTCCCCATGGGGATTCTGATGTGGGACTTGATCCCAGGACCCCGGGATCCAACCTGAGCCTAAGGCAAATGTTCAACCACTGAGCAACCCAAGTGCTCTATTTTCTGTTTTGATTACCAAAGCTTTGTTGTATATCTTAAAACCTGGGATTGTGATGCCCAGCTTTGTTCTTCTTTTTCAAGATTGCTTTGGCTATTTGGGGTCCTCTGTGGTTCCATACAAATTTTGCTATTATTGGTTCTAGTTCTGTGGGAAAATGCTGTTGGTATTTTCTTTTAAGATTTTATTTTATTTATTTGAAAGAGAGAGAGAGAGAGCATGAGCAGTGGGGAGGAGTGGAAGGAGAGGGAGAAGTAGACTCCTGCTGAGCAGGGAGCCCAGTGTGGGACTTGGTCCCAGGACCGTGGGATCATGACTTGAGCCAAAGGCAGACGATTAACCAACTGAGCCACCCAGGTGCCCCTCTGTTGGTTTTTTTTTTTTTTTTTAAATTTATGATAGTCATACAGAGAGAGAGAGAGAGAGAGAGGCAGAGACACAGGCAGAGGGAGAAGCAGACTCCATGCACCAGGAGCCTGACGTGGGACTTGATCTCGGGTCTCCAGGATCGCGCCCTGGGCCAAAGGCAGGCGCCAAACCGCTGCGCCACCCAGGGATCCCCTCTGTTGGTATTTTGATAAGGATTTCATTGAATTTGTAGATTGCTTTGGACACTATGGACATTTTAACAATAATTATTTTGTTAGGGATGTCTGGGTGGCTCAGTGGTTGAGCTTTTGCCTTTGGCTCAGGTCATGATCCCGTAGTCCTGGGATCATAGTCCCACATCGGGCTCTCTGCAGGGAGCCTGCTTCTCCCTCTGCCTGTGTCTCTGCCTCTCTCTCATGAATAAATAAATACAATCTTTTTAAAAATAATTATTTTGCTAATTTTTTAGTAAGCTCTCAGCCCAACATGGGGCTTGAACTCAGGACCTCGTGATTAAGACTTGAACGCTCAGGGATCCCTGGGTGGCTCAGCAGTTTAGGGCCTGCCTTTAGCGCAGGGCATGATCCTGGAGCCCCGGGATTGAGTCCTGCATCAGGCTCCCTGCATGGAGCCTGCTTCTCCCTCTGCCTCTCTCTCTCTATCTGTCTAATGAATAAATAAATTTTAAAAAATAATAAAAAAAAAAAGACTCAAATGCTCTACCAACTGAGCCAGCCAGGTGCCCCCATGTTAACAATATTAATTCTTGCAACCATGAACATGGAATATCTTTCCTTTTTTTTTTTTTTTTTCTTTTTAAGCTTTTATTTATTTGAGAAGGAGCAAAGAGGGAGGAAGAGGGACAAGCAGACTCAATGCTGAGTGCAGGGCTCGATCCCATGACTCAGATCAGGACCTGAGCCCAAACCAAGAGTCAGACACTTAACCGACTGAGCCACCCAGGCTCCCCCCTCCTTTTTGGAGTATCTTTCCATTTTCAGCAAGTGTGCTGGGAAGAGAACACTGAGGGTGTGGCCAAGCAAATGTTTGACATCATCAGGGCTGTTGCTCCTTCACAGGCACAGGGTGCGAGGGCTGCTGAGGGGGGAATGCAGGTCCGTGTCCGGCATCTGAGCGGCTGCCAGCGTGGGGCCTGAGTGTGACAGTGGGCACAGCTGCACATTGCAGGCTCGCCACCTGCACTCCTTGTGACACGGGATGAATAATCTCCATCTTCTCCCTGTTCAAGGGGGCTGGAGGGGCAGGGAATAACAAGAGATCCATAAACCCCTGAGTATTCCTTGGAAAAGTGCAGACCCAGACAAGCCTCCTTGCACTTGTGCTCTTTGTTAGGAAGGGGGCTGGGGCAGCAGGTTGTATTCCGTTAGACCTGGGTGCTTCCCCTCGGGTTATCGGCTAAGGAGCACTCGCCACAGGTGGGAGAAGCAGCCAGGCACCTAATCCTTCCAGCTACTCTACTGTCTCTGGATAGGTGTGCATCTAGCATTACACCCATTTTACATGTGGGGAAGCTGAGCCTCAGAGGGAGTAAGTGGCTCATTCAAAGTCACACTATTCATAAGCACTGAATCTGGGTTTTGAATTCTGACTTTGGAACACAAGCTCTCCCCCACCTTATATCCAGGGTGGGATATTAAAAATATCAAATCACTGGCATGGCAAGGCCACTGGATAATACAGACAGGGGCCGACCCTAATCATCACATCAGTAGGTAACAGCTGGTATCACTTCTCCTGAGCACCAGGCTCAATGCTCGTTAAGTATTTCTTCTCATGAGACCTCTGCTGCCATGTCAGAGGCCACTGGGCAAACCCAAGTTGGTTGGGGTGGGAGGAGCCAGTTGGTTCACCCTTGTACCTTGTCAAAGAATTGTGGAGAAGACCGCTGGTTGCTCATCCTAGTAGCCTTTCTTCTTTGGTGTCAGAATCACAATTTTATTCAGGTGGCTACGTGCTCAGCCAAAAGAATACATTCCCAGGGCAGCCCCGGTGGCTCAGTGGTATAGCGCTGCCTTCAGCCCAGGGCATGATCCTGGAGACCTGGGATCGAGTCCCATGTCAGGCTCCCTGCATGGAGCCTGTTTCTCACCTCTGCCTGTGTCCCTGCCTCTCTCTCATGAATAAATAAATAAAATTTATATATATATATATATTCCCAGCCTTCCTTGCAGCTAGGTAAGAGCTTCCATCAGGGAGATGTAACGGAAAGTACTGAGTGGAGTTTGGAAGACTTAGAAAGACTAAGTACACAGCAAGCAAGCTCAATGGCATCTGCGTGACTCTAGAGCACAAACTATCTCCCACCCCACCCACCCCCACCTTGATATCATCTCATGGATAGCCTGTGGCCCATTAACACTGTCAGGCACTCTTCATAGGCCTTGAAGCCAAGATCCTAGTCCTTCTCTTCTATTGGAATTCGACTTTTGATTCTACACTTTGGACTTTATACTTACCCTGCTTAAATCTCACATGCCTTGGGGCACTGGCTGCCCTGTTGGTTGAGCACCTGCCTTTGGTTAGGTCATGGTCCCCGGGTCCTGGGATCGAGCCCCACATTGGGCTCCCTGCTCAGTGGAGAGCCTGCTTCTCCCTCTGCCTCTGCCTGCTGCTCTCCCTGCTTGTGTTCTCTCTCTGTCAAATAAATAAAATCTTAAAAAAAAATCTCACAAGCCTTAAGAATCTGTGCCAAGGAAAGAGAAAGTAGAATAAAGAGAGATTAATGTCAAAGAGCAGAGATGATTATTAAAATTTAGGGACAAAATATTATTTTTTTACACATAAATATTAGACAGCATTGGTGTAGAACATAATGTATATCTATCTCGTTATATGAAATATATGTATGCACTCGTATATAAGAGAAAATATATCTAAGAATTTTTTTCCCCCTTAATTTAGTTTGAAAGTTTCTTGCTTTGGGGCACCTGGGTGGCAAAGTGGTTGAGCATCTGCCTTCAGCTCAGATTGTGATCCTGGGGTCCTGGGATTGAGTCTCCCATCGGGCTCCTCGTGGCGAGCCTGCTTCTCCCTCTGCCTCTGCCCCCCCCCCCCCCGTCTCTCATAAATAAGTAAATAAATAAAATCTTAAAAAAATAAAAAGCAGGATACATTATTTCACGCACACTACGTGTATTTGCCAATACTCTCAGCTGGAAGCAATGGAAACCCAACTCCGACTGGCTTAAGCTCAATATAATAGTAAAAAAGGAATTTGTTGATTCACAGAAACCTATGAAGTCTAAGGGAAAACTTCCCTACAGCAGGGGCTCAGTGTAATGTCAAGGCTCCATCTTCTCTCGCTCCCTCTCCTATCTCCCCTTTCTCACTGATGCTAGATTTTTAAAAAATTTTTCACTCTTTTTTTAAAAGATTTTATTTATTTATTCATGACAGACAGAGGGAGAGAGAGAGAGAGACAGAGACACAGGCAGAGGGAGAAGCAGGCTCCATGCAGGGAGCCCGATGTGGGACTCGATCCAGGTCTCCAGGATCAGGCCCTGGGTTGAAGGTGGCACTAAACCGCTGAGCCACCGGGGCTGCCCCTGATGCTGGATTTGTAGGAGGATGTCCTTGGTGTGCAGGCTGCCAGCGGCTGTGGGCCAGCGCAGAGACGCCGCTAGTTACGTAGTTGTGGTGAACCTCAGGCCTGGGCCCTGTGGGCTCCTGGGTCCTTCTCCGAAGGGATCTCCACAGCCTGCCAACCACATCCTAGTTGGTCAGGCCTGCAGTGGGGGCATGGGGTCAGCCCCACTGACACAGAAGGCCTGCAAGTGGTATCGGAGTAGGTCCCTGAAGGATTCTTTGGGGTGCTGTACCCCAAAGAAGACAGATGGATGCTGGGTGGGGAACACAGACAAGATCCACTCTACGGTGAGCGCAGACACAAAGAAGAGACTCCACTGGGGAAAAGCTGACAGGAAATAAAGCAAATTGCCCAAACGCTATTCCGATTATTGTAACAAAATCAGAAAATACATATAAGAAATAATAAAAGGGCTCAGTCTGTTGAACTTCCAACTCTTGATTTTGGCTCAGGTCATGGCCTCAGGCTCCTGGGGTCAGCCCTGGGTTGGGCTCTGTGCTCAGTGGGGAGCCTGCTTGGGATTCTTTCCCTCTTCCTCTACCCTTCCCAACCCCCCTCACATGAGCATGCACTCTCTCTCTCTAAATAAATAAGTGAATGAAATTTTTAAAAAATATTTTATTTATTCATGAGAGAGAGAGAGAGGCAGAGACATAGGCAGAGGGAGAAACAGGCTCCTTGCAGGGAGCCTGGTGTGGGACTTGATCCCCGGACCTGGGATCACACCCTGGGCCAAAGGCTGATGCTCAACTGTCAGTGAGGAGGGCTCCAGCAAGGCTCCGCCCATCAAACCTGAAGAGGTGTCCTTGGGTGGGGGTAAAGCCACAGGATAGCAGGAGCTTCAGCCTGTCTTGGAGTGTTGCTGTTGGAATCGGACACAGGAGCACCTGCTTCTTCATAACCGCAGACCTACTGGGCGTGCCCAGTAAGCCCCCCAAACCCATACAGCGGTCTGCGGTGGTGTGCAGTCGGCTTGCACCCGCCTGCTGGCCGCTTTTCTTCCCAGCTCTGCGTTCCGTCATGCCAGGCTGCCAGCTGGAAACCAGCCTTGGTGGGATTATTGACACTGTGGAAAGCAGCTACCAATCAGGGTGTTTTTTTTTTTCCCCCAGTGAATTGGTGGTTTACTGGCACACTACTGAATCTGATTACAATCTTTTCCCAACAGGGAGGCTGTTGGCCCTGCCCTTGGAAGCAGATGACCATCAGGGTTCCCTTCTGAGGAGGGCCACTCTCTGTGACTCCCCAGAGTGCCACACAGCAAGGCAATTGGTGTTGCAGCCAAGGTTAAATTGGAGCAGGCCACCTGCCTTCAAGTCCTGCTGTTGCTCTAATGATGTGTGTGCCCTAAGGCAAGTCACTTAGAATCGCTGTGCTTCAGTCCCTCCATCTGTAACATGGGATAATGATAGTCTACCTGTGGAATGATGAAAAATACGTATTTGCTCTTCATCCTGGTTTCCTGGCACAGTGCTCCTAAAACCCGTGGAATTTCATGGTAGGAGTGGCTTGTGTTACTAATAATGAGCCCCTTTGGATCCTACCTGGGTTTATGCTAATAAGGGGGCTAGAGAGCCTCGGGGTGGGGATTTGCATCTCGAGGAACCAGTCCTTTGGACCTCCCAGCCCCATGCCCTGACCTGGATGGAAAGGCGCCGGAGATTGAGTTAATCACCAAAGGCCAAGGATTTAATCAGTCATGCCTACACAATGAAGCTTTCATAAAAACCCTGAAACCAGGAGGCTAAGGGAGCTTCTGGGCTGCTGAACACATCCACATGTGGGGAGGGTGGCCACCCTGACTCCAGGGGGACTGAGGCTCCTGCTCTAGGGGACCTTCCCCCCCTTCAACCCATGTACCTCTTCATCTGGCTGTTCATTTGGCTCCTTTGTGCTAAACTGTAGTCCTGAGTCCAGTGTTTTCCTGAGTTCTGTGACTCGTTCTAGTGATCATGAAGGGGCCGAGCAGAACTGCAGGTGACCTGGGGACCCATTTGAAGGGGACCCCCTCACCTGGGCGGTCTGTGCTGACTCCTTAGTTCCAGCTGGGTTGGCCCAGCAGCCCTGATGCAGGAATGCAAGGAGGTGATGGAGATAAAGCTCTTAGGAAGCACAGAGCCTTGGGGAGGGTTGGACAGCGTGTCCACGATGACAATGAGCCATCTTCTTCCATTTTGGACAGGCTGCCTGCCAACAGGGCTCATGGATGAGTTGCTTTTTCAAGGAGTCTCTTCAAGTGAGCCCTGGAGTCCATTGGAGGGTCTGTGGTGACTCCCAGGGCCTCCCCAGACCTCATTCATTGGAAATGCATCCCCTGCCCCATGAATAATATTCCTATAGTTGCTGTAGTGAATGAATAATTAGCTTTGCTTGCATGATGAAGGGTGGGGTGTGCTCCAGGGCAATGTGCTTTTGCAGGCTCCCTGGGGATTCTGGTAGCAACCACCCCCACCCCTCCCCAGGACCTTTCCCCTTTGAGGTAGGCTTGCCCGAGACCCTCTGCTGCACTAGCATGTGGGTGATGGGAATCATCTATTTGGAGCACCCATAGTGAGGAGGGAACATAGTAAGGGAGAAAGTCTGGCCCAGTCCAGCTCTAGGGGTGGGCCTGATGATCTAAGCTATTTCCCTGAGGGGTTCACTGAAGGCACAGGCCTTCATGCAATGCTAGCCATGGAGTCATGAGAGCGAGGTGAGTTCTGCTAGAGATTCTGGGAGGTTTCTTTACTCATTAGAAGACCCAGGAAGAGGTAGTCCTCCTCTGATCTTGTACATGATCACATTTAGTTGGGCCTCTTATAACCATGAGGGCACCTGGCATAAGAAAAAAGTCCCCACACAGAGAGTAGTGGAACCATGGGGATTGTAGAAAAGTAGGGTAAAGCCTTGATCAAACACCCAACCACTAGATTTCCTATGATGAGAGATGATTTGTTTTCAAGTTGTTTCAGCAAGTTGAGCCAGGACTTTCCATTACTAGCAACCAAAGGCACCTTAAGGACCAGCATCCCTAGCCTGAAAGTCATCCAAGGAACCTGAGCTGTGGAGGCCCCACCATCCTCTCTCCAGAATGCCGTGGGACCTCAGGCTACCACGGCCACTGCTCTTAAGTCATTCATTTCCCTTCTGTCTGGGGTTCAGAGTTCTCTATCCCGAGACTTCTGCCCACACTGGTCCGGAAATCACCCCACAGGGTCCCTCCCACAGCCTGCCTTGAATTCTTCCCTGCACTGGCACTCAGCAAAAGCCACCACTGTGGAGGGGACACTGCAGGGCTCATCAAAAAAAGCAAAAGCTGTCATTTCTCCCCAGAGTCTAAGGAACAGAACTATAAATCAATCTAGTCAACTGGCATCTATAGTGGGTTGAATTGTGCCCCTCCCCCAAGATATGTCCTTACCCTAACCCCTGGAACCTGTGAATGTAACCTTCTTTGGAAAAAGGGTCTTTGCAGATATAATTAAATTAAGGGTCTTGAGGGACGCCTGGGGGGCTCAGTGGTTGAGCGTCTGCTTTTGGCTCAGGTCGTGATCCTGGGGTCCTGGGATCGAGTCCCACATCAGGCTCCCTGCATAGAGCCTGCTTCTCCCTCTGCCGGTCTCTGCCTCTCTCTCTGTGTCTTTCATGAATAACTAAATAAAATCTTTAAAAAATTTTAAATTAAGTAACTAGTTAAGGGTCTTGAGGTCATCCAGAATTAAGATAGGTCCTAAATCCAATGACTAGTATCTTTATAAGACAGAAGCATTCTGTATTTTCTTAGATTTTGTAAGTCTGTTTAGCATCTTTCAATCACAGGGTCAAATTATTGGCCAGAGTATTTACCTCTGTCTCCTGCAAGTCAGCTTGCCAGGAACCCTCTGTTCTGGAGCAGATGGGTTACCTAAGGCTAAACCCCCACCCTGCCCTCCTTTTTTTTTGGTTAAAGATTTTATTTATTTATTTGATAGAGAGAAAGAGCACAAGCAGGGGGAAAGGCAGAAGGAGAAGCAGTTTCCCGCTGAGCAGGGAGCCTGATGTGGAGCTGGATCCCAGGACCTGAGCCGAAGACAGAGGCTTAACCCACTGAGCCACCCAGGCACCCCCCATCCCACCAATCTTCTTATATCTTACTCACCCAGGCACCACCCATTTCTTATCTCTTTACTCACCAAGCCAATATTGCCCCTGCCCCAAGTCATTCCAGGAC
This sequence comes from Canis lupus dingo, assembly GCF_003254725.2. Lineage (NCBI taxonomy): Eukaryota > Metazoa > Chordata > Mammalia > Carnivora > Canidae > Canis > Canis lupus. The sequence continues at coordinate 43,554,571 of NC_064267.1, read as the reverse complement.
CAGGTACCAGCAACTAGAGACCACTCCTATAGCCCAAAGCTTGTTGGAATTATTCGAACTAGTCATTCCTTTTTTTCTTTTTTAAGATTTTATTTATTTATTCATGAGAAACACACACACACAGAGGCAGAGACACTGGCAGAGGGAGATCGATGTGAGACTCGTTCCCAGTACCCCAGTATCATGCCCTGGGCCGAAGGCAGGTGCCAAACCGCTGAACCACCCAGGCATCCCAAACTAGCCATTCCTAAATTCTTTACCCTGCCTTGCCTTGACCTTCCCAAAGAAACTGCTGTTAAGGCTCTGGTCTGTGCCTTCCTCTCACTTCTGTCTTCTGCTCCTGACCAGCTTGAGGTTTCCCATGTGGCCCTGTGTGGCGGGGATGCCCCTTCTCTCAGCAAGTGTAAGTAATACATTCTTTCATTGGCAGTGACCTCTCCAGTGTTATCTTCTAGTCACCTCCATACATTAAAATCCCTGGGGTACAGATGACACAATATGAGAGAAGGAGAAGGGAGTGATCTCATGCCAGGAACCTCCAGAAGCTGCAAGAGGCAGGAAGGATTCTAACCTAAGGCTTTGGGGGGTGGTGGTGGCGGCGGGGATAACCCTGCAGACACTGTGATTTCGGGCTGACCTCTGCAACTGTAAGAGAATAGTTTTCTGTGGTTGTAAGGCCCCCAGTTGTGGTAATTTGTGGCAGCCCCAGGAAGCTAACAGAGCAGTGAACAATGATGACTGGTTATTGGGTCTTCACTCTCAACACACACACACACACACACACACACACACACACACACACACAGACACTGCACTACTTAATCCTCCCAACAAGGCCTGTGGTAAATACCATTATCCCATTTCAGAAATGAGAAGTGTGGCTCAGTCAGGGCAAGAGCTGGGATGTGAACCGGCCATCTGGCCACGCCCATAACCAGGGCTCTTAACCACCACACGATCCTGTGAGCTAACCTTATGGAACCAGCACCCCTTTAAAGCAGGTCAGAATTCGCTTCCATAAACCTGTGCAATCACATGGGGAAACACAAGTCCTCTCCCCTATCTCAGGGTCTCTATGGCTGCCACCCACTCTCTACACCTGCTGTGATGTGCACTGTTCACCATGGTCACTGCTCTGGCTGTTACCACCCCTGGCTCTACGGCTGCTCCTGGGAGTGTGGGTCTGGAGACTTCTGGAGCTCTGCTGCCCTGCCCATACGTCCCCCGTGACGGTGTCCACCTTGAGGACGGTGTCCACCTTGAGGAGGGTGGTGCACATGGACCCTGAGACCACCTTGGGGACCTGGGAAGGGCCCTGGGGGTCTGCCTCTTTGGGTGGCTGTTCCCTAGGTGCTCAGTTCTAGCTCTTGGCTCCCAGGACAGCCTCTCTGAATATCGGCACTCCAAGCGGGAGGTGGGGGGGAGGGGGGCTTCACATTCTGCATCTTCCAGAACTCCCACTTCCTACATGTTGAAGACACAGAGGAGATGGAGCACCCTAGAGCTCCATTAGCAGATGGTATGGGGAATTCCACTTAGACACTGGATTTGTTTGGAAGAAATAGGTTAATAAGCCCCATGGGGTGGGGACGGGACCCCAAAGGACTTCTCAAATGACAAAAAAAAATAATAATAATAAAACAGTTGCTACTCTGCTTTCTAAGGAGGTGGATGCTGATAGCTGAAGGTCTTTGTTTGGAAAAAGCTGGGTTTGGGCCAGAAGCCATACCAGCCAATTGTGCAGGAGAGAGGGAATGAGGGTTTTGAACTTCCTCAGGAATGAATGCCCAGTTACAGGTGGGCAGCAGGGGAGCTGCCATGAGAAGGGAGGCAAGGTCAGGCCCCAGGGGTGGAGCCAGGGAGGCTCAGGAGAAGGAAATCTCTATAGGGAAATTTTAAGTTATTTGCATGGAAGTCTCCAAGGCAAACTCGTCTTCTCCACAACATCAAAACTCACGTTTGTTTTTTAGGGCTTTTGTGTGAGTGCTGGCAGCCAGGGGACTGCAGGCCCTCAGGGAATGTGGGGTCCTTTAGGCTGATTGACTTGTAGCTGAGACTGCCCTTGAGGGCACAGAGAGCAGGGGCAGTGGAGGGCCGGGGTACAAAGTGGTGCTGGGACAACTGGTTAGGTTTTTGGAAAACCTTGGGTAAATTTCTCACTTTTGCTTCCAGATTTTATTTCGTTTTTATTATTTTTTTAAAGATTTTATTTATTTATTCATGAGAGACACACAGAGAGAGGCAAAGGCATAGGCAGAGGGAGAAGCAGGCTCCCTGTGAAGAGCCTGATGTGGGACTCAATCCCAGGCCTGTGGAATCATGACCTGAGCTAAAGGCAGAGATGCTCAACCACTGAGCCACCTAGGTGCCCTGCTTCCAGATTTTATTTTTTTTATTTATTTATTTATTTTTTTTAATATTTTTTTTTAATTTTTTTTATTTATTTATGATAGTCACAGAGAGAGAGAGGCAGAGACACAGGCAGAGGGAGAAGCAGGCTCCATGCACCGGGAGCCTGATGTGGGATTCGATCCCGGGTCTCCAGGATCGCGCCCTGGGCCAAAGGCAGGCGCCAAACCGCTGCGCCACCCAGGGATCCCCTGCTTCCAGATTTTAAAGAGGCAAATGCAAAGAAAGAAATCAAAGAGACAGTTTATAAATAAACTAAAAGAAAATGGCTCATTTGGGGAAGAAGTATTCTCTAAATGTAAAAGCCAGTAAAGAATTTCTGAAGGGAAAAAATAGACACAGGTCTAAAAACACTAAGAAACTTAAGAGCTTGGGACCCCTGGGTGGCTCAGCGGTTGAACAATGTCCACCTTTGGCTCAGGGCATGATCCTGGTCTGGGGATGGAGTCCCATATCAGGCTCCCTGCGAGAAGCCTGCTTGTCCCTCTGTCTATGTCTCTGCTTCTCTGTTTTTCAGAATAAACAAAATCTTTAAAAAAAAGATTAAGAGCAAATCACAATCTGGGTAAAAGTATTTGCTATAATACACAAAGGGTTAATGCCTATACTACTGTTGGGGAGGAAAAATTTCCTCTACTTTCCTAAGGTTCTTCTGGCTGTTCTAGGAATTAAATTGACACGAGACAGATTAGCAGGAGAAAAATCTAATTTAATTGCGGGAAGCCCACGTACAGGACAGATTCAAAAACAGAAAGATAAAATGAGGTATGCATGCCATCCTGAGCTAAGGAATGGGATAGGGGTCTGGGACTTCAGAGGGGAAGAGGGCAATTCACAGGACACTAAGAAGAGCAGATGTTTGGTAATTAGATGTTTGTCTGTCATACAGGTGGGTCACTCAGATAGATTTATCCCTGGCAATGACTCTTATTCTGGGAAAGACCCCCAATTTAGATCTTCTAGATAATTAAGGAAGGGGCAAAAGTTTCTCTTGAACTCACAGTGTCTCAATTGCCTTCAGCTCAAAATAGTCCATGTGCAAAAGTAGCACATTTGTGGGAGAATTGTTCAGAACCTTTTTATTATATAGAGCTTCCAAACAGATTGATAAGATACTATTAATACCCAATAGCACTATATGCAAAAGACAAGAAATGACCATTTGCCAACGAAATCTAAATAACCAATAAACATGGGAAAATATTGGACTGTATTAGTAGTCTAAGAAATATGGTAAAAAAAACCCTAAGGTCTTTTTAGGTAGTGGGATTATAAATGACTTAATAAAATTGCTTTCTTTTGGTGAACTGCATTTTCTAAATTTTCTATAGTAACATTTATTACTTGCATTAAGATCCTGAAAGCACATGATACTGTCAAATGACATATGACTAGCCAGCGTCGGAGACTTCTAGTTTTGGTGGATCATGGGCAAATTTTTTTCGTTCAAGCTTTTGTGCATTTTTAACTTATATGATTCATTCATCCTTTCAGCAACAAGTAAATATCACTTTAAGTATTAGAACAAATTTGCAAGTTAAAATAAATTCCTTCTTCCTAACCTCCCAGGAAGTCTGGGCCCTGTATGCAAATAGGATTCCGGGGCCACCCAAACACCCACTCCCGAGCTGGAAGGCCAACTGAACTGAGAGCCTTTGCCTCCCACCTCCATCTCCAAAACAAAGGGTACTTTAGCCCTCCTCAAACCACACGTACACCCCCTCAGGCCACCCCAGGGTCTACCCTGAGGCCTCTCCACCCTCAGGTTTGGCCTGCCAGCTGCTGTAAGAGGACTCTGGGCAAGTGCCTGAGGGACCAGGGAGGAGGGAGTGGGCTACCCATGACCCTCAGATGCTGGCCTGGTGGCCATGCAGTGTCCTGAGGGGCTCTGGTGTAGACTAGCTTTGAGAGGTCAGAATCAAACTATGATCCCTCTGCCTACAAGTCCCACCATCCATCCTCATGTTACTCCTGGGTGTCTGTTCTGGACTGAATTATATCCCCTCAAAATTCACATGTTGAAGTCCTAACCCCCAGTAGCTTAGAACAAGACTGTATTTGGACAGTGGCCTTTAAAGAGGTAATTAAGTTAGAATGATGTCATTAGGGTGGGGTTTATTTTATTTTATTTTATTTTTTTAAAGATTTTAGATTTTTTTGAATTTTTATTTATTTATGATAGTCACACACAGAGAGAGAGAGAGGCAGAGACATAGGCAGAGGGAGAAGCAGGCTCCATGCACCTGGAGCCCGACGTGGGATTCGATCCTGTGTCTCCAGGATCGCGCCCTGGGCCAAAGGCAGGCGCTAAACCGCTGCGCCACCCAGGGATCCCGGTTTATTTTGTTTTAAAGAATTTATTTATTTATACTTGAGGGACACAGAGAGAGGCAGAGATATAGGCAGAGGGAGAAGCAGGGACTTGATTCTAGGAACCCAGATCACGACTGGAGCCAAAGGCAGGTGCTCAACCACTGAGCCACAGAGGCGCCCCTTAGGGTGGGCTTTAATCCAATGTGACTGGTGTCCTCATAAGAAGAGAAAATTTGGACATAGACACACATTGAGGGGAGGGAATGTGAACATGAAGGGCATCTGAAAACCAAGGAGAGATGGGGGACAGCCCTCCCTTTCTGGCCCTCAGGGGGAACCAACTCTGCCGACACCTTGATTTCTGACTCTGCCTCCAGAACTGTGAGAAAATATATTTCTGTTGTTCAAGACCTCTCCCAGTCCGTGGTACTTTGCTATGGCAGCCCCCGCTGATGAATAGAGAATCCTTGAGCATAGGGTTAGGCTCTCAAATAGATTCTCAAAGAGGTTAAAGATAGATGTCTGCTTGCAAAATCTGTATTACCCCATTTGAGAGACAAATTACCTACATGTCGTCGCAACACAGCCCCATGTGCCAAACGCACCTTCCCAGGAGTGTGCAGGTTCCCAGAATCTAGGATGTTGGCAAAACTCACCAACAGGGCCAGTCAGAGGCCAAACCATGGGATATGGTTGGGGGGGTGGTGGGTCACAGGGCTTTGCCCTCAGGCTTCCCAGCTCTCTGCCGGTCCCAGCCATCTGCTAGTCATCTATGGGGTACAGGGCTGGGGAGTGGGGGTGCATGTGGAGGGGACACGGCCTTGAGCCACCCCTCTGGCTTGCAGCTGTCACTCTGCATGGAGCCAGCTTTGCCCTGTCCGTGGGGCACCCTGCAGGCTGTGGTATCACATCTGACCCAGGGGATGATTGACCTGTCGGGACACGCTGTGCCTGCTGTCTGTTCCTACTGGGCCCTGTAACACAAAGTGAGTTGGGTGAGGGGTTTTTCCACCTCTGAGCGGGTGTCCCCAGCGGTACTGCTCTAAGGGAGAGCTACTCACTGCTCTATTGCTCTAAACGTTCAGTTAGAGCCTCCTTAGGTCAGGAAAGAACGATTTGGTGTAGCAGTGAAAAGCTTTGGGTCCCTCCCTAGAAAAATGCACATGCACAGACTCCCGGAGCCTTCCCTCTGAGATTTGAGCTGTTTCTGGTTATTTGCATTCCAGGGACCTGCAGATGCCAGAAACTCACCTGCCCTGTGGCTTGTAGGCAAACAGAGGAGTGGACAGGTGGAGGGAGGTGGGACAGGGATGCAATCCGGGAGAAAGATGCCAAGGCAGGAAGGGGTGGCCCCTGGATGATTCTGGAAGGCTCTCCCTAGAGGAAGGAAGAGCTCTCATTTCCTCCTAGAAGCCAAGCCAGTGGTGGAAGGTTCTGGACAAGAAAGAGGCATGGAGGAAGCAGGGATTAGGGAAGGCTTTGGGAGAAGGCCCCTAGAAGCATAGCGCTGTAAGAGCCTGCCTGCCATATTGTCACCATACACAAACATCATTTTTGCAAATGTTCCCCCAAAAGACTGGCCCTGTCTTTCAGGACACAGCAGGAAGAGCAGGAGCAGGAAGTCCTATCAGGTTTTGGGTGACTAGATCAGTAAGTCTGAGGTGCCCAAGACAGGAAAGTGTTCATGGGGGACGGTCAGTAAGGGGTTTAGGAAATGGGGATTTGGGAAGCCAGCACTGTCAAGAGGAGACAGCGCTCTCCCTGGTGTATCTCCTGGAGGGTGGACTCCTAGAGGCATCCCACTCACTCCTGCTCTGAGCCCACACTCACTCAGCCACCTACTACTTTCGGCTTCTGTAGTAGGTTGAACTGTGCCCCCCCCCCAACCCAAGACATGTCCACTCATAACCTCAGAATATGACTTTATTGGGAATAAATGTGTAGATGTAATTGTAAGAATTGTAATTGAGAATGAGACATGGGTGTGTGTGTGTGTGGGGGGGTGTTGGCAAATGAAGATGGAGAGGTGGAAGTGAAGTGAATGACACATCTTACAGGCTAAGGGTCACCAGGGTGGCCAGCAGCCACCAGAAGTTTGGAGAGAGGCATGGAGCGAATTTTCCCTCAAAGCACAAAGAACCAATCTTGCTGACATCTTGGTTTTTGACATCTCGTCTCTAGAAACAGTGAAGAGAATAAAGCCACCCAGCTGGTGGTAGTTTATGACAACAGCCCCTAGAAACTAACGTGGCTTCATACGGTGATCGGAGGTGTAGGAAAAGGATCTCCTGTTTGAGTGATTTTGGGCAACACTGTGATAAACTATAGGCTTCTGGGCTGAGGAACCGCTCGGAGCCTGTGCAAGGAGGCCTCGGAGACTTATGGATTTCCAAGGAGGGCGCGGATCAGTATGAACACCCATTTCCCAAACATAATTAATCAAGGAACCCTGATGTCTCAGGTGGGCTGCCATAACAGAACACCCAGGCTAGCTGTTTGGACAACAGTTCTGGAGGCCACCAGTCCAAGATCGAGGTGTTAGGTTGGTTTCTGGTAAGTTTGCTGGCAGCCTTCCTGCCGTGTCCTCAGATGGACTCTTCCCTGTGCGTACACACAGCCAGCCAGAACTCTGGTGTCTCCTCCTCTTCTTGTAAGGACACAAGTCCTCTTGGATTAGGGTCTTATGCTTATGACCTCATTTAACCTTAATTAGTCCCTTTTTAAAAAAATGAGTTTTATGTATTTTTTTAAAAAGATTTTATTTATTTATTTGACAGAGAGAGAGGGAGGGGGAGAGAGAGAGGGAGAGGGAGAGAGCACAGGCAGGGGGAGCAGCAGGGAGAGAGAGAAGCAGGCTCCCCGCTGAGCAGGGAGCCCAGTGAGGGGCTCGATTCCAGGACCCTGGGATTATGACCTGAGCCGAGGGCAGATGCAAGACTGAACCACCCAGGCATCCTAATTTTATGTATTTTTTAATCCTCAAAATAACCCCCTGAGGATGGTCTTATTATCATCCCATTTGCAGATGAAGAATCCAGGGACACGTAAAGGATGAGCAACGTGCTCGAGATCATACAGCTGGAACACGGTGGTGCTGGATCTGTATGTGGGCAGTCTGGCTCCAGAGCCCGTATTCTTTTTTTTTTTTTTTTTAGGTAGGTTCCATGCCCAACATGGAGTTTGAACTTACAACCCGAGGTCAAGAGTCACATGCTCCATCTCCTGAGCCAGCCAGGCACCCCCAGATTCTGTATTTTGGTTCTGTTAGGCCTCATTTCATGAGAGAGTGACAATTTCTGGAACAGCATGCAGGACTGGAAATGTTGCTGTGGCCATTTTTCAGAAAATACAATCTGCTGACATCTGTGTTCTGATTTAACAAAAAGGAAAAGATCTTAAAAATCCCCAGTCCAGGGGCCTGGGCGTGGCTCAGTCGGTTGAGCATTTGCCTTTGGCTCAGGTCATGATCTTGGGGTCCTGGGATCCAGCCCTGAATTGGGGTCCCTGTTCAGCCGGGAGTCGGCTTCTTTGTCTCCCTCTGCCACTCCCCCTGCTGGTGCTCTCTGTCTCTCTCTCAAATAAATAAATAAATAAAATCTAAAAAAAAAAAAATCCTCTGTCCAGCAAACAAAACCCCCATCCACACATTCATCCAGCTGCGCATATAGGACTCTGTGTGTGTGCGTGCACGTGTGTCTTACTTACTTACTTTCTTTTTTTTTTTTAATGTGTCTTACTTTCTTAAAGGCTCTATCTCTGAATGACATCACACTGGGGGGGCGGGTTAGAGCTTCAGTAGACCAATTTGGGGGGGATATAATTCAGCCCATAATATCTAACTCCATGGGACTGGTGTTCCACAGACACAACTGGGGAAAGGCACATTTATCTGACTTAAATTTGATCAGAGGGGTGATGGGAGAGAGGCTGGGGCTGCCGTCCACCTCTGCTTGTATAAGGATGTGCTTGGTAGTGGCAGAGAGAAGAAAGAGCGTGTGGTAGATATTATTTTGGAGATCACGGTATTTTGCAGCTCCTCCTGTCAAAACATGGAGCCTCTATTCTCTACCCCCTGATCAGGGCTTGGCCATGTGACTTGCTTTGGTCAAGGCGACAGTAGGAAACAAGATAAAGCAGAGGCTTAAAAAGTGTTCCTGCACCAGGGCTTGGCTTCTCTTGCTCCTTTTGGAGCCTAGCTGCTAAGTGAAGAAGTCTGGTCTGTTTGATGATGAGATTAACGTGGCCCAGTTGCCCCCCATCACCCCAGCCAAACACCAGGTCCAGGAGTGGGGTCATGTGGGACCCAGACCTACCAGCTCCCAGCCCACCTGCCTGCTGACTGCAGCCACATAGTGAATGCTCAGAAGCCCAGCGGAAGAACCACTCTGCTTAGCCCAGCCCCTCAGGTATAGTAGTGATAGTGGTAATAATTGACCACTCAGTTTTTTTTTTTTTAAGATTTTATTTATTGATGAGACACACACACACACACACACACACACACACACAGAAGCACAGACACAGGCAGAGGGAGAAGCAGGCTCCATGCAGGGAGCCTGACATGGGACTTGATCCTGGCTCTCCAGGATCATGCCCTGGGCTGAAGGTGGCACTAAACCACTGAGCCACTCGGGCTGCTCTTACCGCTCAGTTTTGAGGTGGTTTGTTACATAGTAAAAAAGTCACATTAGATGAGACTGAGGACTGTCCCTGCTTTCTACAGAGTAACCTTTTCAGGATGCTGCTGTCTGTACCCTTCACAGTTTTACCGCAAAATCCTTCTTGCTGCCAGTCCTGCTGTGAAAAGCTTTCTAGCCTTTTTTTCTAGGTGAAAAAGATCTTAAACTGCTAGCCCACAAAAATGGGATGTGAGCTTTATTAGGGGAGTCCCCCAAAGTAGCCACAAACTGGCTGTAGTGGAATTGAGTAAATGTTCTACATGATAGATAGCTAGGTGCCACACATAAAAATTGATCTCTTGAATATTCTTGAATATCCCACTGGCAGGAGCCGGTGACATACTTAGGATTTTTTTTTTTTAAGATTTTATTTATTTACTCATGAGAAACACAGAGGAAGGCAGAGACAGGCAGAGGGAGAAGCAGGCTCCCCTCGGGGACTAACCTGGGACTCGATTCCGGGACCCTGGGACCACGACCTGAGCTGGAGGCAGACGCTCAACCGCTGAGCCACCCAGGTGCCCTGAAACAGGTTTTACTTGCAAAGCAACTTCCCTTTGAAAAATGGCACCATCTTCTGAAGATCAAGCTGTGGCGACTGTCGTGGTGGTAGGGATGGTCCCGGCGGGAGACCCCTGGGGAGAGCGGGTGGCGGGGACGCTCCAGGCGCCCTTCCAGCTGACCTGGCTCTCTGCTGCCCCCTAGTGCTGGTTCTGTGGCATCGCAGGAGGGGGCCCCCTCTTGATCCAGTCTCCCCGCAATAGGCGGCTGATCCCTTTCAGGGTCTGGATCTGAACCCCAGACCCCACTGCGGAGCGTGAAGGGAGCAATGTTGTGCTCCATACCTCACGCCCAAAAGCTACACACTCACTGTCACTCCACAAAGCATCCAGCGGCAGGAGAACATGAATCATTAGCAACCACCGCCTCCTCTGGGGAAATTTTGTTTTGGGGTCTCATTCACATCATATTAGATGCACTGAAGGTCCCCACTAAATGAGAGTTCCATCTAAATTATATAAGAGTTGACTTGCAGGGCGCCTGGGTGGCTCAGCGGTTGATCTGTCTGCCTTTGGCTCAGGTGGTGATCCTGGGGTCCTGGGATCGAGTCCCACATCCGCTCCTCTTGAGAAGCCTGCTTTTCCCTCTGCCTGTGTCTTTGCCTCTCTCTCTGTGTGTCTCTCATGAATGAATAAATAAAGTTTAAAAAAAATGACTTGCATTGCAGTTGAGTCTGGAGGCTTGTTTTTGGTGGTGAAATACATACACATAAAATTGACCATTTTAATCATTTTATAGTGTGCAATTCAGCAGCATCAAGTACATTCACAGTGTAGTGCGACCATCACCATATCTAGTTTCAGACCCTGTTCATCCCCCCAAATGGCAACCTGTACCGTCAAGCAGTCACTGCATTTGACTTCTGGACATTAGGTTATAATTTGTAAACACTTAAACATTTGGCTTTTATTATTAAATATTTATTAATTCAAGAATACACACTTCTATTTTCGTATTGTAGTCGATTCATCTCTTTTTAAAGTCATGCATAAGTCTCACAGGACTCAGAAGCTGCTAGTTTAGATGTGTGCCTGGGGGTACAGACAGTGTGACTGGTGCTTCTCCATTTCTCCCTCCACGCCCCACCAAGACCCCCAGGACCCTGGTCCTGCTCCCTCCCAGGGCTCCCTGCCCTCTGCACTGCTATTGGCTATTGATTTTTTTAAAGATTCTATTTATTCATGAAAGACACAGAAAGAGGAGCAGGGACATAGACAGAGGGAGAGGCAGGCTCCCCACAGTGAGCCCAATGGGACTTGCTCGGGGGATCCTGGTGTCATGATCTGAGCCAACGGCAGATGCTCAGCCACTGAGCCACCCAGGTGTCCCAATTATTTTCTTTTTTAATATTTTATTTTTAAGTAATTTCTGTACCCAACATGGGGTCGAATTTACAGCCCTGACATCAAGAGTCCTGCGCTCTACTGACTAAAGCCATTCATGTGCCCCTCAGCTATTGATTCTTTGATTATTTTTAAAAGATTATTTATTTATTTGTTCATGAGAGACAGAGAGAGAGGAGAGAGAGGCAGGGACACAGGCAGAGGGAGAAGTAGACTCCATGTAGGGAGCCCCGGGACCCCAGGATCACGCCCTGGGCCGAAGGCAGGCGCTAAACTGCTGAGCCACCCAGGGATCCCTGATTCTTTTAAACATACTTGTGCAGTATAATTATTTTTCTAAATTATAAAACAATGCCATGGTTATTATACACAAGTTGAAAAGTTCAGAAAAGTAAGGAGAAAAATCACTCTAACTTCACCGCTTTGGGATAAACACTGTGAAAATATTTAGGTGTCTTTTTCTCCCCCAAATTCTTTTGTTTCTTAGGGGATGTTATCAGCCAGCTTACCTTAATCAATATATACGAGTTATATACTTTCTAAAAATATTTTTTTGGCAGCCCGGGTGGCTCAGCGGTTTAGCGCCACCTTTAGCCCAGGGCCTGATCCTGGAGACTTGGGATCGAGTCCCACATCGGACTCCCTGCATGGAGCCTGCTTCTCCCTCTGCCTGTGTCTATGCCTTTCTCTCTCTGTGTCTGTCATGAATACATAAGTAAAATCTTTAAAAAAATTTTTAGTTTCAAAATGGGGATCCCACTGTACTTTTAGTTTTAAATTTTGTCTTTATTTACTAAAAAATGATATTTTGAGCAATTACTTATATCCTTACATATGATTTCAATAGCTGCCTATATTTTTAAAAAGATTCTATTTATTTGTTTGTTTACTTATTTATTTGAGAGAGAGGCACTTGAGCAGGGGGAGAGTAAGAGGCAGAGGAAGACAGAGAGGGAGAAGCAGACTCCCTGCTGAGCATGGAGCCTGATGTGGGTCTCAGTCTCAGGACTTGGAGATCATGGCCTGAGCCAAAGTCAGATGCTTAACTGACTGAACCACCCAAACACCCCAGTTGCTTTATACATCTAAGTATAAATTTAAAATTAATATAATTATAATTTATATAATTTATTATTTTTTTAATTAATATAATTTAAAATGTAACTTTAAATTTGCTAGCTGTGTTCCCATGAACACATGGGAGTATGGATGCACCGTTTTCTATTCAGCCAGTTGTGTCTCTAGGACAGTTTCACTCAGCTTTCTTTTCTTTTTTTTTTTTTTTTTTTTTTAAGATAGGCACACAGTGAGAGAGAGAGAGAGGCAGAGACACAGGCAGAGGGAGAAGCAGGCTCCATGCACCGGGAGCCTGACGTGGGATTCGATCCTGGGTCTCCAGGATCGCGCCCTGGGCCAAAGGCAGGCGCCAAACCACTGCGCCACCCAGGGATCCCTCACTCAGCTTTCATTATAGGTTTTGCTGCAGTAACAAGTGTCCTAACACCTCTGAAGCTCACAGCCATGCCTGCCGTCCATTTCCTTCACAGTTTGGTTGTGACGTGGCTCCTTTTGACTGTGGGTTGGTTATGGCTTGATTCTTCCTCATTCTAGAATAAAGCTAAAGGAACAGGCCCCACCAGGGACATGTCAGTCAGTCTTTTGTCAGAGGACAAGAGCAAGCAATCAGATGGAAATAGGCGATGGCTCTTAAAGTCTCTGCTCCCACGTGCCCTGACCATGACCATGTTGCAGGCACACACAACCACTGGCAAAAACAATCAGGGATTCAAGGCCAAAGTCAGTGGGGCGGGGTGAGTAGTCCCCCCCAGGGAGGCATCCTAGGTCTCCTGGCAGTGGGCAGGGTTGTATAATCCCCTTTCAAGAAGGGAGCGTGGATAGCTGGGGACAATAATACAATCAGCTACAGATGTTTTCATGTTTTATTTATTTATTTAGATTTATTTTTATTAATAAAAAATTTAAGGGATCCCTGGGTGGCGCAGTGGTTTAGCGCCTGCCTTTGGCCCAGGGGGCGATCCTGGAGACCCGGGATCGAGTCCCATGTCGGGCTCCCGGTGCATGGAGCCTGCTTCTCCCTCTGCCTATGTCTCTGCCTCTCTCTCTCTCTCTCTCTCTCTGTGACTATCATAATAATAAAATTAAAAAATTTAAATCTTTATTTAAATAAAGATTTTTTTAAAGATTTTATTTATTTATTCATGAGAGACACAGAGAAAGAGAGAGGCAGAGATACAGGCAGAAGGAGAAGCAGGCTCCATGCAGGGAGCCCGATGTGGGACTCTATTCTGGGACCCTGGGATCATGACCTGAGCTGAAGGCAGATGCTCAACCACTGAGCCCCTCAGGTGCCCCTGATTTCTCTTTTTAAATTATATTAAATCTTATTTCTTAAACTAAATTTTAATTGTAACCAAAGTTGCACAGGCACAAGTTTTATTTATTTATTTTAAATTTTTATTTATTTATGATAGTCACACACAGAGAGAGGGGCAGAGACACAGGCAGAGGGAGAAGCAGGCTCCATGCACCGGGAGCCTGACGTGGGACTCAATCCCGGGTCTCCAGGATCATGCCCTGAGCCAAAGGCAGGCGCTAAACCGCTGTGCCACCCAGGGATCCCAGGCATAAGTTTTAAAAAGTCAACTAATTCAAGTGATGCGGGGCTGGTTCGGTTGGTAGAGCATGGATTCTTGATCTCAGGGTCATGAGTTTGAGTCCCGGGTTGGGTGCAGAGATAAAAAAAAATTTTTTTTGAAGTCAAATAGGGCTCCTGGGTGCTCAGAGGTTGAGCATCTGCCTTCGGCTCAGGTAGTGATCCGGGGGGGTACTGGGATTGAGTCCCGCATCGTGTTCCCTACAGGGAGTCTGCTTCTCCCTCTGCCTATGTCTCTCTCTCTCTCTCTCTCTCTCTCGATGTCTCATATGAGTAAATACAATCTTAAAACAAACAAACAAAACATTCCTTTGGAGCCAGACTTATGAGCCCCTGGCCTTCTGTGATGCTCCTCACCTGGCACTCCTCCCACTGCTACCTCCAGCCAGACCGCCCTGATTGCCACAGATCCAGGTGAGGAGGCTGCTCCTCTCTCTCCTCTGCAGGGGTGGGCGCGTGCATGGGTGGCTTGAGGACAGGCCTGGTTGCTCTGGGAGGTCACTCCAGCCCTAAGGTGGATCCAGCATTGTCTGGTGTCTGGTCTGGAACTGGTTAATGGGGTCTTTGCCACTTTCCATCTAGGAAATAAATGGGAAAAGTATCAAGCCTGGGCATGTCAGAAATTTCCAAATCACGTTCATCGCTGAGCTTTGCAGCATATAGAGCTCAGTCTACTTGCTTCGTTTCTGCCTCCAAACCACACTCTGATGGGTTTCCCCAGCCCTTCCTCAGAGCTCTCTTCCACTCCATGCCACCTGCCACATCATTCCACAGAGCCGGGGCCAGGCTGGGCGAGCAGAGCATCCTCAGGCAGTAAGCCACCTGTGGCTGCGAGACCGGTGTCTGTCTGCTGAATCCTTGAGGGTGGGCTCCTCCCCGAGTGGGGCTGCTCCTGGGCTCAGACTCCTTTGCAGTGCTGTCATAGGCTCATTGGCCTGGGGGCACCAGGCTAATGGCATTCCTCTCTTGGTCCCCCTGCTCCCCAGGGGCACTGCCAGGACACAGGAGATGGACCCCCTGCCCTTGGACTCATGACCTCCCCCTCCTCTCCTCCTTCTGCTTGCTTCTCCCTCCTACCCTCTAACAGGTGGGGGAGCCTTGCACCCTTTGTAGCTATTATTGTGGCCTGCTTTCCTTTTACTTCCTCACCAAACCCTCTGAGTTCCCCTAAAAAGGACTTTCAGGGGAAAAGAAGATGCTCCCCAAGCGGGGTCCCAGCGGGGAGTGGGAGGGCCGAGGTGAGAGACTCTTTGAAGGTTGAATCAACAGGACCGGTGGCTGATGGTGAAAAGAGGGAGAAGCCAAAGCTCAGCCTGGAGAACAGGCCTGATCCCCGGAGCAGATGTGAAGAAGCCGTTGGTAAAGCAAGGGGAGGACCTGCCTGTGGACGCATCCAGAAGGCTGTTCGGAAGTGCAGGGCCGGGGAGAAGGCCCGATGGGTGAGAAGAGCTGGGCCTGGCGTCGGGGAAGCCTCGCTGAGGACACTCGCGGGGAGGGAGAGCGTGACTGTGCACAGGGAGGGCAGAGGGTCAGGCCACCGCTTGGAGACAGGGGCCTGAGGCAGAAGGGGAGCAGGCAAGGGGGCTGGGAAGGTTTATAAATAGCTGACGGGGACCAGCTGGCTCACACTTCCACGTTGGGAAAGGAAAGTAGGCCTGGGAAGGCGACAACAGGGTGTAGCCACCGAGCCCTGCATACAAGAGGCGCTCAGATGGAAGGGGGGGGTGTACCGGGTTCCTGCCATAACCACGTCCACAGACTGAGGGGGCCTAAGCAACAGAAATGAAGTCTCTCCCCGTTCTGGAGGCTGGAAGTACCAGATTGAGTGTCATCAAGGCTGGTGTCTTCTGAGGACTTTCTCTTTGGCTTGCAGAGGGTCACCTTCCCACTGTGGCTTCACAGGGTCTTCCTCTCAGCTTCTGTCCTAATCTCCTCTTCCTATGACGACATCAGCCATATCAGATTAGGGCCTATCCCAGTGACCTCATTTACCTTAATTATCTCTTTAAGGACCCTATCTCCAAATACAGTCACACTAACCGGGGGTCAGGCCTTCAACTTAAAAATTTTTAAGGGATAGTTCAGCCCGTAAGTGGGAGCATCGACATATAGTTGGGGAGACAAAATATGTACACTGAAGAAGTGGACAAGCTGGTGCACAATTAATTGCTAACTTGTGTGCCGTAGATGAACAAGAGAATGAGACAGAATGTAAGAACTGACTTTACCCGGGGGCGCTGAATAAAATAGAACAAAATAACTTTGTGGATACTTAACCAGGTTTATTTATTTATTTAAAAATATTTTATTGGGGACCCCTGGGTGGCTCAGCAGTTTGGCACCTGCCTTAGGCCAGGGTGTGATCCTGGAGTCCCGGGATCAAGTCCCATGTCAGGCTCCCAGCACGGAGCCTGCTTCTCCCTCTACCTGTGTCTCTGCCTCTCTCTCTCTCTCTCTGTGTCTCTCATGAATAAATAAAATCTTTTAAAAAAATATTTTATTTATTTATTCACAAGAGGCAGAGACACAGGCGGAGGGAGAAGCAGGTTCCCCGCAGGGCACCTGATGCAGGACTTGATCCCAGGACCTGAGCCAAAGGCAGGTGCTCAACACTGAGCCACCCAGGCATCTGCTTAACCAGGATTAAACTAAGAAAGGGAAACTCCCAGGTGCTGGGAATGCAGTGAACGAGTGAAGTTAGAAGTGGAAACAGCTCATGGGGCTTTGGAGACAGATGGTGGCCTTCAAAGCCACAGGCAGGGCAAATTATCATAACCCATGCAGCTCAGGGCCTTGGGAGGCAAACGCACAGAGCCGTTGGTTTGCTTCCTTGATTTAGGAATGAGGGACTCCCATCAAAAGTAACCCCACTGGAGTTGAGGTCACAAAGAGTCAAAACCAAGGAAAGCAGAGGAGTGTAAAAATGGCCCTTGTCAGGAGCGCCTGGGTGCCTCAGTTGGTTAAGCATCTGCCTTCAGCTCAGGTCATAATCTCAGGGTCCTGGGAAGGTCATGATCTCAAGGTCGTGGGATTGAGTCCCCTCCCCCATCAGGCTCTGTGGGGAGCCTACTTCTCCCTCTTCCTCTGCCTGCTGCTCCCCCTACTTGTGCTCTCTTTCATTCTCTCCATCAAAAAATAAATAAATAAAATCTTAAAAAAAAGAACAGCCCTTGTTGGATGCCTGTACCTCTTTTATTTTTTAAGAAAGATTTTATTTATTTATTTGACAGAGACAGAGACAGAGAGAGGAGAGGGAGGAGAGGGAGAAGCAGGCTCCTTGCTGAACAGAGAGCCCTACATGGGGCTCCATCCCAGGACCCTGGGATCATGACCTAAGCTGAAGGCAGATGTTTAACCTACTGAGCCACCCCTGGTGCCCTGCTTGTTCCTTTTTTTTTTTAATTTTTTATTAAGATTTTTATTTATTTGTTCATGAGAGACACAGAGAGAGAGGCAGAGACACAGGCAGAGGGAGAAGCAAGCTCCATGCAGGGAGCCTGACCCTGGGACTCCATCCCGAGACTCCAGGATCAGGCCCTGGGCCAAAGGCAGGCACTAAACCGCGGAGTCACCCAGGGATACCCGTCCTCTTTTAAAGAATTTCCTCAAAAAAAAAAAAAAAAAAGAATTTCCTCAGGGGCGCCTGGGTGGCTCAGTCAGGTGAACCTCTGCCTTTGGCTCAGGTCATGATCCTGAGGTCCTGGGATCGAGTCCTACATCGGGCTCCCTGCAAGGAGCCTGCTTCTCCCTCTTCCTATGTTGTCCCTCTCTCTCTCTCTCTGTGTGTCTCCCACGAATAAATAAATAAAATCTTAAAAAAAAAATAAAGAATTTCCTCAAAAGTCCCACTCTACAGCTTCTACGCAATGACATCCTCTCTTTGGGAAACAGTCTTTTAGCCAGACGCAAGCTGTTTACGTAAATGGTCACTTAGGAGAGCACAGTAGGATCCATCAGTGAGGAAAGAGGGGGAGAAGAGATTGGGTATGGGGGAGGGGGGCAGCTTGTGGTCTCTTATCATGGGTCCCCACCCAAACCCCCTCTACCTCTTATATTCCAGGCTCCACCTAGCAGCCAGAGTGATTTTCTGCTTAAATTTTAAGGCAATCTATGTACATAGTGAAAAAAATATCTAGCAGTCTAGCTAATACCATAGTGTTAAAAAAGCCTCTTTCTCACCCCTACTCCCCACTCCCCCAACCCAGAAATGCCCTGGATTCTCAGTATGTGGACTAGACCGTATCATTTCCCTACTGAACACCTCCCCACCCCTCTCCGTGGCTCTCAGTGTGCTCCCAGGCCCTGCCCTCCCTCAGTTAGTGTCACTGTCCTCCTGTCTCCTGGTGGTTGGTTCTCTGGCTTCGGGTCAGTCCTTGGAGATGCTACCCTGAGGCCTTTTCCCTCGCTGTTCTCTTGGCCTGGAACACTCTTCAGGTCTCGATCCAGTTCTACCTTGTTCAGCGACAAGACTTTCTCTTTAGGCTCAAGCTGTGACCCTGTGCAAGTATCCAAGCCCTCTACCCTCCAGGCGTGGGCCTGAACTCCTGGACAGCTAGATGCTAGGGTCTATTGTGGATCACCCAGGGACATGATGGGTCAGTCCAGGGCACTGTGGGATGGCAGGGAGGGCCCTGATCTGAATGTGGATGAACTTAGGAGCTGAGGAATCACTCATTCACTCAATAAGTATGAGGCGCTGCCTCCTATGACCTGCTCTCAGGAAGACACAAGAGAATGAGATGGGCACGTTCTCCTGACCTTCCGGGCCAGAGTGAGGACACAGTCAATAAGCATGAAAACAAACAAATAAAATCATTCTAGACTGTGATTAAGTTCTACGAAGGGCATAAATAAGGAATGTAGCAGATGATTTGGGGAACGGAGGGGGCATGTCAGAATGTGTGGTCAGGGAAGCCATCTCAGAATCCTGAAGGATGAGAAGGTGCCATGCAAAGAGCTGGGAAAAACAAGTTCCAGGAAAGCAAATAGCATGTGCAAAGGTCCTGAGGTGGCAGAGAGTGGTCTGGCAGAGAAAAGGAGGGAGAAGGTGAGCTGAAGTAGGGCAGGCTGGGCTACAGGTTGAACTAAGCTTGGGTTTACTTTATTGTAATTTCCTTGGGAGAATTTTCATCAGGGCAGTGGTGTGACCTGTTCTGATTTATGTGGAAGCTGGCCGTGGGACCTGGATTTTGTGAGTACTTTGGGTGGTTTCTATAATTTTCCATTCACAGCACTGTCTTGGGATAGCTTTATGGGAGTTACTTTGGGCTCTCTAGCCAATCTGGTTAAACCAACAGCAGGATGCATTTTATGGGTGCAGAGCAGCAGGGCAAGTTTCAGCAAACCCCCCATCTGTTTCCCTATGACCTTGGTATTGTCTCCCCGAGGAGAGACACTCATCCTCCCTGAAAGGTGGACTCTTTGTCAGCCCCTCTCAGGCCTACCTTCCTTTTAGGGTAAATGTATCAGTCATTGCTCTGCAGAAAAACAAAACCAACAGGTAATACACATTTTTTTCTTTTTTCAGGATTTTATTTATTTGAGAGAGAAAGCAGGGGGAGGGGCAGAGGGAGAAGGAGAGCCAGAGAATCTCTTTTTTTTTTTTTTTTTTTTGAGCCAGAGAATCTCAAGCAGACTCTGCACTGAGCATGGAGCCTGACATGGGGCTCAATCTCACGACTCTGACATCATGACCTGAGCCAAAACCAAGAGTCAGACCCTTAACTGACTGAACCACCCAGGCGCCCCATCTTTTCTTTTCTTTTCTTTTCTTTTCTTTTCTTTTCTTTTCTTTTCTTTTCTTTTCTTTTCTTTTCTTTTCTTTTCTTTTTTCTTTTCTTCTTTCTTTCTTTTTAAAAGAAATTGGTTTATGTGACTGTGACTGTGGGGGCTGACAAGTCTGAACTCTATGGGGCAGGCTGATGGGCTGAAAACTCAGGTAGGAGTTGATGCTGTGAAACTTCTCAGGGAAGCCTCAAGTTTTGCTGTTACTGCCTTCAACTTATTGGGTGAGGCCCACCCTCATTAAGGAGGATAATAAAGTCAGCCCCTTGCAGATATTAACCATATGTACAAAATACCTTTACAGTAACATTTAGATTAGTGTTTGAATAAATAACTGGGTACTATAGCCTAGCCAACTTGACACATTAAACTAAACATCACCGTAGAATATACAAAAAATGAAATCAAAGTTTTTATTCTAAGACCAACTCATGAAATTTTTAAGCCAATTGGAGCTCTTTTGTTCTGTTGCTTTGGGCAATGCTTTGTGTGAGTGCCAGAAACATTCACATCTGCAACTATCTTTTGCTTAAAGATGATGGCATTGGACTGAGGCTGAGCTGGCCGAAATTGGGGAAAGCAAATTCCAGGCCCCCGTTTCCCAACTTTGGCCTAGAGGCTGGTGTGAGAAGCTGGGTCAAGCCCCAGAATCTTCCCTCTTTTGCTTGACAGTCAGCTTGTGATCAGTGATAGTTGAGGAGGTTCACAGCCAGAGTGACCTGAGCCTCATCGTGCAGAAGGTACCTTCTCTCGCTGGTGCCTTTGCCTGGGAGGCCTCCAGGAGTGTTCTTGGTCCTTTAATTTCAAGTCTTAGCTGTGTAATCTTTTTTCTCCCTACACCCCCATCGCTCTGGTTCACCATTGAAGGGTCTGATCCTTCCTACAGAAAGGTCCCACACAGCCCTTCATAGCCTCCTGCTTCTGTTTTGGTGGTTTGTGTGGTCAGATGACGCCCAGGCACAGAGACAGGCAAAATAAGCCAAAGGGGAAATGAACATGTCCCACAGAGCCTGACTCTGGGGTAAAGGGCAGTGACAGGCTGGGTTAACAGTCCCAGGCCTAAAAGAATGTGTGTGTGTGTGTGTGTGTGTGTGTGTGTGTGTTAGCGTATGTGCAAATCATACCAGGCTAATACTGGGCATGCTAGGGGGATGGAGGCCAGCTCCATGACTGTTCTGGACTTTGGCTCAAGCCTTCACCCTGGGCAGTCTGCCAGTAGGCATAGTCCTCCCATCTGGGTTCTCCATGGACGGGTGCAGAATTGGCCCCAGGCCAGGAGCCAGGACACCCAGACCTGCAACCCAAAGAACACGATTGCTTTAGTTTGGGTTCCTTCAAAAGCAAACCTTGAGACAAGACCTGGGTGAAGTAGTTTATTTGACATGTGATCCCAGAAAGCAT
This sequence comes from Canis lupus dingo, assembly GCF_003254725.2. Taxonomy (NCBI): domain Eukaryota; kingdom Metazoa; phylum Chordata; class Mammalia; order Carnivora; family Canidae; genus Canis; species Canis lupus. The sequence goes on along the minus strand of NC_064267.1, from coordinate 43,533,407 downwards.
AGGGTAGAGAAATGAGACCACAGCCCTACAGGGGATGTTCTGAGAGACTATGTGGGAACATGCTTCAGTTGTCCCACCCACGGGAAGGAAGCTGTGGTGTATTTGTTATCAGATTTTTTTTTCAAAAGAAGGCTTCCCGCCCAACATGGGTTTTGAACTCATGACCCTGAGATCAAGAGTTGTACACTCTACTGACTGAGTCAACCAGGCACCCATTCATCATCAGCTTTTTAAACAGTTTTTTTTTTAATTTTTTTAAATTTATTTTATGATAGTCACAGAGAGAGAGAGAGAGGCAGAGACACAGGCAGAGGGAGAAACAGGCTCCATGCACCGGGAGCCCGACGTGGGATTCGATCCAGGGTCTCCCGGATCACGCCCTGGACCAAAGGCAGGCGCCAAACCGCTGCGCCACCCAGGGATCCCTTTTTAAACAGTTTTATGAAAACGTAATTCACATACATATGGTATGCCTGTTAAAAGTAGACAATCAGCATTCTGGGGCTTAGTCACAAATATCTGTAGCTGTCATCATAGTCAATTTTAGAAAATTTTCATAATCTTAAAAAGAAATCCCATACCCTTTAGCTACCACCCCTACCCCCACCTCAGCCTAGGCAACCACTAACCTACTTCCTGTCCCTATAGACTGGCATAGGCATATTCTGGACATTTCATATGAATGGAATCAGAATATGTGGATTTTTGTGACTGTCTTCTTTCACTTTCCAAGGCCCGTTCAAGCTACAGCATGTACCTCTACTTCATTCTCTTTTATGGCCAAATGATATTCCATTGTATGAATATATCACATTTTGTTTTTCCATTTGTCCATTGATGGACAAGTGGGTTGTTTCTGCCTTTTGACTCTTGTGAATATTGCTGCTGTAAACATTCACATACAAGTTTTCTGTGGACATATGTTTTCATTTTTCTTGGGAATATACCTAGGGGTGGAATTTCTGGGTTATACAGTAATTCCATATTTATTTATTTATTTGGAGATTTTATTAATTTATTTTTAAAAAGATTTTATTTGTTTATTCATGACAGACAGAGAGAGAGAAGTAGAGACACACGCAGAGGGAGGAGAAGCAGTCTCCATGCAAGGAGCCCGATGTGCGACTAGATCCCGGGACTCTGGGATAAGGCCCTGAGCCAAAGGCAGACGCTAAACTGATGAGCCACCCAGGTGTCCCAGATTTTATTAATTTATTTGAGAGAGGGAGAGAGAGAATGAACGTATGTATGTGGGGAGGGGCAGAGAATTTCAAGGAGACTCCATGCCAAGCATGGAGCCCGACATAGGACTCCAACCCAGGACCCTGAGATCATGGCCTGAGCAGAAATCTAGAGTCAGACGCTCAACCGACTGAGTCACCAATAACACTATATTTAATCATTTGAGGAACCCCAAACTGTTTTCCAAAGTGGCTACACAATTTTCCATTCCTATCAGAAATATATGAGAATATTAGCTATTGTTGCATAACCAATCACTACAAAACTTAGCAGCTTAAAACAATGAACATTTGTTATATTACACTGTTTCTGAGGATCAGGAATCCAGGAGCAGCTCAAGTGGGTGGTAGTGGCTCAGGGTTCTGCTCAGGGTCTCCCATGAAGCTGGAATCATCTGAAGGTTTGACTGGGCTGAAGGGTTGACCTCCAACATGGCTGGATTACTTGCCTGACAAGGGAGTGTTGGTTGTTGGTAAGAGTCCTTCGTTTTTTGCCACATGTACCTTCCCCTGAGCTGCTTGAGCATCCTCATAGCTTGGCAACTGGCTTCCACCAAGAACAAGAGATCCAAAAGGGAATAAGGCAGGAGCTGCACTTCTTTTATGATCTAGCCGAAGATATCATGTGCTGTCATTTCTTTAAACATCCTATTGCATAGTTCAGCCGGTTTCTTTCTTTCCTTCTTTGAGAGAGCGTGCGTGAGACTGTGAGCAGAATGGGGGAGGAGCAGAGAGAGAGGAAGAGAGAGAATCCTAAGCAGTCTCCCCATGCCAGTGCAGAGCCCCACGTGGGGCTTGATTTCACCACCCTGAGATCATGACCTGAGCCGAAATCAAGAATTGAACGAAGAGTTCAACAAGAGTTTAACAGACTGAGCCACCCAGGCACCCCTTCAGCCATTTTCAGTGGGGAAGGAACCACACAGGTTGTGAGTACCAAGAAATGGGTCATCGGAGGCCATCTTGGGAGAGGCCTACTACATGAGGCATTTTATCCACCCACTCCCATCCCTCAGTAGGAGGGTTGCTCCTGGGGTGTTAAGTCCCTGGAACTTTTGGCCTAAACCAGAACACACTATCACACCATGCTGAAGACAATCCTCCCTTTGGCCTAACTCGGATCTCAGCTGTGGCTCGGAGGACGGGTCCCAACTCATGTGCATGGCTTGCACCCTCTGCTTTCTGCCTCAGGACCTTCTCTGATATGCAAGAGCCTCTGAATCCTTGTACAAACAGGGCCAGAATACACAGGGATGCTAAGAGCCCTGGAGGAAGACAATTAGCAACCAATTATCTGGTCCTTCAGGCACATGGGTCTGGGAGGCATACAAGACGCTGCTTTCAGGAGCTAAGATAAAGAAAATTGAACTTGCCTCTAATTTTTCATTAGTACAAAAGGGCTATAACTAGTATCTTCTTACACTCATCTCTGTAATTGAGCTACTATCCTTTTTAAATCTTTTTTTCTTTTCATATCAAATTTAATCAGTACTGGTCAACAGGGTCAATCAGATAACTCTTAATATGAACATGGGGGGAAAAAGTGTATGTATGTGGATGAACAGGGGAACTAGAGGCTGTTTAACAAGGCATGTTGGGCAGTAGTTCTGGATGAAACTTGTATTGTGTTTTTCATTTCCACAGCTGTGTGCTGAGAGTGTGACTGCATGAGCCTCCAGACCATCCTGCTGCTGCACTGGGGGGCTGGTCAAAATCCACTGTAGGGTTTGTACTACTGATCCTCATGCCAGCCATTGGCTGATTCATCTGTGAAAGGTTCCACTGGGGCTGCTGAGCTCGAGGCAGGCCAGGCTTACTCTGGGGTACCCCCATCTGTCCCACCATTCTTCCTTGAGGCCAGCCACATTTGGAAGAAGTGGTATCATACATAAACCCACTGGGCATGGGCCTGCCCACCGTCACGCTTCCCACTCTGTCCCATTATGTTCCCCAGAAGGCCAGGAGCTACAGGTTTAGCCACAGGCACATCCATTGATGGATAATCTTGAGATCCATTTGGTGCTTCTGAGGTAAATGGTCTATTTGTGGGTCCCTTATTTTTTTTCTTTATTTGTGGGTCCCTTAAACACACCAGGAGTCCTCTGCCTCTGAATGGTTCCTGTACTATACAGAGATAAGATGGAGTCTTTGGAGAGTTTGTTTCTTGCCACCTCTTCTGATTTTGTAGCTTGCTCAGTGAACAGATGCAGATCCCCGGATATTACTGTGGACAAATTGGCAGCTCCAGGTATAGAGAACATCCCTGGAACTGGGGGCAAGAGAGTTGCAGGTAAGGGATTAGAAATCCTTGGTCCAGGGGCACCTGAGTGGCTTAGTCAGTTAAGTGTCTGACTAGTGATTTTGGCCTAGATTGTGATCTCAGCGTTGTGAGATAGAGCCTCGAGTCAGACTCTGTCCTCAACAGGGAGTCTACTTGAGATTCTCTCCCTCTCCCTCTGCCCCTCCCCACCACTAAAATAAATAAATAAATCTTTAAAAAAATCACTGGTTCAAAGATGTCCAGATATCATTTAGGGCTGACACCGTGGTTATGTTCCCATTGGTCACTGGTGCCTCAGTAGGGCCGTTGAATCCTAAAAGATCAACAGTGGGCTCTGCAGCATTTTTACAGCTGATACTTTTTCTAAATTCCAACTGCTGATTGTCTTCCTTCCACAGCCTTTTCAACTGTAAGAGGTTTTGCAGGCTTTTCTGGTTCCATTTCTTTTTCTCTTCCTCCCTTTCCCCTTTTCTTCATTTGTAATAGCTATTGAATTTTTATCATAGTATTTCTTCTTTTCATATTTATCTCTTTTGTAAAATATTTTATTTTTAAAGATTTTTTAAATTTTTTAAATTTTTTTAATTTTTAAAGATTTTTAAAACTTATTTGAGAGGGCAGCCCGGGTGGCTCAGTGGTTTAGCGCCGCCTTCAGTCCAGGGTGTAATCCTGGGGTCCCACGATTGAGTCCCATGTCAGGCTTCCTGCATGGAGCCTGTTTCTCCCTCTGCCTGTGTCTCTGCCTCTCTCTCTCTGTCTCTCATGAATAAATAAATAAAATCTTTAAAAAAAGTATTTGAGAGAGAGAGAGAGAGAGAGAGAGAGAGCAACCAGGGGAGGGGTAGAAGGAGAGAGAGAAATCTCAAGCAGACTTCACTCTGAGCACAGAGCCTGCTGTGGGGCTCCATCTCCTGACCCTGAGATCATGATCTGAGCTGAAACTAAGAGTCAGATGCTTAACCAACTGAGCCACCCACATGCGCTTCAGACTTTATTTTTAAGTAATCTCTACACCCAGTGTGGGGCTCAAACTCACAACCCCAAGATCAAGAGTCACACACTCCACCCACTGAGCCAGATAGGTGCCCCTGATATTTATCTTTGATAAAAAATTCCACTGCTTGACCTATCTGTGGTCTTCAAAAAAGTTCTCTGGAAGATTGGCTTCTGAGTGGTCTTGCTTTCGTATTTTCCATATTTTGCATGCGCTGCATCTGTCCTGGTGTCCACTGGTTTAGGTTGACTGACTTAACCCTGCATGTATGAACCCCAAGATTTCTATGGGTTCCAGCACATCTCATGCAAATAAACACACCAATTTTCCAGGAAGCCAACTATCGATGTTTGGCCTTACAGTTTGAGCCATATCTGTCCTCCTCCCTCAGGAGCTGGGACAGGACGAGCTGCTGCTTCTCTTTCAGCTTCTGAGTCTTCTCCTTTTGGGAGCCCATCACTATCTTGGTAGTGGGGTGGGGAGCCCAAGGCAGCGATGGGCGAAGGGGAGACTAGGCAGAAGCTGGGCAGGAAGCCACCAGGCCTGTGGGCAGACGCTGACTACTATTCTTTTCCACAAATTTTTAGAGGCAGAGTGGCAGGGCCAAAAGGATAAATTTCTATATTTTGGAACCTATTGCCAAATTTGTCTCCAATAATGCTGTAATTCTCATCGTGGTGAGGGAGCTGTTCCCCTCCATCTGAGAGGTTGGGTGCAGTGAGGACGGTGTCCTGCATGCCTCTCAGATAAAGGTGGGGAGAAGCCCACTTACAGTAAGGCTTAGAGAGGGTGAAGAGGGGTCTACAAGGCAGGGTGGTAGCAACTTAGAAGACTGGTTACACACTCAGGGGTGGTTGACCCTACAAATAAATATGCAAATAAATATGCAAATAGCAAAAGGCACCTTTCTTACTCACAGGGAGTAATGAATGGAAAGGGATAAATGCTGTGGTAGTTAGGTTGGAACTGGAGGTACTGATGTCAGTTTACATTTTTAAATATTTATAAATTAGATAGATATAAAATGAATATCAATGTGTGTGTTTAGGTATACGTTCACATACATATATATTTATGTTTATACGCATATTCCCTGGTTCTGCTCACTGAGACAGCCTGGGGGCAGCAACACTGCGGCAGTAATGAGCACAGCTGGCACCCAGATCTTGGTTTCTAAATCCATCCTCCACTGAAAGGAACCAGAGCTCCTCGGCAAATGGCTGATTTCAGGCTGGCCCAGGGAAACACATGATAAGCCTGGAATATCTTATTGTGCCAGAAAATGACAGAAATATTTAGGCTGAGGACATGTGGGGAGGATATAGGAGGCAGCTTAAAGGAGTTTCCACTGGCCAAGTGTCAGACAAATTTCGACATCATACATAACGATAATGGAGTATTGTCCATGGAATAAGATAAGAAATCTCAAGTCCACACAGATATAAATATATCATGAGAGAAGAAAATGTTTCTTTACAGTATAATGTCAGCTAATCAATGAAGAATGATAGAATTAAAACCACTGTTTGGCAATCGTTATAGCAATAATTAATTCATTGGAGAATCATAAATGGATGCTAAAATTAGTAAGAGTTTGATAAGAAATGGGATATTCACATAACCTCAAAATGCCTCCTCATAAAATACACAGTGATCCCCAAAAGAAAAATAGTAATCACTAAATTCTACTCCTGAAACTATTACACTATACATTTAAATAAAAACTTGGAGAGGGGGAAGGAAAAATAGTAACTTTTCAGAGGAGGAACCTGCCAGGTACCACCCTAATCAAGGGAATAAAGTTGTCATCTTCAGGAATGGGGCAAATGGAAACTGTGTGCTGCCCCTGAAGAAGCAATGAAGAGAACACACCCGCCCCTCTCCATGGTATTCCTGCAAAAATGTGTAACACGAGTCTGGGTGGTGCAGTGGGTTAAGTATCTGACTCTTGATTTTGGCTCAGGTCATGATCTCAGGGTCATGAGATGAGCCCCATGTGGCAAGCTCTGTGCTCAGTGGGTCTGCTTGTCCCTCTCCCTCCCTGTCTACCCCTTCCCCTGCATGCACATGCTCTCTCTCTCAAATGAATAAAATCTTTAAAAAAAAGAAAAAAAACATTAGATAAATCTTAATTGAAAGAATACTACAAAATAACTGGCTTATAATTTTTTAAAAGATTTTATTTGTTTATTCATGAGAGACACACACACAGAAAGAGAGAAAGAGAGAGAGAGAGAGGCAGAGACACAGGCAGAGGGAGAAGCAGGCTCCCTGCAGGAAGCCCCATGTGGGACTTGATGCTGGGACTCCGGGATCACACCCTGAGCCAAAGGCAGATGCTCAACCGCTGAGCTACCCAGGCGTCTCTGGCTTATAATCTTAAAAAAAAAAAAAAAAAAAAAAAGTCACGTTCATAAAAGTCAAGTGGAGATTGCAGAACTGTTCTGGACTGAGGATTAGCAGGGAGTAATGCCTCAAGGTGCAGTTCCCAATGGGGCTGGCTCAGCTGTGGTGATGTAGGAGGGGTCTCCCCTTCCTAGGAAATGCACACTGACAGATTTAGGGAAACCTGAGCCTCAGGTCAGCAAGTCACTGTCAAATGGTTCAGGACAAAAAGTTCTTTGTAGTCTTCTTGCAAAACTTTTTCTGGAATGTGTTTTGTCGTTACAAATGTCACGTGTGCCCAGGAGTCTATAAAAATGATCTCATTCATTTGATCCTCAGAGCAAATGGCTTAAGTTCCCCCCTCCCCTCCCCCCGAACTTGAGGGACGACAGAAATGATGGCCGCAGCTCAACCAAGCAGCTGGGGCAGAGGGGCTTCAGCCAGGGTTGTGCCCTCCTTTGAGGTCATTCAAGAGCAGGGCTTTGCAGGGGGAGCAGGGTACCAGCTGAACTCCTTCCTCCGAAGGTAAACAATCCTGAAGCCGGAAGAGCCCACTGACCTACAATGTCAGGGAGGACGGTCCTACTTTCACAGAGGGCCCACGTAGGGGATGTGATGGGGCCCAGGCTCCTGGCCAGAGGCCCCTGTGTGCCCCGGGGTGGCCCGGAGGTGCCCAGGCTGGGCCCAGGCCCACCACCAGCACCCGCAGGAGGCACTGTGGGGCTGAAGGCCCAGGGCCTGGCAGTGAGGAGTCCGGAGGAGAGCAGAACGCGTGTGGCCCCTCGCTCCTCACACCGGGCCTGGCAGAGGGGACAGATGGACAAAATGGCGGTCGTTTTGTGAGTGGTGAAAGGGGCCTCAGGTACTGGCTGGGGTGTGTGACTGGCTGGAGGTGACAGTGAACGCTTGTGTGTCCAGGTTCTCCTGAGTCTAACTGGAAGGAGGCTCTGACCAGACTGGGCCTGGTCCTAACGATGGTCTGAAGAGAGGGCTTGGCCAGAGACAAGACGCCAGGGAGAAACAAGGAACTGGGTTTTAACGCGAAAAAATAAATCGACGTGTGTATTAGAATAGGAGGAACAAACGATTGTTGAAAAACATTTTAAACTGAAAATAAACAGAACTACCTCTCCTGCTCCGGCCTTAACCTACTCCCCCGAGATAACCAGTGTTAAGTTCTGAATCAGACGCAGGAAGAGACACAGCCGCCCCTCCCGTCAACCCTGCTTCGCTCCCCAGCCTGTGGGTCCCACACAGGCTGCAGGTGGACAACCCCACAGGATAGCCTCGGCCTGTTCTCCTGCCACCAACTCCATCAGGGAGATACGTGTCCCCAACCTGCATACTAGGAAGCTGAGGTCAGAGGAAGGAAGGGACTTGTCCAAGGTCACACATCCGAGTCCTTGCTCCTGCTGCAGCCGCCTTCTTTCACCGCAGAGTGACCTCTGCTCAGGGAAAGAGCCAGTCTGGAGCCAGGTGGGGGCTGGGGTCCTCCTGGGGCCCTTTCCAGGGGTAGGGGAGCTGCCTGACTGAACTGGTTCTGCCCTAATAAAGGTCTGCTTGTCGCAGCCTGCTCATTCCGTCTTTGTTTACAGTGCCTCCACACAAACACACTTGAGAACTTCGTGGGAACATGAGGGGCCGGAAGGCAGGATGCTAGCTGGAGGGCGGACAGGGCCTGCCCCTCCACCTACATGGGATGGGGCCTGTCTCCCTTCCCTACGCCTCTGGCCTTCAGTTTCCCCAAACCCCTTTTCACGGGGCAAAGAGGAACCTATTATTGTCTCTTGCTGCCTTGGAAGAAAAATAGCAAAAATCAGTTCATTTTGGGGGCGCCTGGGCAGCTCAGTCGGTTGAGAATCTGCCTCTTAGTTTCGGCTCCAGTCATGCTCTCAGGGTCATGGGATCGAGCCCCGCACTGGGCTCCACGCTCAGTGGGGAGTCTGCTTGAGATTCCCCCTCTCCCTCTGCCTCTCCCTTGCTCACATGTGTGAACTTTCTCTCTCTCTCAAATAAATAATCTTTAAAAAAATCATTTCATTTTTGTCCAGAAAATGTACCAAGCTTCTGAGACACGCTACCTACTTTCTTTTATTTGAAAAATAGTTATCAGGGGTACCTGGGCGGCTCAGTGGTTGAGCGTCTGCCTTTGGCTCAGGTCATGATCCCGGGGTCCTGTGATCGAGTCCCGCATCAGGCCTCCCACAGGGTGCTTGCTTCTCCCTCTGCCTATGTCTCTGCCTCTCTTTCTGTGTCTCTCATGAATAAACAAACAAACAAAATAAATTTTAAATTTATTTATTTATTTATTTATTTATTTATTTATTTATTTATTTATGAGAGAGAGAGAGAGAGAGAGAGAGAGAGGCAGAGACACAGGAGGAGGGAGAAGCAGGCTCCATGCTGGGAGCCTGATGTAGGACTCATCCAGGGACTCCAGGATCACGCCCCAGGCCGAAGGCAAGCACTAAACTGCTGAGCCACCCAGGGATCCCCACAAATAAAATATTAAAGAGTAAAGAAAAAGATACTCTTTACTTAAAAAAAAGGAAAAGAAAAATAGTTATCAAGTGCCAGCTAAGTGCTTTCTGGGCATTCTGTATCCTTTATTTCTTTTAATTCTCTCATGACTTTATAAATAGGTCTGTTGTCACCTCCATTTTGCAGATGAGGAAACTGAGGCATGGAAAGTCTAAGCGATATGCCTCTTCCCCTCCAAGAGCTTAAAAAGAGATAATAAAATTCCATTTTTGGAAACTCACAGCCTCTGAGCTGCAACCACAGATTCTGACCCCTTGGAATGCACCAAGCCCTAAATAGGAAACTCTTGAATTTTTTTTTCCAGAAGTTCCAGAGCCAACTGGGTACCAACACAGCTTCCAGGAAAAGGCACTCAGGAGCTGCCCAAGGGCTGGGAGCGGGGAGGGAGCTGAAGAGCCCATGGAAGGTGCCGCCCACAAGCAAGTCAAGGTCATTAAGAACAGCAGCCAGGTAGGGCAGTTCTTGAAGAAAACCTCATAATCCAATGATGGAAAGGCAGTGTGGGCTTGAGAACGGGATCCAGCCTAGGCGTGTTTACAAAAATGCAGTCTTTGAAGGAGAAATAAACATTTTTTTTTTAAGTCTAGTACTCTTAAAATTTGATTGTTGGGGCGCCTGGGTGGCTCAGCGGTTGAGCATCTGCCTTTGGCTCAGGTTGTGATCCCGGGGTCCTGGGATCGAGTTCCGCATCAGGCTCCCCATGGAGGAGCCTGCTTCTCCCTCTGCCTGTGTCTCTGCCTCTCTCATGAATAAATAAAATCTTTTTAAAAAATAAACAAAATGTGATTGTCTTGGGAAATGGGGGACCTCTGGGGTCAGAACTGTAGGGTCAAAGGTATGAAGTGTTTTATTCAGATAGCCTTCGTTTCAAATCCCAGCTCCAGCCCTCATTAGCTGTGAGATCTTGGACAAGTCACTTAATGTCTTGGACTTGCTGCCTCCCTGTGCGTAAGGCCAGTTTGTCATAACCTCCATCTCGAGGCAGCTTGCAGGAGTAAATCGACATTTTCTACCTAAGAACAGGCTGTTTACACAAGTTGCTGTTTTTTTTGTTTTTTGTTTTTTTGTAAAGGTTTTATTTATTTATTCATGAGAGAGAGAGAGAGAGGCAGAGACACAGGCAGAGAGAGAAGCAGGCTTCATGCAGGGACCCCGACGTGGGACTTGATCCTGGGTCTCCAGGATCTTGCCCTGGGCCAAAGGCAGGCGCTCAACCGCTGAGCCACCCAGGGATGCCCAAGTCTGCTCTTTTTTGAGTCCAAATAGATCAGGGAAGTTTTAAACTTCCAGTTCCTGGATGTGGTGCCTCTGAGTACAAGTGCGAGCTGGTCTCTCCAAATTTAAAAATCTGGAATCTCTCATCTTCCCTGCAGATATGTTATCTCCTGGGCATCTTTTCCCAAAAATGTTTTGTCAGTGTAGTGAGCCTGTTGGGACCCCCACCCCCACCCCCAAGCCAGGCCTCAGTGTGCCCTTTCTCTGATGCTGGTGCATTTGAAGAGGCCTTGAACCCTGAGTGACAGGGATAGGTGTGCTTTGTTTTGGCGGCTTAGCACTCGGGCTGTCTGCCAGGGGCTGTGGATGAGCCAGCGAGTGGGAATCTGCCTTCCTCCTCTCCAGAAGTCCTGAAGGCTCACCTGTCCCGAGCAGTGAGAACGCCACGGTAGGATCCAACTGCATGGCCTGTCGAGTCTTGCTCACCCAGGGCAGGGAGTCCAGGCAAGTGCGCTACAGAAGTTGGGATGTGGTCCCAGCCAGGGACCCTGCATCCAGCAGGTGCAGACCCACACCACCCGGCCTTTGGGCTACATGTCTGGGTAGTGGGGCCAGCCACACAGCCTCCCTGGCCCTCCAGCTACCTGACAGTCTTCAGGAAATTCTGCCGATATTAGCCAGAGCCGGTTTTGACATTTGCAAACCGAGATCCTCTGCTGACAACCAGTTTCAGCAGTGGCATCTCCCGCCTCTCTGCCTTCAAGCGCTCAAACTCCTGCCTTCTCCTTACTTTGGGCCAGTTGTGCCCACACCGATGCCCACCCTCCAGCACACACTCTCAGCGTCCCCATGTTCTGTCCCTTTCTGCACGTCTAATGGTCGCTGGTTGATAGGCCCAATATTTTCCACTTACCTCCTGATGAAAAGACATTCATTCCATCTGCTCGGGCACTACCTGCACGTTTCGTCATTTATTTTCTGCCATTTGGTGTTACTTCCTTTGGAACTCTGAGCCTCTGTTTACTAGCACTTCGAATGCTTACTGCTTTTGCATGTGTTGGCTGTGGAAACAGTCTGCCTTGGGAACAGCAATAACCTCAACAAGATGTAAAACAGCAATCAGACCAACTAAACATTGTCTGCTTTCTTTTCTTTTCTTTTCTTTTCTTTTCTTTTCTTTTCTTTTCTTTTCTTTTCTTTTCTTTTCTTTCTTTTCTTTCTCTTTTCTTTTCTTTTTTCTTTTCTTTTCTTTCTTTCTTTCTTTCTTTCTTTCTTTCTTTCTTTCTTTCTTTCTTTGTTGTTGTTGTTGTTGTTGTCTGCTTTCTGTGATCAGATGTGTTAAGTGAAAAGACATTACTCCTTCCAGGTTGGCTGCTCCCTTTACACCCATCCCTTGACACCATTGCGGATGGCAAGTGGAATTAACGATATTTAATGAAATACTGCACCTAAGCCACAACTGAAGTATTTAGTGGTAAAGGGGCATTAGGTCTGCAACTGATTCTCAAATTATGCTGATATTAAAAACTCAGAGGAAAGACAAAAACGCTAAGGCAAACACAGCAAAGTGCTGTGGACCAACGAGTCCCCAAGCCCTCTGACACCCGTCACTGGCAGGAGGACGGGGGGTTTGGTTCTGAGCTAACTGGGAGCATTCATAAAAGGCAAGATCCCAAGAGGGACCTCTCTGATGCCTCTGACTGTGTTTGTTAACTGGGAAGGCCGCGTGGACCCACAGATACCAGGAGCACCAGTAACATCGAGCCCCACCCCGAGGGACACAGACTCAGGGCAAGAGAGACGCAAGCATTTTCTGACCCTCTCGATGTGTGACCTCAGCCTGTCCTCCCTTTGGCCACAAGTGGAGTTTGGGGCCTGGGGTACCAGCAAGCCATGGGGGGGGGTGGGGGAGGAGGTGGCTGACTCTGCACCCAGCCCTGCCCGAGAGACTGGGTGGTTTGGAACCAGGCTGCATGGCCCTCAGCAAGGGGCCAACTATTAGTCCCACGTGGCCCTCTCCATGGGCTGGAGGGGCCGAGGACTCCTTGGCCGCTGGTCCCCAAGGTCCAGCTATAAGGCCTGGGCCTCCTGCACTGTGGCCAGTCTCCCCACAAGTTTGTGTGTTCCTTCTTCTCACTGGAGCGCAGCTCTCCTGCCCCAGGTTGTTGGGGGACCTTGCCCTTCCAAGCCCTGCTGAGAAAGCTCTTCTGTCCTTCAGCTTCCACCCCAGCCTTGACTCCTGCCAGCTTTCTAGTATCTTCCAGAGAATTCCGAGCATAGTTACAGGTACCATTTCTTGAGTGTGTCAACCTAGGTGTTTTATTTATTTTATTTTATTTTTTTAAACTTTTATTTATTTATGATAGGCACACAGTGAGAGAGAGAGAGAGGCAGAGACACAGGCAGAGGGAGAAGCAGGTTCCATGCACCGGGAGCCCGACGTGGGATTCGATCCCGGCTATCCAGGATCGCGCCCTGGACCAAAGGCAGGCACCAAACCGCTGCGCCACAGCGATCCCCCTAGGTGTTTTAAACCCACATTATCTCACTTAATCCTCACAGCATCCTGAGTGACAGGTCTGTTCTTGCTGTTTTACAGACCCGGGGTTTGGAGTGCAAAGTGACTCATCTACGGCCACACAGCCAGCTTGTGGTAGTATGAGCAAGAATTCTCGTCCAGGCCTCACTTTCCCTTGCCTTCCTTTGCCTTCTCCTTGGGAGTGTGCTAGTCTCTATGAACAGATCCAGGCTTGGGGGCTGGGGGAGTGTGGATGGGCACACACAAGCTGCATAGTTTACTGGGTGGAGTGCAATCCGTACTCTGGAGGGGCTCAGGCCTTTTCTCTTCTCTCTCCTGGCCATGCCCTGGCCCGGGTCCAGCCAAGCAGAGCCAGGTGAGCAGTGCTGACTTGGGGAGGTTCCTAGGTCAGCATGGCAACTCTCTCTCCTCCAGATGTTTGCTGTACCCAGCTCTCCATGTTTGCTGAGCCTGATTACTGGTGGGTCTTGGGCTGTCCCCATTGCCTAAGCTACAGAGCAGTTCCTCCCTCCCATCCAATGCCTCTGTGTCCCCAGACTCATCTCATCCTCCTTGTCTGGTCTCTATAGGCAGTTGAGCAGGGTGACAGGGTGGGGTGGGGGCTTCTAGGTGAACAGTGAATGTTCCAGGAGCTGCTCGGGTGGTGCTGGTGAAGACCTGGCTCAGGGCAGCTGTCCTTCTGGGGCTCTCAGGAATCAGCAGGTGAGGAAGGGCTATGGGGCCAATCACATACTTCAGGCTCATGAGCCCTGCACAGACCCCAGGACCTGAGAGGTCTCCCAAGTGGCTCTGTGGGCCCCAGAGGCCCTCCCTTGGCAGATGTGCTGTTGTGGAGAGTTGGGGCCTTAACACCCGGGTCTGGGCAGCAGCCAGGTTCAGGAGACTGAATTATATACCCAGGAAACCTAGGAGGCGTTTGTTACAGGCTTCACCCTGCAGGCATCCCCAGTAACTATGTCCTGGAGATACTTGCTCGGGATAGAGCAGAGAGGCAGCAGGATGTCCTCGGGTTCTGATGGGACATGCCACCATGGTGGTCTTGAGCTCAACCTGGGGCACCCAGGGCCCTCTGAATAGTGCAGGGACAGCCCAGCCTTGATAGCCACAGCACCTCTCTTTTTGGGGGACTATCCTTTATTTAGCTTGCCACGGTCTCTGATTGTTGTTAATGCTGTGAATGGTGCACCCAGCTGTAAGAGTTCCTGATTGGTGGAGCCATTCTGCCTCTTTAAGGCAGAAATGGGTCTTCTGGGATCCCTGGGTGGCGCAGCGGTTTAGCGCCTGCCTTTGGCCCAGGGCGCGATCCTGAAGACCTGGGATCGAATCCCACATCGGGCTCCCGGTGCATGGAGCCTGCTTCTCCCTCTGCCTATGTCTTTGCCTCTCTCTCTCTCTCTCTGTGTGACTATCATAAATAAAAATAAAAATTAAAAAAAAAAAAAGAAATGGGTCTCCTCTTCCCCCTTCTTTCTTGGGCCCCCGAGCACCTCCAAGGGTTCCCCAGTGGGTCTCAGGATGCTCCGAGTGTGTGCATAGTGGTGCGTGTATATGTGAGTGTGACCCACGGATGGGGGCAGGTGTCAGCAATGCTTCTGCTAAATGCTGCCTGTGACCCCATGGTGAACTCTTTCTCAGGGGGGCCACCTACCCCTCATTGTTCCTCTGCTGTATGCTATGATAGCAGCCCAGACCTTGAAGGTTCAGTCATCTGGAGTTGAGGACTTAATTCTCAGGGAAGTCCCAGAATCCTTTTCCCCAAGGACATGTGGACCATCTGCCCCTGCACTGCTCACAACCTCTCCCTGTGCCTGGGCTTGTGTTTACATGTGGAGTTCCTGGGAAGGCAGGCCCGGTGGAGGCTCTGAGAGGGTACGACTCCCAGTCCCCAAGGCCAGACAGTGACTCATGGGTGGGGGTGGAGGCTGTAGGGAAATTTGGGGGGAACAAAGTCACACTTCCAGTTGTCATTACGTAGCCTTTATTGAGTGCTGGCTGCACGCCAACCCGGTGCTAAATCTTCGCTGGGCAACCTCAAGGCACTCATGGTTACACATGCTACAGGAAGCAGAACTGAGGCACGGTGGGGCTGATCTCCTCCTATCCACACTGCTGACCAGCCACCTTCCTGGGTGCTAAGGCTTTGTACCTAACCCCTCCCAGTGCTCGTCAAAGTATGCTTCTGGGGCTTGGGGCTCCCTGGAGGGTATTTGTCAAAAATGGGGGTTGCTGGGCCTGGCCCAGACTTATCGAATTGGACTTTGGGAAGAGGCCCAGGAGCCAACATTTTGGCCTGTAAGATCCATGTGTCTAGGCTCCCTAGAAAGTTCCTGTTAAGTAACTTCCAGCTAAGGAGCTGTTTGGAGGAGGGGGCGGGGCAGGGAAGGGGCTTCCTGCTTGGCTTTACTGTGTAGAGTTTCAGGGAGCAGGAGGAGGCTGGGATCCCTGCAATCAAGACTCTTCCCTACAGTCCCTCCTTCCCTGGAGAGCATCCTACCCTGGGGTGCACCAGATGGAAGAACACTTGAATGGATGAGAGGGAGGGCATTTGGGGGTGAAGAATATAGTGAGGGGGAGCCAGGAAGGCAAGTGGTGCATGGGGGTCCAGCCAGGCTAGACTTTGGTGTGTTCTTTTTCAGAAGGAAGTGTGTGTGTGTGGGTGTCCCTGGGAGGGTTTTCCAGCAGAGGAACGATGTCTCTGGGGGTTCAGGAGGAAGACTGGGCCCTGGGGGACAGACTGGGGGGAGAGTGGAGCTTCCCTGGCAGTCCTGGGAAGGACGATGGGAGGGGGCGGGAACTGCTGGCCTGGGACTTGGGGCCGAGGGAGGGAGAGGAGACCTCCCAAGCCTAGGAGGGGGATGAGACCCTTTGGGACACGTGAACTTTGAGGTGCGTCTGAAATACGGGACAGGAGGAGGCGGGGGCTGGAGAGGCTCCATAATAAGGAGGTAGGCTGAAAGGCAGCCCCCCGAGCCCCGGGTGGGAGCTGGGCGCGGGAGCCACACCTGTCGCGCGCACTCCATCTTTCGGGGGCTCAGTCTTCTCCTGTGTAAATGGGTTGTGGTGAGGATCCCCTAGTGGTGCTCCCGGAGCGTCCCGTCCCGGAGGGCGGCTTGGAGAGGGGCGCTCTCTCGGAGCGCGCGTGCGGCCGGCGGCGGCGTCTGGGGCCCGGCTGCGGCGCGAGCCCCGCCCCCTGGTGGCGGTCCCTTTCGGGGCAGCGGGGCCACCGGCGGGCGGGGCGTCGGCGCGGGCTACTTGGGGGCCGGCACCGTCTGTCCGCCAGTCGGCCGGCTCCCGGCGCCGCGTCTGGTCGTCGGTCTCGGCGGAGCGCATGGTAGGGCCACGGGCGCCGCGGCCGGCGGGGCGCGGGCGGGGGGCGCGGGGCGGGGGGGGCCGGGGGTCCCGTCCAGGCGCCCCACCTCTCGGGGGCCTCGCAGCCGCCGGGTTACTTCTGGCTTTTTGCGGGACGCGGGCGCTGCCACCCTTCCCGGGGCGCAGGAGTCCCTGGAGCATCCCCGGCTCATCCCCGCCTCATCCCCGCGGCCCCGCAGCCTGGGAGTCGGGGGTGAAAATGCCCCTCCAGGCCCAGAATGCGGGGATCAGGTGTGGGACCGGCAAGGAGGCTGGGGGAGACCTCGGGGTGGAGGTGCTGGGGAGGAGAAAGATATTCAGGATTCAGAATTCTTGGGGTCTGGGAGAGAAAAGGACCCAGAAAGAAAGCTGAAGGGTGGCTGCACAGGCAACGGGCGCCAAGCCCCTACTGAGAAGAGGCAGTGGAGCTGAAGGAACAGTGAGCGGGTCCAGGAACCGAGCCTGAAAACCCACAGTTGCTCCGAGGACAGGGGTTGGGGTGGGGGTGGGGTGGGGTGGGGGGGCTTGGCCAGAGGGCTAAGGAGGACGGTCCCCAGATCCTGGCCTGTCCCACCAAACCACCTGCCCTGCCAAATCTTGTTTCAGTCCCTGCCCCATCTCCCTCGGACTGTTGTTTGTTTTTAAAGATTTTATGTTATTTTCTTTTTATTTTTTTAAAAAAGATTTTATTTATTTATTCATGAGAGATACAGAGAGAGAGGCAGAGACACAGGCAGAGGGAGAAGCAAGCTTCCTCTGGGGAGCCTGATGCAGGACTCGATCCCAGGACCCCGGGATCAGGACCTAAGCCAAAGGCAGATGCTCCACCACTGAGCCACCCAGGTGCCCTGTTATTTTATTTTTTTAAAAAAATTTATTTATTTATTTGAGAGGGAGAGAGAGAATACTAAGTAGACTCCCCACTGATAGAGGAGCCTGAAATAAGGCTTGATCTCAAGACTCTGAGATTATGACCAAAGCCAAAATCAACAGTAGGTAGATTAAAGACTGAGCCACCCATGCTCCCTTAATATTTTACTTTTATTTTTTTTAAAGATTTTATTTATTTATTCATGAGAGAAAGGGGGGGGGGGGCAAAGACACAGGCTGAGGGAGAAGCAGGCTCCATGCAGGGAGCCCGATATGGGACTCAATCCCAGAACTCCAGGATCACGCCCTGGGCGGAAGGCAGGTGCTAAACCGCTGAGATTTTATTTTTAAGTAATCTTCACACCCAATATGGGTCTTGAACTCATAACCCCAAGACCAAGAGTTAGTTGGGTGCTCTACTGACTGAGCCAGCTAAGCACCCTTCCCTTGGACTGCTCTTCCCTGCCATGTGGGAAGTAAGGATAATGTTACTATGCATTGATATTGCACACCTGAATTGTGGCAGGCACACCCTGAGAACTTTATATGTGTTCTCTCATTTAATCTTCACAGAAATCATGAGGTAAGCTTTGTGGACTCCCCCATTTTACAGATGTGTAGGCTGAGGTAGAGTGAAGAGATGTGATAGCTAGAGTGTAGCAGAGCTGCAACAAGGTTGCAGTGACAAGGTTGTCAAATATTTCAACCTTTAACAGTGCAGGTGATAGGAAACAGAAACAAGAATGACTTTTGGGTTAGCATTCTGGTTTTTAGCCCTTTTACCCCTTCACTTGAGCCCCACAGTGACTCAGTCCTCACTGTGAGGTGACTGATGACCAGCCTTTCTCTGGTCCCACGTTAGTACCTTTTGTAGATTAAATTGCTGGATCCTTACAATAAGGAAACAGAGAGGTTCCCATGCAAATGGTCACACAGCCCAGAACTGAGGAGGCTGGATTGGAATCCAGGCAGTTGCTTCCAGAGCCCTTGTTCTTGTTCTTGTTCTTGTTCTTGTTCTTTTTTTTTTTTTTTTTTTAAGATTTTATTTACTCATGAGAGATGCACAGAGAGAGGCAGAGACACAGGCAGAGGGAGAAGCAGGCTCCCCTCAGGGAGCCAGATGTGGGACTTGATCCTAGAACCCCAGCATCATGATCTGAGCCAAAGGCAGATGCTCAACTACTGAGCCACCCAGGCATCCCTTTTTTTTTTTTTTTTTAAGGTTTTATTATTTATTTGAGACAGGAGAGGGAGAGAGAGAGAGCACACACACAAGCAGGGGGAGGGGGAGAGATAAAAAGAGAAAAGAAGACTCCCCGCTGAGCAGGGAGCCTGTTGTGGGACTCTGTCCTAGGACCCTGGGATCCTGACCTGAGCTGAAGGCAGATGCTTAACCGACTGAGCCACCCAGGTGTCCCCAGACCCCTTGGTCTGAATAACCATACTGATGAGTTACTGCATGTTGTGCCCATTTTACAGATGCCCAAACTGAGTCCCTCTCCTGAAGTCCAGGGCTTGAAAGGGGACAGACCCAAGGGGAGACTGCTGACTGCAAAGCCCATGATCCAGAGGATCCATCCTTTATTCAAAGGCTTCAGTGGATCGTGGAAGCCCTGCTTTGTATCATTTTTAAGATGTACATTTTCATATCTCCAAAATTATTATCTACCTTATAAGAGATGAGAGGTTTTTAAATTTTTAAAGATTTTTTTTTAAAGATTTTATTTATTTATTCATGAGAGACACAGAAAGAGAGAGAGGTAGAGACACAGGCAGAGGGAGAAGCAGGCTCCATGCAGGGACCCTGACATGGGACCCGATTCCGGGTCCCTAGGATCACATCCTAGACCGAAAGCAGCGCTAAACAGCTGAGCCACCTGGGCTGCCCATTTTTTAAAGATTTTATTTATTTATTCATGAAAGACATACAGAGGCAGAGACATGGAGAAGCAGGCTTCTTGCTGGGAGCCGGATGAGGGACTCGATCCCTAGACCCCGGATCACTCCCTGAGCCGAAGGCAGATGCTCAACCACTGAGCCACCCAGGTGTCGTGGTTTCTTTTATTTCTTAGCAGGACATGAAATCATGTTTCTCGGGATCCCTGGGTGGCTCAGCGGTTTAGCACCTGCCTTTGGCCCAGGACATGATCCTGGAGGCCCCGGGATCAGTCCCACGTCGGGCTCCCTGCATGGAGCCTGTCTCTCCCTCTGCCTGTGTCTCTGCCTCTCCCTCTCTTTCATGAATAAATAAAATCTTAAAAAAAAAAATCATGTTAGTGTCGCTGGCCCCTTCGGTCTCCTGGATCCCCAGGGATTTCCGAGTGACTTTTCTGGGCATCTCTGTTCTGTTCCACAGGCTCCTCTCTGCTTCAATTGCTCCATCCTCCCCGGAGACACGTCCCCACGGGACGCGGGGAGCCTGGTGCCCTGCAATGGCAGTCGGGCGTTGGGGCTTTCTGACCCCGAGGACTTAAACCTCACCGACGAGGAACTGAGAATCAAGTACCTGGGGCCCCAGCAGACAGAGCTGTTCGTGCCCATCTGCATCACGTACCTGCTGATCTTCGTGGTGGGCGCCGTGGGCAACGGGCTGACCTGCGCGGTCATCCTGCGCCACAAGGCCATGCGCACCCCCACCAACTACTACCTCTTCAGCCTGGCGGTGTCGGACCTGCTGGTGCTGCTCGTGGGCCTGCCCCTGGAGCTCTATGAGATGTGGCGCAACTACCCCTTCCTGCTGGGCGCGGGGGGCTGCTACTTCCGCACGCTGCTCTTCGAGACGGTGTGCCTGGCCTCGGTGCTCAACGTCACGGCCCTGAGCGTGGAGCGCTATGTGGCTGTGGTGCACCCGCTGCAGGCCAGGTCCATGATGACTCGGGTGCACGTGCGCCGTGTCCTCGGAGCCATCTGGGGCCTCGCTGTGCTTTGTTCTCTGCCTAACACCAGCCTGCACGGCCTCCAGCAGCTGGAAGTGCCCTGCCGGGGCCCGGTGCCCCACTCGGCTGTGTGCACCCTGGTCCACCCCCGGGCCCTCTACAACCTGGTCGTGCAGATCACCACCCTGTTCTTCTTCTGCCTGCCCATGGCCACCATCAGCGTGCTATACCTGCTCATCGGGCTGCGGCTGCGGCGGGAGCGATTACTGGTGCTCAGGCCTGAGGCCAGGGGCAGGGCCGGGTCGCGCGACAGCTGCAGATTTCCGGGCTCGCAGGATCGGGGGCGGACACAGGTGACCAAGATGCTGTGTAAGTGCTGCTACCGGGAAGAGAGGCGGGGCCAGACCCTGGGGGGTGAGGCTAGAGCTTCCGGGACCTGGGGGCTGAGGGTCTGGGTTTCCGATGGAGGCTGAGTGTGAGGTCTGGAGTTACCCCCCCCCCCCTGCCCTGTGTGTGTGCACGCACGTGTGTGATTACTCTCTGAGAGACTGGTATCAAAGATAAATGGCAGTATGGGCCACATAATTTGTGGGGGCTGAGGCAAAATGCAAATTTGGGGTCCCCTGTTCAAAGATCATTATGACTGTCCAGAGAGCAATAGTCATTAAACTAAGCCCAGGGTCCTTCTAAGCTTGGAGGCCTGTGCAGATGGTGGCAGAGGGTGGCTCACCCATGCAGCTGGCATTGGCTCGTGGAATCAAACTCACAGACTGGGCAAGGGCATGTGGCTGGCTTCTGGGAGGGCAGAGCTGTTCGTGGGAGCTGGACCCTACAGGTCTCTCATCTTTGCTCCTAAACATCTCTTTGCTCCGAGGCCAAGGGCAGCCTGGGAAGCATAGCCATGGGCACAGAGTTCCTCTTTCTTGAGGAATGGCCCTCTTCTCTTAATGGCTGTTGAAACGTCCCAGGTAAGAATTCTGATTGACAGGCTTAGGTCATGGCCTGCTCCCAGGCCAGAGTGGCAGGATGCCGAGGTCTGTAGCCCCCACACGTAGAATCACATGCTGGGATCTGGGGGGAGCAGAGTTCCCCAGAGAAGGCGAGCAAGGTGTTGGAAGGGCAAGATGATAGGTTTCCTCCATGTAGTACCTGTGGGTCCTCGAGGACCGCGGGGATGACTGTTGTCTAAAAGAGGCTCATCAGGAGGTGTGTTTGTGAGGGTCAGTGTGCAGAGCACAGGAGAGTCAGGGCAGAGGTGTGGATGGGGGCAGGCCAGCTGGGTGGAGGCTCTGGGTCTTACTCTTCTCTAGATCCGGCCCTTTTTCAAAATCAGAGGCTCTGAGGAAGCCAGACTAAATGACACAAAGCCAATTCACGATTTCCTCCTCAACCTGACCCACCCTCGCAAGGCCTGAATCAGGTAGATGGACTGAGCCAGGGCAAGACAGAGGTAGTGAGACCTTGGTCAAAGCCATGGGATTATAGCCAGCTCACTGGGGACTGCCCTATTCCCAGAAAGAGACCCATTCTTCTTGTGCCCCAGTAAGTGTCCCAAAGCCAAGGCCACTTGTGCAGCTCCCTAAAGTGGACTGACCCCAGAGTTCCAAGCTTGCCTTTCAGCTCTGCCCTGTGAAGCCTGCCCTACAGACCCCCTGCCCCCTCTGCCTCTGCCTCCTACTCCTTTGCCCTGCAGGTACCAAGTCTGCTCAGCTGGGATGGCCCTCACCCTGGGAAGCTGGGGTGGTTCCTTCAGGGATGGTGCCTGGCTTGCTGGCCTGGGGCTCTGGCCTTCTCTCCCTCCCTCCCTCCTTCCCCCCAGCTTCACTTTCAGAGGGCCATGGGCTGGGGATGTGGGCTAGGGATGTTGTAAGCAACATCCTGATGGAAATCCCAGATGATGAGGGAAAACCGTGCTGGGGTGTGGTGGGGAAGGCACTGGCAGGGGAAGATAGGCAGTTGGAGAAGCAAACACAAGAGATAAGAAACAAAAATCAAGGCAAGCCCGATGACAGGCATGACTGGTTGACACTACAGCTGAAGGGAAGCTCTGGGAAGCTGGGTGACGTCTTAGCTAAGAGTCACCTAGTTCCAGACTCTTGTGATGGGAGAGCCAGACTGGGCCAGCTTGGCTCACGTGCCCACACCTGGTCCAGTTGACTGTGGCTGGGAGTAGGGCAGGGGCCCACTGCCCAGGCAGTGACAGTGGTGAGACCAGCCTTCCTGAAGGGTGTGCTGAGGCTAGGGTGGGCAAACTTCCAGAACCTTCCAGATGGACAGTGGGCGTGGGTGGCAAGGTGAGAATGACCAGACTACCGTGAAGCCCAGGGAAGGCAGTCTGGCAGGCACACAAGTCTCCCTTCTGTGCCCCCACAGTTGTGCTGGTCGTGGTGTTTGGAATCTGCTGGGCCCCCTTCCACATTGACCGCCTCATGTGGAGCTTTGTGTCCCACTGGACCGAAGGCCTGCACCTGGC
Organism: Canis lupus dingo; assembly: GCF_003254725.2. Lineage (NCBI taxonomy): Eukaryota > Metazoa > Chordata > Mammalia > Carnivora > Canidae > Canis > Canis lupus. The sequence goes on along the minus strand of NC_064267.1, from coordinate 43,510,644 downwards.
CTTCCAGTACGTGCACGTTATCTCCGGCAGTCTTCTTCTACCTCAGCTCGGCCATTAACCCCGTGCTCTACAACGTCATGTCAAGCCGCTTCAGGGAGACTTTCCAGGAAACCCTGTGCTTGGGGACTCAGTGCCGCTACCACAGGCCCCGCCACAGCTCAAGCCTCAGCAGGGTGACCATGGGCAGCACCCTGTGTGACCTGGGCTCCCCGGGCACCAGGGCCCAGCCTCTGTTGGAGAATGGTGGCCGAGAGGGGCTGCAGGAGACTGACCCCTTCTGAGTGGAGCCTGGAAGCAGCTTCAGCAAGAGAGACCAGAGTGCCACATGCGGTTCTGGAAGGGGTACTCACCCTCCTCCGCTGGGATGTCTTCTCAAACTGTCCCCCTTTGTGTCCCATCCCCACTTCGGCCTATAAACTCTGACCAGCACCTCAGTGACTCCTGCCCCCATCCAAGTTTTTGGAAGGGATACAAGCCTGCTCTCTGCCCCCCAGAGCCGTGGGCCTGCAGGTAAAGTCCTTCTTCTCCAGAACCAAGGCAGCTAGTTAAGTGGCAGAGCAAGCCTCCATCTGGGGTCTCCCCCACCCCACCCCTAGTTTCTGAAATGTTTTTGTGGGGCCCCACCGTTCCTTCCCATTTCTCGTTGAGATCCTGCAGGTTCTGGCCCATTCTGGCACTCTCCAGCTCTTGGCCTGTACTTGGGGACCCCTGTCAACCTGACCCTCCGTGGCCCTCACGCAGTCAGCACATTCTGCTCTGGATCTCCACCTGGTGGAGTGGCTGGGCCACAGGGGTGCCAGGGATCCGGGGGACCTGGTTCCAGTCTCAGCCCTGCTGCTACCACCTTGCAGCGTGGCATCACCTTCGCAAGCCTTGGTCCCTGGTCTGAAAAATAAGAGGCCCTGACATTCTACGGTGTCACACTTTGGCACCTTACCTGTGGTCTTCTGAGCATATGCATCAGTCAGTGCTTGTAGCAAAACTGTCAGAAAACCTTAGATCAACAAAGGCAGAAATTACTCTCTACTTCCTCACCACCCCGTGACTCCTGCTCTGTCCCTGACCTCTGTGTCTCCCCCAGCCCCTGCACTGAAAGCCACTCCGGGCATGTTCTTTGCTTGACACCGACTGAGGTCTGGCGAGTGAGCGGAGACCCCTGCTCGGCTCTGTCCTTGCCTCCCTGTGAGCTGGTTTGGGGCCCTGAGGTGAGCAGAACCCAGGGCCTGGCTGACCAGAGGGTTCCAGAGACAAGAGACACGAGCCAACCAAGGGCAAGGAGTGACCCTGTGAGGACAGTTTTGTTTGGGGCTCAGTGAGGTGAGAAGAGACAGCGACCAGTCCCTTGTGTCCTGAAAACAGAGTCCCATCCCAAATGGGGGGCTGAGGGGCAGTGGTCAGGATCCACTCAGTGGCTGGAACTTGACCTGCTGCAAGTCCGCGAACCCTGTCCCCCTTCCGAGAGGAGACTCCTGTGAAAGGACCGCTGGTCCCCTTGGTGGGGTGCTGAGGGTGCCCCGGGTGGAGGAGGCAGCGGGTCTGTCGTCTGGGTCCCCCTTGCCTGCAGACCCTTCCTAGCTCAGGACCCGGGTCCCCTGCCCGTGAAGTGCAGAGATTGTACAAGGTTGCACATAATGTTCTGGAGTGTTCAAATTCAATTGTAAAAATAGCAAATGCTCTTTGAAGAAAACTTGGAAAGTGCAAATAAGCAAAAATGAAAACAATTTAAAATAGTTAAAATCCACCCTTGCTGGGGCTGGTGGGAGAGAGACATGGGGAGTTGTTCAATGGGTATAGAGTTTGTTTTGCCAGATGAAAAAATTCTGGAGACTGGTTGCACAAGAGTGTGAATGTACTTCATGCTGAACTATAATACACTTATGTGGTTACAAGGATGTCTCATGCTATGTATTTTACCATAATTCAGATGGGGACTTGTGAAAAGAAGCAGTGCAGCAAGCAGGCCCCTGCAGTGGGTCCCCGGAGCCCAGGGGTGGTGAGGCGGTGGGGGGGGGGGACACCTAGATCCCCGACTCCAGGCTGCAGTTGTTCCCAGAGACTGTCAGAGATGACTTAGGGGCCTGAGGAGCTCGGGTCAGTGTGCATCTAGGAGAGGCCCGCTGGGTGCCCAGGAGCACCGGGCTGACTGGGAAAGTGGGGACAGGAGCTGTCAGAAGGTGTGGCTCCCCTCAGTGTGGAGTGGATGCCTGTCTCTCAAGTGCCTCCGCAGCATGTTGGTGGGTAGGTCCCATTTGTCATGGGTCACCAGTTGCCATGGAAGATGGAAACTGGTAGCTCTGGGCTCAGCCCTGGAGAAAAAGGGATGGAGGCAGAAAGGCCAGCCAGCAGGATCCCCCTCTTTTGGATGGGGAAGCAGAGTCCCCTGCAGCACCGGTCAGGGTGGGGGCGGCATTCCCATGAGCGCCCAGTGCTACTCCCAAGCCAGGAGTCCCCCACTCTTCCTAAGTGTCTGGTGCATCTGGGGCTCGAGTCACTTCTACTCCCAGCTGCAGTCACCTGCATCCTTCTTTCTCCTGGGTTCAAGAATGGGGGGCTCTCTGCGCTTCCCATCTGTTCTAGTCTTGGCATTCTCTAGGGTGGCATCGAAGGCCACAAGGATGTGCCTCTGCCTCCCTGGTTTCAGCTCCTGATCCTTCCTGCAGTCCTGGAGACCTCTCCTCCACCCCAGTGCTGGGCCCCTTGGTTACATCCTCACTCCCAGGAGTTCCAAGAATTTTTCCATTTCAGGAAGTGTGAACTCTTGACCATGACTGCCTCCTTCCTGCTCTGCTACCCCGATGATACATTTTTCGACTTCATCCAGCCTTCCTTATTCCTGACTGCTCTGCTTTCCCCCAAGCCATCCTCGCCTCCTTCCTGATGGGTCCTACGTCCCGCGGTCCATCACACGCAACCTTCTTGGCTAGTATCTCTTCTGAGAGCCATGGTGAACATACTGGAATCATCCTTCTCAGAAAAAAGGTTTATTTTCTCTGCGAATTTGAGTCCCAAGATTAGTCTCGACAACAAAGCTGCATTTGTCCACCCTTCCTTCTGTTAAGTATCTACTCAGAAAACATAAAGGACACAGCACTTGCCACCTATTTCAACCTCATCTTGTACGCTTAGAGTCTTCCTCTCTTCCCCATGCTCCCTTCTAATGGATCTACCAAGTTTTCTTTCCCAGGTTTTCCATGTAGAGAGGAGTTGCCTTTCCGGGGGGGCCCTCTGGCATTTGCACTCCATTCGCAGGGTGTGTGTGTGTGTGTGTGTGTGTGTGTGTGGCGGGGAGAAATCCCTCAGTGTGTGACTCTCATTGGAGACCAAGCCCAGCCCCCCACTACAGAAGCTGAAAGGCTTCCAGTCACTTTCCACCACTTACGTCACCGTGTGGCCCATGACTTGTACTCAGGCAGCTGGATGATCCGACATGAGACTCCTGTCCAGAGCAGTGATACTAAGACCCATGACAGCAGGGGCAGACGTGTCCAGGACCACAGTGCTCACAGCAGTGTCCCATCAGGACTGTTCCTGGGCCTTCTGCCACCAGCCTCCCCTGGTTTCTGCCCAGTTTCTCTGCCAGGTTTTCCGGCCTTCCTGTTGATGTTCTGAGCTGCCAAGAGCTTTTCAATAAACTCCTTTTCTGCTAGAGTTGGCCAGAGTTGTTTGCTGTTGTTTGCAACTAAGAACCTTAACAGATTCATCTGTTTATTGGTTTGAAGGTTATGCATTGTTTGTTTTACTAGTGGTTATCTTTACACATTTCTAAGATAAGCATATATTATCTAAGATAAGCATATATTGATTTGTTAAAATCCCAAACTACAGTCTGTAATACTTCATAATCATTGTCATTCTATCTTACTGTTTTAAAACTATCTTTGGTTTTTCAAAATTTATTTATTTTTAAAGATTTATTTATTTGAGGGATGCCTGGGTGGCTCAGCGTTTGAGTGTCTGCCTTTGGCTCAGGGCGTGATCCCAGGATCCTGGATCAAGTCCCGCATTGGACTCCCTGCAGGAAGCCTGCTTCTCCCTCTGCCTAGGTCTCTGCCCCTCTCTGTGTCTCTCATGAATAAATAAATAAAATCTTAAAAAAAAAGATTTATTTATTTAAGAGAGAGTATGAGCGGGGAGGGGCAGAAGGAGAGGGAGAGAGAATCTCAAGCCGATTCCTCACTGAACGCAAGCTGGATGTGGGGCTTGAGCTCATGACCCTGAAATCATGACCTGATCCAAAACCAAGAGTCAGACACTTAACTGACTGAGCTACGCAGGCACTCCTATCTTTTTTTTTTTTTTTTTTTTTTTAAGACAAGGAAGATGAAGACAGGTTTAAGGAATTTGATCCTAGAAACATTTACATTTACATTTTTCTAATAAACCTCTTCAGCACAAGAAAAGAACTTGAGTGTGCTTCTACTGACAAAGCAGTAGGGTGTAGAGGTGGTGAGCAAGGACTCTGGAACTAGGCTGCTCGGGTTGGAATCTGCGCTCAGCCACTAACTACCCTTAAAAGTCAGAATGGCCTTTGGCCAAAGTCTGACTGGACTGAGAGGTATTGACATTTCTAAACAAAGAATGTGTAATCCGCCTGCACACAAATCAGAGACCTCAGAGTCTAACATTGACAACAGCGTCCTTCCAAAGTGTCCAGGTTCCTAAATCTACATGGTTTAGTGTGATAAAGGTAGTTACTCTTTAAGGGAAATGTCCCTTTGTGTGGCCTCCTTAATTGCAGTATTCCAACCTCACCCTCTTTCAAGCTTGTGCACGGGGTAGGGAAGGACAACTCAGACTCACAAACCTGACATCAAGAGTTGCATGCCTTTCCAACTGAGCCAGCCAGGTGCCCTGAAAGTAGTACATCTATTCTCAGGACCTAAATTAACCGCTGTTAAGATTTTGGCAATTTGATTCCTATTATTTCCCCCCACTTATCCCCTGCCCCCATAATGAATAATAGATTGTTTTAAACATTTGCTTTACAAAACAAACTGCCCAGAACCATCAGGTAGAAAAATCAATGGTTATAATGGATGATGAAGTTGAGAACACCCAAACTGTCTCATCAATTTTAACATCACTCAAGTGGGACAACCAGACATTAGGTGCCCCCTAGAGGGAGGCAAAAGAAGTACATGCCACCAACCATGAAGTCTTCCTGCAAAAACCCCTGGGCTTTAATATAATGAAGCCTCTAGATCTAACTACCAGTTTACAAGAACACAGAGACTGGGTGAATATGTTCAAGATACCTTAAAGGTCTCAGTCAAATGCAGAATAAGGACAAATTCTATAGGACAAATGACTTGGTTTCTTCAATAAATAGATAGCATTTAAAAGAGGTTCTCTTGGGGATCCCTGGGTGGCTCAGCAGTTTAGTGCCTGCCTTTGGCCCGGGGCCTGATCCTGGAGTCCTGGGATCTAGTCCCACATCGGACTCCTTGCATGGAGCCTGCTTCTCCCTCTGCCTGTGTCTCTGACTCTCTGTCTCTCATGAATAAATAAATAAAATATTTTTTTTTTAAAAGAGGTTTTCTTCTTCGACCTCAGTTGCAGCAACTTATTGCTAGACAATCTCCAAAGGCAAGGGAAACAAAAGCAAAAATGAACTATTGGGACTTCATCAAGGTAAAAAGCTTTTGCACAACGAAGGAAACAGTCAAAACCAAAAGACAACCCACAGAATGGGAGAGGATATTTGCAATGACACATCAGATAGAGGGCCACTATCCAAAATCTAAAAAGGACTTATCAAACTCAACTACTCAAAAAGCAAATAATCCAGTCAAGAAATGGGCAGATGGCATGAACAGATATTTCTCCAACTAAGATGGCCAACAGACACATGAAAAAATGCTCAACATCACTCGACATCAGGGAAATACAAATCAAAACTACAGTGAGATACCACCTCACACAAGTCAGAATGGCTAAAATTAACAAGTCAGAAAACAACAAATATTGATGAGCATGTATAGAAAGAGGAACTCTCTTACACTGTCGGTGGGAATGCAAGCTGGTACAGCTACTCTGGAAAACAGTATGCAGGTTCCTCAAAAAGTTGAATGTAGAGAGCTATCTTACAACCCAGCAGTTGCCCTACTAGGTATTTACCCAAAGGATACAAACATAGTGATCTGAAGGGGCACTTGTACCCCCAATGTTCATAGCAGCCATGTCTACAATAGCCAAACTATGGAAAGAGCCCAGAGTCCATCAACAGATGAATGGATAAGGAAGATGTGGGGTATATACACACACATACACACACACAGGCAGTGGAATGCTAGTCATCAAAAAAGAAATGAAATCTTAATATTTGCAACAACGTGAATGGAACTAGAGGATATTATGCTAAGTGAAATAAGTCAATCAGAGAAAGACAAATACCATGATTTCACTCATATGCGGAATTTAAGAAACAAAACAGAGGACCATATAGGAAAAGGGAGGGGAAAAATAAAACAAGACAAAATCAGAGAGGGAGACAAACCGTAAGAGACCTTAAACACAGGAAACAAACTGAGGGTTGCTGGAAAGGAGGGGGAGGGGAGATAGTAACTGGGGGATGGACATTAAGGAGGGCACATGCTATAAGGACCACTGGGTGTTACATGCAACTAATGAATCACTGAACTCTACCTCTGAAACTAATAATACACTGTATGTGAATTAATTGAATTTAAATTTAAAAATTAAGTAAAATAGTCTCTATTATATATATATATATAATATATATATTATTTGAGAGAGAGAGAGAATGGAGGGAGGGGGAGAGGGAGAAGGAGAGCAGCAGACTCGCTGCCTTGTGTAGAGCCAGCCATGGGGCTCAATGCAGGGCTCCATCCCATAGCCCTGAGATCATGACCTGAGCCTAAATCAAAAGTTGGACACTAAACCAACTGAGCCACCCAGGTGCCCCTAAAAATAAATATATATATTTAAATTTATTTATAATCTCTACACCCAATATGGGGCTTGAACTCATGGCCCTGAGATCAAGAGTTGCAAGCTCTCCTGACTGAGCCAGCCAGGTGCCCCAAGATTCTCTATTATAGACTTATTTATTTAGATATTTTATTTACTTACTCATGAGAGAAAGAGGCAGAGACACAGGCAGAGGGAGAAACAGACTCCATGCAGGGATCCCAGGTCTCCAGGATCATGCCCTGGACCCAAGGTGGCGCTAAACTGCTGAGCTACCCTGGCTGCCCTCTAGTATAGATTTAGAATGATTTAAAGACATATCAACCAAATGTAAGGTGTGGAAATTTTTGAAATGTTTTTGGAAATTTTTGAATCTTCAAGCAAATCAACAGTAAGACATTTTGAGACAGAAAATTGAACACAGACTAGCTATTAGGTGGTATCAAGCCAACAGCATGTTACTATACATAATAAAGTGTTTATAGGTGAAATGATAGGATGCATAGGAGTCCCATTAAAATACTCAAGAAAGAAAAAGGGAGAGGAGGGGGAAATTGAGGCAAGGAATAGTTTTAAAATATTGGCAAAAATATTGAAGTTTTGAAGCTGGGTGATGGGTAAAAGTGGATTTTTAAAAAAGATTTTATTTACTCATGAGAGACACAGAGAGGCAGAGGCATTGGCAGAGGGAGAAGCAGGCTGCCCGCGGGAAGCCTGATGCGGGACACGATCCCAGAACCCCAGGATCACGTCCTGAGCTGAAGGTAGACACTCAAATACTGAGCCACTCAGGGATCCCTCATTTTTTTACTCTCTCTACTTAATGTATGTTTGGAAATGTCCACAACAAAATTATTTTTAAGTCTGCAATAAAGATTTACATATTCATCTATGTGAGACTGCTTCTCTAGGTTACACACTTGTAAGTGGAATTCCTAAATGTAAGGAATGAGATTTTTTTTAAATTTTTATTTATTTATGATAGTCAGAGAGAGAGAAAGAGAGAGAGAGAGAGGCAGAGACACAGGCAGAGGGAGAAGCAGGCTCCATGCACCGGGAGCCCGACGTGGGATTCCATCCCGGGTCTCCAGGATCGCGCCCTGGGCCAAAGGCAGGCGCCAAACCGCTGCGCCACCCAGGGATCCCTGGAATGAGAATTAAAAAAAAATATATTTTATTTATTCATGAAAGACACAGAGAGGCAGAGACACAGAGAGAGAAGCCTGACACAGGACTCGATCCCAGGACCCCAGGATTACGCCCTGGGCCGAAGGCAGATGGTCAACCACTTAGCCACTCAGGTGTCCCTGGAATGAAAATTTTTACCTTGACTGGAAATTGCCAAATTTCTCTCCAGGTGTTTGTAATAAGGGGATTCAGGTTAAACTACCGCCAAATATGGCACTGTGGCATATTGACTATTTTAAGGTAATGGAATTTGAAAGAAAGCAGGTGCAAGGACTCTGATCTTCCCTGAGGCAGGTCACAGCTTCTCATGTGAGAGGTGCCCACCCTATACCCAGAGGAAAGGAGCATTTTTTTCTCCAAAACACTAGGAGGAATCTGGATCAACAGGCCTTGCTTGTTTCCCCGTTTACTACACTGAGCTCATATTCCTTTGTCTTGTTTCACGTTCCCATTAAGTCTCTACTCTTCCACCAACCATAGCATAAAAACTCAGGCTGGGACACCTGGGTGGCTCAGCGATTGGGCGTCTGTCTTTGGCTCAGGGTGTGATCCCAGTCCGGAGAACGAGTCCCACATCATGCTTCCTGTGGGGAGTCTTCTCCCTCTATGTCTCTGCCTCTCTATGCCTCTTGTGAATAATCTTTAAACACCACCACCACTCAGGCTTACCTGCTTCTTCAGGTCTGCATTTCCCTTTTTTTTTTTTTTTTAAGACTTTATTTACTTATTCATGAGACACAGAGAGAGAGAGGGAGAGAGGCAGAGACACAGGCAGAGGGAGAAGCAGGCTCCATGCAGGGAGCCCGACATGGGACTCCATCCGGGGTCTCCAGGATCACGCCCTGGATCACGGCACCCGGGCTGCCCTGCATTTCCTTTTGAAGGCTTCCATGTTCCATAAAACTTATGGTAAAGAAATTTAGGGCACCTGGGTGGTTTAGTGGATTGGATGTCTGCCTTTGGCTTGAGTTGTGATCCTGGGATGGAGCCCTGCATCAGGGTCCTTACTCAGCAGGAAGCCGTCTCTCTCTCCCACTCCCCCTGCTTGTGCTGTCAAATAAATAAAATAAAATCTTAAAAAATTTATATGCTTTTCTCTTGTTAATCTCTTTGTTACAGGGCCCCAGCCCAGAATTTAGAAGAGTAGAGCAAAAAAAGAGATTTCCTCCCTTACAGTAGCAGCTTCCCACAACCCCAAAACACTTATTTGATGTTTTAATTTCTGTTAATCTGATGGACACAAATGGGATCTTATTAGTTTATTTGTTTATTTATTTACAAGATTTTATTTATTCATAAGAGGCAGAGAGAGAGGCTTATTTTATATATTTAAAAAAAGATTGAGAATGTGCAGGATGGGGGGAGGGGCAGACGGAGAGGGAAAGAGTCTCAAGCAGACTCCCCACCAGGCTCAAAGCCCCAGGGGCTCTTATCTCCTGACCCTGAGATCATGACCTGAGCTGAAATCAAGAGTCAGATGCTTAACCAACTGAGCCACCCAGGCACCCCAGTATCTTACCATTTTAAGTTATGTTTCCCTAATGGTTGTATAGTAGAGCATTTTTTTATACCTTTATATGCTACTTAAATTTCTTTTGAAAATTGCTTTTCAGGGGTGCCCGGGTGGCTCAGTCAGTTAGGTGTCTGCCTTCAGCTCAGGCCATGATCCCAGGGTCTTTAAAATCTTAAAGAAAAAAAAAGAAAGAAAATGGCTTTTCATATTCTTTGCCCATCTTTGTCTTTTTCTTACTGATTTATAGCTTTCATATTCTGACACTGGTTTTGTTACATATATTATAAATATTTCTTTCCAATTTATTCCTTATATTTACTTGACAGAGAGCACAAGAAGGGAGAGTGGGAGAGCAAGAGAGAGAAGCAGACTCCACCACTGAACAGAGCCCAAATGGGGGGATCGATCCCAGGACCCCAGGATCATGACCTGAGTGGAAAGCAGACGCTTAAACAACTGAGCCACCAGGTGCCCCTTCCTTATATTTGCAGACACGTTTGCATCCAAAACTTTAAAATCATAAGGTGGTCAAATATGTCTTAATTTCATTTACAGATATTCCTTTGTTCCCTAGGAATGACATTGAAAAGCCAAGCTCTCGGGATCCCTGGGTGACGCAGTGGTTTGGCGCCTGCCTTTGGCCCAGGGCGTCCTCCTGGAGACCCGGGATCGAATCCCACGTCGGGCTCCCGGTGCATGGAGCCTGCTTCTCCCTCTGCTTGTGTCTCTGCCTCTGTCTCTCTGTGTGACTATCATAAATAAATTTAAAAAAATAAAAAAAAAAAAAGAAAAGCTTAGCTCTTTTACCAATTAAAAAACTTAAAAAAAAAAACTTAAAAAACTTAGAAGGAAAGAAACTCTAGGCCACACGTGGGGCTCGAACTCACTACCCAGAGATCAAGAGTCTCAGGCTTTACTGACTGAGCCAGCCAGGTGCCCCACTTATCACTGATTTTAGTAAGACTACTTCTTGTCATTAAATGTTTTATTTTCACAGGCTTTATTTCAACCGACAGGGTGTTTCTCTCCCTTTAATCTGACCTCTTTGCTCTGAAACATCCTTGTTTTTGTTTTTTTTGTTTTGAAACATCCTTGTATCCCAGAATTCAATCCTACTTCGTCAACACTGCTTGGTTTACCTTGCTAAATTGCTAGTATTTCATTTGAACCTTGCATCTTTATTTGTAAGTGAAATGCACTTCTGCTTTGAGCCATCATCGATTAGTCTTTGGTGAGGTACCAAATCTAAAATACGCAAATTATTTTTCCTATACTTCCAGTTTAGGACTTTCTGAAGCTAAGAACCAGACCAAAAAAAAAAAAAAAGAAAGGAAAAGAAAATCAGAGCAAGGCCCCTTACTCAGGACTAGCCCTCCCCACTCCCAACACACACACATATCCCAAGGCGCTTTTTTCAGATCCCAATGTGGGGACAATTCCTAGGATTCTGATCCCCCTCCTGACCCTACTACCGGTGCTAACGGTGACTCAAAAAGCACATTGATGGTTTCAACTCAAAGAAACAATATTGAGTAATTGAAGATACGAGTCAATAGCGGTGGAGTTCCTTAACCTCTGTAAGCCTCAATTTCCCTGCGTGTAACGTGAAACTATTAAAAAAAAACAAACCAACAAAACAAAACAAAACAAAAACAGGGGATCCCTGGGTGGCTCAGCGGTTTGGCGCCTGCCTTTGGCCCAGGGCGCGATCCTGGAGTCCCGGGATCGGGTCCCGCATCGGGCTCCCTGCATGGAGCCTGCCTCTCTCTCTGTGTGTCTAAAATAAATAAATAGATAAATAAATCTTTAAAAAAATGTAAACTTGTTTGGAAACGTCCATGATAAAACGTGCGAAAGGCAACACAGCCCGGGGCCACGCAGGCCCTGGGGACTTTGGCTACCGCGGCTTCCACGGCGCCGGGAGACCCGGGGAGGGAGCGGGGCCGACTGCGCACCCCGAGCCCTCCCGCGCCTCCGACTCGGCTGAAAAGGGCGAGAGGACTCCCACCTGCCCCGCCGCGCGGGCTGCGGCCTAACCGCCTCGCCCACGAGCCCGCGATGAGTGGCGGCTTTTATGACCCTTAGTCACGTTTTCCGGACCCACCGCCAGGTGCCTGAACGTAGCAGGAGCCACACCTTGCCCCCACCAACCGAGGAAACGCCGCACACGCCGCACACGAACCCGGACGAACCGACCAACATGTCCGCCCTGCGCGCAGGCGCAGCAGCGGCGGCCGTGACTCGAGGCCCCGCCCCCAGGCGCGCGCCTCTCCGTCCCGGCTCGGGATTGGCCCAGAGGCGGCGCGTGCTCTGATTGGCCGAGGCGGAGTTACTAGGGCAACCGTCTCCTTCCGGAGTGTGCGTGTGCGCCGCCGGGGCCTCCATCCCGGGCAGCCGCTGGGAGGGCGCTCTCGACCTGTCGGCGCCTGCCGGCAGCGGAGGGCGCTTCCGGGGCCTCCCGCCCGGCTCCGCCTCGCGCGGTGGCTCTGGGTGGGCGGGGCCGTGCGCCCGCGGTCGCCTCTCGGGGGAGCGGCGAGACTGTGCGGGTTTCCCCGGGAAGCGGCGGTTCTGGGTTCTGGTGTGCGACTCCTAATGTGTGCTGCACGTTTGCATGTGGGTGGGGATGGGCGCTGCTCCACTTCGCCCTGGGTCCTCCTTCTGCAAAGATAAAGACCCTTGAACTGTTGGTGCTGAGTTTTTACCGTCAGGGGGCTTTATTTTGGCCCTCTGTTCCTTCATTTGAGCACCTGGTGGTGGAACCAATTTTTTTAAAAACGAAATTATTTGAAAACGCGTGTTGAAGGGAGCAGAATGAGAGGGAAAAGGGAGGAATTCTTGGAAGCTTGCCTGATAACCTCGAGGAGTTCTCCATTTTCTAGATCGTGGCAAAAGACAAGGTATGGGACCTCTGACCTACAGACATAGGCCAAAAATGATCTTTTTCTCTATATTTTGATGCTCGGTGGCATGGGTAAAAGATTCCGATCGAAAGTAACTCTAGGATGAAGCCTAACGTGTTTATTATAAATAGAAACTTAATCCAGATCCTAGAGGGAAAACATGGATAGAATGGAGTGTTGAAGGCCTCTGATGAGCCTAATAATTGTGTCCATTTTAAGCAGAGGAAAAAAAGTCCAGGTGAATTGAAGAAAATGAGTTTTTTTTTTTTTTTTTTTTTTCTCCAAAGGAGATAGAAGATGGGGAAGATGAGATGTGGGAAGACAAGGACCGTGGAGGTAGAGATGAGGTAATTGTATATACGGTGCAGAGCACGACTTAACTAAGGTCAACAATCAAAATCCAGAGTAAAACAGTTGGAACTGCCTTGTTTTAATCGCCAAAGTGGTATTGTGAACACTTTCTGACTAGTTTTACAAGCCCACCCTAGACTCTACCAAAATCGGACACCGTCATTTTTATGGGGGAAAAAAAAAATTGCAGACCACTGCCATGAAGGTAGATGCAAGAATTCCAAACAGAACGTGAGCAAATTAAATACTAGTATCAAGTAAGAAGAATAATACATTGTGAGAAGTGAGGTTTGTTTGGAGGGAATGCAAAAATATTTTTTTGTTTGAAAAGTCCTTTAAGATCCCTGGGTGGCGCAGCGGTTTGGCGCCTGCCTTTGGCCCAGGGCGCGATCCTGGAGACCGGGGATCGAATCCCACGTTGGGCTCCCGGTGCATGGAGCCTGCTTCTCCCTCTGCCTGTGTCTCTGCCTCTCTCTCTCTCTCTCTCTCTCTCAATCTCTCTCTGTGTGACTATCATAGAAAAAAAAAGAAAAAAAAAAGTCCTTTTGGTTGCCTGGAAATACTGGTTTGAAAGAAACTCTAGATTCTTAGAATTGCCTCATTAAATTCCATTAGTTTGTGTGCCTGTCAAACATCTGTGTTTCCATATTTATTCTTTTGACAAATATTTAGGTCTCTACTATGTTTTCTGCTTCTGGCTGGGAGCCTTTGTGGTAGTTTTTCTTTTTGTTTTTTAAGATTTTATTTGACAGAGACAGAGAGAGAGCACAAGCAGGGGGAGTAGGAGAGGGAGAAGCAGGCTCCTCACTGAACAGGGAGCCCAATCTAGGTCAGGATCCCAGGATCCTAAGATCATGACCTGAGCCAAAGGCGAATGCTTAACCCACTGAGCCACCCAGGCGCCCCTGTGTTAGTATTTGAATATGGATAGGTTTGAGATGAGTCCTAAAAGAACTGGGATGGGTGAGTGGGTACACAGCCTGTGAACAGTGAATGCTTCATGTGTGTAGCCACTGTGGGGGTTTAATGCATCTCATTTCATTTTCCCAGTGACTGTATTAGGCAGGTATCATCAGCTCTGTTTTCTACGTGGGAAAATAGATTTAGCCATTAACTTAATTGCTCATAGTTTTCTTCTTTTTTTTTAAATAAAGATTTTATTTATTTATTCATGAGAGACACACAGAGAGAGGCAGAGACACAGGCAGAGGGAGAAGCAGGCTCCTCCAGGGGAGCCCAATGCGATCCCTGGACCCCAGGATCATTACTTGAGCTAAAGGCAGATGCTCAATCATGGAGCCACCCAGGCGCCCCTTTGCTCATGGTTTTATAATTAATAAGTGACAGAGCTGGGATCATACATAGTTCTGCCAAATCCAAAGTCCCTACCCACTTCCTGATTCACATTTTTGGTTTTCCTCCTGCCTCCACCCGTCCCCTCCCCCGCCCCAAGCAACTTGTTTTGAGAGGCAGCCAGCATGTTATTTATTGTTTGCTTTGAACAGCCAGTTGTATAATAGAAACTTTCTTCAACCCCATTCAATCTAGTAGTTGTAATCAAAAGTAAATTACCCATACATGCCTTCTGATTTCAATTTAAAACATGTTAAATGTGTATTCATTTACCAATATTTTGATGTGGGACTAAGGCCTTGTTTTTTGACTTGGGGTTCAGTGTTGGGAGTAGTTTGTCTTCCCAGTACAGAGTACACTCATAAGTGCATCTTCTGTAATTTGAAGTTTGTCTGTTTTTGAGTTTTTATTTAAGTGATCTCTGCATCCAACTGTGGGGCCGGACTCATGACCCCAAGATCAAGAGCTGAATACTCTGCTGACTCAACCAGGCAGGTGCCCCAAAGTTTGTTTCTTTAAGGCAAAACAAAACTTTAAAAAACTAGTAAAGGGGCAGCCCTGGTGGCACAGCGGTTTAGCGCCACCTGTAGCCAGGGTGTGATCCTGGAGACCCAGGAATCGAGTCCCGCGTCGGGCTCCCTGCATGGAGCCTGCTTCTCCCTCTGCCTGTGTCTCTGCCTCTCTCTGTGTCTCTATGAATGAATAAATAAAATCTTAAAAAAAAAACAAAAAACAAAAAAACTAGTAAAGCAATTAGAATACTCCAGCATTTTTACTTTTTTCCCCATCTTTTTTGGTTGCTCACCCACACCTAATTTGACTACAGTGGCATTTTTAAGCTTTATCAAATATGTCTGAAACATTCAAAGTGGTTTTCACAGATTAACTTACTTTTTGCATTAATTTGATTGGTTTATATGATTTTATTATGCAGTTGAAACCGCAAATACAACAGTCATGTACAGGTTTGGAACAAACACCACTGATGCTTATTAAGGATATACTTTAGCTTATGGAAACAGAAATGGCCAGGTGTTCTGTGAATACCACAGAAGAACCTGCTAGCCACATGTACTTAGCATTTCACAGACATCAAGTTAGTAAGTCTTGTTTGGAAATGAGACTGTCATTCAGTCTAGCCATAAATGTAGGTTAGTATGAGTTGGTTAGGTAGACATAGTTAAGACACAGTTAAGAGAGCATCTACTGTATTGTGATGTTCACAATATGTTGCATTAACTTTTATAACAATCAGAAAATTCTTGGTGAATGCAACTTTTGCTTTGGAATCCAGACTCTGGTTCTTGGAAGAAAACAGGAGTAATCACATTATATTTTCCTTAGGTTGGTATGTATGTGATGTTCTAGACTGTTCACACTGGTTACCTTTGGTCATTCCTCTTTCTTTCTTTCTTTTTTTTTTTTTTTTTTTTAAAGATTTTACTTATTTATTAATGAGAGACAGAGAGAGGCAGAGACACAGGCAGAAGGAGAAGCAGGCTCATGCAGGGAGCCTGATGTGGGACTCCCATCCCAGGTCTCCAGGATCAGGCACTGGGCTGAAGGTGGCGCTAAACCGCAGAGCCACCGGGGCCGCCCGGTCATTCCTCTTTAAATTGTGATTCCTATAATGGTTTCCTCTGATTGGTGCAGCATAGAAGTACTCCCACAGTTAAATGAACTTTTAGAGTAACCAGACTCTAAAGTTGGCTCATTGAAATTATTTCATTAAAACCCTTGTCTCTTGGGGTGCCTAGCTGCTTCAGTTGGAAGAGCATGCTACTCTTCATCTAGGGGTCATGAGTTTGAGCCCCACATTCAGTGTAGGGATTACTAAAAAAATAAAATAAATAAAACCCTCATCTCTTTCCCATAATATCCCTGATCCCATATCATTCCCATGCCAGATGAACTGGTCCCTCATCTGCTTGCCTGTAAATTGTGTTCATAACCAGTAATGCTAATCACATTGTAGTTACTTATCTCTTCCTGTGATATGGATTGAGAGCTATATATACCAGTTATATTCGTTTGCTAGGGTTGTCTTAGCAAAATTTCACAGACTGGGTGGCTGAAACAACAGAAATTTATTTTCTAACAATTCTGAAGACTGGAAGTTGAAGATGAAGGTATTGGTAGGTTTGGTTTCTTCTGAGGCCTCTCTCCTTGGTTTGTAAATGTCAGCCTTCTTGCTAAGTCTTCACATGGTCATTTGTCATCTGTGGCCTAATCTCTTAAAAGGGCAGCAGCCATATTGTATTAGAGCCTATTCCAATGACCTCATTTTAACTTAATTACTTCTTTAAAGGCCTGTCTCCAAATACAGTAATATTCTTATATACTGTGGATTAAGACTTTGACATATGGATTTTAGTGGGATATCTCTCAGCCCATAACCAGTAATGCCTTCCCTCCATTATGACATTCTGAATTAACACTGGCAAGATAAAGACACTAGTTTTATTTATTGCCCATGTTTCTTCATTTTGTCCTTTTGTGTATGGTGAGACTTCAGTGTTTTGCTAACTTTTTTTTTTTTTTTAAGATTTATTTATTTGAGAGAGAGAGAGAGCATGGGGGCAGGCGCAGGGGCAGAGGGAGAAGGAGAAAATCTCAAGCAGACTCTGTGCTGATTGTGGTGAAGCCAGATGCAGGGTTCAATCGCACGACCATGAGATTATGACCTGAGCTGAAACCAAGTTGGATGCTTAATTGACTGTGCCACCCAGGTGCCCCTAAAATTTTTATCTTTAGTTATTTAGTTTTATAATACCATGCCCAGTTATTAATAGCTGTGGGTTGGGAATTGATGATATAATTAGGAAGCATGAGGCCCAATCTTTGGGGCTTGGCTCTTGTTCCTCTGTATGTTCCAGTTGCCTGTAATGGGGGGCTCTTCACTTTGGTATTTATTTGTATGCAAAGAGTGGGTATAGAGATTACTTAAAAATAAAATCTTTAAAACAAAAACCAGGGGGATCCTTGGGTGGCGCAGTGGTTTAGCACCTGCCTTTGGCCCAGGGCGCGATCCTGGAGACCTGGGATCAAATCCCACATCGGGCTCCCGGTGCATGGAGCCTGCTTCTCCCTCTGCCTATGTCTCTGCCTCTCGCTTTCTCTCTGTGACTATCATAAATAAATAAAAATTAAAAAAAAAAAAAAAAGGAATGAGGCCTGGAACCTCCTTTAAAAATAAAAAAATAAAATAAAATAAAACAAAAACCAGGGGATCCCTGGGTGGCTCAGCGGTTTGGTACCTGCCTCCAGCCCAGGGCATGACCCTGGGGTCCTGGGATCGAGTCCCACTTCGGGCTCCCTGCGTGGAGCCTGCTTCTCCCTCTGTCTGTGTCTCTGCCCCCAGCCCCATGCCTCTTATGAATAAATAAATAAAATCTTAAAAAAACAAAAACAAAAAAAAACCCAAAACCAAACAAAAAAACAACAAAAAAATAAAACAAAAACCAAAGAGCACTCTGATGGTGTGTGGAGCCACCTAAACAGTAATTGACTTGGTATATTTTCCTAGGGCAGTAGCTTGAAAACTTCTAGTAACCTAGTTCTAGTTCCTTCCCTGTAAAGATTCTGATTTGATAGCTCTAAGTGAAGTCTAGGATTTTTTTTTCTTTTTCTTTTTCTTTAGGTGAGCATGGCAGGTGGTGCTGGGAGCTCTCTTACTACACATTGAGAAGTTCACCTTAGAGAGAGCAACATAGACATTGACATATGTGCCTGACCAGATCTTGTACTCGCTGACTGTACAATGTGGTTGTAACCCCCGTGGGCACAGGGAAGATGTGCTCTCTGTGTTGCCACTTCTTTCCAGATTGTCATCCCCCAGAAAAGTGGTGGGAAGATTACTACCACTCCAAAAAATAAAGTAGTGGGGGGGAAAGTTTCTGGCTCCCAAGTTTTCTGAGAAACTGTCACCACACAGGAAGACAGCCACCAGGGCCCAATTGCCAAAAGACAGGAGGGGTGCCAAGCTCGAGGACCATGAAAAGAGAATGGGAGCTATGAGGAAGA
Source organism: Canis lupus dingo (assembly GCF_003254725.2). Lineage (NCBI taxonomy): Eukaryota > Metazoa > Chordata > Mammalia > Carnivora > Canidae > Canis > Canis lupus. The sequence goes on along the minus strand of NC_064267.1, from coordinate 43,492,386 downwards.
GGAAGATAAGAACGCTGAGTTGGGCCAGAATACAGAAGGTGATGAATTCTCTTCCAGGGCTGTTCTGGCTAGCAACTGGCAGATGGCAAGGGTCGGCCCTGCTTGCCATTCCATATGCCGTTGGGGGCGGGTTCTGTGAGTATACCCACCCTTCGGAAAGTTGCCTTGGCAATTGCTGGCTGACTTTTCAGGTGTGGCTTCGTCGATGAGGAATCTCAGTGGACCTTTGACCTCTGCTGTCCAAGTGATCAGAATCAGTGTTTTCTCTGAATTTTCTACATTGATTATTTCTGTCCCAGTGCATAGGAGCCATGCCAGTTAATTGTCCCCCAAACTTAGTTGTCAGTGATTTTGTTTTTGTCCTGATGGAGTTGAGTCTCTGTAACATTTTAAATGATACTGCTTCCAAAGAAGTAATTATTAATAGTTTTACTTAAATACAATGGCAGTACCTTTAAAATTATTTCAAAAAAGGAGGTTAAAGTGGCATTGAATTTTTTCCTTAGGTTTGTGTATTATAGTCAGATTTATGAGCAGTTTCTCTGAAAGAATAATTTGTTATTCTCAACAAGTGTGTGGGAGCCATTGGTTAGGTGGGTTTTCATTTAGATTCTGAAAAAGGTGTATGTTCTGCATGGGCCAGAGGGAGAACAGTCCTTCCTGGGGGCGTCAGGGAAGACGAGCAGGACAAGGGCAGTGATGACAAAGGATGTGAGGAGGGAGAGAAAGAGGAAGGCCAGGATGGCCTAAATCAGCTCAATTGAGGGATGGTCCATATCAAGGAATTAGAGTTGTAAGGGAAGCCCTTGGGCAGGGGTTGTTGGATGTCTTTTAGGAACTTGAAGAATGTTCTAATTAATTTATAAATGCTTTTATAAGTACTCTTGTCTAGAGCTAATTTGTATGTCTTGTGAAGAGTAGGTATTACCATAGGTGTGATATTTGTGGATAGAGTAAAAGCTTCCAGTTAACTCATTAGTGATACAGACAGATCATTAAAAATATAATATTCTGACTTTTGCCCACAGAGCCTATCAAAAAAACACCTGATAAACAGAAGAAGGAAATGGCCAAACAGAAGGCTTCCATGAAACCAAAAAACAGAAATTGGAAGGTAACTTCTTTGCTGTGTGTGGTTTTTTTTTAAGATTTTATTTATTTATTTATGAGAGACACAGAGAGAGAGGCAGACACATAGGCAGAGGGAGAAGCAGGCTCCATGCAGGGAGCCCGATGTGGGACTCGATCCCAGGACCCCAGGATCACGCTCTGAGCCAAAGGCAGATGCTCAACTGCTGACCCACCCAGGCGTCCCTTTGCTGTGTTTTAAAGCACAAACAAAACATAGAGAATTTCATATTAACAGAATAGATGTAGTGTAGGTTTGATACCTGTGGACAGAGTAAAAGCCCAAGTGGCAAACAAGGGGATTTTTATTGCAGTTTGGTTATTACAATATGCCAGAATCTTTAATGGAATTTTCTTGTAGCATCATTGTTTCTGAACAGTTTGAGTTCCTTTTTTTCTTTTCTTTTTTTTTAACCTTTCATATGGCAGTTGAACTACCTGTAACTTTCAAACTGTTTGTTGGAAACCTGAATTTCACCAAAACCACTGCCGAACCAAAAAAAACTGGTCTCAGTGAATTTTTTGCTAAAAATGATCTCATAGTTGTTGGTGTCAGAGTTGGCTTGTCCAGGTAAATTCCAATAAATTAAGAATATCAAGTTTATCAGCCCAGCATTATTATCCCTGGAAGAATTAGGAGTTCCTGTAACTTTCTGTTTCGTTGTGGGTTGCTAGACTTTTGTGTTGTCAAATCCTTTTGTGACCTGCTCTTTACCCTTTGGAGGGGTTTTACCTCAGCCTCTTGCAGTTCAGAGTGAGTATAGTAGTCTCGTATCCTCGAGGATACATTATAAGACCCCTGGTGGATACCTGAAGCCACAGATAGTACTGAACCCTACATGCACTATGTTGTTTCTTTTACATACATATCAGTGATAAAGTTTAATTTATAAATTGGCCACCATAAGAGATTAATAATAATATAACAAGTAGAATAATTACAGCAATATCCTCTAATGAAAGTTATATGAATGTGGTTTCTCGAACCTCACAAAATATCTCACTGTACCATATTCGCCCTCATTGTGATGATGTGAGATGATAAAACGTCTCTATGATGAGATGAAGTGAGGTCCATGGCATAGGCATCGTGACCTAGCATTAGAGTACTATTGACCTTTTGATGCTAGGTCAGAAAGAGAATCATCTGCTTCCAGACCACACAGTTGACTGTGGGTAACTGAAGCCATGGATAAGACAGACTAATGTATTTAAAACCCTTTGGTGACCCTTAGAAAACCCATTAGATTAAACTCTGCTATCCCATTTTTCCAATTGAAATGTTAACATAATCCTGAGATTTTTCCTTGTCTTCACAGAACCATAGTTTCGTGATTTTCCACTGTGAGCAATGTTATTTGCCCCAAACTACTTTAAAGCGAATCACACCTTTAGTCACAGCCCCCTAGCTCTGGTGGCACATATGGGTCCTGTATCACTCCTCCTTTTTTGCTGATTCGAATTTTATCTTTCTCACTTCTTTTGTATCAGAAGCATATTCTTGGATGTGAGCATATAGTACTCAGACTGTCCTAGGTAAAAACAAAAAGATAATGATAATAGTGAACTCACTGAGCATTCACTATTCCAGGCATTGTTTCTAAATTCCTTACTTAGACCTTCCTTATGACCAGTTCAGAGTGAGTCACTGGATCTGTTAAGACAATCCTCAGTGGTAATCACTGACATTATCCCCATTTCACAGAGGAGAAATTTTAGGCACAGAAAAGTTAAGTAATGTGCCCTGTATCACATGGCTAGACAATGGCCAAGCTAGGATTTAAGTACAGCACTCTGGCTCCAGAGCCTCTGCCACGACTTTTGTCACATTGCCAGTACGGTTTTTGTTAACTATATTTTGTAATACTGTTGCATTTGCAGGAAATACGAATTTCTTTTGCATTAAAAAATATATTTGTAGTAGCCCTTCGGTTTGCTAACACATTCCTCATTACGAGTGATATTTTTGTTCCAATTCGCAAATGTAGATGGCTGTTTCTTAAAACAAAAATTCAAAACCTCATAATTTCAAGCTTCATTTTCTATAGCTTTCGGTTAAATTGGGTCAGTTGGCTAAACAGAAAACTAATAAAGATTTCAACAGGTGAATTTGTACTGACTCTTAGTCCTTGCTCCAGGACAGGGTTTCTCGATTTTGTCACTGTTAACATTTTGGGCCAGATAATTCTTTGTGGCGGGGGACTGTCTAGTGGATTGCAGGCTATGGATTCCACCCACTGCATACTAGCACTCCTGCAGTTGTGACAGCCAGAAATGTCTCTAGCCCTTGTCTAACTTGCCCCAGGGTGAGAACCATTCCTCTCTGGTTTCTTTATGACATTTATATTGCTAGCTGGTGGAGCCTTGGTTTTAAATTGTAATGACTCAGTGCTGACTTCCACTTTCACATCCAGTGTGACTAGCCAACTAGAGTCGTGCCTCTACATCTTACCTAGGTGTTTTTTTTTTCCTTTTTCTTTTACATCTCTGTAGGAAATTTGGTTATGTAAATTTTAAATCTGCTGATGACCAGAGAAAAGCCTTGAAACTTAGTGAGACAAAGGTCCTTGGGTATGAAATTAAATTGAGAAAACCAAAAGGAAAGGAAGTAAAGAAAGGTATACAAATAAGGTAATTGTTTATAGATACTTGTGTATCTAGAAGACTCTGGGTCAGGAAGGAGTCTCGGATTTTTACTCTGTGCAAGTAGTCAGTTACTACCAGGTCACCTACTTGCACAGCACAAACTTTATCTACATTGCTATCACCCTCTATGCTATAGCTGTATGGCTCACCTTCCCTGTCATAATGTTCTTTGTCTACTGTACCTTACCTTCATTATGTCATTATGTACCTTACCTTCTTTGCCATAATGTTGTCTCTGGGACTCATTCCCTGGCTACCTGAAGCCCATCCATGGAATCACAGCTTAAAGTTCATTTCCTCAAGATCAGAAAAAATTTCCCTTACTACCAGACTAGGTTAAGTCCTTTTGGGGGGCGGGGGGGGCGGTGGTGGAGTCTAGGTGGGACTTTTTTTTTTTTTTTTTTGAGAGAGAGAACATAAACAAGGACAAGCAGAGGGAGAAGGAGAGAGAGAATCTTTAGCCAGGTTCCATACTGAGCGTGGCGCTCAACATGGAACTCAGTCCCACAACCCTGATGAGATTATGACCTGAGCCGAAATCAAGAGTTAAATGCTTAACTGACTGAGCTGCCCACGCACCCCTGTTTGTTTGTTTGTTTTAACTTTATTTATTTTAAGTAATCTCTTTACCCATCGTGGGGCTCAAACTCACAACCCGGAGATCAAGAATCACATGCTCATCTGACTGAGCCAGCCAGGTGCCCCTAGGTTAAGTCTTTACTAGATGCTCTCATTTCCCTTTTTACTTTTCCTTCTTGGCACTTTCCAGAGTTTGTAATTATGTGACTGTTTGCTTACATAGCCTTTTCCCCCAGTAAGACCACATTCCCGAGAGTAGAGGGTAAGTCTTTTTTCATGTAGCATGTAGCATAGCTGTCGCCCAGATATGTGTCCAAATATTTGTTAAATGAAGGAATATGTATTGCTATTAACGCTCTCTAACTCTTGGAGAAGTGTTTTTTTCTCTTTTAGAGAATTTTCGATGCTTGTTAGATCTGAAACCAGACTAAAAATACTCTTCTGTGTTAATGTAGATCTGAATGCCAAAACACTTTTGATCAAGAACATGCCTGACAGCCACTCAACATGACTCAAAAGATGTGTTTAAGGATGCCTTTCAAATCAGATTGGTGAGGAAGAATAGGACAAGTAAAACATGTGTTTTGTACCTATATTGAAAAAGAGTGTATTTCTACTGAATTCAGACATAACAGAATTACATTGCATTCTCCTATATCACTTAATGCCTGATTTTAGGGAAGGGAAGAGTAGTTATCCAACCTTTCTACCAGCAGGCATAGAAACTGAAGGGAGCATCATAAATGGACAGCCAGAAGCTTCTAGAAAACGGTGGTAGTGTCATTGAGAAATGAACATTTATTCTACAAAGTTTAAGATTGAAGATTAGACGAATTCAGTAATAGATTACCTCCATTCTTCTCTCTCCAGGGTTGACGCTAATGAAACACCATGTTTGCTGACTTGCCTGGACAGATACCAAAACAGCACTGAATTGGTCCATTAGAACTGTGTTGTAACAATCAATGAAACACTAGCACCATGTAGCTAGGCTTTGGTAGAGTAAGAGGTGAATGTGGTAAAATTAGAAAGGATGGAGTGGGGATCCCTGGGTGGCGCAGCGGTTTGGCGCCTGCCTTTGGCCCAGGGCGCAGTCCTGGAGACACGGGATCGAATCCCATGTCGGGCTCTCGGTGCATGGAGCCTGTTTCTCCCTCTGCCTATGTCCCTGCCTCTCTCTCTCTCTGTGACTGTCATAAATAAATAAAAATGTTTAAAAAAAAAAAAAAAAAAGAAAGGATGGAGTGGGATGTATTTTGAAGGAATTTTTTTTAAGATTTTATTTTTAAGTAATCTCTACACCCAGTGTGAGGTTTGAACTCACAACCCCAAGATCAAGAGTTGCATGCTCCAACGATTGAGCCAGCCAGGGGCCCCTATTTTGAAGGATTTCTTAATGAGGTGCAGCTTGCATATCAGGATTACAGATACATTTAAGTGAAAATTGTTGGTATAGGTGAACTCTAAAATAGTCTATTTTAGACTAGTCTACCAGTATATTCTGAATAACATAAGCTCTAGAAAAGAATCCTGCCAATTGAGAAAACAAGTCTGAAAGGATAAATCCCATATTGTTAGCAATTTGCAATTGTCAGTGGTTAGTGTGAGGGGATTTGGGGCTCTCTGCCATGCATGTAGTCAGCAATACTGGAAAATGACAAAATGAAAAGTTGCTGCAAAAGCCATAGAATTTCTCTAATGTTAGTTACCTTTTGATTAGATATACTTAAGTCTTTAGAATCATTCCTTTACATAAAGAATTATTACAAAAGGAAGATAGGAGATGCCAGGGAATCCATGACCATATTAAATAAAAGCATAATACCTATGTCAGAAGAGAGTGTGGTGCATTCTTCAAGAATATGCTTACTCAACAGATCCTTACTCCATATCTTTTTTTTTCTTTTTTTTCTTACTCCATATCTTTCACCAAAGTAAGTTACAGGTTCGTGAAGGATTACAATGAAAATATGAAATGATAAAGTAGTAGAGGGAGATGTGGAGAATGTTTTTGTTTTGTTTGTTTTTAGTAAGCTTCAAGAAGGGGAAGCCTGTTAAGTATGACGCAAATCCTGGAAGTTATAAAAGAACAGATAAATTTGACTGCATAAATATAAAACACTTCTACATGGGGCGGGGTGGAGTAGAGGAAATCCCATAAGCAAAGTCGAAAGACAAGTGACAAACCAGGAAAGAAAATCATGATTTCTTTTAAAACTGAGGGCTAATTTTCTGATAGATAAAATGCATCTCACAAATCAGTAAAAAAAAAGACCAACAGGGGCGACTGGATGGTGTAGTCTGTTGAACATTTGACTCTTGGTTTTGGCTCAGGTCATGATCTTGGGCTCATGGGATTGAGCCTCATGTTGGGCTCAGTGCTCAGCCTGGAGTCAGCTTGAGATTCTTTCTCTCCCTCTGCCCCTCCTGCTCATATTCTTTCTGTCTCTCTCTAAAATAAATAAAATCTTTTAAAAAAGAATAACAACCGCGTAAAAATATTAGCAAATTATGAACAGGTAGGTCACAGAAAAGGAATTTTCTTTTGAGCATAAAAAAATACTCATCCTCACACATACTAAAAGAATTGTAAGTTAAAAGGCAATTTTAATTAATTTAATTTAGTTGTAACATTTTACCTATTACTATTAGGTGTTCAGAGATCAAAAAGCATTACCATAGTATTGAGGAGGGTTAGAGAAACTGGCAAACTCAGACTTCGTTGGTAGAAGGAAGATTGGTGAAGTGCCTGTGGAGATGAGTTGGTATTTCTTAGTTATAGTTGCATGTATCATTTTATCCTGCAATTACACTCCTAAGAATTTATCCCACAGATAGACACGTGACATAATGTATTACAAAGTTGGTTGATGCAAAATTAGAATTAACCTGAATATCTATCAATGGAAAACTGGCTGAAATTTTCTGGTACATCCAAAAGATACTGTACTATGCAGTTGAAAAAAGAAGTGAAACAGCACTTTATGTACTGATGGAAAATAATCTCCAATATAAAGGCAAGATATAGAACAGTGTGTTTAATATTCTCTTTCATGTAAAAACATAATGGAGGACTTAACTCTACAAACATTAACTCGAAATCAATCAAAGACCCAAATGTAAGAGCTAAAACAAAACTATGGCGAAAACACAGGAGTAAATCCTTGTGATCCTAGGTTGGGGTGTTGTGCTGATGATAAAACAGAAGATTGACAAGTTGGGCTTTATCAATATTGAAAGCATTTATACTCCAGAGGACACTACACAAAAAGTAAAAAAGAACCCTCTGCAGACTGAGAGAAAATATGGCAAATCATATATCTTCTAAGAGCCTTGGATTTGGAATTTGTGAAGAACTCTCCCAACTCAATAATAAGACTAACTAATTAAAAAATGGGCAAAGAGCTTGAATGGACATTTCTCCAAAGTATATGGATTGCCAATAAGAACATGAAAAGATGCTCGACATGAGTTGTTAAGGAAATGCAAATCAAAACCATGGTGTGATCCCACTTCACGCCCATCTGAGTGGCTGTAATAAGAAAGGCAGGCAATAATAAGTGTTGACAAGGCTACAGGGAAATTGGAACCCTTATTCATTGCCGGTGGGAATGTAAAATAAAATAGTGCAGTTTCTTTGGAAAACTATTTGGCAATTTCTCAAAATGTTAAACAGTTGCCATATGGTGCAGCAGTTCTACTAGGTGTATACCCCCTCCAAAATGAAAACAAATAGCTGCACACTTCTAACCACATGTTCATATCACCTTCAGTCATAATAGCCAAAAAAAGTGGAAACAACCCCAAATATCAACCAGTTGATGAATGGATAAACAAAACATGGCATTTCCACACAAGGTAATAGTATCCTGGCATAACGAGGGATGAAGTACTGACATATGCTATAACTTGGATGAGTCTGGAAAACATTAGGCTAAGTGAAAGAAGCCAGTCACAAAAGATTGCATATTCATATGATCCCATTTCTATGGAATGTCCAGAATAGGCAGGTAGCATAGTAGTTGGGCCAGGGGATGGGAATGAGTTGGAGGGAATAAGGAATGACTGCTAATGGATACTTTGGTGGGGGGATGATAAATATGTTCCAAAATTAGATCATGGTGATGGTTCTAGAATTCTGTAAATATACTAGAAACCATTATACACTTTTTATTTTTTTAAGATTTCATTTTTAAATAATCCCTATACCCAATGTGAGACTTGAACTCATGACCTTGAGATCAAGAGTTGCACACTCCACTGACTGAGCCAGCCACGAGCCCCTCATTGTAAATTTTATGATATGTAAATTATATCCCAATCTTTGAAAAATAGAGTGTGTATATATATATATGTACATTTGCTTTTATATATATGGCATGCTGCCCATAAGGAAAGAAATTGGACAGAAGGCACACTTCATATCCTTTTCTACCTTTTGTATTTTGTCTTGTATGTGTATTACTAAATCAGAAGACAAGAATACTAAATCTTGACTATTCTTTCTTCTCTCCCTGATCCCACCCCCACAATTGCAGGATTGCCTATGTTGACTTCAAGTCACAGGCTGATGCAGAGCAAGCCGTAGAAGAGAAGCAAGGAACAAAGACCGGTGGGCTTGCCATAGTTCTGGACCATGCTGGAGAGAAAAGTCAAAGCTAAGAAGAGAGAGGCAGGAAGAACAGAATGTGTAGAAAAGTAAGGGATGCTAAAGCTCTATAGACTGAGACTTTCCAGGGTTGTTAGCAAGGTTCCCCAGAGAGGCACTAACAGGAGGATAGACACACTTAAATAAAATTTCTTATTCAAAACCTTCTTAAATAAAATTTCTCCCTGTATGAAAAACGTGTAAATCATCCTCCTATCAAGTGAATGAGTATTCTAATTAACTATAACCTTGAAGTCTGCAAAAACATGCGCTTTGAGATACATCAGCTTAGCTCCCCTCTTTGGGTACCTTCTAGGTTTCTGTTTGGACAGGCTTTTAAACCTGTGGTTTCAGAATCAGCTATTTAATTCTCTTTAGACATTTCATTCTCTTCAACTAGAGTTTTTGTCAGGTTTGTTTATTTATTTAAAAGATTTTATTTATTCATGAGAGAGAGAGAGAAAGAGAGAGGCAGAGACACAGGCAGAGGGAGAAGCAGGCTCCCTGCAGGGAGCCCGATGTGGGACCCCATCCCAGGACTCCAGGATCACACTCTGGTCTGAAGGCAGGCGCCAAACTGCTAAGCCACCCAGGGATCCCACTTTTTGTCAGGTTTAAACAAGAGACCCCCAAACCAATGTCCCTACTCTGCCTAATCTGAGGGATAGATGTTGTAGCTTAGATAGTATCTATAGGGGGGAAAAAAGCCCAATTTATTATGAATATTTTTAAGAATCAAGGAATTTCACATAGAAATCTGGATTCCCAGCCTCTTTCGGTACTGCATCAGGAAACCAGTGCCCTAGGGTTGCATTCCTACATGCAACCTACCCAATTCCTAGAGTTGTGTGCACTGGAGAATCAGAGGTTTCTTCTTAGCTGTTTCCTATAATCCCCGTGATTCTCACACTTCTCCACTTCTAAGGAGTAAACACACTTAGACTTTGAAAAAATAGAGCCAATACTTTTCTCTTGCAAAGTAGTACTTTTCGTAAAGGTGACATTTTAATATTATGCGTTTGTGTCTTTCAAAAGTGGGAAAATGAAAGCTAGAACAAGAAAGCCACACGTTTCAAGAAAAATGGGAGCAAGCTTATTTCTTTGTGGAGGTCAAGAATGTTCCTACATGTTTATTTTATTTTATTTTATTTTATTTAATTTTATTTTTTTCCTACGTGTTTAATATGCAAACAAAGAGTGTGTTGAAGAAATTTAACCTCAGGCGCCATTATGAAACAAACCATAGTAGGAACCACGATGGATATACAGAAAAGATGCGTGATAAAAAAACTTAACGAACTGAAAAAAAGACAGAAATTTCAACATGACTTAATTTTGAACATGAATAAAATAAATGACGCTGCTATGAAATGCAGTTATATATTAAGTGAGAAAATTGCCCCGGCATCAAAACCTTTTACAGATGGCGAGTTTATAAAGGAATGTCTGTTGAGTGCAGTGGAAATTATGTGCCCTGAACAGAGACAAGCATTTGCCAGTCTAAGACTAGGTGCTGATACTATTTCGCAGCATGTGGGCCACATGGCAGAGAACTTACAGGGCAAGCTGCAAGAAAAAGCTAAATCATTTGTGGCTTTCTCCATTGCTGCTCCTGAAAGGGCTGATGGAGGTAATCCCTCCCCACCCCAGTTGGCTGTATTTTTTCGTGGTGTTGATGAGACTTTGGATGTGATGGAAGAACTTTTAGACACAGTTTCCATGACAGGCACTGCATCAGGAAATGATGTCTGTGTTGAGAAAAATCTTAAAAATTTTAATGTAGACTGGTCACAGTAAATGTTAGCACAGATGGCAATTCTACACTGGTTGGGGTTGAACAGCTTGTTACAAAACTTAAATCTAGAGTGTCAGGGCTTTGCAAAGACACAGAGCTCAGGTCCGTGCATGGCCTCATTCTCTAGGAATCACTTTGTGCTTAAAAGTTAAAAATGGATCATGTCATGTACGTAGTGATTCATACCATAACCTGGATATTTTCCCATGGCTCAGACTGCAGCAAGTTCAGTGCTTTGTTCAGTGAGTTAGATGCACAGTATGGAAGCCTGTTCTGCCCCATGGGATGGAAGTGCCCATTTTTTGAACTGTTGGAAGAAATTGATTATTTTCATGTCTTCTAAAGGAAAATCAGCTCCTCAGCTTACTAGCAAAGATTGGGTCAAAGACTTACCCTTTTTGGTTGACATTATGACTTACCTAAAGACACTGGATATTTCTTTGCAAAGGCCTTCACAAGTGGTTACACAGATGTAGGACTCAATTCACTCATTGCTAATGAAACTGTGTCTTTGTGAAACTCATTTGGCAAGGAACAGTCTGGCCCACTTCCCTACGCTGAAATTAGTTTCTGAAAATGAAAGAGATGGCCTGAACTATATTTCCCGAATTAAAGAGTTGAAGACTGAATTCCAAAAACGGTTCTCTGATTTCAAACTTTATGAAAATGAACTGACATTGTTCAGTTCACCTTTCTCAATATTAATAATGTGAGCGAAGAGCTATGGAAGTTCTTGAATTGCAGTGCAACACTATACTGAAAATGAAATATGATGGTGTTGGGATCCCAGAATTCTACAATTATCTTGGGAATGGTTACCCTAAATATAAAAACCACTATGCAAAGATTCTGTCCATGTGTGGAAGTACCTACATTTGTGAGCAGCTCTTTTCTGTTATGAAACAACATAAAACTAAATCTTGCTCCTGGTTAAAGACTCGGAGATGAATTCTCTGCTGCATGTTGCTGTGCAAGATTCACAGCCTGACCTTGATTGACACCTTGGGGCTTGAGAAGGGAATATGAGGTGTTGGATTTCAAATCTAAAGAGAAAGGAATCATGAAACTTTAATTATTTCTACTTCCAAATTCTATTTGTCCAATGTCAAAGTACAATCTCTGGCATCATATGTTTGTGCTTATCACATATAAAATAAAGTTTGATTATATCTTGGTAGTTAATTTTTCCTATTCAGGGCCTTTCTGGCCCTTAGAGTGATTCAGGTTGATAAACCTCTGCCCTAAAAGCAGCCACATTTTTCCTAAAGGCACTCATGAACTAGGGATGTGAACCAGGGTGTGAGCCGGGGGAATGAGATGTTTAACTGCTGAGCACAGCTGTCTCCCCAAGAATGACAGACTTGCCATTGTGATCTTGGGGCTCAGGTCAGAGTAACCCCCCTTCTTGGACAGAGCTGGGACAGCATAGCCAATACTCCCCTCTGGGCTTCTTTTGTTAGTGTTTCCATTTTTTTTTCTTAAAGATTTTATTTATTCATGAGAGACACACAGAGAGAGGCAGAGAGAGACATAGGCACAGGGAGAGGCAGGCTCCCTGGAGGGAACCAGATGCAGGACTCTATCCCAGGACCCCAGGATCATGACTTGAACCAAAGGCAGATGCTCAACCACTGAGCCACCCAGTCGCCCCTCCATTTTGGATTTACACATTTCTTTGAAATTTCAACATTGTTGGTCAGGATTAGAATGAGTTGTTGCTAGCCCCAGAGCCATCCTGCCTCCTACAGGCAGGGAGGGGCATTTTCTTGGCATCAGGGCCACCCCAAGGGGATGCAGAATGAGGTGTCAGTATGTTTAAGAGTTTATGAGCAGGGGATCCCTGGGGGACTCAGGAGTTTGGCGCCTGCCTTTGACCCAGGGCGTGATCGAGTCCTGCTTCGGGCTCCCTGCATGGAGCCTGTTTCTCCCTCTGCCTCTCTCTGTGTCTCTCATAAATAAATAAAATATTAAAAAAAAAGAAAAAAAAGAGCTTATGAGCATTCTTCTAGGGAGCAGGCCCATAGCTACCATCAGTGTCTTAAAGAGGTCTGTGACCCAAAATGGGTTTTTCCACTATGAAATTAGGACATGACTGTCACTGCTACAGAAACTGTATCCTAAAAAAAATCAGTTCAATTATAAAACTGATATATACTTATTGTGGAACATCTGGAAACTATAAAGAAATAGAGGGGAAAATCTATAATCTCAACAATCAGAGGTTACCCCTGTAAATATTTAGGTATATTCGTTTCTTTCAATTTTCTATGTATTATTTTATATGGTTGAGTGTAGTAAGTCTGAATCATTTTGTATTCTGCTCCCCTCTCCCCTCCCCCGTTGAACAGTGAAATCTTGGGGTGCCTGGCTGGCACGGTTGAAACATGCACTTCTTCATCTCCCGGTTGTAAGTTCGAGCCCCACGATGGGTGTAGAGATTACTTAAAAATAAAAAATAAAATCTTAAAAATAAAAAACAAAACTCAAAACAAGAACAGGGAAATCCTAAATATCTGTCAGTCTTCCAAGCTCAAGTTGGGTTTATTTGATTGCATCACGTGTGTACTGATGGACCTTTGCCAGCCAGGGTGAGTCTCTTGGCATCATGTAAGCCATAGGCTTGATTTCCAGGTGTGAGATCCCTTTTCTGTTCTGCCAGGTTCTGAGAAGACCAGAGGAAAACCCTACTGTCCAGGGAAGGAGAGGCAGAGTGCATCTGATGACACTCAGGACAGCCTTTGGGCAGAGGTTCCAGGACCATTAATGAGTGTGAAGAAGCTCGGCTTTTTAGATCTGATGTTAATCTCTGCAGCATTTGACACCACTACCCACCTCCTCCCTCCCCTTCAAATCTCATTCCCATTTTTCTCCTTCCTTTCTGAATGCTGCTTACCAGGCCCTTTCCTTCCTCTGTCCCTTAAATACTCATTTTTCTCCAATGACTTTTTCTCCCTACAACTTACCAGTGACTTTTAACCTTTTTGGGAGGAAGGGGACAAGGGAGGTCAGTCAGGGCTCTCTTAAAGTATCAGTTAAAAATACCAATCCTCTTCCAAGAATCATGCGTGTGTATACCTACATGTGTGGGTTTTTTTTTTTTTTAAGATTTTATTTATTCATGAGAGACAGAGAGGCAGAGACACAGGCAGAGGGAGAAGCAGGCTCCATGCAGGGGGCCTGATGCAGGACTCGATCCTGGGACTCCAGGATCATGCCCTGGGCCGAAAGCAGGCACTAAATGGCTGAGCCACCCAGGGATCCCCTACATGTGTGTTTTTATTGCACTTTCAGAAAGTCCCCAGACCCTAGAAGCCTTAGGACCATCTAGTCCCATGGATTTAGTTATGTGCAAAGCTTCCAGTGTGGAATCTCCAACCCTGCACTTCCTTTTTTTTTTTTTTTTAAGCTTATTTACTTGAGAGGGAGAGAGAATGAGGAGAGGGGAGGGGCAGAGGGAGAAGGAGAGAGAATCTCAAGCAGATTCCATGCCGAGTGTGGAGCCTAATGCGGGGCTCAATCTGAAAACCCTGAGATCATGACCTGAGCCAAAACCAAGAGTCCTGCTCAACTGACCGAGCCACCTGGGTGCCCCAGCACTTCCTTCTAAATGCCAGCCTGGAAGCTGCTGGACTTCTCCATTGGGATGTCCACAGGCATTTTCAATGTGTGGTGTTGATGATTGAATTAATCATTTCTCTCCCCATCTCCTAAACCAATCTCCCCCAGTTTTCTTTATTTTAGTGAATGGTACCATCATCCACCCAGTTCTGGCTCAAGGCAGAAACCTGGCAGTCGTCTTGGACTCCTACTTACTCATTTCCCGTTTCTATTTAGTTGCTAAATCTTGTTGATTATACTACTTAACTAAGGTTTCAAGTCTTCCCACTTGTCTACAATCCCATTAGTAGTGAACACTCCTCTAGTTGGGACCATCATCTCCTGCTTGAACTTCTACAAACCCCCCAACTGGTCTCCCTGCTTCTAGTGTCTCCGTCTACAACACTTTGCCTTCAAAACATTCTCCACCGGGGGTGAAGGGATGAGGTAACTGGGGGATGGACATTAAGGAGGGCATGTGAGGGCAGCCCCGGTGGCTCAGCTGTTTAGCGCCTCCTTTGGCCCACGGAGTGATCCTGGAGACCCGGGATCGAGTCCCGCGTCGGGCTCCCTGCGTGGAGCCTGCTTCTCCGTCTGCCTGTGTCTCTACCTCTCTCTCTCTCTCTGTGTCTCTCATGAATGAATAAATAAAATCTTAAAAAAAAAAGGAAGGCATGTGATGTAATGAGCACCAGGTATTATATAAGACTGATGAGTCGCTGAACTCTACTTCTGAAACTAATAGTACACTGTATGTTAAGTAATTGAATTTAAATTAAAAACAAACAAAAAACCAAAACATTCTCCACCCAACAGTGACCAAAAAATAGAGTCAAACAACTCAAATTAGGTCACATTACTCCCCTGCTTAACATTCTCCAATACTTCTCTTCATCATTTATAGTAAAACCCAAACTCTTTTAATTCAACAACAAAAAAATCAAAGAACCCAATTTAAAAATGGCCAAAGGACTTGAATAGACATTTCTCCAAAGATGTACAAAAGGCCAATAAACACATGAAAAGATAATCATCACTGATCAATCAGTAGGGATACGCAAGTTGAAACTACAATGAGATGCCACCTCACACTCATTAGATAGCTACTATAACACAAACAACAATGACAACCAACAGAAAACAAGTGTTGGAGAGGCTGTGGATAAATTGGAACCCATGTGCACTGTTGGTGGAAATGTAAAATAGTACAGCCACTGTGGAGATCAGTATGGTGATTCCTCAAAACTTAAAAATAGAATTACCCTATGATCCAGCAATTCCACTTCTGGGTGTATACCCAGAAGAATTGAAAGCAGGGTCTTGAAGAGATATTTGTGTACCCTTGTTCACAATAGCCAAAACATGGACACAACCCAAATGTCTCTCAACATATGAGTAGATAAGCAATATGTGATATATACACACAATGGAATATTATTCAGCCTTAAAAAAGAAAATTATACACCTGCTACAACATGGATGAATATAGAGAACATTATGCTAGGTGATATAAGCCAGTCACAAAACAAACAAATACAGGATGTTTGCACTTATATGAAATACTTAGCGTAGTCAGAATCCTAGAAACAGAAAGTAGAATGGTAGTTGCCAGGTCTGTTGGAGGGGGAATGGGAACTTCATGTTGAATGGGTGTAGAGTTTTAGCTTTACAAGATGAAAAGAGTTCTGGAGATGGATGGTGGTAGTAGCACAACATTATGAATATATTTCATACCATTGAACTATATACTTAAAAATAATTAAGATGGTCAATGTTGTTATGTGTAGTTTGCCCAGTTCAAAAACAACAAAACAAAACAAAACAAAAGCCCAAATTCCTCACCTACCATGGGACTACAAAGCCATATATAACAGGGGGGTCTCCTGTCTCCCTGATCTCTTATGCACTTTGTTCTTCACTGTATACTTGATACTTGCCTTCTTTCTGTGCCTTAAGTCCTTGGACAGAGCTGTTCCTGGAATATTCCTCTCCGAGTCTTCTGACCACCCAGGTCAGAGCTTCAGTGTTACCTCCTCAGAGAAACCTCTCCTGACCCACCTTAAAATGACCACCCCTCCCTCTCCTCTTTTGTTTCCACTTATGTGATATCCTTACCCCAAAAGGTTGTATCCTCAGTGTGTCATATCAGGAGGTGTGTGGTGTCCATTTGCCCCATTCCTGGTGATGTTAACTTTGATCATTTATTTAAGATGGTTTCTCTTAGGTTCCTTCACTGTAAATTACTTGTTGATAAGTTACCTCATGGAGATCCTAAGGGACTCTGTAAATATCCTGTTCCTTATTCTACTTTTCCCTAGTAATTTTACCATCTGTTGCTGATTCTTGCCTGAAACAATTATTACTGGGGTATATGCCAAGTGGCAGTTTTCAATTTTCCTCATTCTACATTGATTGGTTAGAATTCTGTGGGGAAGACTTTTCTCTTCACCGTCATTTATTTAAGTATTTATGGACTATGGACTCACAGATTATATTTTATTATATTTTATTCTATAGCTTCTTACATGAGTTATAATCCATAATGATCCTTATTTATGTTGTCTGTCAGATTGTCCCAGATTTAGCATAGGAGCCCATTCAGGTTGCCTCCCATGTCCATTGACATGGTCCACATGTCCCCATTAGTGCTTGAACCCTTCCTTACTTTCTGGCATCATGAGATGTTGGAGGCTCATCTTATAATTTCCTTGCCACAGCCCTGAAGATATGGCTATTCCCCCAACAAGCCTTGGTGCCTTCCATTGCAGAATGGCATGAGACACCAAGACCTGGGTGCTGGGTGAGGTCATTGGTGTTGGGCATTAGGACTTTCTGGCCCTCTGAGTGGACAGTCAGGTAATGTACATGTACATACATGTATCTTCATACATGTAGATACCAAAAGCTATTTTGACACATCTGTCTGTATTTTGAATACCATGAGTTCACAGTGCATCGTGTTCATTGATGCCTCTTCTTCCAGTCCCAACACCACAGTGTTTATTCTAGCTGACCCCCTCTCTGTATTTTTAACAGATTTTTCTGATAGTGAGAAATCTGGCTTCTTTAGTCACAGTATATTTACTTACCTGTTTAATACTAGAATATGCATATTTTCTGATTTTATTTTTTTAAAGATTTTATTTTATTTAAAAAAAAATTTCACCTAGGTGGCTCAGTGGTTGAGCATTGCCTCTGGCTCAGGTCGTAATCCTGGGGTCCTGGGATCGAATTCCCATCAGGCTCCCCGCGAGGAACCAGCTTCTCCCTCTGCTCCTATCTCTGCCTCTCTCTGTGTGTGTCTCTCATGAATAAATAAATAAAATCTTTAAAAATAATAAAAGATTTAATTTATAGGAGGAGGGGCAGAGAGGGAGAGAGAGGGACAAGCAGAGCACAGAGCTCAGAGCCTGAGGGGGCTCAATCCCACAGCCCTGAGATCAGGACCTGAGCCAAGATCAAGAGTCAGATGCTTAACTGACTGAGCCACCCAGGTGCCCCTTAAAGATTTTATTTTTAAATAATCTCTATACTCAACATGGGGCTTGAATTTATAATTACAAGATCAAGAGTTGCATGCTCCACCAACTGAGCCTGCCAGGCAGCCCCAGTATTTTCTGAATTTCTAACATACACCTCTCTGAAAAATAAACCTACTACTTAGAGTAAGACACTATACAGTTTTTCTCCTTTAGTCTTAGAGCTTATGGTCAAAATACTCCTTAGTAAAGCAGCTTAAGTGATGCTCCTGGTGTCCCCAGGGCTATTACTCATTTGTAGTACACTTATGGTCGTTTGTTCCTGTTGATATTCCACTTTGGGCCATCTCCTCTCCCCCCTCTTCTCCAATTCAATGTTAATTAAAAACGTGTTCAGGGGGTGCCTGAGTGGCTCAGTCAGTTAAGCTTCTGCCTTCAGCTCAGGTCATGATTCCAGGGTCCTGGGATCAAGCCCTGAGTTGGGCTCCTTGCCTCAGGGGGTGCCTGCTTCTCCTTCTGCCTCTGCCTCTCTCTCTGTCTCTCATGAGTAAATAAAATCTTAAAAAAAAAAAGGACAAATGTTCAGAACTATGAAACATAGTCCTGATTCTAAAAGTCAGAACTATACAGCTATGTCCAGAGAAGTGTTGCTTCCCCATGCCTTCCACTCCTCCTTCCATTCTTCCAACTTCATACCTGTCCTCTGCTAAGTAACCGATGTCAGTGTCTGCTTTATCTCTACTGTATTTCTTTTTGCACGCATTTATTTTCTGGCTCCCCTTCTTTACACGAGAGAGAGCCTACTATAGATGGCTTTTGCACTTTGCTTTTTACACTTAACAGTTTCTTGTAGGGGCAGCCCCAGTGACTTAGCGGTTTAGCGCCACCTTTGGCCCAGGGTGTGATCCTGGAGACCTGGGATCGAGTGCTGCGTCGGGCTCCCTGTGTGGAGCCTGCTTCTCCCTCTGCCTGTGTCTCTGCCTCTCTTTCTGTGTCTCTCATGGATAAAAAAAAATCTTAAAAAAAAAAAAAAAGTTTCTTGGAAATCACCAGGAGATGTTTCGAGCTATTATATTGTGCCGCTTAGTCACCAACAGTGTCATTTCAACAAGTTCACTGTCATCATTTGTGAAGTTGTTGAATAGTCTTGCCTCTGGCACATGCAAAACAGCTGGGACCATTTGGGGGAAGCGCAAGGCTCTGAGGGGGGGGAGTAGGAGGCAGAGGGAGGTGAGGCCCAGAGACAGGCAGAGGCCAGGCCAGAGGAGGCGAAGCCCCCTCCCCGCTTGTGGCACCCTGGGGTGGGGTGGAAGCAGGGAGACCAGCCCAGAGGCTCCTGCAGGGGTGTGGGGGAAGGGCCAGAGGAGGGCGACATCTGGATATGGAGGGAGGCCTGACAGAGTCAAAGACGCCTCCCAGACTTCTAGCTTGGTGACCAACGGAGAGAATGAGGGCAGAGGAACCGGTGTGAGGGATGGTGAGGGCCGCAGTGGTAAGCAGTGGGTGTCATCAGTGGAGAGCAGTGCTTTAACCTCTGTGCCGTGGAACGCCAAAAAATATTCAGCAGTCGGAGTGGCCTGATGGTGAGTGAATGAAGCCAGGCTCCAGAGGCTACCTACTACATGGTTCCATTCCTGTGACCTTCTGGAAAAGGCAAAACCATAGAGGCAAGATGGATCAGGCATTGTGGGGGCTGGGAGTGAGGGGGGATGACTGCGAGGGAAGCCTTGGGGGGCTGGCAGTGTTCTGTCTGGATTATACCGTGACTGTACTGTTTACTGAAGCTCGTTGAACTGTACGCCCCAAAAGGTTGAGTTGTACTGTGTGTAAATTACACCTCAGTAGGTGACTTTTTAAAAAGTGGCAGGAAGGACAGCCCTAGTGGCTCAGCGGTTTAGCACCTGTCTTCAGCCCAGGGCATGATCCTGGGGTCCTGGGATCGAGTCCCACGTCGGGCTCCCTGCGTGGAGCCTGCTTCCCCCTCTGCCTGTGTCTCTGCCTCTCTCTCTCTCTCTGTCTCTCATGAATAAATAAAATCTTAAAAAAAAACAAAAAAAAAAACAGGTTTCCAGCAGATGTAGCAACCAGGAGGCCACTGATGACCTCACTGACAGATTTATTTTTCCCCCTGTAGGGTCCTTGTCACCCCCTTGTAGGGTCCTCACCCTCGCCCTGTAGGGGCCTCGTCCTTTCTAGGCTTCCCTGTAGACAGTGAGCTGCTGGAGACAAGCATGAGCAGCAGCCCCAGGGAGGCCAAGGAAAGGCCCAACAAAGGGAAGGGCCCAGCACATTTCTGAGAAAGAGCAGTGAGGGGGACCTGAGGCCACATGAGCTTTGCCACCCAGCACCTAATTTGGGGGCCAAGCGCAAGATGAAAACGCAGGGCTCCCCATTCAGCAGTTGCTAATGTTTCAGGACAGTAACAGCAGAGCATGGAACCAACCCCAGGGCCCTTCCAAGTGTGGGTCACACACCCATGAAGCTGGCCCTACTGCCGCCTGGAAGTCGGGGATCCCAAGAAAGCACAGCAGCTGTAGGATGTGGCAGGAGAAGCCAGTCGCTGCGTCTACCAAGAACAGGTTAGGGGATCCCTGGGGGGCTCAGCAGTCGAGCACCTGCCTTCCGCCCAGGGCGTGATCCTGGAGTCCTGGGATCGAGTCCCAGGTCGGGCTCCCTGCGTAGGGTCTGCTTCTCCCTCTGCCTGTGTCTCTGCCTCTCTCTGTGTGTGTCTCTCATGAATAAATGAATAAAATCTTAAAAAAAAAAAAAAAAAAAAAAAAAAAGAACAGGCTCGCGGGCTTGGCAGGACCAGGAAGTGCCTTGGCGCTGCCACCTGCTGGCCACATCAGGCCACTGCGCCTCGCTTCCGAGGCAGGACCTTGGAGAGTGGGACGCGCCGCTCTGACGACCAGGTGACCTAGCCCTTCCTTTCCCTGAAGAGAAACAGCCCCAGCGGGCGTTCTGCCAAGGTCACTCCAGCCACAGCATCCCACTGATGATGGCAGCACCTGTTACATTTAAACATCTGAGTTCTTTACAATCCCACAAAGTAGAGATTATATCCCGCATAGATGAGTACATGAATTTGAGTTTTCGGCTACTCTGGTTGCCCTCCATGACTCTTCTCTGTTGTCTTAGTCCCCTGATCATTTTTGAGGCTCCCCTTTGGCCCAAGTGCTGACTCACCTGGGCCTGGGCCTGGGGTAAGTGGTCTGGGCCCACACCGATCAGCATTATCCCATTACCTAGCCACAAGGTAGGCCTCAGGCCAGTGGAGATGACTTTTTTTTTGGCTGGGGCTGCTGGAAAAAAATGTTTTCTAGTTCCCACTGGACCCCAGGTTATAGAGACAGGAGGAGGTTCATTGGTTGGCTGTAGCGAAAGACATTTTTCCACAATGCTGAAAGCTACCACCATGCTGAAAGCTGACATAGAACGATGAGGAAAGAAGGACAAATTAGTGAGTATGGAATGCCATTTTTTAAGGCAGCCCTGGAGTGCTGAGGGTTGGGGCTCCTAGGACTTTGCAGTGCTGAGAACCAATGAATCCCTTGGATATTTATTTATTTTATTTTAAAAGTTTTTTTTTTTAAAGATTTTATTTATTTATTCATGAGACACACAGAGAGAGAGAGAGGCAGAGACACAGGCAGAGGGAGAAGCAGGCTCCACGCAGGGAGTCCGACGCAGGACTCGATCCTGAGACTCTAGAATCACAACCTAGGCCGAAGGCAAGCGCCAAACCGCTGAGCCACCCAGGAATCCCTCCCTTGGATATTTAAAGGTTTTGAAAAAATAAAAAAAATAAACGGTTTTGAGCAGCTGCTTGTAATGAAAGGCGTCTAATCCCCATCTGCCTCTCTAGCCCCATCTGCTATAGATTTTCTTCCTCTCCTCTTGATCAGGAGTCTCCAAGTCCCTCAGTCTCTCTTGATTCCTCAGCACCGCACCAGCCCTCTCTCTCCAGGGCCTTTGCCATGCTATTGCCTTGCCCAGGGCACCCTCCCCTTACTCACCTGGCTGACAGATCCCACAGGCCCCACTCTGGATGACATCTGCTCAACAAGGCCCTTCCTAACTCCCAATTCACTCTAGAAACATTTGCTGAACTCCCACTCTACCAGGCATGAAGCAAGGCTCAGCACCCCATGGGAGCTCTGGAGATGCTGGTGATCTCAGGGGAGTCAACGTGAATCCAAGGCTCATGCTCATGTCCTCAGACCTAGACCAGGAAATACTGGGAGAATCTGGACATTTCAGAGAAAGCCAGTGGGGCTGGAGAGTAGAACTGGGGACCTAGGAATGTCATGGGAGTGCTGATGTGGTGAAGTTTGGATTCTAGATAGATTGTGAAGATTGTCAACTGGCCTCCCATGTTCGGCAAACTCTCTTCTGATTTAGCTTCCATTGTGACTGTAGAAATAATACAGTCCTGGTCCAGTGCGAGGTGTAGTTCTCTTGAAGGTTAATATTTTTTTGTGTGGAATTTTTTTTTATTGCAATGTAATCCACATACCATAATATTCACCTTTTTAAAAATTTTTATTTATTAAAAAATTTTTTTATTTATTTATGATAGTCACAGAGAGAGAGAGAGAGAGGCAGAGACACAGGCAGAGGGAGAAGCAGGCTCCATGCACTGGGAACCCGACGTGGGACTCGATCTTGGGTCTCCAGGATCGCGCCCTGGGCCAAAGGCAGGCGCCAAACCGCTGCACCACCCAGGGATCCCTAATATTCACCTTTTTAAAGTATACAATTCACTGTTTGGTTTGGTTTTGGTTTTTGTATATTCACATTATAACTATCTAATTGTAGAACATTTTCATGATCTCAAAAAGAGACCCCATCCCCATTAGCAGTCACTTCCCATTTCCCCCTTCCCTTAGTCCCTGGAAACCATTAATCTCCTTTCTGTCTTTAAAGATTTGCTGATTTGGGGGGCACCTGGCTGACTCAGTTGGGTGATCATGTAGCTCTTGATTGTTTGAGCCCCACGTTGGGTGTAGAGATTACTTAAATAAATACATGTTAAAAAAAAAAAAGATTTGATAGGGCACCTGAGTGGCTTAGTCAGTTGAGCATCCAACTCTTGGTTTTAGCTCAGGTCATGATCTCAGGGTCATGGGATCGAGCCCTGCATTAGCCTCCCTACTCAGTGGGGAGTCCGCTTGAGATTCTCTCTCTCCCTCTCCTTTTGCCTCTCCTCCAGCTGGTATATGCTCACCCTCTCTCTCTCTCTAAAAATGGATAAATAAATCTTACAAAAAAAAATATTTGCTGATTTTGGATATTTCATATAAATGGAATAATAAAATATGTGATATTTTGCATCTGGCTTCTTTCACTTAGCATAATGTTTTCAAAGTTCATCCACATTGTAACATAAGTAAATACTTCATTTCTTTCTTTTCTTATTATTTTTTTAATTTTAGCAATATTTACACCCAATATGGGGGTCAAACTCATGACCCTGAGATCAAGAATCGCCTGCTCTTCTGACTGAGCCAGTCAGGCGCCCCACTTCATTTCTTTTCATCACTGAAAAATATTCCATTGTATGGATATACCACATTTTGTTTTATCCACTCATTAGTTGTTAGACATTTAGGTGGTTTTGCTTTTTTGTCTATTATAAATAATGCTGCTACGAATATTCATGTTCAAGTTTATGCATGGCCATAAGTTTTCATTTCTCTTGGTTATATACCTAAAAGTGGATTTGCTATGTTATGTGGTAACTCTTTGTTTAGCTATTTGAAGAACTGCCAGACTATTTTCAAAAGCAGCTGCACCATTTCACATTCCGCCCAATAGTGCATGAGGGCTCGTTTCTCCACATCCTCACCAACACCTGTTATGATCTGAACCACCCAGGTGTCCCATGATCTGACCTTTTGTTTGTAGCTGTCCTAGTGCTTGTGAAGATATATCTCATTGTGGTTTCCTTTTGTGTTTCCCTGGTAGTTAATGATGTTGAGCATCTTTTCTTTTTTTTTCTTTTTATTTATTTATGATAGTCACACAGAGAGAGAGAGGCAGAGACACAGGCAGAGGGAGAAGCAGGCTCCATGCACCGGGACCCCGACGTGGGATTCGATCCCGGGTCTCCAGGATCACGCCCTGGGCCAAAGGCAGGTGCTAAACCATTGCGCCACCCAGGGCTCCCTGAGCATCTTTTCATGTGCTTATTTGCTATTTGTATATCTTTGGAAAAACGTCTATTCAGATCTTTTGCCATTTTTTAATGGGGTATTTGTTTTTGTTGCTCTTGTTAAGTTGCAGAAATTCTTCATATATTCTGGATATTAACCCTGATCAGATATATGATTAGTAAATATTTTTTCTCATTGTGTGGGCTGTCTTTCAACTTTCTTGATAATGTCTTTTGCAACACAAAGGCTTTTTTAAAAAAATTTTTGCTGAAGTCCCGTTTATCTATTTTTCTTTCGTTGCTTATACCTTTGGTGTTATATCTAGGAAATCATTGCCTCCTGTAAGATCAGGAAGACTTATGCCTATGCTTTCTTGTAAGAGTTTGATAGTTTTAGCCTTATATTTAGGTCATTGATCCATTTTGAGTTAATTTTTGTAAATGGTGTGTGAGGCCCAGTCTCTTTTACATGTGGTTAATTCATCTGTCCTTGCACCATTTGTTGAAGAGACTGTTTCCCTGCCGAGTTGTCTTGGCACCTTTGTCCAGATCAATTGACCATAAATGCATGGGTTTATTTCTGGATTTTCCAATATATTCCATTGATTCCTGTGTCTATCTTGATGCTGGTATCACACAGTCTTGATTACCACAGCTTTGGGCTAAGTTTTGAGGTAAGAAAGTATGTCCTTCAACTTTGTTCTCTTCTAAGGCTGTTGTGGCTATTCTGGGTCTTGCATGTTCACATGAATTTTGGAATCTGCTTGTCAATTTCTGCAAAAATAGTTGGAATTTTTTTAATAGCTGGAATTTAAAAAAAAGATTTTATTTTTTTATTCATGAGAGACACAGAGAGAGAAAGGCAGAGACATAGGCAGAGGGAGAAGCAGGCTCCATGCAGGGAGCCCAATGTGGGACTCAATCTCAGGACTCCAGGATCATGCCTGAGCCGAAGGCAGATGCTCAACCATCTGAGCCATCTGGGCACCCCCACAGCATTCCTTTTAACGTTGTTTTGTGGTTTTCAGTGTACAATCTTACACTACTTTTGTCAAACTTATTCCTGTTTTATTTTTCTTGATGGCAGTGTAAACAGAATTCTTCTTTTTTAAAATATTTTATTTGAAAGAGAGAGAGAGAGAGAGAGATATCATGAGCAGAGGGGAAGGATAGGGGAGAAGCAGGCTCCCCACTGAGCAGGGAGCCCAATGTGGGACTTGAACCCAGGACCCTAGGATCATAACCTGAACTGACAGCAGATGTTTAACAGACTGAGCCACCCGCCACCCCAGAATTATTTTCTTAATTCCGTTTTTGATTGGGGTGCCTGGGTGGCTCAGTCAGTTAAGCATCTGACTCTTGATTTCAGCTTAGGTCATTATCTCAGAGTTGTGAGATCGAGCCCCATGTCAGGCTCCTCACTCAGCACAGAGCCTGCTTAAGATCCTTTCCCTTTCCCTCTGCCCCTCCACCCCACCCATGCATATACATTCTCTCTCTCTCTCTCTCTCTCTCTCACACACACACAAAATGGCTAATTCCATTTTTTATTGTTCATTGCTATTTTATAGAAGTAACCTTGATTTTTACACACATATCCTACAATCTTGCTGAACTTTTCGTTAGCTCTAATAATTTTGGGGGAATCCTGTTGGATTTTCAATATATCAGATAATCTCCTCTGCAAGTAGGGATAGTTTTACTTCTTCCTTTTCATACCAGATGCCTTACCTACTCTCATTATCCTGCATAGAACTCTCCAGTACAATGTTGAATAGAAGTGGTGAGAGTAGACGTCTTTGTCTTGTTTCTGATCTTAAGGAAAAAAGCTTTCAGTCTTTCACCATTGAGCATGATGTTAGCTGTGGAAATTTTGTAGATGCCCTTTATCAGACTGAGGAAGTAACCTTCTACTTCTTTGTTGAGTGTTTTTATCATGAAAGAGGGTTAGATTTTGTAAAATGCTTTTCCTGTGTCTGTTGAAATGAATATATGGTTTTTGTCCTTTATGGTTGACACATTTTAAAAAGCAGTTACCTGTGCAGGGTAGAGGAATAGGAACCAGGAAAATAGGAGACAGGAACGCAAGAGACATTTTTTACTGTCTATCCTTTTAGATTTTTTGGTTTCTTGACTGTATTTCTTTATTCTTTTAAAGATTTTATTTATTTATTCATGAGAGACATGCAGAGAGAAGCAGAGACATAGGCAGAGGGAGAAGCAGGCTTCCTGTGAGGAGCCCGATGCAGGACTTGATCCCAGGACCCCAGGATCATGACCTGAGCCAAAGGCAGATGCTCAACCACTGAGCCACCCAGGCACCCCTTGACTGTATTTCTTACTTTAAAAATTAAATTATCTTGGGGATCCCTGGGTGGCTTAGCGATTTGGCACCTGCCTTTGGCCTGGGGTGCGATCCTGGAGTCCCAGGATCGAGTCCCCGTCGGGCTCCCGGCATGGAGCCTGCTTCTCCCTCCTCCTGTGTCTCTGCCTCTCTCTCTCTCTCTCTCTGTGTCTATCATAAATAAATAAATCTTTAAAAAAATTAAAATTAAAATATCTTTTTAAAAATTGTGCTTAAATAAACATGAAATAGAATTTACCATCTTAAACATTTAGTGTACAGTTTAGTAGGGTTAAGTATATTCACACTGTTGTGCAACCAAGCTCTGGAACTTTCTCATCTTGCAAAACTGAAACTCTATACTCATTAAACAATAACTCTTCACACACACACACCCCCCACCTCCCCAGCCTCTGGCAACTGCCATCTTATTTTCTATTTCTATGAGTTTACTCTGGTCAACTCATGTAAGTGAAAGCATACAGTATTTGTCTTTTTGTGACTCTCCTATTTCACTTAATGTCTCCAGGGCTTATCATGTTGTAGCATGTGTTAGAATTTTTTTTCTTTTTTAAGTCTCAGTAATATTCTTGTGTGTGTGTACCACATTTTGTTTATTCATTCACTTAAAAATTTTTTCTTTAACATTTTATTTATTTATTGGAGAGAGAGAGGTGTTGCATGAGCAGGGGGAGGGGCAGAGGGAGAAGGAGAAGCAGGCTCCCCGCTGAGTGGGGAACCTGATGCAGGGCTCAATTCCAAGACCCTGAGATCATGATTTGAGCTGAAGTTAAGACACTTAACTGACTGAGCCACCCAGGCGCCCCTATCCTTGCACTTTTGATGGATATTTGGAAACTTTTGGCTATTGTAATAATAGCCAGGCATGGCTATTGAATATGAGTGTGCAAATATCTTTGAGACTCTGCTTTCAATTCTTTTGGATATACTCCCAGAAGTGGTATTGCTGGATCATATTGCTGGATCATGGTAATTCTAATTTTTTGAGGAATCATCATACTGTTTTCCATAGCAGCTGCACCATTTTACATTTCCACCAACAGTGTATAAGGGTTCCAGCTTTGCCATATCCTCACCAACACTTTTTTTTTTAAGTGTGAGGTATAAATTATCTCTTTAAAGTTGATTCCTGAATCTTCAAAACTGAGGTCTACACCCTCATCTATTTTCAACCTCTGTCCTGCTCTAGACCCAGGAGGACAATTGGAGGACTGGATGGGAATAGAGGCTTAAGCCAAGTGTAAGACAGTCTCCACTGTACTTCAGGAAAGACAGTACTTGGCTAGAAAGGTCTGACAAGGTGGCTGACAAGGTGGCATGGGTTGGGGTTAGACTGTAGAACTTGGAGGCAGGTGCCTGGTTCTCTGGAGTTATCTGGGATCTCCATAGTCTTTAGAATATCCATCAGAGTTCTGGGGATCTCCATGGTTAAAAATGAAGTTCCTCTGGTTGGTTGCTCTAAGGCATGTGGGCATCATTCATAGAATCAGTATTTATTGAGCACCAATAAAAGGATGAATCCTTTTCAGATAAATTCTGCATAACCTCAAGAAGCTCATTGCTGGGATGCCTAGATGGCTCAGTGGTTAAGCATCTGCCTTTGGGTCAGGTCGTGATCCCAGGGTCCTAGGATCAAGTCCCACATGGGGATCCTAAGATCAAGTCCCACACTGGGCTCCCCACAGGGAGCCTGCTTCTCCCTCTGTGTCTCTGCCTCTCTCTCTCTCTCTGTGTCTCTCATGAATAAATAAATAAAATATTTTAAAAAAGAAGCTCATTGCTGAGTAGGGAGACAGACATGTAAGCATACTCACCCGTACGTGTTGTGGCAGCTTGTATTTTAGGGGCAAAGAGGGGTAATCAACCCAATTCAGGGATAACAGGAGGACTCCTAGAAGAGATGGTTGAGTCCTGAGGGTTGACCAGGAGGCCAGGGATGGGGAAGGTCATCTCACGCTGGGGGCCTGCTGAGAAAAGGTCAGTAGTTCAATTGGCTGAATCCTGGAGGTCATAGCAGGGTACAGGACCATGACTAGGATGAAGGCAAATGAGGCAGTTCGGTGCAAAATTTAAGACTGAAACCATAGTAATCAACATGATATTTTAATGCAAGATTTAAAAATCAAAATTAATGCAAGAAAATACATGAACAAAATATCATTTTTATTTTTAAAATTTTTTAAAAGTAGGCTCCACCATGGAGCCCAGTGTGGGGCTTGAACTGACAACCCTGAGATCAAGACCTGGGCTGAGATAAGAGTCATATGCTTAACCAACTGAGCCACCCAGGCACCTCCAAAATATCAAATTTTAAATGAAGACGGGATCACTAACAGTGCTGTACCAACCATAGTGGAGCCTAAGGCAAAAGTAGTATCAGTATTACCCAACCTGTTTTCAGTGGTGGGGCTAAGGCACTGGATTTTATCCCGCCTACTCTGAGAAGTCATTGGAATCTTTTAATTAGAATGTATCTTTTATCTATTGATTAAAAGACCAACATGTCTACTGTGTAAGTAGATCAAGATACAGGGCAAGACTGGTGTCAGGGAGGTGTTCATCCAGGCAGAATGTGATGGGACTTGAAGAGAGGAGAGCTATGGGAAGAGTGTGGATTGATTCCAAAGCGACCTGAAGGCCAGGCCTCGGGAAGCATCAGCTGAAGCTGAGGGAGAGGGTCAGGCCAACAACCTGTCTGGCTCCTGGCTGGGAGTGTCATTTCCTGAGGTATGAAAGATGGAAAGCCGAGTTCAGTTTGTGGTGATTTGCATTTGAAGATTTATAGGACACTGAAGGGAGATATCTAGCAGGCCAAAGGATTAACGAGTCTGGAGCCCAGGAGGAAGTTGCTCCTGGAGAGACCCCGGTTTGGACACCATCAGGTGGCAGTCATCCACTGGGAGGTGGAACCATGATGGCAGAGCTGCCGCTGCCACCAGAGAAGGTGCCCCAAGCAGAGGGGCCAGAGGATGGGCTAGACACAGAAGGAAGCTGGGGCCATGGTGGGGACATGAAGGTGATCCCAGGAGAGGATGGAAGGGAGGAGGAAGGGAGGCAGGGGAGAAGGTGTGGTCAGGAGAAAGAACCTGTGGAGTGGTCCAGAAAGATAAGATCTAAAGTGTCCTTGGGGGGTGCCTGGGTGGCTCAGCGGTTCAGCATCTGCCTTCAGCTCAGGGTGTGATCCTGGAGTCCCAGGATCGAGTTCCACATTGTACTCCCTGCGGGGAGCCTGCTTCTCCCTCTGTCTGTGTCTCTGCCTTCCCTTTGTGTCTCTCATGACTAGATAAATAAATAAATCTTTAAATGAATGAATGAATGAATGAATGAATGAATGAATAATAAATAAATAAATTGTCCTGTGGACCAGCTACCAAGAGGGTGTGTAACCCCAGTGCGCGGGGCTGCAGGGCCTGAGGGGGACTGATGCATCAAGGATTCTAAAAGCTTGCTCCAGTGAAGGATAATAGAAGAGAGGAGGTATTGAAATGGGAGGTGTAGCAGAGGGAGATCATTGCAGTGGGCCCCCAGGAGAGCCGGGAGGGCTCTGGTGAAAGGGTGTTATTTTAGAAAAGATTCCAGCTTCCCTGGAGCCTTGTAGGGGAACTTGGGACTTGGCTGGATGTAAATCAGGCTGGGGGAGGGCCCTGGGGAGGTCTGTTTTCCTCCGTGAAGTAGAGGGTAGGATGACAGTCCAGAGGGAGAGGAGGGGGAAGGGAGGAATCCCTGGAGAGAAGAGGCGAGTAGGTACTAGGGAGGTGGGAATGAGAACCCTGGGAGCTCGGAAGATTTTCTGGGAGCAGGATGATTGTCTTACAGGATTTTTCTCCTGGGGAGCAGGCCTGGCTACTGGTGCTGTGGGGAGCTGAGGGCTGGCTCCGGACTATGAGAGAAGACAAAGGCTAGGTGGCTTCCCTGCTCTGGTCGCCTCACACATGGGAACACTGGCCTAAACACCAGGTGAGGCCTGGCGAGGGAGAAAGAGTTCTGGACAGCATCTGAAGGCCCACGGAAGAGAAAAAGAAGCAGGGTTGGGTTGGTAAGGGGAAGTTGGCTCTGCCCATCTTCACCGCCTCACAGCAGACACCCCAGGCCTCTGGGCTCAGGCAAGCTCGGTGCCCTGGAGTTGAGGCTGGGAATTCCTCTCAAGGCCAGTGGGGTGCCCACTGCTGCCTTGCATCTCTCCTTCCCCTGCCCCTGCCCAGAGTGCTGACCCTCTGCTTGGGGCAGCTGCCCTGAAAGCAACCCTAGTCCCTCCACCGTGGCCTTACCTTCAGTGGACCAGCCTTCCACGGGACCCTGGTCTGAGGGGGGCAGCAGCTTCCTGCTGGTGCCTTAGGCCCCATTTGGCTTCTCAGCAATTCTGTCCAGTTCTATCAACCAATTCCCTGCTTTAAACTCCGTTTTAAATACTCAGGCAATTTTTCTCTGCTGGTTGCAGCATAACTGAGGCGTTGGGTTCCTAGAGGCCTGGGAATTGGAGTTTGCCCTTTTGAAGATGCACAGACTTCCTCCAGGGGGCCATGGGGACCGCCCCCCCCCCAAGCTGATGTGAGGCCCATTGTGGCTGACTGGGTCTCGGGGGTAGAAGTGCCCTCAGATGCCCAGAGTGGGCACCTCAGCACAGACAGGTGCAGTGGGTAGTGGGGCTGGCAATGGGGCTGTGCCAGGCAGTGGGGAAGAAGAGGTGGCCAGTGGTCGTTCAAAGAGGCTTGGGCTGGTGCCAAAGCTGCTCAGACTCCCAGCATGAAAATTCAAGGAAAAGTATTAGAGTGATACCCCTGTGGGTGTGGCAATGTCACACCTCTCCCCCCATCCCATCCCTTCTCTGCCAAAATGTTCAGCGCTGTCTCAGTCCTGGAGCTCTGGGGGCAGCAGATAACTCCAGCCGGCCAGGGCAGGTGGGATCACCCTTGGCTGGATCTGCCACCAAAACCCCAACCAAAGGCCACTCTTGGGAGAGCATCTGTTGAAATGTGAAGGACCATACCCTGTGACCCCACTATTCTACATTTAAGTATTCTACAGATGTAACTGTATATGTACAAAATAAAGTATGTAAAAAGTGTATTTACTATGGCAGTTTGTAGTAGCAGCACATAGCAAAGAAACCCAAATGTCCAGAAATAAGGACAAATAATTAAATAAAGGATCCTTCCACGTGAGGAACGCTTTGTAGCTATTAAAAAGAATGAGGCAGGGTGGCTCAGTCAGTTAAACATCTGCATCCGGCTCAGGTTGTGATCCCAGGGTTCCTGGGATTGAGCTCCCCATTGGGCTCCCTGCTCAGCAGAGTCTGCTTCTCCCTCTGCCTGCTACTCCCCACTGCTCAGGTTATGATTTCTGAAATAAATAAAATCTTAAAAAAAAATGAGGCAGCTCTGCACACAGTAATGTGGTTACAAAATAAACCTAGTTAATAAGAAAAAAGGGCGAGTTCAGGTGAGTGTGTACTATGTACATAGCCTTTGTGTTCAATATAGTAAACATACATATGTCTATTTGCAAATACAGTGATTGAATCTGGAAGGATATGCAAGGCATGGTCCTGGGACATGATGGCCAGTGGACAGGGAGGGAGGAGGCCATTTACTGTGTCTTTTTGAACTTTTTGAACTTTATACCATGTATGTGCTTTGCAGTACAACACAGAAGTTTTCGTGTTTAGAAAACTGATAAAAGGGGGCACCCGGGTGACTCAGTGGCTGAGCGTCTGCCTTTGTTCCAGGTCGTGATCCTGGGGTCCTGGGATATCCTGCTGGGAGCCTGCTTCTCTCTCTGCCTATATCTCTGCCTCTCTCTCTCTCTGTGTGTGTCTCTCATGAATAAATAAATAAAATCTTAAAAAAAAAAAAAAGATGCAGGGAGTCCAATGTGGGACTCGATCCTGAGACTCTAGGACCACGCCCTAGGCCGAAGACAGGCACTAAACCGCTGAGCCATCCAGGGATCCCCAATAAATAAAATCTTAAAAAAAAAAAAACTGAAAAAAAAAAAAAAAGGTAGCATTTGCAAACAAAAGGCCTATCTTGCTGCCACTCTACTCCGTGTAGACCCTGTGGTCCTGGTTACAGGTTAAGGATAGAGAAGAGCACTGGAATCCTGGCAGCAGAGAATACCATGGAAGGTAGCCTTAGTTAAGTTTCTGGGCCTTTGGGGAGCCACCTATGGTTTCCCTTCCAGAATCTCAGATTTAGAACCCCTGCGGATGTAGAGCTGAGCAATCTTTGCTTTACTCTTACTACTTAGCCACATACTTGGAAAAGGGAAAAATAATTCCTACCTTCATTGACTAGATGAAAAACACAGAGGCTGAAGGTCATGAAGAGGCAATATTTCCTGTTTAGCACCCATTATATGCCAGGGCAGGTTCACACGACAATTTCCCCTCATCCAAGGCCCAGTGCCTTTGGACCTTGCCAAGGAGGTCTACCCTGAAGGGCATCATCCTGTTCAAAGCAATAATCTGGTCTTCCCTGTTCTGACTATAAGCAATTGTTTTCATCTGGTGTTTACTCACCTTTTATTTATTTTTAGATATTCTGTGTTTGTTTTTTAAATTTCAGCTTTGAGGTGTAATGGATATTTAAAATTGTAAGATAGGGCACCTGGGTGGCTCAGTTGGTTAAGCGTCTGCCTTCGGCTGGGTCATGAGCCTGAGGTCTTGGGATGGGGCCACTTCAGGCTCTCTGCTCAGCGGGGAGCCTGCTTCTCTTTCCCCCTCCGCCTGCCGCTCTGCCTACTTGTGCACTCGTTCTCTCGGTGTCAAATAAAAAAATAAAATCTTTAAAAAAATTGTAAGATATTTAAAGTGCACGCATTGTGGTGATTTTATATACGTAGAAACTGAAAGGATTCCCTCGTTAGTTAATTGGCACACCCATCACCTCAGATATTTATCTTTTCTGTTTTGGTGAGAACACTGAAGTTCTACTTTTAGCAAATCTCAATTAGACAATACCGTATTATCAACTGTAGTCACTATGTTTTACATTAGCTCCTCAGTCCTTATTCATCTTATAGCTCAAAGTTTGCACCCTTTTACCAACCTCTCCCTATTTCCCCAATCCCCTAACCCCTGGTAACCACTTTTCTACTCTGTTTCTAGGAGTTTGATTTTCTTTTCTTAGAATTCTACATATGAGGGATAACCTGCAGTATTTGTTTTTCTCGTTTATGTCACTTAGCCTAATGGCCTCAGGTCCATTCACATTGTCCCAAATGGCAGGATATCTTTTTTTTTTTTTCTTACAGCTGGGTAATATTCCAATTGTGTGTGTGTGTGTGTGTGTGTGTGTGTGTGTGTACACCACATCTTTACCCATTCATCCATCAACAGACACTTAGGTTGTTTCTGTATCTTGGGTATTGTGAATAATGCTGCAATGAACATGGGGATGCAGATATCTTTTCGTAAGACCCTGTTTTCATTTCCTTTGGAAATATATACCCAGAAGTGGGATTCCTGGATCATATGGTAGTTCTATTTTTAAAATTTTTTGAGAAACCTTGATATCATTTTCTTTTTCTTTTTTTTTTTTTTTTTAGTTTTTATTTATGATAGTCCACACAGAGAGGGAGAGAGAGGCAGAGACACAGGCAGAGGGAGAAGCAGGCTCCATGCACCGGGAGCCCGACGTGGGATTCGATCCCGGGTCTCCAGGATCGCGCCCTGGGCCAAAGGCAGGCGCTAAACCGCTGCGCCACCCAGGGATCCCGATATCATTTTCTATAGTGGCTGCACCAATTTACATTCCCTTGCATACCTTTTTTTTAAAAAGATTTTATTTTTAAGCAATCTCTATACCCAACATGGGGCTCAAACTCACAACCCTGAGATCAGTTGTATGCTCCACTAACTGAGTCAGCCAGTTGCCCCAACCTTTGTGTGCCTTTTAATTCCATCCTTGGGCATTCAAGAAAGTGTCCCCTCCTTTTCTCCTACCACTCTGTGCTCAGTAAACTCCCATCCAGACCCCTTCTTTCCTTCCAGAAGACAACCTCCCTTCTTCTCAACAGACTGGAGCTGCCATGATTCTGACGCTCACACTCCATTCAATGAGAGGATGCTTACTGGGCAGCCAGGGTAGCAGTGGCTCAGTGGTTTAGCGCCGCCTTCAGCCCAGGGCATGATCCTTGAGACCTGTGATCGAGTCCCACACTGGGTTCCCTGCATGGAGCCTGCTTCTCCCTCTACCTGTGTCTCTCCCTCTACCTGCCTCTTTCCGCTCTGTGTCACTCATGAGTAAATAAATAAAATCTTAAAAAAAAAAAAAAAAAAGAGGATGCAAAAAAGAGGATGCTTACTAAGCACCTTTCGTGCATCAGGCACTGTCCGGGCACTTAGGAGGCACTTACTGAGCCAGACTGACAGGTAAACCTTGTTGCTGCCGCCCTGTCCCTCCACCCCCTGCCCCAACCACATTCTGGCATCCATTTGCTGGTAACTACACAGGTACCCTTACCTTTAGTCTCAAATTGGCCTGGATCAAGGGGTGACCCCTATATTCAAGAATCCTTCCTTCCTTAATCTTATCCCCCCGTTTCCTTTCTGACCTTCCAACTCTATCTCCACTGACTCCTTCCCCATAGGCTAAACTGTTCATCTTCCCCCTTGAGTAGCATCAGTAGAAAGAACATTCCCTCTCCTAGGGATGCTTCCCACAAGGGCACCCTGCACTCAGTATCGCCAATTTTTCACCACAGCAGTGTGGTATCTACCCCAGCATGATGAAACAAGTCTTGCCAAAATCTACATCATTTCTCAATACTGGATCTAGCAGACCCTCCCAGACCTCACCTTGTGACGTTTTTGTGGCAGTGGACACTGTTCTTTCTTCCCTTTTTCTTGAAACCCTCTTTCCTTGGCTTCTAAAACTATCAGTGGCTTAGTCAGTTAATTGTCTGACTTTGGCTCAGGTCATGATCTCAGGGTCCTGGGATCCGGCCCTGTGTGTAGCCCCACCTTAGTGGTGAGTTAGCTTCTCTCTTTCCCTCTGCCCCTCCCTCCCTGCTTGTGCTCTCTCTCTCAAAGTAATAAAATCTTTTTACAAAAACAAAAAATAAAACTCCCTTCTCTGGCTCTGCTTCTGCCTCTGGGCCTTCTTCTACTCCCAGCTTTTTTCCTCTCCTCATTCTGGCTGCTGTTCTGGGCAGGTTCCTCATACAGCCTGTGTCTGTGGCTCTGTGACCATCTCTTGCAGAACCAACTGCCTGAAGCAATGGATATCCCTCATGCACTCAATATGTCCAACACTGAACTCATTAGCTTCCCTGAAAACCTGCAGCCCTGCTTGTGTCACTCCACTTACATACACACTCAACAGATAATGGAATGGAAATAAGTTGTCCTTTCTCCCTCTCTAGTCAAGTCACCAAGACTGTCAATAGTAACAATGGATAATATTGAGGGCTTAGGGCTTATTATGTGCCCTCAAAAAACACACCCAGCATCTCTCTTAATACAATTAGTGATCCAAGAGGCTGGAACTATTATGACCCCCATTTTATTTTACTTTTTTTAAGATTTTTTTTTATTCATGAGAGACACAGGGAGAGAGAAAGAGAGAGAGAGAGAGGCAGAGACACAGGCAGAGGGAGAAGCAGGGTCCATGCAGGGAGCCTGACGTGGGACTCAATCCTGGGTCTCCAGGATCACGCCCTGGGCTGAAGGCGGCGCTAAACCGCTGAGCCACCCGGGCTGCCCAGACCCCCATTTTAATAAAGAATCTTGAATAAGGGCACTTAGGTGGGTCAGTCTGTTAAGTGTCTGCCTTCTGCTCAGGGTCCTGGGATGGAGTCCCAAGTGGGGCTGCCTTCTCAGTGGGGAGTCTGCTTCTCCCTCTGCCCCTCCCCCCTATTTGTGTGCATTCTCTCTCAAATAAATAAAATCTTAAAAAAAAGAAAGAAAAGAACCTAGAATGATAGAGTAGGGTCCTAGCTCCTCCACTTACTAGGTGTGTGACACCGGACAAATTGATTTACCTCTGTATGCCCTAGTTCTGTAAAACACAGGTAACTTTCTTGTAGAAGTAAATGAATCAATATATAAAGAACTGGAATACTGCTTGGAACTTAGTAAAGCGTTATATAAATATTAAGCATTACTATTTTTCTATCCCAGACTAACTCCACAGCAAGGGACTTGAACACTGAATAATACTGGATCTTCCCACTACCTCTTTTACCTTAATCATTCTTTCATTAACAAATAATTTCCACCTCTATGGGGTCTGCCAATGCTTTAGGTGCCAGGAATACTGCAGAAAACAAAATCCATGTTCTCACGACTGGGGAGGGAGTAAACAGACAATAAACAGCCAAGGAAAATGCCAGGTAGTAATAGGTGCCTGCAGATGACTCAATTAGGGTGATGTGATGGGGAGTCCCTAGGTGGCTTTTCATTCGAGGATCAAGGAAAACCTCTTAAGAGGTGACACAAACAAATCTGAACAAGGAGCCAGCCATGCCAATATTTCTAGAATATTTTCAATTGATCATGCCTACTGCTCATCTCTCCAGCTTCTTCCTACGAGTGCTCTAATCGTGCTCTGTGCCAAATTGCTTGAAAACACCAGGATCGTCTTCTTCCACCATGCCTTGGGCCCAGGCTGTTCTTTCGGTCCCCTATAACCGAGGAAGTGTCCCCTTGGACCTCATCGGAGTTCAAAATGTGAACTTCCTCAAGGGGGATCTCCATACATCAGAAAGCAGGGTGCTGGCCCCAGACTCCTCCCAATTCAGAGCCTCCTTGGGTAGCTGTAGATTTCATACAGGCTCAGTGCCAGGTGTATGACAGTTAAGAATTGCAAAGTAGGGGATTCCTGGGTGGCTCAGTGGTTTAGCGCCTGCCTTTGGCCCAGGGCGTGATCCCGGCGTGGAGCCTGCTTCTCCCTCTGCCTGTGTCTCTGCCTCTCTCTCTCTCTCTCTGTGTGTTTGTGTGTCTATCATGAATAAATAAATTTTAAAAATCTTAAAAAAAAAAAAAAAGAATTGCAAAGTAACTGGATGGTTCACAAGAATATCCGTGAGCCCCTGTTAAAACACAAAATCCCCGTCCCCAACCCAAACCTCTTGAATTAGAATCTCCACGGAGGAGCCTCTAAACAACAGTTCAATTGTGGAAATATACTGATAGCTGAAGGGATCCTGGTTTTGTAGAAACATGGTAGGTACTGGATGTCCAGGTTATGTCGCAGGCGGGCTCTGTACCGAAGGAAGTGCTCTGGGATGTTCGGCACTAACAAGTTTGCCCACAATGACCCATCAAAATAACTGGCAAAAGCAAAAGGCAAAGGCCCTTCTGTGCCTCCGCCATTGAGGGCACCTTTCCTTTGGCTCTTGGGACCCTTAGGTGACACGGAACCCTCCTCAGTCAGCACACCTTAAGGTATGCTTTAGTCCCAAAAAACAAAAAGGGAACTTGCGCGGCCAATGGGTCGGTGTTTGGCCTGACCAAGTTCCTCCCCCCGCCGCCGTTGTAACACCCGGTGACCACCAGAAAGTTATTCCTCCGGGCCTGTTCCTCGTTGGGACAAAAACCTAGCGCATGAGGTGGCTGGACATTAAATGTGGCGTTTGTGCGGCGCTCACAGACATCCGCGACCGTCT
Organism: Canis lupus dingo; assembly: GCF_003254725.2. Lineage (NCBI taxonomy): Eukaryota > Metazoa > Chordata > Mammalia > Carnivora > Canidae > Canis > Canis lupus. The sequence goes on along the minus strand of NC_064267.1, from coordinate 43,454,388 downwards.
TTATTAACAGCCCTCAGGAGGCAGCTTCGGACACGTGGCCCGAAAGAGAACCACCTGCAGACGGCGGGGGGGGGGGGGGGGCGGAGGCGGGCCTCCAACCCGGGCGCTTTGAACCTCACGGTCCCCGAATTTCCGGAGGTCTCGGGCTCATCCGCGGAGGGAGAAGCGGGCGAACACTTTCTCCTCGGCCGCCGGGCGGCTCGGCGTGGAGAGCGGGTCGGAGCCGCGCGTAGGGCCGCCTGGCATCTGCAAGGCCTCCGGCGTCGACAGCACCCTGGACACTTTCGGGAACCGGAGACCACCAGTACCCAGCCTCCCGGGGCTCGGGAACAAGCGGCGCCAAAAACGGCCGTCTTACCGCGCAGGCGTCGCGAGCGCGGGCCGCGGAGGGGCACTTCAGGAACCGCGCGCCCACTACCCAATCAGCGCGGGCCCTGCACAAAGCGAGTCCCGCCCCCAGGGCGCCGCCACCGAATCCCCTCCCCCTCCCCTGCCCGCTTCGGCCCGCCCACTCCCGCCTGCGCCCCGCCCCGCGCCGTTCTTGGGTAGAGGCTCGCGATTGGCCCACGGGATGGGCGCAGCCTCTGATTGGTCGAGACGGAGTCACGAGGGCGCCGTCGTCGCCTTTCCAGAGGCGATTACTGGGCAGGCTCAGTCTTTCGCCTCAGTCTCGAGCTCTAGCGAGCAGCCAAGCGTACGCGCTCCGGGAACCTCTCGTACCCGCGGCCGCCATCGACGTCGCTTGGATTCTTCTGGGCTCGTCTGCGCCACTCGCCCGCCACACACTCCGCCGGCATAAGCCGCCATCATGGTGAAGCTCGCAAAGGTAAGAAGACGGCTTGCGCAAGCATGGACGTCGAGGCCTGCTTTCTGAGGAGCGCGCGCGCGGCGCCGCGAGGAGGAGGGCCTGCGCGCCGTCCCGGGCGCGTTCGAGGGCGCCATGCTGCGGGAAATCTCGCGCGATCGGCGGGGAGGTCTCGCGGCTTTTGGCTATTTGGTAGCGAGGTGAAGAGCTTCGGCAGGTTCCGCGGGTGGTTGGTGCGGCGCCGAAAGACTTAGGGACTGAGTGGGGAGGGGGCGCTGGGCCTCGGGGTGGAGGGATGATGCCGAACTCCTGCGACGGGCCCAAGCGGGGCCCCGCCTCCTGACGCACGTGCCTCAGCGCGCTGCCCGCCACGTGGGCCGCGCCGCGTGTGTCCCGGCGTCTGCGGAGGGGACTTGGAGGGGAGGCGGGGGGCTGCGGGATGGTTTCAGATGGAGGCCCCGTGGCCTGTGGGCCCCGGCCAGACAAGCGGGCGCGAGGTGGGCTTCAGGAGGAGGCCTTGCCTCGTGCTTTCTGCGCCCTGCTGCGCGCACATGGTGACCTACGGGGTATCCCCACGTGGCTCTGCCTGGTCTGGAAGGGGCGGGGTTTTTTTCCACGGGAAAGAACTTAATGGGGAGACCAAAGGTAGTAAGATTAAGGTCTGATTTTCTTTTATAAAAGTTGTCTTGAAGATCCTGCCCCCAAATTTGGATTCAGGCGACTGTGTAAGATCTGGTGCTAGAATTTACCAAAAGCTTCCCCCCCCCCCCAGGTGTGGTTCTCCGCCCCCGGTAAAGGGCTATGAATTGTTGGCCGTTAAAATTGGCCAGTTGTAGTCTATTAAAATCATGCGTGATGTAATGGTCGGTTTTGGAAGTATGGTTTTAAAAACGGATGTGCTTAACGAAGGCAAAAGGAGGAGGGAGATAATATTGTTGTAGTTGCATTTTTATCCTTGAGTTTCTGTAAAACCTGACAGGAGTAATGGGGTGGGGGTTGGCAGTTGCTGTTTTGACGTTGGCTTCGATAGTGTTCATGTTAATTTTTATATCTAGCATTAGGAAATGTGGACTTTATGTAGGGAGACGGCTGCTTTTTACTCTGAAGAATGATGGCATAATATGAACGGTCAGATGTTTTAGGTGTAATGTGCTAAATGTCTATTTTAGGCTGGTAAAAATCAAAGTGACCCCAAGAAAATGGCTCCTCCCCCAAAGGAGGTAGAAGAAGACAGTGAAGATGAGGAAATGTCAGAAGATGAAGATGATGACAGCAGCGAGAAGAGGTAATTATATACAACTTTATGGAGACGTGTGTTAAACTATGAAATGGAGAGCTGAAATAGCTGATACTGGATGTATGAAAATATTGGCAAAAATAAGATTATATTCATTGAGTATGGCCTGCTGAGACTGTTTTCCAAGCTCTTCATTAACATGTTGATATAGGTAAGTATTTGAATTTGAGAGAAAAAATTGGGAGTCCTCTTTTCATGTGCATTTTTTGTAGGGCTTGGTGTTATATTTGTGTTCAGCCATGACATTTTTCTAGTTTGAGTATGTTAACCCCCACCTTACTAGATAAACAAACAGCCTGGACTATTAACTGTTAAGTAAGTGGCACTCCTGTGCATTTATTCAGGTCTGAGGTTAGCTTTACCAGATTACTTTCCTAGCCTCCAAGCAGGATTGATTTGTCTCTCATTGTATAAGAGCATCGTGATACTGGTTACTGAACATCTTGGTGTGGGTTGAGCGTTGCCACCTCACTTTGTGTTAACCTATTACTGTTTGCTTACTGTAAAGACAACTATTGTATTTGTGTTTAGATTTCTTGTTTAGGATGTAATGAATATTTTACTGATGATATGGTACCCAGTAAAACTAGGAGTGAGCAAAAAAGTATAATTTTAATGTAGATGAACGATGGTTTTTATCAGGTTTAAGGTGCTTACTCTTTACTAAACTTAGGAAGAGCTAACTATCCAGTGTATTTGATACTCATTTACTGGTCTTAAGAACAAGCCTTCAATGAACCACTGCCCACTGTAGGACCTCTGAATGATTCAGTAGCATCTAACAAGTAGAGCTTTCTTTGTGCAAGACTTCTAATTACATATATATGTCAACTCCTAATCTAACAATATGTAAGGTTGGTGCTGTTATCCCTTACAGAGGAGAAAAAAAGTCGAGGCTTAAAATTTTCTTAAAGCCTGTTTTAAAGTTGCAGTTATAATGTGTGAGGTATTTTAGCTGTTAAAAAGGGGCTCTATATGCTTGAGTATTTTACCTGAAGATGAAGGCTGTGATTTCTGGCACATGGTTCTGTAGTTTAGCATGCTAACATAACATCCAGTGCATGTGGGTCTGAAACCAGAACAGTGTTAGAATTTAGTCTCATTCATGGGACCAAGGCTGTCTTTTTGGGTTTGGAAGAAGACTTACCTTTGGTTTTATTTGTTCTTTAGGTTGTTATTCCTCAGAAAAAAGGAAAAAAGGCTACCACAACTCCAGCAAAGAAGGTAATGGTTTCCCCAACAAAAAAAGTCGCAGTTGCCACACCAGCCAAGAAAGCAGTTGTCACCCCTGGCAAAAAGGCAGCAGCTACACCAGCCAAAAAGGCGGTTGCACCAGCCAAAGCAGTAGCAACACCTGGCAAGAAGGGAACCACACCAGGCAAGGCATTGGTAGCAACCCCTGGTAAGAAAGGAGCAGCCACCCCAGCCAAGGGAGCAAAGAACGGTAAGAATGCTAAGAAGGAAGACAGTGATGAGGAAGATGATGATGACAGTGAAGAGGAGGATGAGGAAGATGAGGATGAAGATGAGGATGAATTCGAGCCAACAGTGATGAAAGCAGCTGCTGCCGCCCCTGCCTCAGATGAAGAGGAGGATGATGAGGAGGACGATGATGAAGACGACGACGAGGAGGATGAGGATGAGGATGAAGATGGTGAGGAGTTCTTTGGCTAGTTTTTAGGCTACTTTTGTAAGATACATCAGGGTAAGGTTTTGGCAGTAATGATACGTATACCATGACAACCTGGGAGTTAGATGAACATCTTTCCAGGGATTTTCCTGAGGTATTCATGGTACACTAAACTCAGGTTATCTAAAATGATTGCCTGCCCCTGTCCCATGACAACCTGGGAGTTAGATGAACATCTTTCCAGGGATTTTCCTGAGGTATTCATGGTACACTAAACTCAGGTTATCTAAAATGATTGCCTGCTCACTGGATAGTGAGTGTTTTTCATAATGGCAGATTTTGCTTCCAGCTGATCTGTTAATCCTTTCCATAACTGCTAAGCACAGTGGCATTGATAGGATTGTATTTCCTTTAGATTTTCCTGGACTAATGTTGGTTTTTGGGAGGATTCTCTTGAGTTTTTGACTTTTCAAACTCAGACTTCATTTTCAGACTCCGAAGAAGAAGCTATGGAGACTACACCAGCCAAAGGGAAGAAAGCCCCTGTGAAAGCTGTTCCTGTGAAGGCCAAGAGCACAGCTGAAGATGAAGATGAAGAGGAGGATGATGAGGATGAGGAGGATGACGACGAGGAGGAGGAGGACGAGGATGATGATGAGGAGGAAGATGAGGAGGAGGAGGAGAAGAAGAAGAGGAAGGTAATCAAGTTTTCATCTGAAGTACACTGTAAAAGTATTATTTAAAGGAGGCACTTGAAGGGGCATCTCTGGCTCAGTTGGCAGAGCATGCGACTCGATCTTGGAGTAATTAGAGCTGCATGTTGGGCATAGTTGAGTTTAAAACCAAAAAAAAAAAAAAGACACTTCAATGTGTGTGGCTGCTCACTAGTAACCAGATTGTTTGAAATCTTGTTCAGAGCCTGTTAAAGAAGCACCTGGAAAACGAAAGAAGGAAATGGCCAAACAGAAAGCAGCTCCTGAAGCCAAGAAACAGAAAGTAGAAGGTAACTTGGAGAATGAGGGATTGGGGAGAGGGTAATGACACCTCACTGCACAAGTGATGAACAACAAAGGGACTTAATACTGAGACCTGATGTGATACGAGGTCTGATGTGCTCTGTGTAGTAATGGCGTATTGGAAGTTGAAGTTCATACCATACTTCACAAATAGACTAATTTGAGTTGTTTTATACAGCTACAGAACCAACTACGTCATTCAATCTTTTTGTTGGAAACCTGAACTTCAGCAAATCTGCTCCTGAATTAAAAACGGGCATCAGTGACCTTTTCGCTAAAAATGATCTTGCTGTTGTAGATGTCAGAATTGGTGTGTCTAGGTGAGTATGAGGGAGTTCTGCACATTACTCCTGGGTTTGGAAGTCTTCAAATAATTAGACATTAATGTATTAAGTAATGAGATTTGATGTTTATGTTCCTAGAAAGATCTAAAACTGGTGGAATTGAAGAGCTATAATAGTGAATGATTTTATTAGGTTTTTTTCTTGGTGCTTATAAACAGGTTCTTTGTTGGTTAATATCGATGGTTACTAAATAAATAAATAAATAAAAATTAAAAAAGTATCGATGGTTACAAACAGTATGGCTAATAAGACCTCAAAGGTGAACTCAGCATCATTTCCCCGTACTTAGACCTTGCTCTGTAGCAACAGTTTACAGAGCCTTGACTTCTTTTAATACTATAGGTGCATTTTTATTTAATCCTTGTTTGCATCCTGACATTAGTGTAACTGCTCACCCAGTATGTGTTTTCTAGCTTATATTTTTGTGAGTTTTTTCCCCCTAGTCATAATTTTGCCTTTTTCATCTTCTCACTCTATAGGAAGTTTGGCTATGTGGATTTTGAATCTGCTGAAGACCTGGAAAAAGCTTTGGAACTCACTGGTTTAAAAGTCTTTGGCAATGAAATTAAATTAGAAAAACCAAAGGGAAAAGACAGTAAGAAAGGTATGTAAGGCTAGGGTAATTTTGATACTAGTCTCTTACTTGTTAGTAGATATGTATCTAGTTGGGAGTTAGGTGGCTAGTGTAAATAAATAATTTAACTTTTTTTCCTTGGTTTCCTTACAAGTTGAGAATTGAATGAGTTCACCTGTTAAATCCACAGCTTGCTGGTGTTATAAATTCCTGAGTTAGGTAAGCAAGAATAGACCCTTTAAAAAAAAAAATTGGTTAGTTATAGAGGGAGCTTTTCCTTGCTGGAACTGGGTTAGATCCCAATTACACTTTTTGTATCCTTTACCTTCTCTGTATTCACTTGCCATATTTAAAAATGTTCATATGTTTAATTCAAAAAACATTGAGCACCTATTGATTTCAGTTACAGTAACTTGTGTTTTTGCCGTTGTTGCATCTCCATACTAGCAGAGTGCCTTGTATATTGTAGGATCTCAAATTATTTGTTGAACAAAACTTTTCCATTAGTTGATTTTTATGGGGAAGTGTCTTTTAAGCCATACGTTTCCTATTTTGTCTGTTTATCTAGATCGAGATGCAAGAACACTTCTGGCAAAAAATCTGCCTTACAAAGTTACTCAGGATGAATTAAAAGAAGTATTTGAAGACGCTGTGGAGATCAGATTAGTCAGCAAGGATGGAAAGAGTAAAGGGTATGTTTTGTCTATGGATTGTTGAGTTTTATTAAAACCAATGCATTTCCTTGATTTTGTAAAAAATTTTGATCTCACTTTCCAAAGTGTGTGATTTTGGCCAAATTCATCTTCAACCAGTGCCTCAATTTCCTGTCTGCACAGTGGGGCTAGCATACTTAAATCCATAGGGTGATTTTAAAAGACAAGCTAACATGTATAAAGTGCTGTGAAATGTGCCTAGCTTTGTAAATAATAGCAGTTACGCAGTGAAGTGGGGTTACTAGAAACAGTTCTTCGAGGTGTACTTGGCAATCTTGGGTAGTACGGGAGGAAAGTTTTAATTGAAACACAGAACATAGCAGAAAACCAAAACATTTCAGTTTATTTGAAACTTTTTTATTGTACTCTTTGAAATAAGGTTCTGTTGCTCAGATTAAAACATTTGTTAAAAGACTGGTTTTTAAAAATGAGTTCTCGGGACGCCTGGGTGGCTCAGCAGTTAAGCGTTTGCCTTCAGCTCAGGGCATGATACTGGAGACCCTGGATCGAGTCCCTACATTGGGTTCCCTGCGTGGAGCCTGCTTCTTCCTCTGCCTGTGTCTGCTTCTCTGTCTCTCATGAACAAATAAAATCTTTTTAAAAAATAAAATAAAATAAAATAAAATGCGTTGGTTATGCCCCCCCCCCCCCTTTTTTGCAGGATTGCTTATATTGAATTTAAGACAGAAGCTGATGCAGAGAAAACCTTCGAAGAAAAGCAGGGAACAGAGATAGATGGGCGGTCTATTTCCCTGTACTATACTGGAGAGAAGGGGCAAAGTCAAGATTACAGAGGTGGAAAGAATAGCACTTGGAGTGGTAAGAATTTATAGAATTCCAGGATTGACAGAGGGAAATCTTTGCATCTTTGAACTTTCCTAAGTTAACTAATAAATTAGATGTATGTAGGTATCAAACAAGTTATGCCTCTGTAGTGATGATCATTCAGTTCTTGAGTAAAAGCTATACAAAATCATTTTGTTTTAGAACACAGACAAATCTAGCTTTTGTGTGTTTTATACTTTAGCTTAGATGGTGTGCATTTTTAAATTATAATCTAGATATTCTAGGAGGATGTAGACCAATATTTTTTTACATCTCTAGGTAACAGGGAGGAAACTGCATGACAAATACTTAGTAATAAATACTTAGTAACAGGTGGAAGTCCACCTGCATCGACATTGTCATGTTGATAACTCTTTGCAAGTGTAGAAGTTCTTGAATAAGGTATTCTAGTTGTGTCTAAACTTTAGGACCATTGTTTCAGTCTTCATTTGGCATTTTTTTTCTTTGTAGGTGAATCAAAAACACTGGTTTTAAGCAATCTGTCCTACAGTGCAACAGAAGAAACCCTTCAGGAAGTATTTGAGAAGGCAACTTTTATTAAAGTGCCCCAGAACCAAAATGGCAAATCAAAAGGGTAAAATAATTACATCTTTAGGTTATCAACTATGGGCTCTAAGAATGTTTTGCATAGATCTAAAGAAGGGGGGAAGGTAAATTTTTTCCTGGATGTTACTGGAAGCTGAATCCTATAAGCCTCCACAAGTTGGTTTAAAGAGTATCATTTAGGTATATTCTTGAGGTAAAAGGCTTGGTGGCATTAGATAATATAGGAACCGTGTGCTTGGTAACTTGCTCTGAGTATTGATTATTCTTCCTCAGGTATGCATTTATAGAATTTGCTTCATTTGAAGATGCTAAAGAAGCTTTAAATTCCTGTAATAAAAGGGAAATTGAAGGCAGAGCAATCAGACTGGAGTTGCAAGGACCCAGAGGATCACCTAATGCAAGAAGCCGTAAGTTATATTTATTAGGGTGTGGTGGTGTGGGTCAGCACTCCTTAGTGTGCTATGCTGCATTGGTTGTTTTTTTGTCCAATTTAGAGCTGGACATTTGTGTTTTCCTCTTGTTGCTGAGTGAAGGATACTGGATATGATGACTGATTATCTGAGAAAATAATTGATGAAATCAAGAAAATTCCTCTAGATAGTCAAGTTCTGATCCAGCTATGTCTTCTCTGAGCAGCACATCTGCCTCTGGTTACTGCCTTGTGCGGTGATCATAAAAGCTGTCTGCTTAGAGATTGCCACTTATTTGCATTGCTGCTCCTGCTTTCCATAAAGGATCTGAGACCGGATCTCTGCTGTTTTGGTAATCATTGTAAGCTTAAGATGGTGGTGATCTGTGACTTATATTTTAATTAAGCACTAGTTTGCTAAGTTTCTTTTACCTGTTTTTGTTTCCAAACAGCTTTTGGGTGAAAAGCAAGCTTCTGCTAAGATGAGCATTCTTGGCCTGTAGTTCCATACTGGACATTATTGAAAGCCAGCATCCAGTTAAGAATTGTGGCTTTAGGTAAAATGTACAATTTTTCTTCCGTAGAGCCGTCCAAAACTCTGTTTGTCAAAGGTCTGTCTGAGGATACCACAGAAGAGACATTAAAGGAGTCATTCGACGGCTCTGTTCGGGCAAGGATAGTCACCGACCGGGAGACTGGGTCCTCCAAAGGGTAAGATGATCAAGGAATGAATGTTCAGTGTCTGCCTAAGTAGAGACACCCCCCCACCCCCCCATCTAGCGTATCTTCTCATTGAGCTCCTTTCTGTCAATTGGTGGCAGTTTATGGATTCGCACGAGAAGAAGAGACAATTCACAGTTAGCATTATTTTACCTTCTGTCTTCACAGAGGTATATGTTGCTGTTTTGTGAGACATCTCTGAGGTTCAAGCAGTCAATAAAACCAGTTTTGATCTTCTATGGGGAGCTACTATTATTACTTGTGTCTTAGTTGAGCAAGTTTACTTCCTATGGGATCACTATTCAACATGTGAGGTTAATCTTGGCACTTGTTTTGGTATGTGTTGTATAATGGGCAATTTCATTTTGCATTTTAGGTTTGGCTTTGTAGACTTCAACAGTGAGGAAGATGCCAAAGCTGCCAAGGAGGCCATGGAAGATGGTGAAATAGATGGAAACAAAGTTACTTTGGACTGGGCCAAACCTAAGGGTGAAGGTGGCTTTGGAGGCCGTGGTGGAGGCCGGGGTGGCTTTGGAGGCCGAGGTGGTGGCAGAGGAGGCCGAGGTGGATTTGGTGGCAGAGGCCGGGGAGGCTTTGGAGGTAAGGAGGCTGGGGGAGGGACTTCCTTGTAATATGCATTGAACATTGTGTGGCATATGCACTTCAGAATGTGCTCAGAACTCCGGGTTCCCTGGATCAATCTCCCAAGTTCTCATATGATCACTCTGGGGAGGGGAGGACTCCTGGCAGCTTTGTACTCATTCTTTAATGATGTTTTGCTTTCCTATAGGGCGAGGAGGCTTCCGAGGAGGCAGAGGAGGAGGGGGAGACCACAAGCCACAAGGAAAGAAGACGAAGTTTGAATAGTTTCTTCCATCCCTCTGTCTTTTCCTCTTCTGTTTGAAAGAAAAGGACTCTGGGGTTTTTACTCTGTTACCTGATCAATGACAGAGCCTTCTGAGGACATTCCAAGACAGTATGCAGTCCTGTGGTCTACTTGGAAATTCGTATAGATAACATTTCAAGGGAGATACCCTGTTGGTTTTGACTGGATATTCATATAAACTTTTTAAAGAGATGAGTGATAGAGCTAATCCTTATCTGTAAGTTTTGAATTTATATTGTTTCTTCCCATGTACAAAACCATTTTTTTCCTACAAATAGTTTTTGTTTTTTTTTTTTTTGCGTTGGGGGGTGTAAAGGAAAGCAGAATGTTTTATCATGATTTTTGCTTCAGCAACTTTGGGACAAATTAAAAGTCCTAAACTCTGGTGCCAGACTTGTACTTCCTCCTGGACTGTCCCTGAAGGTGGAGCATGGCAAAGCCAGCTCTGCCACTCCAGATCCAGCCCACCACCCCTGCTGGAAATAATTAGTTGGTTTCAAGCATCCTGGCTACAAGTTTTGGTGAAATGGCTGGTAAGGTAACATGAAAGGCTTGTATTTTTTGTAAGTCCTCCAACAACTTCAGGTTAAACTAACGAGAAGGGTCTTAGATATTAACACTATGTTCAGTACGCCCTCATTTAAGTACTCCTTGTCCCCTCTGCCTCTACTAATAAAAGTTAGGGGCCACATGAAAAGTCTTTGCCAAGGGATTAACAGGATTACTAAACAGTGCCCCAGATGCTACAGAGCAGAGATTTTTTTTTTTTTTTTAAGATTTTTTTTTATTCAGAGAGAGAGAGACTGAGGCAGAGACATAGGCAGAGGGAATAGCAGGCTCCATGCAGGGAGCCCGATGTGGGACTCGATCTGGGGTCTCCAGGATCACACCCCAGGCCATAGGTGGCACCAAACTGCTGCACCACTGGGACTGCCCTCAGAGCAGAGATCTTAAACCTAGCTATCCAAATCCAAAAGCCCGTGGATTGTAACCAACTGTTTTAGAATCATACTAGTCCTTGCCAAATCAAGTTGTAGAAGGGGCACCTGGCCAGTAGAGCATGCAACCCTTGGTTTCAGGGTTGTGAGCTTGAGCCCCACATTGGATATAGAGGTTACTTAAAAAAACTTGAAAATAGTGTAAACACACACTCTACACTGGGAGGATTTGTTCAGCTTAGAAGGCAGTCTAAAGCAAATAAATGGACAGTTGATTTTGTCCTGATTTTCACTACGGGGTGAGGAAATCTAAGCTCCACATACCTGTGACTCAAACCAGTTCTGTTGGAAGTACTGTGGGAGTAGACAGATGGCCTGCTTGGAGGGTGAGAGTGCCAGTGGAAGTTTGCTGCTGGGAAGAAAGGTCAAACTAGCAGAAGGGTATTCTCTGAGCAGTCAAACCTAGGAAAACCTTGGCATCGTGTTTCTCCAGATTCAGAAGTTTGAATTGGAGCATATCAAGGATACTTTAAGTCTGTTAGCTCTTAAATGCTAGCAAAGCTGAATGGAATTCTGACTGCCATAATGACAAAATAATGTCCCACAGCTGAACTTGTTGGAAGGCCTGTGAGGTTGGTGTTAGGATCTCACACCAAGGAAAGGATGACTGTAGGGCTTTCGTGACCCTATAGTCTTTTCTCACATGGGTACTTGCCCCGATAAGCTTGCAGGTTTAAGTAAACCTGAAAAGGTTATTTGGCCAATTAGGAACATGAATTAGGGTTGCCATTACTCCAGGCCCAGCACAGCCAGTGCTCAGGTCTCAAATGCTGTTTGCATAGAATGACCACCCAGAGGTGGGGTTTTTGTGGGTTCCTTGCTAGAGGGAAGGGAAATATACTCCATTCCATTAAACTTGCTCATACCTCTTTCCTTAATGCGAGAGCACGGAGAGGGAGCAGCAGAATGCAATGTGGGACTCAGTCTCAGGACCCTGAGATCATGACCAGAGTAGAAGGGAAATGGTTAACTGAGCCACCCAGGTTTCTCTGTGAATACTTAAAAAAAAAAAAAAAAAAGATTTTGAGGAAAATGAGAGCATGAGCCAGGGGGAGAGGGAGAAACAGGCTCTTCTCTACTGAGTAGGAAGCCAGACATTGGTCTCCATCCCAGAATCCTGGGATCATGACCTGAGCCAAAGGTGCTTAACTGACAGCTGCCCAGGTGCCCCTGTATTTTAATATAAAAGAGCTAATGTGCCTGGGCTATGCCAGGCATTTACCTCATCCCCTCTGTAAACCTGCTATGGACAAGACATTTAAGGTATATTTTCACTTTTCTACTACTTGATTCATCACCATTAAAGAAGGGTGACGGTCAAGCCGTGTTCCTACAGGTTCAGAGGTGGTACCCTGACTTGTGTGGAATGGAGAGGAAGTTGGAGGGTTGTTGGTAACCCCAGAAGGCCAAAGGGGAACATTCAGGCTTTTATTTAGGGACTGGGATCCTGCAAATTTCTTAATCCTAGGCCTCCCTGATGAGTGGCTTGCTGTTGTGGATTTGGTGGGTTGGGTGAAGATGTTGCAGCCATTTTAGAAAAGTTCTCTACCAAATGGTTGTCCCCACTTCTGTCATTCTTCCAGCAGGTGGCAGCACATCCACAAGGATGTGGAAATCTGAGGCTTCGTTTTAGGCCAATGTGTCACTTCAAGCTTAGCCTCAGATTAAGTGCTGGGGCTTGGGAATCTAGAAGCCCACTCAGCACATTTTGGAGAGATTCTGTAGAATCCATGGAGAACTCCATTGTATTGAATGCTTGTCTTGTGCCCTTTCTCAGTTACCCCATTTTTCTGTGGTTAGTTCACTAATAATCTCTTGTATCTCAATGTCTGTTCCTCTCAGCCTAAACAAGTGCCAAAGCTTTTCTCATTAAAAAAAATTGTCCCCTGACCCGACCTCTCTTCTCAGCTGTTGCATTTCCCTTCATTTCCAAACTTTGAGAAGGATCAGCGTCTGCTTCCCCCTCCCATTTTTCCAGCATTGTGGCTTCTGCCTGCTTGCTTCCCTGTAGCATCTAATAGGTGACCCTCCTTCCAGTCTGAAACTCCCTTTAGAAGATGGGCACAGTAGAGTGGTGGCTTTGTGACACTGGGCTGAGGTGAAGAGGGAAAGAAGAGGACAGCTCTGGGATTAGATCTTTTCAACATGCTCATTCAGGTCAGGTAACACAAAAGTCACTTAGGGTAAAGGCCTGGAGAGTTCCTTTTGCTGGCCTTCCCATGGAAACGTGAACACACATGTCCCTGCCAAGCTCTTAAGTAGAGGGGCTTGGTTTTGTTCATTGTTCTGTCTTTGTGGACCCAAGACAATGCCTGATGTATAGTACTTGGTTAAGTGATGAATGAAGAAACTATGGGGAAACTCCTTCCCTTAAATGTAGGGAAAGCTGTGATAGCAGGAGAGATCTAGGCTCAGAGTTCTTAACATTTGTGTGGAGGGGATTCTGGTAAAGCCTTTGGATCTCAGAATAATGTTCTCAACATTATTTATTTAAAAGGATTACAGGGGTGCCTGGCTGAGCAGGTGACTCAATCTCAGGGTTGTGAGTTGGACCATGTTGGGTGTAGAGATTACTTAAAATCTTGGAAAAAAAGATTGTAAGGGAGACCAATTATATTAAAGTTAGTTTTTATTAAAAAATTTAAGCACAGTATTTGCAATAGAATTCTATGTGTCCACTATGCAATAGATAAAATGTATTTGCATTTAAAATAGGGAATTTGCGGCAGCCCCAGTGGCGCAGCGGTTTGGCGCTGCCCACAGCCTGGGGTGTGATCCTGGAGACCCAGGATTGAGTCCCACATCCGGCTCCCTGCATGGAGCCTGCTTCTCCCTCTGCCTGTGTCTCTGCCTCTCTCAATCTGTGTGACTATCATAAATAAATTTTAAAAATTAAAAAAAAAAATAGGGAGTTTGGTTCCAGTAATGATGAAGTGGCTTAAAACAGACTAACCCTCCTGTCGATCACAACTAAACTGTACAAAATATAAATCAACTTTAAAGGCGTTGGACAAATACTACCAGTTAGAAAGTGGAACAGATGTCTGTCATCCTTCAAAGGAGTACTGTGTGAGATCCATCTTTAACCAGCTTTTCCTCTGGAGGTATACCCCAGTTAGTATGAATCCTCAGAGTTTAAGCAGAAGGGGATGGTGTATGTCTTACCCCACTGAGGAGTCAGTTTGGAGTTTGAGTCTGGAAATTTTCCTGAAAATACAGGAGATGCAGAGCCATAAAATCTGCACACTTACTTGCCTTCAAATTCTCGGCCAAGTCCTAAGTTATGTATAGGGCAAGTTTCTAATGAGCCCAGGGGAAAACTGGAAAGGTGAAAGAGCTGGGTACAGATGCCAGCAGTTGACTGGTGCTAGGGAGACATTTGGAATTCAACTTCTGTCCAGTTAGAGGGTTTTTGTTTTTTTACTTAAGATTTTATTCATGAGAGACAGGCAGAGGGAGAAGCAGGCTCTCCATGGGGAGTCCAATGCAGGACTCCGACTCCATTCCTGGAATCCCAACCTGAGCCAAATGCAGATGCTCCACCACTGAGCCACCCAGGTGCCCCAGTTAGAGTGTTTTGATACGCACTTCAAGCTTTTCTTTGAAACTTAGAAGGGTTATTCTGTAGAAAGAACAACCACGTTCCAGGCATTAGGACTAAGGGCAAAATCAAAATAAGCCCGCCCTAACAAAGCCTAAAGCTTGAAATTGAGCCCCAATATGGTCATGGTGGGGAATTTAGTTGCCTACCAGTACAAAATTGAACAACAAAATTGTTCAGAGGAGAATAGAATTCAAACCCTACAGGACAATAAATGCCATGGCCAGTAAGCAAAAAATTACTAAGGGTGCTTGGCTGGCTTGGTCTGTAGAGCATGTGACTTCATCTTGGGGCCATGAGTTTGAGCCCTATGTTGGCGTACTTTTTAAAAAAACTAAGCATGCAATAAAGTATGAAAATGTAATCCACAATCAAGACAAAAGGCCAATAAATGCAGAACTCACATGTTGAAATTTGTAGGCAAGGACTTCATTACAAGTAGTTAAAGATAGGGATGCCTGGGTGGCTCTGTGGGTGGAGCATCTGCCTTTGGCTCAGGTCAGGATCCCAGTGTCCTGGGATGGAGCCCCTAGTCATCGTGAGCCCTGCTCAGCGCGGAGTCTTCTCCTTCTACCCCTGTCCCCCGCTTGTGCTCTCTTTCTCTCAAATGAATAAAATCTTAAAAAAACCAAACGTTAAATAATTTTCAGGAAGAGACACCTGAGTGGCTCAGCAGTTGAGAACATCTGCCTTTGGCTCGGCGTGATGCTGGAGTGCCAGGATTGTGTCCTGCATCGGGTTCCCCGCAGGGAGCCGGCTTCTCTGCCTATGTCTCTGCCTCTATCTCTCATGAATAAATAAAATCTTTTAAAAAATAATTTTCAGGGAAAGATGAATACATTTAATAAAGAAATGGTGAATTTCTGGAGAGATACGGAAACTCAACCAAATGGAAAGCCTAGAATTGAAAAAAATATCTGAAAAAATTTTAAAAGGGCTTAACCACAGAAGGGATCAGTTAACTAGAAGATCAATAGAAAATATTGGCAGAATTCAGGACATGCTACCTCAAAACATAGCATCTTGGCATATTGAATATTTCAAGCTGAAGGAATTTGAGAAGCAGATGTAGGACTCTGACCTTCCTGAAGCAGCTCATAGACCTTCAAGTGTGAGGTGCCCTCCCTATACCCAGAGGAAAGGAGCACCCTTATTTCTGAAGATGAACACTGAGGAATTTGAGGAACAAGCCTCGCTGTCTCCCTGTTTAATGAACTTAGCTCATACCTATGACCTGTTCCCACAATCCTCCACTCTCCTACAAACCTAACAAAGACCCTCAGGTGACACTTTTCCCCCTATGTTATCCAAACTGAAGCTCAAAAAAGATCGAAGAACAAATGAAAAAGAGCCTCAGTGACAATAGTGAATTGCCTTAATGTGTAATTGAGTCCATGAAGGAGAGGAGAGAATAAATGGGGCTGAAAAATAATCCTTGAAAATTTCTAAATTTGGGGATCCCTGGGTGGCTCAGCGATTTAGCACCTGCCTTTGGCCCAGGGCGCAATCCTGGAGTCCTGGGATCGAGTCCCACATCAGGCTTCCTGCATGGAGCCTGCTTCTCCCTCTGCCTGTGTTGTGTCTTTGCCTTCCTCTCTATGTCTATCATAAATAAAATAAATCTTTAAAAAAAAAAGAAGGGATCCCTGGGTGGCGCAGCGGTTTGGTGCCTGCCTTTGGCCCAGGGCGCGATCCTGGAGACCCGGGATCGAATCCCACATCGGGTTCCCGGTGCATGGAGCCTGCTTCTCCCTCTGCCTGTGTCTCTGCCTCTCTCTCTGTCTCTGTGTGTGACTATCATAAATAAATAAAAATTAAAAAAAATAATAAAAAAATAAAATAAAAAAAAAAGAAAATTTCTAAATTGATGAGAATCCACAGAGCTCAAGAAGAAAGCCAGATTTCTGCACATCATAACTGAATTGTTGAAAAAAAATAATACAGCCAAAAAAAAAAAAACAAAAAATCCTATTACATGCAAAGGAACATCTGTAAGAATGATGGCTAAATTGTTATCAGGAAAAATGTAAGACAATGGATGATTATATATATATAATATTTATATATGTATTTCTTTAAAATGTATTCATTTATTTTAGCATGAGTGAGGGGAGGGGCAACAGGAGAGAATCTAAGCAGATTCCATGGTGAGCACGGAGCCTAGAGCCCGATGCCAGGCTCAATGCCATGACCCATAAGATCATGATCTGAATCAAAACCAAGAGTTGGAAGCTTAACTGAGCTACCCAGGCACCCAACAGTGGACAATACCTATAAAATGCTAAATGAAAAAAAGCAATCCAGAATTCTACGTCTACAAAAGTATTCTTAAAAAGCAAAGGAGAAGTAAGTCACTTTCAAATAAGTGAAGATGAGAAAATTCATTAGCACACTTGAAATTCAA
Source organism: Canis lupus dingo (assembly GCF_003254725.2). Lineage (NCBI taxonomy): Eukaryota > Metazoa > Chordata > Mammalia > Carnivora > Canidae > Canis > Canis lupus. The sequence continues at coordinate 43,437,599 of NC_064267.1, read as the reverse complement.
AAAAATGCTAAAGAAAAATTTTAGCTGAAGGGAAATGACTGAAGGGAAATGATGTCAGATGGAAAGCTAGATCTACAGGAAGAACTAAAGAGCACTAGAAGTGGTAAATAATACTCTTTGAAAGGCTACTGTCTAAAACAAAAGCAATACATATGGGGTTTCGAATATATGTAAAAGTGAAATATATGACAATAGCACAAACTAAGTGAAATTATATGGTTTTGAGATTCTTGTATTACACTTAAACTAGTATAATGTTAATTCACAGTAAACTGTCATAAGTTAAAGATGCATATTGTAATCCTTAGAGCAGTCATTAAATAATACAAGGAAGAATAGCTGAAAAGCCAGTAGAGGACATGGAATACTAACTTCAGAGAGAGGAAATATAAAAAAAAACAAAACAAAATAAGGCAGGATAGAAGAACAAAGATTAGGTGAAATACTAGAAAACAATAAGATGATAGACTTAAACTCAACCATATAAATAATTACAATAAGTGAAAATGGACTAAGCAATTAAAAGGCAGAGATAATCAAACTGGATGGAAACAACAAGAGCTAACTATAGGCTATTTACAAGAGATGCCTATTAAATAGAAAAAGGCAGAAGTAAAAGGATGGAAAAGCATATACCATGCAAACACTAGACATAAGAAATCTGTTGTGGCTGTTTTTTGTAAGATTTATTATTTATTTACTATTTATTATTTTATTTATTATTTATTTATGAGAGACAGGGAGAGCATGAACAGAGAGGGGGAGAATCAGGCTCCCTGCTCAGCAGGGATATGGGGCTCGATACCAGGACCCTGGGATCATGACCTGAGGCAAAGGCAGACTCTTAACCAACTGAGCCACCCAAGTGCGTGTGTGCATGTGTGCGTGCTTATCTATCTATCTATCTATCTATCTATCTATCTATCTATCTATCTATCTATCTATCTATCATCTATCTATCTCTCTCTACATCCAACAGGGGGCTTGAACTCATGACTCTGAGATCAAGAGTCACACATTCCTCTGAGCCAGCCAGGTGCCCCTGTTATGGCTATTTTTATATCAAAGTGATTTCAAGATGAGGGGTATAACCAAAGATAAGGACATTTCATAAAGAAGAAAAAAAAATCAGTTTCAGATAGACATAGCAATCCTAAGCATGTATCCTCCTAATAAAAAAGTTTTATAATATGCAAAACAAAAATTGATAGAACCAAAAATAGAAATAGATACATTGGGCAGCTCCGGTGGCGCAGCGGTTTAGCGCTGCCTGCAGCTTGGGGTGTGATCCTGGAGCCCTGGGATCGAATCCCAAGTGGGACTCACTACGTGGAGCCTGCTTCTCCCTCTGCCTGTGTCTCTGCCTCTCCCTCGCTCTGAATAAATAAATCTTTTTTTAAAAAAAGAAATAGATACATTCACAGAGTTGGAGATTTTTTTTTTTTAATTTTTATTTATTTATGATAGTCACAGAGAGAGAAAGAGAGGCAGAGACACAGGCAGAGGGAGAAGCAGGCTCCATGCACCAGGAGCCCAATGTGGGATTCGATCCCGGGTCTCCAGGATCACGCCCTGAGCCAAAGGCAGGCGCCAAACCGCTGCGCCACCCAGGGATCCCCAGAGTTGGAGATTTTAACATCATTTAGTAATAGATAAAGGAAGTACACAAATATCAGTAATGATAAAGAAGGACTGAACGTTGTCGGCCAATTAGACCTAACAGCTGAAAAATACACATCCAAGTGCACATGGAATATTCACCAAAATATTCTAGGCCACAAAACAAATCTCAAGAAATTTTAAAGATTGATTGAAAAACATGCATAGTATATTCTCATGTTGAAATGACAAAAATAAATTAGAAATCAATAACCATAAGATACCTTAAAAAAAAATCCCTAACAGGGTGCCTGGGTGATTTGGTTAAGGTCCTGACTTTTGGTTTGGGCTTAGGCCATGGGATCCAGCCCATATCTGGCTCTGTACTCAACTCAGCAGGGAGTCTGCTTAAGATTCTCTCTCTCCCTCCGCCCCTCCCCACTGTACTCTCTCTTTTTTTTTTTGTACCCTCTCTTTCAAGTAAATAAATCTTTAAAAAAAAATCTCTAAATATGTGGATATTAAGTACACTTCTGAAAAAAACATTCTGACTGAGTTAAAGTAGAAACCCCAAGGGAAATTAGATAATATTGCAAAGGGAATGATAAAACATTTTGTGATGCAGCTAAAGCAGTGTGTAGATGGAAATTTATAAATTTCAATACTTTATAAAGGAATGGAAAAAAGCTTTAAAATTAGCTAAGTTTTTAGCTTAAGAAGGTAAAAAAGGAAGAGGAAATTATGCTCAAAATATGCAGAAAAAAGAAATAATAAAAATGAAAATTGCTAATATAGGAAAATCAAGGTAAATGTTAATTCATTAGAAAGACTAAAAGGATGAGTATAATTGATAGCAAGACTGATGAGAAAAAAGAACTGAAGCGCTCCTGGGTGGCTCAGTCGGTTAAGCATCTGCCTTTGACTTAGGTCATGATCCCAGAGGCCTGGGATTGAGACCCAGTCAGGCTCTCTGCTCAGCAAGGAGCCTACTTCTCCCTCTCCCTCTGTCTGCTGATCCACCTGCTTGTGTGCTGTCTCTGTCGAAAAAAAAAGCATCTGTCTTCAGCTTAAGTCATGATCCTGGAGTCCGAGGATCCAGCCCCATGTTGGTCTCTCTGCTAGGTGGGGAGTCTGCTTCTCCCTCTCCCTCTGCCCCTCTCCCTGCTCCTTCTCTTTCTCTCAAATAGATAAATAAAATCTTAAAAAACAAAAAAAGGGAAAAAGATCTGAAAACACAAATAGCCAATAATAGGAATGAAAGAGGAAATATCACCACAGATTTTACAAATATTAAATATAAGGAGGGATAGTATGGACGGCTCTATTCCAATATGTTTAACAGTTTAGCCAAAATGAGCAAATTCTTTGACAACAAAACTTTGCAAAACTGACACAAGAAGAAATGGAAAATCTGAATAGCTAGTCCTGCAACTATAAAGACACTGAAGTTATCATTTAAAACACTCCCACAAAGAAAACTCCAGGTTCGGACAGCTTTTAAGTCAATTCTATCAAATGTTTAAGGAAGAAATAACACCAATCTTACACAAACTACTTCAGAAAATAGAAAAGGGAATGCTTTCCAATCTGTTTTATGAGCACTGGTTTATGATATGACGAGGACTTTACAAGAAAAAAAAAAAAACAATATCCCTCATTAGCATAAATAAAAAATTCTTTAGAAATATTAGCAAACTAAATCTATCAATGCGTAAAAATGATAATACATCATGACTAAGTGGGGTTTATCCTCAATTCGAATTTGATTAATATTTAAAAATTGGTATGATTCACATTATAGAATGAAGGAAAAAACACAAATGTCCAAATGAAAGTAGAAAAAGCACCTGTCAACATTCAATGATCAATATTCATAATAAACAAAACTCAACAAACTGTAACAAACTGATGAACACCTATGAAAAACCCACAGCTTGTATCGTACTTCACAGTGAAATGTTGAACGTTTTCCCCCTAAGAGAATGAACACAAAATAGATGTCTGCTCTCACTATTTCTACTTAACACTGTATTGGAAGTCCAGTGCAATAATAAGCCAAGGAAAAGAAATTAAAAATCATAAAGATGAGAAGGAAGAGCTAAATCTTTTTATTCACACATGATACGCTCTGTCTACGTAGCAAAATCCTAAGGAATCTATCAAAATAAGTACTATCGCTAAGAAGCAGAATTATAATGGTTACAAGGATGTAAGATCAATATAAAAATCAGTTCTATTAAAAAAATCAGTTATATTTATGTACAAAGCACCAAGCAATTGGAAAATACAAATTAGCATTTATAACTGCATTAAGAAAAAATAAAAATACAAAAAAAAAAAAAAAGAAAGAAAGAAAAAAGAAAAAATACAGACAGCCCTGATGGCCCAATGGTTTAGCACCACCTTCTCCCCAGGTATGATCCTGGAGACCCGGGATCAGGTCCTGCGTCAGGCTCCCTGATAGAGCCTGTTTCTTCTTCTGCCTGTGTCTCTGCCTCTCTCTGTGTCTCTCATGAATAAATAAATAAAATCTTTAAAAAGAAAAAGAAAAAAATACTTAGCAATAAACTTTTTTGTGTATATATGTACACACATTTAGTTTTATTCTAACAAAGAGACTTGTATAATTTTTTTATAAAGTGGGGCTTGAACTCAGAACCCTGAGATCAAGACCTGAACTAAGATGAAGAGTTGGATGTTTAACTGATCAAGCCACCCAGGCCCCCTGCAACACTTGTACTTTAACTTGTAAAACTGAGCAGCCTCTTTCCAGAGCAACAAAAAGAAAAATTTTAAATAAATAGGAACAAAATTACGATCGAGAATGTCAATTCCAAATCCTACAGGTTCTTCTGTTTATTTTACCAAGTGACAGGGCTCAAGTGATCATCTGGAGAAAATTTTATTTTGAAAGTGTCATTTTAAACTGCAAAGACATCCATTAAACATCACCATTAAACATGCCAAAGGAGAAGCCAAATGTCAAAATGCCCACTTAACCCACCCAAACATCTCAAACACATCCTTTGCTAAACTTTCATAGCCCCATTTTTTAAAGTCAAAAAAATTTTTTTAAACTAAAGAAAGATACATGTTGGTAAGATGCCAACTGTCCATATTCACATGGAGATAGAGTGTAATCTCTCAACCCATATACAGACATAGGAGGGAAAAAACTAGAATTCTATGCACTGCTGCACAGGGGCCCAGCACCTTCCAGCCTCCAGGGAGCTAAGGGAGCAGAAGGGCAGGTTTGTTTTGCATCCCCCCTACAGACAACAATGGTGTTCTTTCTATAAAGTTTTTGTTGAGATAGGAAGGGATGGAAATGGATTTGGATCAGAAAGGAGCAGAGATTCCCCCCTCCCCCAATTATTCTGCTTAAGGTTTTTTCCTCTCAAGGTAGTTGAGAACCTTTACTGGTGTTAAAGAGTAAAAAGAGGGTGCCTGGGTGGCTCAGTTGGTTAAGTGTCTGCCTTCAGCTTAGGTGACCATCCCAGAGTCCTGAGTTTGAGCCTCACATTGGGCTCCCTGCTCTGCAGAGAGTCTGCTTCTCCCTCTGCTGCTCCCCCTGCTTGTGCTTTCTCTCTCTGTCAAATAAATAAATCTTTAAAAAAAAAAAGTGTGAAAAGACACCTCAAAAAACAGGGCGACAGAACACAAGAGGAGGGGGGAAAAAGACTGCAACTTGCTCCCAGGAATTGGAGAAAATTTAGAAAGGAAGGCTGGAATCCATGTATTCCATTACGCAGCTTCTTCTTCATCCTCTTCTTCTTTCTCCTCCCCTACATCTTCTTCATCTTCATCCTCATCCCCGTCTTCATCAATATCTTCCAATTCTTCATCATCATCACCTTCTTCTCCTTCCTCTTCTTCACTACCCACGTGGGGAGCCGTAGAGTGCTGTCATGGATTGGCCACAGACCATCTCGGACAACCTCTCCTCACTCACCTGCTCATGCGTCTGAGTGGTCAGTAAACCAGGCAAAGATGCTCTCTGGCTCCCCACGCTGTGTCCTCCTGCTGGCTTTATTCTTTATTCTGACTTGAACGGTTTGTCAAATCCTTTTCCGATTTCCACTTGACTTCAGTGGACTTTGAGGATGGATCAACACTCAGATAAAATTCTTGGGAAAGCAGTTTATTTTCAAAGTAAGAGTTTTCACCAGACTAAAAATCTATTCTGTAACCTGATTTAATATCTTCAAATTTCTGTCACTTCTACTCTTGGCAAACAATGCAGTGCCTCTTCATCATCCTCCCTAAGCAATGCAGACACTTGTAGATGGTCGTCAAATGTTGTTACCCCCAAAAGGTGAGATTTGGGCCATCGTTTTGAATCTCTTCAGAGAAAATGGTTGGTAGAATTTGTAATACTTCTATTCTCCTTTCAAAGTCTCCTCACTAGCTTGTCCATTAAGTCTGTCTATTGCATTTTGTGCTTTATCGATATGTTCAGTTGTCTCTTGCTCTTCTTTTTCTGAGGCACACCCCAGGTTTGTGGATGTTAAGATGTCATCCTCTCCAAATTTATAGACTCAAACCAATCATCATATCGTCAGCAAACTTTTTAGTAGAATTGACAAGATGGTTTAAAAACTTATATGGAAATGCAAGCCGAATAGCCAAAACAATCTTGAAAAATAAATGATTTCAAGATTTATTATAAAGCTGCAGGAATCAAGGCTGTTTGCTCTTGTAAGGATAACTATATAGATCAATGAAACAGAGGAAGCGTTCTGGGAGTAATTCCTTATATACATAGTTAATTGATTGGTTTATAATGGTAGTAAGGCATTCAATGGGGAAAAGACAATCTTCTCAACAAATAATGTTTAGAATCTAGGTATTCAATGTTTTAAAAAAAATGAAACTTGGGGTGCCTGAGTGGTTCAGTAGGTTAAGAGACTGATTCTTGATTTCGGCTCAGGTCATGATCTCACGGTGGTGAGATCCAGCCACTTGGAGGGCTCTGTGCTGGGTGTGGAACCTGCTTAAGGTTCTCTCTCTCTCTCTTTCTCCATTTGCCGCTCCCCACTCTCATGTGTGCATGCTATCTCTCTCTTTCTTAAAAAAAAAAAAAAAAAAAAAGAACTTCAACTTTTACTTCACACTACATACAAAAATTAATTCAAGATGGATCACAGATCTAAATACAACATGTAAAACTTCTGGAAGAAGCTAGAAAAAGCTTCTAGTAAAAGATTCCAGAAGAAGATGAAGGAGAATATCTGTATGACTTAAGGGTAGGGAAAGATTTCTTAGGATACACAGGACATTAAGTATAAACGGAGGGGAAAAAAATGCTAAGTTGGACTTCATCAAAATTAAAATGTCTGCTCAGAAGACACTGTTAAGAAAATGAAAAGACAAGCACAAGTTGGGAAAAAATATTCACAAAATGTATTTCCAATAAAGGATTTGCACTCATAAGATATAAAGGATAAATCCATAAGAAAAAAACAACCCAATAAAAAGTCTAGTGTTAAACAGACCCTTTATAAAAAAAAAGAAGGTATCTAGATTTGGAGAAAAAGCACACAAGAAAAAGTGCTCAACATTAGTCAGCAGAGGAATACAAATCAAAACCACAAGAAGATACTACATACCCACCAGGGTGGCTACAATGAAAACTACTGACAGTGCAAATGTCAAGGCTGTAGAACTAGACCTTTTATTTATTGCTCGTAGAATTCAAAATGGTAGGCCATTTTGGAAAATGGCCATCTGTTATATAAAGTTCAATATACAGCTATACCAACAGTTTATAACACTGTAAAGTCAAACATATGCCTACCCTCTGACTCCAATTCCACTCCTAAGTATTTATTCAGGAGAAATTAAAACATAAAATGTCCACACACACAAAGATTATATGAAAATATTTCTAGCAGCTTTTTTTGTGGTGTAAATCCTGAAAATCTTGATCTGTGTGTGTAGATACATATCTCAGCACCCAGGGCTTGCTTTACTAGATGAAGACATGGTTTTCTCAAAGAATACTAGAATTCTTCAAAGCTCCTTTAGTTAAATTCTACTTGTAAAAAATATTTTTGTCCTGCGAACAATGAGCTCATCCTTAGCTGGGTCACAACTCAGAAATACATTATCTCAGAGAGGAAAGAATTGTGGATTTATGGTTCAATTTTGATGCCCTAAAGATTGAAATAACTTTTGATAGAGTTATGAAGTATTTCCAGTTGTTAGCAAATGGTTCTCTGCAAAGAAATTGCTAGAGCATCTTGTGTCTGCACTCTGTCTTGCTAAAACTCTTCCCCAGCTTTTGATCATTTGCAAGGATATTGCTGGCTCCGTTTTCTTCTTCTGTATTGGCAGCAACCAAGAAAGCTTGTAAATTTTCTAGGAGCATCACAAATGGTCATTTCAGGACTTTGGATAGGAGGACATCTTCATAAGGTTAAAGATAGCTGCTGAGTAAACCAACCCAAGGATAAAATCTTTTCCTTCAAAGAGTTTCCAGAAGTGGGCTTGCTTTCTCTCATTCAGAAATAGTAAGGGACCCCTGGGTGGTGCAGCGGTTTGGCGCCTGCCTTTGGCCCAGGGCGCGATCCTGGAGACCTGGGATCGAGTCCCACATTGGGCTCCCGGTGCATGGAGCCTGCTTCTCCCTCTGCCTCTCTCTCTCTCTTTTTCTCTCTCTCTGTGTGTGCATGTGACTATCATAAATAATTGAAAAAAAAAAAGAAATAGTAAGACTTCTGCAGTTAGTTTGAAGAAATGGTTTAGGAATTGTCCTTTGAAAGCCAGTGAGAAGCGCTTCATATACTCTTTTCCCATTTCCAGGTAAACTCTTTCAAATGCAGTGATGGAGAGGCCTGCTTCTGATAAAGTTAGTGACTTTTATGAATGTTGACAAAACATCTTTTAGGGATGTGGGGCAAGTATTGTCTGCCTGTCTATGTAAAAAGCATTGAACGATGATGACAAAACGGAGAGCTTTCTCTACCACTTAAGTTTGCAAAATCAGCTTTGCAGGAGGTCCATCCGGGCAGAGAATGAAGCGTTTCTTTCCAGGCAAAATTTATTTGCGAAAAGGCCTTTTTACCACTCCCAGAATACTGACAGGCTTTGTGGTTTGCAGGGGCGAGTCACAAAGTAAGAAGTGTCAGCACGCCCATAGCGACCCCAAGCAACTCCCTTGAGAGGCGTCTGTGGTTTCATCCAGAATGCAAGTCTGCTGTTTCCTCAACGACCAGCTCCCAATGTTAAAAGAAATGGCATCTATTCTAGAACATAACACACCATTTGACAAAGGAACTGCATCCACTCTTTTCCTCTGATCGAATCCAGAAAGTAGCTCAATCATTTCTGTGTACAAGTCTTTGCCTTCTAAATGTCTAACAGTGTGGGAAATTCCTCTTTGGCTAAGCAATTTCAGAGTGCGCTTCGATAAAAGCTTGTTGTGAAATAGGCCAATCCAAGTGTTGGGACTGTTCCAGCTTTTTTGAATTGAGCTTTCCTTAAACAAAACCTCCTGCATCTTTAAATGCATTTGCAGGAGGGACAGACGTGCTACGCCCTTTCAGTTTTGCTGGTTTCATTGTTCCTTTCACTGGCAAGAATTTTCCAGCACAAAAACACTGGCTCTTGCGTTGTCCTGTTCATTATTAAAAGTGAAACTGGATAATACATAGTCTTTATCACACTTCTCTGTCTTCAATGTTACAACGGCGGCGTGATTTCGTCCAATGACTTTTGATGTGTCCACCTGGCTAAGCTACAGACCTCTGTTTTTTCAAATGCTAACCTAGGTGTTGCCCGGAAGATGTTTTGTGGAATGATGCAAGTTCACAGGCAATTGATTTTAAATAAAGGAGATTATCCTACATAATCGGAGCCGGCCTAATTCAAAGAGTTGAAAGGCTTTAAAGAGCAGGGTGGAGGATTCTGTGAAGGATCCCCCAGAGAAAAATTCTGCCTGGGTACTTCAGCTCGGGTCTGTGGAGAGTTCCAGCTCGCCCCTCCTGACCGGCTGCCCTTGGGGATTCTGGGCTTACCAGCCCCACAATCGAGAAAGTCAGTTCTTGATGATACATCTCAATCTATACAGCAATCCTCATTATTGTTGGATTTCATATTTGCAAATTCAGGTATTTGCTAAACTTTAGTATATCCATACAATGAATAGGAAACGAAAAGGAGCTACAGAGTGTGCCAGGCTGGCTCAGTGGAGAGGGCATGTGACTCTTGCTATCCAGGTTGTGAGTTCAAGTTCCGTGTTCAGCGTAGAGCTTATTTAGAGGGGAAAAAAGATGGAAAAGGAGCTATTGATGAAAGGAAGCAGATCAGTGGTTGCCTGAAGAGCAGGGAAGGAGGGGAGAGAGGCAAAGAACGAAGGAAGGGAGAGATTAGATGGGGGTATGAGTGATGGATAAGTCACTCTCCTGATTGTGGTCATGGTTTGACATGAGCGTGCATGTCACCTTTATGACATTATACACTTTCAACATGTGAAATTTATCATATGTCAATATATTTCAATAATGATGTAAAAGACCCTCCCCTCATCTTGGTTAGAATTGTATTAAGGGGCTCCTGGCTGGCCCAGTTGGTAAAGTGTGTGACTCGTGATCTCGGGGTAGTGGGTGTGAGTCCCATATTGGGTGTGGAGATCACTTAAAAAAAAAAAAAAGAGTTGCATTAAAACCTGTACATTAGCCTGGAAAGACCAACATGGTTACAATACTACAATACTTAGTGTTCTACCCTGGAATGCATGTTTCACACCCACTTAGAGAAAGAAAGACATTTACGGGGGCTCCTGAGTGGCTCAGGGGTTGAGTGTCTGCCTTTGGCTCAGATCATGATCCCGGGGTCCTGGGATTGAGTTCTGCATCGGGCTCCCCATGGGGAGCCTGCTTCTCTCTTTGCCTGTGTCTCTGCCTCTCTCTGTGTGTCTCTCATGAATACATAAATAAAATCTTAAAAAAAAAAAAAGAAAAACATTTACATTTTTCACACATCTCTTGCATTTATTATTAAGGCTCCTTCTAGCAGTTTTTTGTTTTTTACCCCTTTTTTCCTTTAGTATTTTCCCTCAATTTTTATTTATTTATATTTTTTTTTTGGAGAGGGAGCACGCTTTATTGGGGACAGAGTACTGCACATGACCCACAGATGAAGGCAGGCCAGGGGGTGTCCTACACATCACAAGCAAAAAGGCACATGGGAGGTTTTGCTAAGAAAGATCGACTGGAACATGGTTTCCTCCGGGAGCTTCCCCTACCTCCTCCCTCGGAGGGGTTGGGATATGCCCAACCATCTCCTTGAAGGCAGCTCTGGTCCGCTAGAGATACAGTCCCTCGGGGGTGCCCTCTTGTTTTTTATAAAGAACATTTTCTTTAGATTTCTTGAAGTCTTCATTTGTTACTTTCATCCGATGCTCTCTCAAGGCCATCAGACCAGCCTCTGTGCAGATGGCCTTGATGTCGGCACCAGAGAGGTCATCCTTAGCCATGATCAAGTCCAGGGTCACATCATCGGCCAGCGTCATCCTGCTTGTGTGGATCTGAAAGATGTGCTTCTTAGTCTTTTCGTCGGGCAGGGGAGCTCAATCTTCCTGTCAGTGCAGCCTGGTGTGATAGTGCTGGATCCAGGGTTTTTATCCGGTTTGTGGCCATGATGACCTTCACATCCCCCCTTGAATCAAATCCATCCAGCTGGTTCAACAGTTCCAACATCGTTCGTTGAATTTCCCTCTCCCCACCGGAATTTGAGTCATATCTTCTTGTTCCAATGGCATCAATTTCATCAATAAACACAATGGATGGTGCATGTTCTTCCGCAACTCGAAACGATTCCCGAACGACTTTGGGCCCATCGCCTAGGTACTTCTGAATAAGTTCAGAGCCAACCACTCTCAAGAAAGTGGCTGAGGTTCGGTTTGCTACTGCTTTGACTAATAAGGTTTAACCTGTGCCAGGTGGACCATAGAGAATGACCCCCTTTGGGGGCTTTATACCCATCTCTTCATAATTTTCAGGATGAGTGAGAGGAAGCTCCAGGGATTCCTTAATTTCCTGGATTTGGTTGTCCAACCCCCTGATATCAGCATAGGTTTCCTGGGGGGCCTTTTCTACCTTTTCTACCTTCATTACTGTGACCAAGGGATCTGTGTCATCCATGAACACCACTATGACAGCATGCAGCTTGTGGTTGAGCAGGTTGGAGCAGCCTGGTTCCAGGAGATCCTTGTCTACAAAGGAGAGAATGCTGACGTAGTGTTCTGAGCCCACAGATGTAGACACAATGACATGATTGCCATCAATGATCTCTTCCAAGGTTACTACTGACATTGAGGTCCCCCTCAGATCATCCACCTTAGATCTTTCCTCCTCTTGCTTTTCTTCTAAAGGCTTCATTTGTTCCTGATTTCTAATGAATTCTTCCTCCATGAGAAGATAATCTTTAATTCTCTCTAACTTCAATAATTTTAACCAGCATTGAGTGTGAGGTGTCACCAGTGGAAGCTTGCTCGCAGCATCTGGTCCCTTTGTTTTCTTCTTCTTTTTCTCCACTCTAGTTGATACAGGAGGTTCGTATTTCTTTTTCTTGTCCTTGTCATCCTTGTTGCCACCTCCAGGGCCATGACCACCACTCTGACTTTGACCCATCTTGCTTCGGCTGCTCGAACCACCCCCCTCCCCACAAATTTTTATTTAAATTCTAGTTAGTTAGGGGCACCTGAGTGTCTCATCAGTTGAGCATCCAATTCTTTTTTTTTTTTTAAGATTTTATTTTTTTATTTATTCATAAGAGACACAGAGAGAAAGGCAGAGGGAGAAGTAGGGTCCTGTGGAGAGCCCGATGTGAGACTTGATCCCAGGATCCTGGGATCATGCCCTGAGCCAAAAGCAGACACTCAACCACTGAGCCACCCAGGTGCCCCAAGCATCCAATTCTTGGTTTTGGCTCAGGTCATGATCTCAGAGCTGTGGGATCAAGCCCTGTGTCAGGCTCCATACTCAGCAGGGGGTCTGTTGGAGATTCTCTCTCTCTCTCCCTCTGTCCCTCCTCCTCTCCTTCTCTCTCAAATAAATATATAAATCTTTTTTTAAAAAAAGATTTTTTAAATGTATTTATGAGAGACACAGAGAGAGAGAGAGATGCAGAGACACAGGCAGAGGGAGAAGCAGGCTCCCTGAGGGGAGCCTGATGCAGGACTCGACCCTGGGACTGTGGGATCACGCCCTGAGCCAAAGGCAGACACTCAACCGCTGAGCCACCCAGGCATCCCTAAATATATAAATCTTAAAAAAAAATTTAAATTCTAGCTAGTTAACATTTTTTTTTACTCCTAATAATTTTTTTCTGGTTATTTTAATAGGATCTTTCCCATCATTTTATAATTTAATCAATTATCAACATATAAGAAAGCATGTCTGTTCTTCCTAATGAGTGCGAGTCTTGCATTCAATCTCTTTGCTACACTGTCATAAATTTGAAATATTGCAGTTGGTTTGGGTTTTTTGGAGTAGTCAGCTCTATAATCTGCAAATCAAATAACATCCTCTTCACTAGTCATACTTCTCATGTCTGTTTACTGTTCTGTGTCTTTTTGTATCATGACCTTCCAGCCCTAGTTAGCACATGATTGTGGGTGTGCATGTATGTTTTGCCTTTGATCATGATGAGAACCACCCTAGTGTTTTATTATTACACAGGATGCCTACTTTTAGGTTGAAATGGATATATTTTAAAAGTCTGATATTAAGGACATTGTCATGTATATATTAAAGTAGAAAGATCAGAATAATGAACCTGCTAGCGTATGACCCCCATTTTTGTCCACCTTTGTTTCATTTGCCCCTCATCCTTCCCCCAACCCTTGGAAAATTTTGAAATATTCCAATTTTCTATTATCTCATCCATATTTCCAATATTCCCAATATTTTGCCCATATATTTCCACCATTATATTAATTTTTTGAGATATTTCAATATGTATCTTTAAAGGGTAATGATTCTTGGGCACCTGGGTGGCTCAGTCAGTTAAGCATCTGCCTTCAGCTCAGGTCATGATCTCAGGGTCCTGGGATTGGGCCCTGCATCATAGGGCTCCCTGCTCAGCGGAGAGTCTGCATCTCTCTCTCCCTCTGCCCCTCTCCCTGCCACTACCTGCTTGTGCTCTCTTCTCACTTTAAAATAAATAAGTAAGTAAGTAAATAAATAAATAAAAGATTTTTTTTAAGTTAATGATTTTTTTTTCCTAATTGAGTTTTTGTTAGTTGTCCTAAGAGTCAGTACAGACATTTTAATTTGTACACAATTCTTAAGGTACGTACTGAAAAATCTAAAAAGTCATGTAGTTGTGATTCTTTTCTAAATGTCATTCCCATGACCTTTCAACTTAAAATTTGGGGGCAAATTTTCCTTAACAGTATATCAAAGTACCAATATCTTCAAATGTTGATATGCTGTTAACTTTGTCAAGTCTTATTAATTCATAGTTTATTTATTTTTTTTAAAGTTTTTTTTTTAATTTTTATTTATTTATGATAGTCACACAGAGAGAGAGGCAGAGACATAGGCAGAGGGAGAAGCAGGTTCCATGTACCGGGAGCCCGACGTGGGATTCGATCCCAGGTCTCCCGGGTCTCCAGGATCGCGCCCTGGGCCAAAGGCAGGGGCTAAACCGCTGCGCCACCCAGGGATCCCAATTCATAGTTTAATATAATATACACTACGTACTAAAACTAGACCATTACCAAGATGTTACAGAGTGCACAAGAATTCTGACATGGAGAGCCAAGATCTAGGAGTGGCTTTCTTTTCTTTTCTTTTCTTTTCTTTTCTTTTCTTTTCTTTTCTTTCTTTTCTTTTCTTTTCTTTTCTTTCTTTTCTTTCTTTTCTTTTCTTTTCTTTCTTTCTTTTCTTTTCTTTTCTTTCTTTTCTTTTCTTTTTCTTTTCTTTCTTTTCTTTTCTTTTCTTTTCTTTTCTTTTCTTTTCTTTTCTTTCCTTTTCCTTTTCCTTTCCTTTCCTTTCCTTTCCTTTCCTTTCCTTTCCTTTCTTTCCTTTTCCTTTCCTTTCCTTTCCTTTCCTTTCTTTCTTTCTTTCCTTTCTTTCTTTCTTTCTTTCTTTCTTTCTCTTTCTTTTCCTTTCTTTCTCTACTTTATTTATTTATTTGACAGAGAGTGCACACAAGCAGGGGGCATGGCAGGCAGAGAGAAAGGGAGAAGCAGACTCCCCATTGAGCAGGGAGCCTGATGTGGGGCTCTATTCCAGGACCCCAAGATCATGACCAGAGTGGAAGGCAGATGCTTAACTGACTGAGCCACCCAGGTACCCCCAGGAGTGGTTTTCTTTAGGAAACAATTCTACCAAAACCAACATGGAGATAGAAGTAATTTAAAATGTTCAAGATGTATTAAATACACGACTGACTCCAAATTGTCATTTAGTATGGTTTGTTATTACAGGATATAAAAATTACCCCATCTATGGAATGTTGAGCTGATGCCCAAGACAATCAAAGCCTCCCAAACTCAATATCCCACTATATTCTGGTTGTATAAAAAATAAACGACCGGCAAATGATTTCACCTCTTTATTTTTTTTTAATATTTTATTTATTTATTCATGAGAGACACACAGAGAGAGAGAGAGGCAGAGACACAGGCAGAGGGAGATTGATTCAGGACTCAATCCTGGGACTCCGGATCACGCCCTGGCTGGAAGGCAGGTGCTAAACCACTGAGCCACCCAGGGATCCCCTGATTTCACCTCTTAAAAAAAACCATTTACATTTTAAAAAATGGGCTGAGGTAGGATTCCCTCCTTCTTAAAAATGTTTCTAGAGGGGCACCTGGGTGGCTCAGTTGGGTAAACGTCTGTCTTTGGCTTAGGTCATGATCCCAGGGTCCTGGGATGGAGCCCCTGCTCAGCGGGGAGCCAGCTTCTCCCTCTCCCACTCCCCCTGCTTGTGCTTGCGCTCTCTTCCTTTAAGTCAAATAAATAAATAAATAAAATTAATTTTTTTAAATGTTGCTAGAACTACTAAAAACTTGCATTTACAAAATAGTTGATAAAAATATTCCTCTGGATTGTACAAGAAGGGAGACAGGGACTACTGTTAAGACAAGGTATATGATAATAATCAGACTTGGCTTCTTTCTCTCCTGCTTCATCCAGGGCTGGACTCTCCTTATTTTTAGTTTTCTGTTTTCTGCAGGTAAGTTTTCTTCTATTTCTTGGTTAGCCACTTCAGGGTATTTTCCCTTGGCTTCCCCTTTTCCCCTTTGCACTTTTTGTCTGAAGATTTATCCTTTCCTGCTGCCTTTTTTGGGGTTTGTTTCCACTTTTACAGGAGCAGGTGTAGCTGACAACCCCCCCCCACCTCCTCTTGGGCTCCTTCACCTCCCCCTCGAGGGAGCTGACCTTCCTCTTGGGCATCGTGGTAGCGAGGTGGGGATGTGTCAGGTGCTTGCTGGGTGTGTGGGGGCAGCAGTGCACCAGAACTTTCCCGAAGCTGGGCTGCGTGGCTGCTGCTGTTCCATGTTAATGATTCTTAAAAAAAAAAAAAAAAAAAAAAAGTAATGCTGTTATCATATCTTACAAATTACAAATTAAATGTTTAATTAATTAATGTTTAATTAATTTAATTACAAATTAAACATTAACCCCTTCATATCATCAAATATTCAGTGTTCAGTTTCCCTTGATTATGCCCTCTTTTTTTTTTTTTTTCTCCTGACTTGGCTTATCAAATTTGCATTCAGAGGAGCCACACACGGCTTTGGAGTCTCTGTCAATCTGTGAATTTTCCTTCTCACTTTCATTTTTCTTGCTGTTTGTTCCTTGAAGACATCAAGTAATTTGCCCTGCAGAATGAACATCTTGGTTTTGCTGATGACATCCCTGTGGTGGTGTTTACCGTGTTCCTCTGCCCCCTAGTATTTCTAGAGAACAGATCAGATTGAGGTTCAGGTTTGGGGGCAAGTATAGGTGGTGTCACAGGACAGGCAGCCAGGACCCAGCCTCTGGGAGGGAGATTTGCAGAAGGAGGTTTACTGGGCAGGGCTCTCAGGCTCAGAGCCTCTACGGAAGTAGGGGTACGTGGCAGGGGACAGAGGAGCAGCTGGACAGGGATGAGCTGAGAGAGAGGTCTCAGCACCCTTAGGAGCTCTGGAGCTGGGACAACCCCCACATTGTTCCTGATGGAGGCGATGGGCGAGGCTTTTGTACCCTCTCATTGGCCTGTCTCTGGGGGTGGGAGTACAACCTGTGGACACCCCCAGGGAGGGACCCAGGTATAACAGCTGGGGGAGTGCCTGCTGCAGTCCTAAAGGCAGAACCTGAGCAGGGCTTCGATGGATACTTCTAGGGCATCACATGGGGAAACACTCTGTCTGGTTGTCTCTCTTATGTTAAGATTGATCAGGGGGTGTCTGCTGCTAGCCAGCCTGTTCTACCCATTATAGGCTCCCCCATCAGCTTTTCCATAGTAGTTGAAACAGTCACTGATGATGATCATATTCGGTCGTTTTTTTTTTTTTTTTCATGAGTTACAAAATAATGATATTCTAATTCTCCTATTCATTCCTCTTTAATCAGCTGGAAGTCTATAAAGAGTTTTTTCTCCTAAACTCTGGTTATCCTGAGGTACAGTTCATACAGAATGGTCAGAATAAGTGCTTGATTCTTTCCCTTGATTTTCCAATTAAAATGTATCTAGTGACGGTGAGGTTGCTGATCTGTGGACCACACTTTGATGAGCAGGTCAGTATTGCTAGAGATTTTGTTAGAACTGCTGACTCTCTCGGACTCCTGGGTGGCTCAGTTGGTTAAGCATCTGCCTTCAGCTCAGTTCATGATCCCAGGGTCCTGGGATGGAGTCCCACGTAGGGCTCTCTGCTCAGTGGGGAGTCTGTTTCTTCCACCCCTTCCTCTGCTGTGCTTGCTCTCTCTCTCTCTGGTTCACTCTCTCTCTCTCTCTCAAATAAGTGAATAAAATTAAAACAAAATAAATCATGTGATTAAAAAAAGCAAAAAAGAACTGCAGACTCTCAGGCCTATACCAGGGTCTCATTCCACAAAATCCCCCATTATTTGTGTATTTCTATCAAAGGTGGAAAAAGACTGGAATATTCTGCCTTACATAAAGTAATATTCTGCCTTACATAAAGTAATATTAGTACCTTACTCAGTACTGGGTATTAAATTTTGCCAAACGCTTTTTCATTACAAAATCCAGATGATCACTATTGTCTGCTCAGTGTTAAACTATATACACATT
The DNA here is from genome assembly GCF_003254725.2 of Canis lupus dingo. Classification (NCBI taxonomy): domain Eukaryota; kingdom Metazoa; phylum Chordata; class Mammalia; order Carnivora; family Canidae; genus Canis; species Canis lupus. The sequence goes on along the minus strand of NC_064267.1, from coordinate 43,419,746 downwards.
TTCTTGTTCTGTGTCTTGGTAGCCTTTTTTTTTTTTTTTTTTATCTCTGGGCACTATATCATGGCATGGATATTCCACACTTTATCCATGGATCTGTTGATCGACACCTGTGTTGTTTCCAGTTTTTGACACTGCAAGTAAAGCTCCATGAGCAAGTGTGTATAAGTTTTGGGTGGACACATGCTTTCATTTTTCTTGGGTAAGTACTGAGAAGTTGAATGAGTGTGTCATGGGTGTATGTTTTTTATTTCCTTTTTTTTTAAAGATTTTATTTATTTATTCATAAGAGACACAGAAGAGAGGCAGAGACATAGGCAGAGGGAGAGGCAGGCTCCGCACAGGGAGCCCAATGCAGGACTCGATCCCCAGACCCTGGATCACTACCTGAGCCAAGGCAGACACTCAACTGCTGAGCCACCAAGGCTATGTTTAATTTCAAAAGAAACTCTCAATATATTTTTTCAAATTGACCCTCCGAAAAGATTGTTCACATATGAATTTCCACCAGCACTGTATAATGGCGCCCATTTCACTACACTGTTGTCAATACTGGGAATGATTTCTTTTAAAAATTGACAATCTGGGGACACCTGAGTGGCTCAGTGGTTGAGCACCTGCCTTTTGTTCAGGGAGTGATCCTGGAGTCTCGGGATCGAGTCCCACTTCGGGCTCCCTGAATGGAGCCTGCTTCTCTCTCTGAGTCTCTGCCTCTCTCTCTGTCTCTCTCATGAATAAATAAAATCTTTAAAAAAAATTGATAAGCTGTCTATCACCTATTTATCTCTCATCTATCTATTATTGTGGTAAAATATGCATTTCACCAAATGTATCATTTTTTCCTTTTTAAAATGTACAGTCTGGTGGCACTAAATGCATTTACAATATTGTGTGACCATCACCACCATCCATTGCCAGAACTTTTTCATCATTCTCTTTTTTTTTTCCATCATTCTTTGATATAAATTCTGTGCCCATTAAACACTCTCTCCCTCCTCTCCTCACCCCATGGTAACCTCTGCTCTACTCTGTCTCTATGAATTTGACTACTCTACGTACCTCATATAATTGGAATCATACAATATTTGTTCATGTCTGTTTTCTTTCACTTGGCATAATATTTTCAAGGTTCATCCATGTTGCAGTGTGTACCGTGTTATTACAATTCCATTCCTTTATTTGACTGTATGGATAGATCACACTTTGTTTATCAGTTCATGTACTGATGGACATTTGGGCTGCTTCCACCTTTTGGTTATTATGAATAATTATTCATGAGCACTCATGTATAAATATCTGTTTGAGTCCCTGCTCTCAGTTCTTTTGGGTATATACCTAGAATTAAAACTGTTGGATCAAATGGTTTCTGAGAGGGATGCCTGGGTGGCTCAGCGGTTGAACATCTGCCTTTGACTCAGGGCGTGATCCCGGGGTCTGGGATCAAGTCCCATATCGGGCTCCTGCAGAAAGCCTGCTTCTCCCTCTGCCTGGGTCTCTGGCTCTTTCTCTTTCTGTCTCTCATGAATAAATAAATAAAATCCTTTTAAAAAATGGTTTCTGAGAAACCACCAGACTGTTTTCCATAGTAGCTACATCATTTTACCTTCCCACCAATGGATGAGGGTTCCAATTGCTCCATCCATATCCTTATCAACACTTATTATTTTCCTTTTTTTAAAAAGTAGGCCCTACGCCCAATGTGGGGCTTGAATTCACGACCCTGAGATCAAGAGTTGCATGTTCTACCAACTGAGCCAGCCAGGCACCCCTTACCCCTCTCTTTCCTTCCTTCCTTCCTTCCTTCCTTCCTTCCTTCCTTCCTTCCTTCCTTCCTTCCTTCTTTCCTTTCTTCTTTTCTTCCTTTCTCTTTAGAGAGAAATCTTTTTTAAAAAAGATTTTATTTATTTATTTGACAGGGGTGGGGGAGAGCATGAGAAGGGGAGCTGCAGGCAGAGGGAGAGGGACAAGCAGACTCCCCACTGAACAGGGAGCCTGATGTGGAACCCTGGGATCATGACCTGAGCCAAAGGCAGACGTTCAACTGACTGAGCCACCCAGGAACCCCCCCTTCCTTTTTTTAATAGCCATCCTGATGGATAATAGCCATCTTAATGAGATACCTAAGTGATATCTCATTGTGGTTTTAATTTGCATTTCCATAATGACTAGTGATGTTAGATATTTTTTCATGTGCTTATTTTGTTTATCTTCTTTGGAGAAATATCTATTCAAACCCTTTGCCCACTGAACTATATATATATATTTTAAAGATTTTATTTATTTATTCATGAGAGACACACAGAGAAAGGCAGAGACACAGGCAGAGGCAGAAGCAGGCTCCATGCAGGGAGTCCTGACATGGGACTCGACTCTGGGTCTCCAGGATCAGGCCCTGGGCGGAAGGCAGGCGCTAAACTGCTGAGCCACCCAGGGATCTCTGAACTATATTTTTAATGTGCTACTAAACTGTATTGCTGGAATGCCTCAGTGGCTCAGTGGTTGAGTGTCTGCCTTTGGCTCAGGGTGTGATCCCGGGGTCCTTGGATCGAGTCCCGCATCAGGCTGCTGCATGGAGCTTGCTTCTCCCTCTGCCTGTGTCTCTGCCTCTCTCTTTGTGTCTCCCATGAATAAATAAATAAAGTCTTAAAAAAATAAACTGTATTACGTAATATTTCATTTAAGACTTTTGTGTCCAGTGGACCCAATAATCTACTCCCAAATTGCTGAGGTATTTTTTGTTGTTCTGGGTTGTTAAGGTTTGATATAATTCGTTATGTAGCAATTGGTCACTGCACAGGTTCAGTTCTGGAAAGCAGGCCCCCTTCTTGTGCAAAGATAATGGAAATTCCTGCTTCCTTTTATCTGCCCTGGGTTCCTCTTTCCTTCACTCCAAATCTGGGGTCCAAGCCGCAATTCCAGATTTGCACAGACCCAAAAGCCCCATGGGAAGTTCTGGGAACTTTATTTAAATTGGGGATCAGCCACAAATAATCCTGATGGATTTTGGTGGGTAGAAAATGGAATCCAGACTGCTTGCAAGAAGGAGGCAGTGCCCAAGGGAGGGATGCCTGGTTAGCTTAGTTGGTAGAGCATGCAACTCTTGATTTCAGGGTCATGAGTTCAAGCCCCATGTTGGACACAGAGATTACTCTTTAAAAAATGCCTGAAAGAAGAACAATCTCATGAGGAAGAGGTTTGGTGGAGGGCCCAGGCTCATCTTGGGGCCAAGGATGGGAAACATCAGACCCTGAGCAGAGTCTATCATTTTTGTCTTCTCATAACCCCTTCCTGTGGGGAGTCCATCCTTCCTTGAATGCCCCTTTCCATTGTAATCTTCTTTAGGCCATGGATCAAGTAGGAACGACCCTGGGCCCCGCTCCTTGTGATGTCCTGATGAGTGGATTCCATTCTCCTCGCCATAAACACTGCTTCTGGCTTAGACATATGATACATGCGAGCCTAATGGACTCTCTCCTTGAGTTTTTGCCAGAAATATCAGAAAGATACTCATTTTGTAACTGAACGGTGAACTCACTCTTCATTAAGGTACAGATGGACGACACTAGGTGGAGCTGTCCCACAGAAAGGAACATCTATTTGCAGCAAATAAGGAGATGATGGGGGTAACTTCCTGGCCCAGACTCCCTGAGCAGGGGTGAGTGCATTTCTTTTATTTAGGGTTAGGATGAACATTTAGAAAGGGGAGCGTTGTCATCGTGTGTGGAGGCGGGCACAAGGGCGTGCATGCATCTTAAGGAAACATGCCCATACATGATGTGTTATGTTAATGAGGTACGTGTACCTTCTTGGGGGGAACTTGTACATTATAAAGAGGCACAGTTGGATAAGAAGAAGGGGCTGTGGGCATGTTCTAAGATGCAATATCTGGAATAATCTGGATGGGGTCTCCTTACCCAAGAGGATAAGGAATGCAGGTCTTTGCCTACCTTTGAAACAGGACTGGGAGTTTTGCCTCTGATGTATTGTCTCTGGTATGGTTAGGCTATTGCTCAGCTTGGTAGAGACTGTTAGTTGTTTGCATTCCCTTTAAATCCTTAACTACTGAGGTTTTCGCTTTAAAAAATTTATTTATTTATTTATTTATTTATTCATTCATTCATTTATTTTAGGTTTTTGCATTTCTTGCAATTCTGACACCTCCTAGGAAAATGTGTTTGGGCGAGGAGGGCATAAATCTCAGAAAATATCAGGGAATCTAAAATGACTTCTCTTGTGTCATGAAAGCTGTATCTCCTCTTTCTGTTTTGGAGACCCTTACCTCTTTCTGCTGACTTTTTTCTTTTTTTTTTTCCCCCTTTTGGAAAAAGATCTCCTAAGTCTGTTGCTGCCTGTTAGAGAATCAAATCAACTCAGAGAAAAGAAAAGCTAACAGGTAAAAGACAATCATTGAAGCATCTGGACCCAGCCATGCCTCAAGGCCCAGAGATTTGTTACATCCAGTAAAAGTTCTTTCTTTTTCTCTTGATCTAGCTGGGAGTTGAGTTTCTGTCAGTTACCAGTGACTGCAACCAGAATAGGGGAAATCTTTGGGGCAAAACGGAATGAAACATATTCCTCCAGGGACTTGAGCGATCTTACTGTGGGACCCACTCCCCTGGTAAGAGAACAAGATATGAGAAGGGGAGATGTGTCTCAGTAAGGTGCAGATATGGAGGTGCTGGTGAGAAAGCTGCGGAGTGGAGAGAGAGGTGGGGGGAGCAGCTTCCCCTGGGGAAGGATGGACACTGTCTAGTCCAATCTCTCTAGCAGAGACCTAACAGAGGCAGCCCTAGCTTGCAAAAGGTCCCGAAGGGGGTCTTACGGTCCACAGCTGAGCAGTACTGCCCATGGGTTGCTAGAGAGTCAGAGGCACTCAGGGGCAGTGTGGGCACAGGTGGGTGAATAGTTAAGCCGTGTCTAAGTCAGTAAGAGTGATGAGGAAGGCAGCAAACAAAACCCAGCCTTGGGGGCACTGGGTGGCTCAGTCAGTTGGGTGGCTGCCTTCAGCTCAGGGCGAGATCCCAGAGTCCTGGGACAGAGCCCCTTGTGAGGCTCTCCGCTCAGCGGGGAATCTGCTTCTCCCTCTCCCTTTGCCCATTGCTGCCCCTCTTCTCTGCTCATGCTCCTTCTCTCTCAAATAAATAGAATCTTTTTTTTTTTTTTTTTTTAAGATTTCACTTATTTATTTGAGAGAGAAAGAGAGTGAGAAAAAAGAGAGCGCACAAGCAAGAGGAGGGCTGAGAGAGAAGCAGACTCCTTGCTGCATAGGCAGCCCGATTTAAGACAGATCTCCATCCTGGGACTCTGGAATCATGGCAGATGCTTAACCAAATGAGCCACCCAGGTGCCCCCAAATAAAATCTTAAAAAAACACAACACAACACAACAAAACCCCAGCTTTGGTGAGAATTACCCAGAACACAAGCTCCTTGTGGGTCCTGGAGATAGGGTGAAGGCTGGGTCTGCCCTGGACAAAGGGGACTATTGATCAGTGGGATTTAGGGACATATGGGCGAGCAAGTACCTGGTTGCTCAAGGCCTGGAGCTGGGAGGGGGTTCTGGCTGTGTGCAGCCTGCTGGAGTCCTGGGCCATGCGGCGTGCTCTCTCTGCTGGGTTGGGCGCCCAGTTTATATTTATTTCATACAAGGAGCTGGAGAGTTTGTCTTTCTTGTTCACATCAGCAACAGCTTATATTGATTGCAGCGAGTTATTTCTTTGGAGGTTGAAAGATCTTAACTGCCCAAAGGATGTCCAGAGACTTTGGGAAGATGATTCTTTGATAATACTTTCAAATTCTTCCTCACTTATAGGAACATAAGGATTTTCTTTTTTTGAATCTGTTTCTTAATTTGAACCATACTTTTCAATAAGATTTAAAAATCTATTCACATATTCATACGGGAATTGTAATTCTTATAATCTTATGTTATAATCTGCATTAATACCTCAACTTGCTAATTATATTTGTCTTTTCTCTCCTTTTTTAAAAATTTGACATAGATCTAATGCTTTCTTTTCTTTTTTCTTTTTTTGTTAAGATTTTATGTATTTATTTGAAAGAGAGGGAGAGTAATAGTGGGGAGGAGCAGAGGGAGAGAGAGAAGGAGGCTCCCTGCAGAGCAGGGAGCCAGATGCTGGGCTTGATCTCAAGACCCTAGGATCATGACCTGAGCCAAAGGCAGCTGCTTAATTGACTAAGCCATTCAGGTGCCCCTAATGCTTTCTTTTTTTGTTTAAGAATCTACTTTTGGGGCAGCCCCGGTGGCGCAGCGGTTTAGCGCCGCCTGCAGCCTAAGGCGTGATCTGGAGACCCTGGATCAAGTCCCATGTCGGGCTCCCTGGATGGAGCCTGCTTCTCACTCTGCCTGTGTCTCTGCGCCACCCCCCCCCCCATGAATAAATAAATTAAAAAAAAAAAAAGAATCTACTTTTGGGGGCACCTGCCTGGCTCAGTTGGTGGAGCAAGTGACTCTTGATCTCGGGGTTGTGAATTCAAGCCCCATGTTTGGTGTAGAGATTACTTAAAAATAAAATTGTAAAAAAATCTACTTTGGGGTTTCTTTTCTTTTCTTTTTTTAAAGATTTTATTTATTTATTCAAGAGAGACAGAGAGAGAGAGGCAGAGACACAGGCAGAGGGAGAAGCAGGCCCCATGCAGGGAGCCCGATGTGGGATTCCATCCCAGGTCTCCAGGATCAGGCCCTGGGCTGAAGGCAGTGCTAAACCACTGAGCCACCCAGGCTGCCCTACTTTTGAATTTCTTTATCAATTCTACTGCTTTCATATTCACCAATTTTAACTTTCATTTTTACTATGCCTTTATGATTTCCTTCTTCTGGCTTTGCTTTAGTCTATTTTAAAGTTCTTTCCCTGAAATTCTGAGTTGAAATGTTAGCTCAGTTATTTTTATTATTTTTTAGATTTTATTTATTTGAGTGAGTGAGTGCCCCTACCCCTGCTCGCTCTTTCTCTCTCTAGAATAAATAAATAAATCTTAAAAAAAAAAAAAAGCCTTATACAGATAAGCCAAGAGAAAAGAATAAAGCCTAGGGAATCTCACTACCAGGAAACAATTCCTGTTAAACAGTTTGGTGAGGAGCTTTCCAGCGTCTGTGAGGCTCACATGCCCTTAGGTAACTGCGGGGGGAGTTGGGGTTCAGCTAATGCAAGTCACAGATTTCCACAAAACCAGCCCAGGGGAAAAACAAAAAAACAAAAAAAACAAAACCCAAAACACCGGGCAGCCCCGGTGGCGCAGCGGTTTAGCGCCGCCTGCAGCCCGGGGTGTGATCCTGGAGACCCAGTATCGAGTCCCACGTCGGGCTCCCTGCGTGGAGCCTGCTTCTCGCTCTGCCTCTCTCTCTCTCTCTCTAAGCCTCTCATGAATAAATAAATAAATAAAATAAATAGGATACAAATGTCGATACAGAGATAAACAAACCAATAAACAGAAGAGAAAGCTTAAAAAAAAAAACCAGCTCAGAGCCTCCCCCCCCTTCCCGTGGTCACGATACCCCACGTGGTCAGTAGGGGGCGCTCCCCGCCCTCTCCCGCGATCGCGCAGGAGCCGGGGCCCAGCCGCTGCGGAGCCGGCCGCCGCCGGCAGGTGCGCCCCGCGGGAAACCGGGGTTCGCCGCGTTGCACCCCCATCACCGCCCTGCTCTCCGCGGCGACCTGTGACCGTCCCCACTAGAGCCCGCGGCGGTTCCGGGATGGCCTGTGGGTGGCCGCCCTCGGAGCCCCGCGCCCTCCAGCACCTCCTTTCGGCCCCGCGATTACGAGCCCCCGGGGGGCAGCTGCCGAGCCTCGGGGCGGCGGCGAGAATTCCGGGCATTCCTGTGAGATTGGGCCGCAGCGGATTAAAACAAAGCCGGAGGAGGTTCCTAATAGGTCACCTGCTGCGCTGCAGGGTCAGTAAATCCCCGCGCGGGCCCCAGGTCCCCGCCTTGGCGCCCGTCCCAGTCGCCGGGGCCGCGGTTTGAAACCCCAGGACTCGCGGCTCCCGAGCTTCAGGCTCCCGGGCGCGAGCATCTGTCAACGCTCCCTGGGGCTTTGCACACCAGCTGCGGGGCCGAGCTCCGGGCCCCGGCTCACCTGGAAGGGGGGAAATGTGGTCCAAGATGCAAGTTTTGTATTAGAAGTACATGCAAAAGTTGCATTCCGCTCCATAATATGTGTGTTCGTTTTTTTGTTTTTGTTTTTTTTTTAAAGATTTTACTTATTTATTCATGAGAGACACACAGAGAGAGAGAGAGAGGCAGAAGCAGGCTCCATGCAGGGAGCCCGACGTCGGACTCGACCCCCGGACTCCAGGATCACGCCCTGGGCCAAAGGCGGGCGCTAAACCGCTGAGCCCCCCGGGGATCCCCTGTGTTCGTTTATAATATAAAAGCAATTGTTAAAAGAATTCTCAGAAAGAGGTACATTTATAATTCGTACAGATAGAAGAGTGACCTTGAGGTATAAACATTTATTTAATTCACCTGAGGGCAAGCAGATGCTACAGCCGGTTCCCAGGAGATGTTAAAAAGCACAAAATTATCTGGAGTGAAGGAATTGAATTGCAAACGGAGGCCAAACTGGTTTTTCCACACGGGGGGAGAGAGAGGAGTCAATGGAAGCTCTGGGGGACGCCTGCTTCCATGAGCCATCAGTACCTGCAATTTAAAAAAAGGTACAAAATAGCTCAAGGACCATGACCTGGGCTAGGAGCCCACAGCTTGGGGGTTGTGCTTTAAAGCTTAGTGTAGTTTTGAAACACGTTTTTCTTCACAATATTTGAAGTTAACTATCTGGAAAAAAAAATTTTTTTTTTCCCTTACAGTGCTAATACTGCTGTGCTCTCCCCCACCCCCACCCCCGACACCAAAAATATCTGATTTCAAATCACTCCTTGGATATAACATTTTCCTACTCTTTGGGCTTTGGGGCAAAAAAAAAAAAAAAAAAAAAATCCACAAATATACCCAGAAGTGACTACTAAGGGAAAAAGGAGGGATTGAAGGTCTTGGGAGACAGTAGGTTGAGGAGTTAAGGAGCACAGACCGAAAAAGTTCCAGTCGCACCCTGTCACACAGTAGCTGTGAGAACCTTTCCCTGGGAACCTGTTTCTTCACATGACGCTGGTATAATGGGGTTCCAGAAGCTCCCCTGCCCACTCCTTCTCAGCCTAAGTGGACAGAGCAAGTCACTGGGGAACAGGCTTTCTTTGTTCAGGCTCGGGTTCTTTGAGTGGTCTCCTATAGTTATGGAAACGAGGCCCAGTGGGTGCCCGTGGCTCCCCCTTCTCAAGCCTCCGGGGAAGGCAGAGCTGGCGGCCAGGGATGAGGGGAAGCGTGTTGTACTGGAAGCTCAGAGCCTTTGTAGGAGGAAAGGCTTTGAGACCCATCTCTGCAGCCTGCTCCCCAGGATCAGGGCGAGGACAAACACTCCTGTCAGGAGAGGCCTGGAAGTTTGCCTGCCCGGGACAGAGAGCCTGAGAGCAGACTGTGTACGTGACTGGGAGCCACAGGACTCAGCACCCAACTTGCTACCACTCTTTGGGGAAGGATGGCTGTGCTGGTGACGGGGGTGGGGTGGGGTGTGGGGGTGTGGGGGTGGGGGGGTAAGGGGTGCAGCCCGGGGTCCCCCCACAGTTCGTGCAGGGAAGGCAGCATCTACGCGGGGGCCCGACCCTGCAGGCTCCCGTTCCACAGCGCCACCGCGTTGAGGGACAGGCACCAGTGGCAGAGGCCGGCTCCAACTTTCCAGACTCGCTGGACATTTGGACTTTGGACTCAGGAGGTCCTTGAAGTTCTGGACAACCTGGGAGTGAGTGGGCTCCAAAAGGGGGAGAAAAAAATAATTTTTCTGAGATCCCCCTGGGATAAAAGACTGAAAACAAACAGAAGTTTAGTGGCATGTGTACCTCCTGTGTGCATGGGAGATCCCCAGGACCACGGAGTCACACTCTACAAATGGCCAGAGCCATGGCCCTAAATACCATCTTCAGTGGAAGATTAAAGAAAGAGGGCGCCTGGGTGGCTCAGTGGTTGAGCGCCTACCTTTGGCTCAGGGCCCGGGATCGAGTCCTGCATCGGGCTCCTTGCAGGGAGCCTGCTTCTCCCTCTGCCTGTGTCCCTGCCTCTCTCTGTGTGTCTCATGAATAAATAAAATCTAAAAAAAACAAAGAAAGATTAAAGGAGGATGTTGGAGCGAGTTGCCTGTGTGTGTGTGTGTGTGTGTGTGTGTGTGTGTGATGCGGGGGTGGTAGTGACTTATGGGAGGTCACCAGGAAAAGCACAGCAAACAAGTGTAAGGTTGCTACTCAGATTTCAGGCTCTGCCTTCTGCACTGATGCTCCTTGTGACTTAGAGCTGTCTTCCTCTTCTTGGTAGAGAGAGAGGGAGACCCCAAATGGAGATTTCTTTTACAGCTTTGAATGTCCCTTACAAAAGGGTAACCTCTAACTCAGGTTTCAGAGCTTCTCCTGTGTCTGCTGTTCCTTAAAAATAATCAGCTCAAGATAATTCTTATGCGAAAGAGGCATATTTTGGAATGTCCTTTTCCACTTCAATCTTCTGCCAGTAAGGGTACAGGAGGGACTCAGACTCCATCACCCAATGAGAAACATGAAAATATATCTGTGCTTGTGCCGTGAGTAACATACATGTGAAACGTCAGGCAGACTGAATAGGCTCCATAAAATGGTCATTGCCGTCACTGTTAGCGGGAAGCAAGACCGTCAGACTTAAAGGCCTTTGTGTCTGTTTCCCAAAATTGTCAGTAACAGACCTTGGAAGGGCCAAGGTCAACACTCCTTGGAGGCAGCCAGGTCACACTCCCAGGCGGATGGAGGAAACCAGGGCCGGCTGAGCAGAAGGGCCAGAGCCAGGCCAGGAGCTGGCGGAGGGCTGGTCAGCTGGGCCGTTCTTCTCGAAGCTGGCTGAGGGCGGGCAGGGTCTCAGCAACTTTCCCAGTCACCAGCCCCTTCTTTGGTGAAGTCCTGTTCCTGCTGAGGGGACAGAGGAGCCAGGGACAGGCCTTGGGGCCATGTTTCATGTTTCCAGCCTGATGTTCCTGGCCGCCTCCCCATGTGCCCCACAAGGGGGACTGGGGTCAAGAACATGTTGCTAGGGTTCCCATCTGATCTTGCTTGTTCCTGGCTCTGGAAGCCGTGCGCAGTCCTCAGTGCCGGCAGAAAGCATCCTCACCCTTAGCCAGGCGAGTATCTTTACCAGGACACCCCCGGTCCCTCCCAGCTCCAGCCCTGTCCACACCAGGGACCTGGCCGCTCCCCCATGCCCCGCTGTTTGGCGCTTCTGGGCTGTTGCACATGCTCCCACCCTGGGCTGACCTTCCTTCCCCTTCTACCACAGGAATGCCACTCCTCCTTTAAGACACAAGTGGAGCGTCAGGCCCAGGGCTGGAGCCTGCTCCCCACCCTGTGCTGGGGGTGCCTGTTACACTGTTCCCCTTCGGCGGGCTCGCCGACCTTCCTCCTTTCCCGCTGCGGTGTGAATGCCGGCTCTGGCAGCCCAGGCCGGGGCCCCTGAGCTCTGAAATGGGATCGGGCCGTCCGTGGGGCCCACGGAGGAGGAAGTTCCCACGCCAGGAATGTAGTCTCCACTGAGAGCTCCCAGTGCGCGGGGCCCAACTGGAGACACCAGTGAACCCAGAGGAAGGGGCTGCACACCCAGGTCCCCTGCTCCTTGCCTCTTGGCTCTCTCAGGATCAAGCCTGAACACATTCCTGAAACCCAGAAGGCTGAACAGGCCTTGCCTGCCTCCCTCACGGGGAGGCAGTCCCTTCTCTCACGGCCCTCGCACCCCCTGTCTCCCGCCCCCCACCAGGGAGGCCCTCTTTTCTGCTTCTGGTTAGACGGGAGGCCCCACTGCCCTACTCTGCTTTCTGGAGTCCCTGGCTTCCCAGCGTGAGAGGAACAAACAGGGCTGACAGCTTGGGTCTGTGACCTGTGCTCAGAGGACCGTGTGCTTGGCTGAATTCTCTGTGGGGGCAGTCCTGAAATTCTTAACTTTCTAAACCCAGGGGCGCTGCGTTTTCATTTTGCACTGGGCCCTTCAAAGCCCGCAGCTGGTGCATAGAGAGGGAGACACGGGGCAATCCGTGCTGAGGGGGAAGAGCAGCAAGGTTCCTTTTCCTTCTGAGGGTTTGGACCTGGGCAGCCGGGGCCACAAGGGACACCCATGCAGTCTCGTGCCCCCTTGTGCCCTCTCAGATGTTGCATTATATGAGGACCCAGCCATTCCTTTCACTTCCCCAGAGGAGAGGCCCAGGGTGGACATGTGGGGGCCTCTGACCTACTCTGTGATGGCTTGAGCTGGGTGCAGGGGGAGCCGCTGGCTTGCTCACTATATGGCCCCATGACCCTTCTGGGGCTCGACAGCTGTTCTCCCCACCCTGAGGTCAGCCACTTAGGTTGAGGTTCCTCGTGCACTACATCCCCCGGACCCCCAAGGCTGCCCCACCAAGCCACTGTTTCGGGGCTTCTTGTCAACCCTATCAATGCTTCCAGGATAACTGGAGGGACGTCAGGGAACCCCCCCAGAACCCTTCACACCGCCCAACCCTACCCACTGTAACGTCAGGCAGCCCCCACGGGAACGCACCATTAGCGGGCACATTTCTCCCCCGTACCGCCTCTTCTGGGGGCAGCTGTCTGGACTCCGGCCCTTGTGGCCTCTGCTTTGATCCTGGCACCCGCATCCCCTTTAAGTTGTGCACCCACCAGCCAAGAGCAAGGAACAAGCAGTGTCTTCAGAAATCTGGCAACCCTGGCCCCAGACTCTCTCTGATGGACATGGTGACAGGAAGTTCCACACCAGAAAAAAACAGCCCCCTTTTATTGAGAAAACAGAGTTGGTCCCTCCATCTTTTCCCGGGTGACTCCACCTGGATACGAGGTGGCATCCTTCTGCCCCCATCCCCAAGGACGCCTGAGCCCGGGTGAGGTGGCACACAAGGTTCACTTCATCCCTTCACCGGGGCAAATGCTGGTCTGCTCAGGCCCTGGAGAAGCGGGCAGGCAGGTAGGGCAGGGTTCCAGAGGGGGCCGTGACAGGCATGGGGGTGCCCCGGGAGGGGGGTGAGTGGCTGAGGGAGGTGGTCTCTTGCTGGAATGAGGGTAGGGAAAGGAGAACACCACCAATCTCCCGAGGCCTGGCACTCCCTCCCTCCATAAATAAAAACTTCACAGTAATAGAGGAATGTCCATCTCCAGGGCCAAACTGGCTGGTTTCCGGCCGGGGAGCCAGGCCTCGGTGGGGCTGCGTGAGGGCCCTCGGCGGGTCGGGCAGCACCATGACTGCGTGGGGCTGAGCACTGCTCTCTGGCCCTGTGTCGGGGGAGTGGGGTGGGGAGGGGGCGCAGCCCATCCAGAGGTTCTGAGGATTGCTGAGGTAGTCAGGGCGGCCAGCCGCGCTTCCAGACAGGGGTGGATGGAGCATCGTAGGGACACAGCCAGGAGGGAAGCCACCTGGTTGCAGAGACTGAGCAGCAACTCTAGGCAGGTGTGGGGGTGAGGATGGTGCTGAGGGCCTTCTGAGGTTCCATCTCCTGGAGACCCAGGGGCATGGGCTGCGGGGGGTGGGGGCCTGTGAGCCCGCACAGGGTTGAGCTTCTCCTGAAAGGGCTGCCTGGGCCCGTGGGGGGAGACTGAGGCATTTCATGGGGGAAGGAGAATGTTGTCTGTGAAGACAAGAGGGCCGCCACGGACCCATCCAGGGCCAGGCCTAAGCCGGGTACCTGAGTACAGAGTTCCTTCAGAGACCACCAGGGCCTCCCCCCAGGTCACCGGGAGCCAAGCAGGGAACCCAGGTTAGGAGGGCTACCAGTGGCCAACGGCCCCGCTCCCAAGACGGCCTTCAGCAGTCAGGGCAGTTGCAAACGTTCTTGGGCCTCAGCTCCACTTCCTGGGGAATGTGCACACCGGGAGGCCCCCTTCTGGCTAACTGCGCCCCATCACAGCCCGGGGCATGGAAAGCCCGAACCCCCTCCACCTCCCTGCGCTGGGGGACCACGGTCCATGTCCTGGCATTGCCGCTCCAGCCCCTTGACTCCCGGGGCTCAAGGACAGGTGCCCTAGCCTCTCGGGCGGCCTGGCCGGGGTCAGAGCAGCTGCAGCTTGCGGGAGCAGGTGAGGTTGCCGTGCACCAGCCCCCACATGGCCAGCAGCTCGGCGGGCAGCAGCTTGTGCACGACGAGCATGGAGCGGAAGAAGCACGGCTCCTTGTTCATGCGGCTGTTGCGGTTGCGGGAGATGCCGAAAGTCTTGAAGCCCTCGTGGGCCGTGGGCTGCACGCCCAGCACCTCCAGGCACATGCCCAGGAAGACGTCGTCGATGGGGTACAGCTCCAGGGTGTCGCAGGCGTGGTGCAGGCGCCGGGCCAGGCCGCCGGCCATGAGGAAGCCGCCGCCGCCCGCGTACGGGGGGTAGCTGGCCTTGCTGTACAGGACCCCCGGGATGTAGTACTTGTTGTCCTTCTTGCGGATGGGCCGGGCGTGCTGCAGGACGTCGCCCACGAACAGGTCTTCCCGCGGCTGCCAGTCAGCCAGGAACTCCAGCAGGTTGGTGGGGTTGACAAAGACGTCGTCGTCGCCCTTGAAGATGAACTGCACGTTGGGGCAGTAGATGTCAAACCACTTGAGGAAGTGGATCTCCTTGAGGGTCAGGTTGAAGAAGCTGTCGAGAAAGTCCCACTGCAGGATGTCGCCGTAGAGACGGTCCTCGTAGGCCAGCAGCTGCTGGTAGTGGGTCCGCTCCTCCTGCTTGGAGGCCGTGCCCAGCAGGAAGAGGGTGCGGATGGCGCCGCGGCCGCCGCTCACCGACTCCTGCTCGCGGCCCCAGGTCTGGCGGATGGCCTCGCGGCGGTCGTGCTGCGTGATGATCGACTTGACCACCACCAGCAGGTGGACGTGGCCGCCGCACTTCTCGGGGTGGTTCAGCAGCATGGGGAAGTACCGGCAGTGACGGTAGGTCAGGAACTGCCGGAAGTGGGGCTCCAGGCCTTGGAACCAGGGCTGGTGGGTCAGGTTGACGTTGGCCGAGCAGTTAGTGGTGCTGACGTCCCAAGTCTGGGGCCCTTGCGGGGCCGCGGGCGTGGGGGCAACCACATCCTTCGGGTTCTTCCAGAAGCTGTTGGGGTTCACCAGGTGTCCACTTGATTTCTGGGCCTTTTGCGGCTCTGGAGTGGGTGGCGGGGGCTCTTGCAGGAACTGGTTGGGGGTCAGGCTACGCTGGAATACTGTTACGGCCACAAGCAGGGCCAGAGACAGGCACACGCTCTTGTAGACGGTTTTCTTCCTGGGGGCGAGGGGATGGAGGGTGGTAGAGAGGGGGGAGGAAAGGATGAGTCGTCCGTGATTCTCACAGTCGCCTTGTTCCGAGCCGCGGCCCCACATGGGCGAGTGGGGCCTGGGCACGGACACAAGTCCTGGGGCCCCCCCCACCCCGAGTGGTTAGAGCTGGGTCCTGCTTCCTCTCCGACCCTGACCTCTCTCTTCCAGGACCAGGGGACCCACGCGGCACAGTTCAAGGACAAGCACTGCAGAGTCCGGCTGCCGGGGTTTAAATCTTGACTCTGCCACTTACAAGCACAATGACTCTCTAAGTGGGTCCCCCTTAACGTCTCCAAACTGTGATTTCTCTTTCCCCCTCAATGAGGATAACGAGGTATCGGAGCGCCCACTTGCAGTGGGTATGCAGGAATGCCAAGAGTCTATAAGGACGACCTCTGGTGGAGATTTCTGCTGGTTTCCCAACCCCCCAGCAAGCCACCCCATTTGCTTTCATTTCCTTGTGGAAACCTGGGGAACCACTGGGGTGAACTGTTGTGGGGGGCAGAGATAGCACTTGCTCTACAGCCTGGGGGCTCAATCGCCTGTGGGTATATTGGGGAGAGGCTCTAATGTGGGACCTGAAGAAGCCTGTCCCTTCCCTTCCTACTCATCCATCTGACCCAATGCAAAACTGCCCACATGGCTGGTGGAGGCCGGAGAATGGGGCAGGGACCTCCTAGCATGACCGCTGCCCTCTATCTATTCCCAGGGACCCTCCTTGCCAGAGTCTCTAACACACCCATTTATGAAGCAGAAATTAAAGCCTTTTGCAGGAGGTGCTCACAGGCCTGGGGCCGGGTGTGTACGTGTGTCTGTCCCAGGACCCTCTCTCCTTAGCTCATCCTCTGGAGGTGGCCAGGCCTCCTGCCCTGGTCTCTCTTGAGGAGACACAGGGGCCGAGGGCTCTTGGGGGAACACGCAGCTAGAAGTGTGGCCTCACAGAGCCGGGCCAAGAGGGAGCCAGCCCGGACCTCAGGAGCGAGCTGCAGGGTCAGGAGGAATGGAAGAAACAGACTAAAGTGTACCCCACTGGGACCCTGAGGTGGCCCTGAGACCCTGGGTCCCTGAGGCCCTGGGACCCTGAAGCCCCAGGGTAGGCCCTCAAGACTGGCTGGTTGAAGGTTCAGGCACCCAGGGCAAGTGGATGTTGAGCCCCCCGAAGCACATTTTCCCATGGGGGTCCCAGGGTTTCCTGTGTATAGGGTCGGAGGAAGACTGGGTCAGCCCAGGTGCTGGAGTGTGTGTGTGTGTGTGGGGTGACTCGAGAGTTGACCCTCCCGAGGGAACAACAGAATGTTCCAGATCAGGGTCTCCTGCCCTAGGGAATTCAACGAAGTACCCCTTCCCCTCCCAGCTCGGCAGGTGGGTCCTGGAGGAAGTTCTGCGGGGGTCACCCCAGGGGAGGGGGATGCTTTGGGGTGGTGTGGGGGCCCCAGGCCAGTCCACTTGCACTGTCCCACTCACTTGTAGGCCAAAAGTCCCTCAGGGGAGGAAGGAGAGGGGCGAGGGGGAGAGGTGGGGGACTCCAGCTCCCCGGGAGGGAGGAGAGCCCCTTGGGGGTGGAGGTAGAGGATGGGGGTTGCCCTGGACGCAAGAGGCCCTCGGAATAGCCACGGGACCCAGCTGCCCGGAGAGCCCTGGAGTCCCCAGAGCCCGGGGTCCCGGGGTGGGGTCAGGGTACCTGGCAGCCTGGGCCCAGGGCCCCCTGCGGTCCCACCCTGACCTGCTGCTCCAGGTGCTGGACCCTGCCGGGCATCCCACCGCCACCAAGCCCGTCCGTCCCGGGAAACTGAGGCCAGCCCCCAGGTGCCCCAGCCCCGGGCACCCCAGCCCCGGGCGCCCCATCCCGGGCACCCCATCCTGGGTGCCCCAGCCTCCGGCACCCCAGCCCCGGGCACCCCATCCTGGGTGCCCCAGCCTCCGGCACCCCAGCCCTGGGCACCCCAGCCCCTGGCACCCCAGCCCTGGGCACCCCAGCCCCCGGCACCCCAGTCCCGGGCACCCCAGCCCCCGGCGCCCCAGTCCCGGGCACCCCAGCCCCCAGCGCCCCAGCCCCAGCACCCAGCCCCAGCACCCAGCCCCCGGCGCCCCAGTCCCCGGGCGCCCAGCCCTGGCACCCAGCCCCCGGCACCCAGCCCCGGCACCCAGCCCCGGGCACCCCAGCTCCGGGCACCCAGCCCCGGGCACCCCAGCCCCGGCACCCAGTCCCCGGCACCCAGCCCCGGCACCCAGCCTCCGGCACCCCAGCCCCGGGCACCCCATCCTGGGCGCCCCAGCCCCCGGCACCCCAGCCCTGGCACCCCAGCCCCCGGCACCCCAGCCCCGGGGACCCCAGCCCCCGGCGCCCCAGTCCCGGGCACCCCAGCCCCCGGCGCCCCAGTCCCGGGCATCCCAGCCCCGGCACCCCAGCCCCAGCACCCAGCCCCAGCACCCAGCCCCCGGCGCCCCAGTCCCGGGCACCCCAGCCCCCAGCACCCCAGCCCCGGGCATCCCAGCCCCCGGCGCCCAGCCCCCGGCACCCAGCCCCCGGCACCCAGCCCCAGCACCCAGTCCCCGGCACCCAGCTCCGGCACCCAGCCCCGGCACCCAGCCCCGGCGCCCAGCCCCGGCGCCCAGTCCCCGGCACCCAGCCCCCGGCACCCAGCTCCGGCACCCAGCCCCGGCACCCAGCCCCCGGCACCCAGCCCCGGCACCCAGCCCCCAGCACCCAGCCCCCGGCACCCAGCCCCGGCACCCAGCCCCCGGCACCCAGTCCCCGGCACCCAGCCCCGGCGCCCAGCCCCGGCGCCCAGTCCCCGGCACCCAGCCCCGGCGCCCAGCCCCGGCGCCCAGTCCCCGGCGCCCAGCCCCCGGCGCCCAGCCCCCGGCACCCAGCCCCCGGCACCCAGCCCCGGCGCCCAGCCCCGGCACCCAGCCCCGGCACCCAGCCCCCGGCACCCAGCCCCGGCGCCCAGTCCCCGGCACCCAGCCCCCGGCACCCAGCCCCCGGCACCCAGCTCCAGCACCCAGCCCCAGCACCCAGCCCCCAGCACCCAGCCCCAGCACCCAGCCCCCAGCACCCAGCCCCGGCACCCAGCCCCCAGCACCCAGCCCCCGGCACCCAGCCCCGGCACTCAGCCCCGGCACCCAGCCCCCGCACCCAGCCCCAGCACCCAGTCCCCAGCACCCAGGTCCAGCACCCAGCCCGGCGCCCCGCGCGGCATCCTGCTCGCATCCCGGGAGCCTCCCGCGCCCGCGCGCCCCACGGCCCGGCCGGACCCACTCACCACAGGGACATGGCGGCCCGGGCCGGGCGGCGGCGGAGCGGGGCGCGCGGGTCGCAGCTCTGGGCGCCGCGGCTCGGGGACGGCGGGCGGGGACGCGGGCGGGGCGGGCGGGAGCGAAGGCCGGGCCGCGCCCCCGCCGCGACTTTCCTCTTCCCCGCGGCCGGAGGAGGGGCCGGCAGGGGCGGCGGCGGCCCAGGTGCGTTAACCCCTTCGGCCCCGCCCGCCGCCCGCCCATTTCGCGGAGGCGGACCCCGAGGCCGAGGAGGGTGGCCTGGCCCGGCCGCCGCACCCGCGAGGGTCGCTCCCGGTGCCCGCGGACTCGGCTCCCCCCGCGGGGCTCCCTGGGGCCGCGGCCCCCCTGCGCGCGCGCCCCGGGCCGCCACCCGCCACCCGCCACCCTCCGGGGCGCCCCGGGTCCGCACCGTCTCCCGCGGGCCCCATTCGCGACTTTTGGGCGGTGGAGGCGGCAGATGAGCACAGGGCTTCCCTTGCCCCTTTCCCACCTCCCGGGCAGGCCTCCCTGCTCCTCCCGCTGGGCCAGCTACCTAGGGCCGGTCTGCAGAGAAGAGGGAGCCTCTGGGGGAGCAAGGGCCCTGGGATAAGCGCCCCCCGCCCCCCCCAGGAGGCTGGGCTGCCTGTGTCCGGGGTCCCAGCTCTGGAAGCCTCTGTGCCCCAGAGTGAGGCCCTCACTACTGAGGGAAGGCCTACTTGCAGGGCCGCCCGCCTCCTCCTTTTCAGCCATCGACAACTATTTCACTCAAGACCCTTTTTGTCCTCGATCTTTATTAATCTGTGTGTGTGCCAGACCCAGCGGTTCCTGGGGAGTGGGCTTGAGCAGACGGAGGACACAGAGGGGCATTCCTGGGGTGGTAGGTGACTTCCAGAACCCTCTACCTGGTAAAAAAAAAAAATCTCTGCCCGTCTGGCTGTTGTCCACATGTCTGTTCCAGTCTGGTTCCATGTTGAGGTCCCGTGGCCGAGCTGACAGTAGGACCTCAAAAATGCCCAGAGAATTGAAATGGAAGCATTTCACGGTCCAGTAAATACCAGCGAACATTCACCAAGAGGCTACAATATGCCAAGCAAGATTCCAGGCTCACACTTGAATCACTTAATCTTAGAGGCCTGTGCCATTCTTATTCCCACCTTACAAAGGAGGAAACGGAGGGGGAAGGCCCAGTGGGTGAGGACTCATAGTTGGTAAACAAAGCCAGAAGGCCTGCCTGGCTCCAGAAGGCAGGCCCTGAGCCCTTGGAGGACAGCAGTGACCCGGAGTTCTTTTCCTGCCAAGTGGTCCCTGGGGAGGCCAAGAGGTCCCTGAGGGCAGAGGCTGGTGGTAGGAAGTCCAATGAGGCTGCTCCTGCTGAGCTGGACCCCAGAACACTGAACCTGAGGTGAGGAGCTTCTTTCAACTCTTTCTCTAAGGCTCAGGGGCCCCTTGGGAGGGAGGAAGAACCCAAGGTATAATAAATAGAATTTGCTAGGATAGGATAAGCTCTAATCCGGGAAAGTCAAAATTCTCCCAAGCAGAATTCCAGAGAAGCAGCCTCGAGTCGGGCTCTCTCTAATGGTCCTTCCCAAGCACCAGAGCAGGAGGAGGGTCTGACTGGCAGCTCAAAGTCCCCCCTCGGCTTGGCTGCCTGCCCCCAAGGGCCCCCCGCAGCCCCACTGGCCACCTGTCCCACAAGGCACCCGGCACTTCACTCCACTGCCCAGGCTGCTGGGTTCTCCTACTTCCCCCTAAAAGTCTGGCCTGGAAAGAGGGCTGGGCTGTCTGACTGAGGACATCCCACCAGGCCTCAGCTCTGACCCCTCTCCAGGAAGCTGTGGGGTTTTCTCAGGTGCCTGGGAGGGGCACCTGAGAAGGGGGGAAGGAGCCCAGGTTGGAGACTATAGAGGGATGGGGGCTGGGTCAGGCCTCTGC
The DNA here is from genome assembly GCF_003254725.2 of Canis lupus dingo. Taxonomy (NCBI): domain Eukaryota; kingdom Metazoa; phylum Chordata; class Mammalia; order Carnivora; family Canidae; genus Canis; species Canis lupus. The sequence goes on along the minus strand of NC_064267.1, from coordinate 43,399,222 downwards.
CCTTCCGGGCTGTCAGTAGGGGCAGGTGGCTTATCCCCTTGAGACCTCAATTTCCTGCCAGTGCAGGGTTACGTGGGATGACGCATGCAAAGTGCGTAGACTAGTGTGTCCCACACGGTGGCATTATGACACGTTGGCTACTGTGGATATTATTATTGTTATTTGACCTAACCCAAAGGCCCCAGAACCTACCGGGGCTGGGGGAGGTGGCAATGGGGGAAGCTGCTAAAGCGCCAACTGAGTGTTTGCCAGTGGAATCTGGTCGATCAAGAGAAACAGTTTGTCATCATGGATTCATTTGATCTGTGCCTCGGTGGACAGGGGACAGAGGAAATGGATGAAAATTAGATACTCCGTCCCTGGCTGGGGGGTGGGGGTGGGGGATGTGAGAGCTAGGACAGCCCCTGCTCAGTTCTCACGGTCACTCCGGTCACTCCGGTCACTCGGTCAGGCTCCGCTGCAGGTGGCTTGGGCCAGGCCCTATCAGGAAGCACTCTGAGGCTCCTAGAGTCTGGCCCCTTCCACTTGTCCCAGCGCCTGCGGCCCGATTCCTGCTCCTTATCTCAACCACAGCCAGGGTGGTTGAGCAAGGCCCCGAGGAGGGGGAGGTCAGCCTGCAGATGGAATCTGCCCTCCACGGAGGCACCCCGGAGCTGCAGGACCTCAGATCCCAGGGGGTGGGGGTGGGGGTAGGGTGGGGGTGTGGGTGGGGACGGTCTGTCTCCTAGCCTGGAGGGAGGGCGGAAGATTGGGAAGCGCAGTTGGGTAGGTCACCGGTGTCCCAAGCAGTGGTGGTTTAGCAGTCCCCGTCACCAGGTAGCCCCTCTTCCCCTGAGGCGGATGTGCTGCCCTGGATGAGGGAGCCCAGGTGTGGGCTCAGGTGTGCCTTCTCCACACCTCCTTGGCACCTTTCCTCCTCCTTCCCATCCCTGCTCCCTCGTTCCTCTCCCCTTTCCCTCTCTCCATCCCTGTTCCCACTTTCTTTCCTATCTGCCCCACCAACCCTCTAGAACTGGTTGGAATCCAGAGGCTGCTGGGTTGCTGCAAGTGCCGTGTGGCCTTTCCCTGGGCCAGCCTCCCACCTGGGCCCCAGCGCACCTGAAGGCGGGTGTGAGGAGCCCCGGGCGCCTTTCAGAGGCTGGTGCTGGGAGCAGGGGCCACTGCCACCGGGTGGAGAGTCGCCCTGGCTGTAACCACCTCAGTGCAGCAGCGCCGTGTTTGAGAGCGTGGGATGGAATTCATGTTAAAGACCCTGAGGAGAAGCCTACACCCCGGGGCAGCTACACGACTCTGGCAGCCGTGGCCAGTGCTGCAGGTGTGGCCGTCTACACCTGCAGAGGACTTGTTAATTGGCCGTGGGGTGTCAGAAGTCCCTCTTTAGTGAAAAGAGCATCCCTGCAGATAGGTGTGTGCCTGGCAAGAGATGCTGCACAGTCCCCTCTCCCCGCGTCTGGAAAGTCCAGCAACCCAACAGAGCAGTACCCTGTATCCAGAGCTTTCTCTAATTGGTCCTGGATGCCCCACACGATGATCGGACTGGAGGGTTAGCCTGTCTTTGGCCACCCCATCCTTGAATCCACCCAGAGAGAAGCCTTCCTGCACAGGATGGAGAGTGGGGCTCCCCCAGGCTCTTGGGCAGTGGTGGGAGATCTGTTTTGTGCCTCTTGGAAGTAGATGCTTTAAGTGGGGCAGCACTGATTGCACCGTGACGTACCACCTGGGGAGGAGGTGTGGGGTGAGGCTTGCCGTCTTCACCTACCTCTGGTCCTCGGCGGCCACCCATACCCACCGCAGTGAATGACCTGCCCTGCAGGGCACCCTGGGAAGAACTGCCCGGTCAGGAGGACATGGTGCAAAGAAGGAAGGAAAGAGACCAAGAAGCTAGCAGAGAGGTGCGGGGCTGCAGGAAGGGAGGAGGAGTTCAGCGGGGTAGGGAGGGCAAGGTTTTCAAAGCATGACTGGTCCAGTCTGGGGTCTGGAGGTCCCCTTACCCAAGGGAAGGTTGGGCCAAAGAGGAGCTCAGATCACTAGGGGGTTCAGATGAAGATGGAGGTAGGTCTTCAGAGAAGACCTTGCAAGGTCCCCATATAAGCAACACAACAAACATCCTGTTGAGGGGAACCCCGAGATGTCTTTCTGGGGCCAAATGCTGACAAAGCCAAGACTGTCCCAACAACTGAGAGGGCAATGTTGCCAAAACCAGGGAAGGTGTGTTAAAATGATGATTTCAGGGCCTGCCCGCAGAGGATCTGATGGAACCTGGGAAATTGTCTATTTCCAGTTTCCCAGATGATTCTGAGGTACAGGCAGGTTTGGGGTCCACTGGCGCCAAGCTCTCCAGTTCCAGGGATCTGGGTCAGCTGTGGGCAAGGGGGCAGAGGAGGGACACAGAAGGAAGACAGGATGGGGAGGCAGCTCTGGAAGAAAGTCAGGGCAGAGCGGGCGACAGCTGACGGATTCACTTTACCCAGCCAAGCAGGTGGCAGTTGAGGAAGCATAGGTGGGTTTGTGAGTTTGACAAGAGTAGGAAAGGGTGGCCGCGGCCTCTGTGTGGCGTCTGAGGGAGCCAGGGCGAGACTTCGAGGAGTGTTCAGTGCCAGGCGAGGGCGTTCCTGGGCATCCATGGCCGAGGCAAGGATTATCTAGGGCTCTTCTGGGTGTGAGTGACAGAAGCCCAACTCACAGCAGCTCAAGCAAAGGGAATGTATTTGCTCCTATGACAGGAAACCCCTCTCTCTTGTTCTCTCCCCACAACCCACTGCTCCTGGACAGTCGGCCTACCTCTTGGCTCTTCTACATCCGCAGGCTCCTTCCATGAAGAGTAGGAGAAAAGCAGGTGTGCAGATGGCCTCTGGCATTTATCACTCTATCTTGAGGATCCCAGAGGAAAGGGTTATTTTTCCCCCCTCCCAACTTCCCAAATTCCAGGGAAAGGACTCTTATTGGTCTTGCCTCAGTCACATGGCCAAACCTGGGCCAGTGCTCAGGTCTGAGGGCCTGGGTACTATGACTGGCTAGGCCTGGGTGTCCCTTGTGGTGGTTGGGACAGGGCCCTGGGACTCGCAACCCTACAGGAACACCCCAAAGGGGGGCGGATCTCTCAAAGGAAGCTGCTATTTTCAAAAAAGCGGAGGAAGGGATGCTGGGCCAGTCCTCCCACTCGTGTTAAATCCCCTCGGTCCTCCAAATTGCCCTCCAAAACAAACCCCTAAGACTCAGAGCCCCAGAACGAAGAAGGAAGGGGTGGGTGGCCATGTGGGAAATGTTCCCACATAGTTTCTCGACAAATCCTTCTCTCCTGGATGGGAGGAGCCCCCAGGCTGGCCAGTGGAGGTGGACACAGCTCCTTTGAGGCCTGGCCACTCTCTGGCTCCTTTTCTTCACTTGGGCCCCTGCTGGCTGGTCCGGGGGCAGCTGTGGGGTGTGGGACCCAGTCAGGTGAGGGTGGAGCCGGGCTGGAAAAAGCAGCCAGAGTTTAGAAATGCCCAGGAACAAGGATCTGGGCAGGCTTGGGAGCAGTGGGGTGAAGAGGCCCTAGACCAGCTGGGCTGCACCCCAGGCTCCCGTCAGCAGGGTGTGGTGGGCACACGCACATAGACACACGTTCTCTCTCTCTTTCTCTCTCTCACACACACAGACAAGTGAGACAAATGCTCCTAGCAGAGCAACACAGGCATACAGATGACACGCACCCAGGAACTCACATACACACATGGACGTGCATCTAGATACACACACACAGAGCACTGATACACACAGGCCAGACTGTACACACACACTCACTCAGAAGCATGCACATTCAGACACACTCACATAGCGCTCACATCCGCAGCCACACAAGATATATGTACACCCAGTAAAAAAGATACATAGACACACAGACACCTGCCCCTGCAGAGATACACATTTCTAGAGCGGTACGTGTGTGCTCACACACCTAGACATACCCACAGACACACATACACAGGTACTCATCACACACAGAGACACACTTGGAGAGACACATACCTTCACACACATACACACACAGGCCCCGGGTTTCTCCCAGGCGGGAGGGGCCTCCCCTAACCACCTCATCTGCTACCACTGAAACCCTACCTGGCAGGCCCCATAGGAACTGGCTCAGGACCAGGCAGATCCCCTACTCCATCCATGACCAGCCTCTTTTGATCTGCCCCCAGGTCCTCGAGTCTGTGCCCATCCCTACCTCCAGGAGCCTCTGGGCACCGCCCACAGGCCCCAATACCATCCGCATCTACCCCCAACCCCTATTCCAGCCATCCTGGCCTTCTCCCATGTACCACGATCCCAGCCCTTTTCTGCTCAAGTGCATCTGCCCACCCCCACTCCCTCGCCTCCTGGATCGAGTGAATTCCTGTTCATCTTTCAAAACCTAGCTCAAATATCCCCTCCCTTGGGCTGGATGCTCCCTCCCTTGGCTGGCATCACATCTGTCTGTCTCTCCTCCATCTGTCCCACCAAACTGGATACAACGAAGCGCAGGGCACGGGCCTGTTTTCCCGGCAGCACAGGGAGGGCCCTGGTGCCTCTCGGGTGAACGGCCCAGGGAACGAATGGCCAGCGTTGGCCACCTGGAGGAGACCCTGGCAGGGACGCCGTCTGGCCTTGGTCATATTCAGGGGATGAGAGGGTGTGCCCGCCCCGGGGAGGCTTGGGCATCCCGGACGGTTTTTGCAAGGCCTCAGCCCGGCCCCCAGCGCACACGTTAGAATTCACACTGACGTGCATTCACACGCGGGTGGGCACTGCGCCCCCTTGTCCTGGGCAGCTGGGCTGCCGCTCCCCCGGCCACCGATGACTCACGTCCCCACCCGCCAGGCGGTCGGCTTGGGCACACACAGCCTCCTTTCAGCCCCTCGGCCTCAAACACTAGCTCAGTCTTCCCTCCCGGCGCCGCCCCCTCCCCGGAGCCCGCCTGCCCTCCCAGCCTGGCAGCTCGGCCCCACGGGAGGCCACGCAGAGGCCTCCTTCCTCTCCGGAGCACAGGGCTCCCTGTCTCTCGTCACCCGGCTCCTGTCCAAGCCAGCCTTGAACGGCTGCCTTTCCGTGGCCCAGAGCCTGGCCAGGTGCATTCTGGGCAGCTCTGCTCCCGCCAGTGTCTGCCAGGAAGCTGTAGGGCCTGCTGTGGCTACCACTGAGGCGCGAGAGCCAGAGGGGGCCGGTGAGGCTCCGCTTCGGAAATCTCTCCCAGGCTCCGGGCAAAGGCCTCCTCACACCTACAAAGACTCTTCACACACCTCCCGTCTGCCTCTTCGGCTGCCCTAAGTAGTCCCGCCAGGCACAGCTTACTCTCATGCCCATTCTACTGAGGGAAGAGCTGAGGCCCAGAGAGAGAGGTCAGCCTGCTGGTGAATGGTGGGGCTGGAACCCAGTCTTGGTGAAGAGGGGAGACTAACACAATGTACCTCAGGGGATTGCACTGGACATGATGAGGCAGCCGAGCCAGCACCCTGAGGGGTTCCTCCTATCAGCACCACATGATGATGGTCACAGAAGTGGTTCTGCGTTTTATACCCAGCACACTTCCTTTCATTTGGTAACGGACATCCCCTCTTTAGTTTTGGGGTGGGTTCTCAACCAGGCTGGGCCAGTCCCAGTCCCCGACGCATCCTCTTGCGCCAAGAGTGGGCTCAGTCCAAGGGATAGGCGCATGACCTGCATTGGGTCAACTAGGGCTTTTCCCTGGGGAGTTTCAAAGTGGAACTAGGAGAGGGACACCCTTTTCCCCTCTGACCATGGGGATTTTGAGGGTGCAACTCATCATATTGGGCATATGTGTCACATGTGCCCCATGCCCCCTTCACTCTGCAGTAGGAGAGAATGAAACAACACACAGCAAAACAGAAACAGAGTCTGAATGGGGCCAGAGTCATCAGAAGCCTTGCAGTCAGCAAAGTAGACCCCCTCCCCCAAAGATATCCATGCCCTAATCCCCAGAATTTGTGACTATGGTAGGTTACAGGAAAAAGGATACAGATGTAACTAAGGTTAGAGACCTTGAACTAGGATGGCTAGCCTGGACTACCCAGGTGTGCCCAATCTAATCACAAGAGCCCTTGAACATAGAGAACTTTCTTTAGCCGAAAGCAGAAGAGATAGAGCAGAAAGGAAAATCGGGGAGATTCCGGGCTCAAGAGGGATTTGGCATGCCTTCACTGGCTCTGAAATCTAGGGAGCCATTTGTACCCCAGAGACCAGAGCAAGGTCTCCGGGAGCCAAGGGCAGCCTCCCGCTGACAGCCAGCAAGGATGTGAGCATCTCAGTCCCACAAACACAAGGAACTACATTCTGCCCCCAGTCTGAATGAGCTTAGAAGCAGATTTCCCCCAGAACCTCCCAGTAAGAGCCCAACTGGCCGGCACCTTGATTTTGACCTTGTAAGATTCTGAGCAGTGAAACTAGCTGAGCCAACCCAGGCTTCTGATCTCCAGAGAATAAATCTGAGTTGTTTCAAGCCACTAAGTTGGTGGTCATTTTGTTACAGCATAAGGAAGGTAAGGTAGGACCTAAGAACTAGTGCGACACCACCTCCCCTGATTTGGTTACAGGTGCCAATAATTTTTTGTTGGTGTTTTTGGTCTCCAACTAACTAATGCCATTACTGTTAAACTACTCCTTCACTGTTTCTCCCAATAGCCTGCCCTCACAGGCGGGTAGGAGACATCACCTAGGACTTGAGATCGCTGCCACAGCAAAAGCTTGAGGACAGCAAAGAGGGTGGGAGGGACAGGTCCTCTTGGACCTCACATTCTGTACAGGCTTGAGGAAGTTCTTCTAGAAGGGTGGACTGGCTCTGCCCCTTCCTCTTCCTTACCAAGCTGGATCCCTCCCTTCCCCACGGCAGAGCTGAGGTCAACGAAGAGAAAGCCAATGCATAGGAGCCAGGGAGAAATGACTTGTTTGAATACTTTCTACATGGCTTGGTCAAAGCTTGTAAAGGCTGTCAGGGTCAAAAGACACAGAGGTGGTTCTGGTCCAAGATGGCAACATAGGAGACTCCTGAACTCACCTTCTCCATGGATGAACTGACTCTCCAGCTACACACAAGCAACCTTCTCTGAAGGAAGTTGAGAAACTAGCTGAGTGATTACCTACACGTCAGGAGAATAACAAAATATCTACATTGGAAAGGTAAGAAGGTCTGAGACACACTCTCATCATATACCTGGCCCCCAACCCAGTGACACGCAATTAAGAAGGAACTCACATCTCCAGCTCCTCCCTGAGGAGCCAAGTGGTTTGACCCAATATCTAGCACCCAGCTTTTAAGACTTCTACCTGAAGGATGGAAATACCTAGCTCTGAAAGCCTACAGGGCTTGTGTTCCTGAGACCCACCAGGCCATAGCAAACAAAGAAAGAGTTCTTAACCGGCTATCCTCCCTGCCCCCACCCTAAGGGCTCTACTATCAAAATTCTAATGATGTTTTTCACAGAAATAGGAAAAACAACACCAAAATTTGTATGGAAGTATAAAAGACCCTGAAATGCCAAAGCAATCTTGAGAAAGAAGGTCAAAGCTGAAGGCATCACCCTTCCTGATTTCAAACTACACCACAAAGTGATAGTAATCAAAAAAGCATGGTACTGGCATAAAAACAGACACCCAGCTCAATGGAACAAAACAGAGTCCGGAAATAAACCCACATACATATGGTCAATTACTTTATAATAAAAGAACCAAGAATATACAACGAGGAAAGGATAATCTCTTCAATAAATGGTGTTGGGGAAGATGAATATCCATATGCAAAAGAATGAAACTGGACCCTCATCTTACAGCTATATCCAAAGTCAACTCAAAATGGATTAAAAGGGCAGCCCACGGGGCTCAGTGGTTTAGCGCCACCTTCGGCCCAGGGCCTGATCCTGGAGACCCGGGATCGAGTTCCACGTTGGGCTCCCTGCGTGGAGCCTGCTTCTCCCTCTGCCTGTGTCTCTGCCTCTCTCTCTTTCTCTCTCTCTGTGTGTTTCTCATGAATAAATAAATAAAATCTTGAAAAAAAAAAACCCCAAAATGGATTAAAGACTTGGATGAATTACAACCTGAAATCATAAAACTTCCAGAAGAAAATGTATGGGGTAACCTTCTCAACATTAGTCTGGGAAATTTTGGGGATTTTTTTGGGACTTAACTCCAAAGAAAAGGCAACAAAACAAAATTAAACAAATCAGGACTACATCTATTGAAGAGCTTCTACACAGCAAAGGAAACCATCAAAAATTTAAAAGGCAACCTACAGAATAGGGGAAAGTATTTGCAAATTATATATCTGATAAGAGGTTAATATCCAAAATATATAAAGAACTCATACAACTCAATAGCAAATAATCTGATTAAAAATTGGGCAAAGGAACTGAATAGACATTTCCCTAATGAAGACATCCAAATGTCCAACAGGTACATGAAGAGGTGGTCAACATCACTAGTCATCAGGGAAGAGAAAATCAAAACCACCTCATACCTGTTAGAATGGCTATCATCAAAAGCAAGAGATAACAAGTACTGGTGAGGATTTGAAGAAAAGGAAACCCTTGTGCAGTTGGGTAGGGATGTAAATTGGCATAGCTACTACGAAAATAATATGGGGGCTCCTGGCTGGCTCAGTAGGTGAAGCATGTGACTCTTGATCTTGGGATCATGAGTTTGAGCCCCATGTAGGGCACAGAGATTAATAAATAAATAAATAAATAAATAAATAAATAAATAAATAAAATAGAAGGTTAAAAAAATAAAACGTGGAACTATGATGTGATTCAGCAATCCCACTTCTGGTTATATATTCAAAGGAAATAAAAATAGGATATCAAAGAGAGAGATGCACGCCCATGTTCATACAGCATTATGTACAATAGCTAAGATATGGAAACAACCTAAGCATCCATCAGCTGATAAGCGGATAAAGAAGATGTTGTATATGTATACAATGGAATATTATTCAGCCATGATGAAGTAGGACATCCTGCCATTTGTGACAACATGGGTGGAATTTGAGGGTATTGCACTAAGTGAAATAAGTCAGACAGAGAAAGACAAATACTGTATGGTGTCACTTAATAGGTGAATTCTTAGAAAAAAGAAAAAAAAAGTCAAACTCAGAAACAGAAAAGTGGTTTCCAAGGCCTGGGGAGTGGAGGAAACAGGCAGAGGTTGGTAAAGGGGTACAAACTTTGAGCTATAAGATGAATAAGGTCTGAGGATCTAATGTATGACATGGTGATGATTGTAGGTAACACTGTAGTGTGTACTTGAAATTTGCTAAGATAGTAGAATCTAAACATTCTCACCAAAAGAAAGATAAATGTGTGAGCTGATGGATGTGTTAACTCACTAGATGGAGGGGAAGCCTTTCACAATGTCTATCTATATGAAATCACCATTATTTATTGTTAATTAGTTTATTGTAAGATTTTATTTATTCATGAGAGACACACACAGAGAGAGGCAGAGACACAGACAGAGGGAGAAGCAGGCTCCATGCAGGGAGCCCAAAGCGGGACCGATCCCCAGACCTGGGATCACACCAGCTCAACCACTGAGCCAGTCTATTTATTTTTTATTTAGAGAGAGAGAATGTGAGCTGGGAGGTGGGGTGGGGGCAGAGGGAGAGAGAGGCTCTTAAGCAGGCTCTACGCTCAGCATGGAGCCCAATGCGAGGCTCAATCTTATGATCCTGAGATCATGACCTGAGCTGAAACCAAGAGTTGGATGCTTAACTGACTGAGCCACCCAGGCGCCCCAATGATGTACATTTTAAATATCTTATAATTTTACATGGTCAATTATATCTCGATAAAGCTGAGGGGGAAAACATAGGCAATTATGATTCAGAGGAAGATTTGTAGCAACAGGACAGAAAGGCTGGTGTTTTATTGCATGCAGAGATTACCCAGATAGAAAAAACAGGAAGGCCTAAGGAAAGAAATGAGGCAAAGGAAATACGCAAGGAGTTCTCAACGGTGATGTAAAGCTAACTCACAGACAGATGAGAAAGAAACAAAGAGGAGGAAGAAGGAAGTAGGAAGGAGGAAAGGGAAGGAGTGGAAGAAGGAAAGGAGGCAGGGAAGGAAGGAAGGAATGAGGGTTTTCACTGAATGGTGGGGGGCATTGGCATCTGAGCCTCTAAGTTGCCAGCTTCTCTGCCCCAGGCTGCCCTCCTTTGGCTGCACGTTGCTCCCTCTCAGTTCCTTCTAGAAAAATACCAAGGCACCATCAACATTTTTTTGTTGTTCCCAGTGGGTCCTTAGCAGCTCTCTGGAACCACATTTTCTGGAATCTACCTCTAGGTAGAGGCTCCTCAGCCTGCCGTCCTTCCCCCTCCCTGGCTCTGCTTTTCACAAGCACTGATTGAGCAACAAGGGCATACGGGCTGGCTGCCAGGTGCTGAAATGGGAATGAACATTTCTTAGCTGCACCACCAAAAGCAGGGTCCATAAAAGGAAAAATTTGATAAGTTGACGTCATCAAACTTAACTTCTGCTCTTTGAAAGACATTTGGAAAAGAATTGAACAGACAAGCCATAGACTGGAAACAACTTTTTGCAAAGCTGGTTTCTGATAAAGAGCTTGCATGTGGAGCACAGAGAGAGATCTCTGCAATGTGATTATTAGAAAACAGAGAACTTGGAATCAAAAATGAGCAAAAGATTGGAACGGACTTCTCGCCAGGGGAGGTCTACAGATGGCAAGCGATCACATGAAAGAGGTTCAACACCATCAGTCATCGGGGAGCTGTGAACGAGGGTCACGGAAAGACACATCGAATACGTTGTCTGAATTAGCAAGACTGGCTGTATCGAGTGTTGCAGGAGGACGTGAAGCCGCTAGAACTCCCGTACCACGGTGGTGGGAGTGTATGTGGGGGCGTCAACTTTGAACAACAGTTGGACAGTTTCTTTTCTTTTTTTTTTTTTTAATAGGCTCTGTGCCTAGCGTAGAGCCCAATGCAGAGCATGGAGCTCAGTGTGGATCTTGAATTCCTGATCGTGAGATCAAGACCTGAGCTGAGATCAGGAGTTGGATGCTTAATCGACTGAGTCAGCCAGGCCCCCCCCTAGTTGGACAGTTGCTTAATAAGTTAAACATATGCCTACACGTGACCCTGCCGTTCCATTCTCAAGTATTTCCCAAAGTGAGATACGTCCGTGTGAACACTTACACGTGAAAGTTTACAGCATTTATTTGTAGGAGACACCGGGGGTGGCCTATCTATCCAATGCAATTCTACTCAGTAATAAAAAGGGCTAAGTTACTAGATGTTACACAGAGATAATCTCAAACTAATCATGCTGAGTGAAAGAAGCCAGACAAAAAGGGATACGTACTGTGGGATTATATTATATATATATAAAACTCTAGAAAATGCAAACAGATCCACAATGACAGAAACGTAAGTTGCCTGACAATGGGGGCGAGGCACGGGGGGAGATTACAAGAGGGCACGGAGATTGTTGGGGGTGCTGGGTTGCTTACTCTGTTGCCTGTGTTGGTTTTATGGGTGCTCACATCTATCAAAGCTTATCGCCTTGTACCTTTTAGTGATACCTCAGTAAATAGTGCTATCTCAGGAAAGCTGCTGTTTTTTGATTGCTTTTTTTTTTTTTAAGTAGGCTCCATGCCCAACCTGGAGCTTGGAATCACAGCCCTGAGATGGAGAGTTGCACGCTTTATCGACTGAGCCAGCCAGGCGCCCCGAGTGATACCTCAGGAAAGCTGTTGGAAGGAACGAGAAATAAGGTTTGCACAGGCTCCCCGAGGGAATCTGTGGTTTGCAGGAAGGCAGTGGACGCCCAGCAGTGGCTGCAGCCAGGAGTGGGGCGGGGGGGTGGCTGCTCAGGACAGAGGCCTGAATTGAGACCCAAAGCTCTGGTACCCAGGTGACGCCCGCACCGGCCAGGACAGGACACTGTGGGGAGCAGGCCCGGCCCTCCCTACCCTCTCGGAGCTCACGGCCAAGGACCCCAGAGTGTGCCTGTGCTGTGACGGGATGCTGAAGGATCTTGGGAAGCAGGGACAGAGGTGGGACAGGAAAATCGTCCTGGGAGTTAATGTCTCAGCAGGGGTCCAAGGAGGAATGGGTGTGGGGGTGGGGAAGGGCAGGTAAGGGGGCCTAGGCAGGTAAGGGCCACTGCAGACAGGAGCTGTAGCCAGGAGGAACCTGACTGAGTGTTTCCTGGGGGCCACCCTGACGCCCCAGGGGCCTGCAGAGCCTTCCCTGAAGACTGTGGGGCCTCCCTGATCTCAGCCTGGGGTCCACTCGGTCCCCACATCCCCCATCCCCTCCATCGCCTGGCTGCTGGTCTTGCTTCCCTCTCCCTGCTCCCCAAGGCAGCATCTCAGAAACCAGAACTCTGCCCAGAAAGTGGTCACCCAGATGCAGGGGGATACAGGCCCCGCTGGGGCCCCCAGGCTGCTCCGGTCACTGTGGAAGGCCATCCGTGGGCCAGGGATAAGGAACCATACGATCCTGTCTGGCGCTGAGAGGTGAGAAGTAGACAGAGTTCAAGGCACCAGGTGAGGCAGTTGAGGGAAGAAGAGTGGGCGAGACGGGCCCTGGGGTGCCTCTCCACCACTCCACCACTCCGGCATTGCCAAGGGAGCTGGGTGCAGACACAGGGGCGCCTGCAACCGAAAAGGTGTCTGGGCTGTGGGCAGCTGCCTACCTGCGGAGCCTCCTGGCTGTCAGGGTGCGAGCTTTGGATTTTGGAAGGGATGAGGCCAGGCCATGTGCAGTCTCTGGACGGGGCAAACCAGGAGTGTGGCGCTGCCTTCCCCGCCCCCTCTGACGTGAGCCTGCTTGGGCAGGTAACATCCCCACATCCAGGCCTGCCTGACCAAGGAAGCTTTCAGTGGGAAAAGGAGAGCTGGCCTTGGGCCCCCTTTCCACCCTATTCCGCATGGGCGGACATCTGTCTGAACAGCCCTGGGCTCCCTGTGGGTCCACTTCCAGAGGAGTCTCAGGGCCAAGGGAGGCCACATCCTCATCCTCCTACCCTGTCCTGCTCTTCCCATCAAAATGGGGAAAGGATACCCTGATGGAATAATTTTTCCTTTGCCTGGAAGCTTCCTTCTGGGTTTGTGTCAAGGCACTTTTGCCCCATCGTGGGCTAGCGTTCTGAAACACAGTGGTCCCAGTCTGAGGCTTACACAGGATGACGTCTCTCTTCCAAGATTTAATGGAGCCAGAGGCACCCAGAGAGGAGGAGAACACAGGCTAGGAGGCCCCCCTCTTCTCTACTTAGACCCTCTTGTCTATGTGCGCAGTCCCTGGGGCCCTCCCTTCGAGAACTGTCATCTGATTGGGGACTGGAGGGGAGCCCTGGGTAGATGGGAGCGGAGGGGCTAGAAGGAAGCAGGTCAGTGAGCAGATGGGGTGAGGGGCAAGGAGCAGAGAGCCAGGGGATCCAGGATTCTGGAGACTGGGCCCCAGGATCTTTCCTTAACCTGGTCACTTCAGGTGGGGAGTCCCTGGTTAGAGGCGTTAAAGAACGACCCCCAAAGGGGGGGTGCCTGGGTGGCTCAGTCGGTTAAGCGTCTGCCTTCGGCTCAGGTCATGATCACGGGGTCCCGGATCGTGTCCTGCATCGGGCACCCTGCTCCGCGGGGAGCCTGCTTCTCCCTCTGCCTCTGCCTGTGGCTCTGCCTGCTAGTGCACACGCTCTCTCTGTCAAATAAATAGATAAGTAAATAAATAAGTAAATTCTTAAAAGAAAGAGAGAGAGAGAGAACCAACAAAGGAGAAAAGAAAACCCAGTCCTGGATCTGATGGCGCAGTAGCTGACCGAACAGGGCTTGAGCGAGGGCAGGGGGTGCAGGGGCGCGGGGCACCCGCTCCAGGGCGCAGGGGGAGAAGCCAGAGCTGTTCCGGGAGGGGCGGATCGCAGCACCTGCCGGCCCCCACTTAGTCAGCAGGCACGGGGGCTCCCATTCTGGCCCTAAGATTTTTTTTTTTATCGGGCTCGCCACTGTGTAGGGAAGAGATGGTGGTATAGTTGGTGCCTGGGCCAGTTTCTGAGAGGTTGTATTTAACTGTGAACCATGACCTTGAAATTCTTGGTCTCATCTGTTTGGCCGGCAGGTGCTCCTGCCTCGTGGTGACCTCAGAATCCTGGCAGGGACCCTGACTCTCATGACACAGGCTGTGGGGGGAGCCAGGGCCCCCAGCAGAGCCCAGGGCGGATCTGACCACCTGTGGGCACTGCAGCAGCGCCCACGTATCCCGCCTCTACTGCCACTTCTCACTCCCCCGCACCCCGACCCGATCTCGAGGTCACCTCCCTTGTCCCCTCTAAGCCTTATTTCAGACGCATCACAGAGGGGCCCCTCAGCATTTTGCAGTAACAACCAAGGTGGAAAGTTGTTCTCTCCAAGAGAGGAGGAGGGACGGGTCTGGAACTTCGTGAGGCTCGTGGCTCAAGAATCCGAAGGGATCCAGCGACACAGGGGTTCCCGGGAAGGACCAGAGGCGGAGCCGCTGGCGCTGACGCTTCCTGCTGGCAGGGGGGCTGGGGAGCACGTGGGGTGGGAGGGGGGATTGCGCTGCACACAGGTTCGGAGCTGGAGTACGCTTGTGCTCAGCCGCTGGTTCAAGGGGGCTTTGGAAGGAATATCGGCCCGTGCGGCTCACAACCCGAAAGGGAAGCGACGGCCACTGTTTCACCCTCGAATCTTTTGGTGGCTACTGACCTCTAACTTCTTAAGTCATTAGGGGGAAGGGGGAAGGTGGGGATTTATTGGTTCAGATAAGCAGAAAAGGTGAGGGTGTGGCTGGAGAGAAGTGTAACCCCGGACGCCGCCCGGCCAGCGTCGCCTCTGCTCCTTCCTGGGTGGCACCTCATTCTCCGCAGATGGGGACGTGGCCGCTGGCACCAAAATTTCAGCTTCGCCAGCAAGAAGGAAGGGGCTCCTATTTCAGGCTGGAGGCTCAAGTCCACCTCCTGCCCTGCCAGACCCGGGCGGCCTGGGAGGCAGTGCGGGCCGCGGATGGGGCTTTATGCCTCCCTCGGAGGGAGGTCAGCTCGGGCTCCCAGGGCAGCACCCTGGGGTCTGATTGCCGCGGAGTCCCAGGCCCTGCACTGTGGTCCCCATGGATGGGGCCCGTAGGGTGCAGTGGCGCCTTAAAGCCCATCTCCGGGTGGCGGGGTGGCGGGCTTCCTAGGACGTGGCCTCTGCAGCCTCGGGGCTGGGCCCTCCGACCTGCTGCAGCTCCACACCTTTCCTAGTAGTAGATTGTCCCTGAAGTCGGGGTGATGAAAGCACCACCCCACCACTCACCTCCTCCCCTGCAGCCACCTGACAACACCCAGTCATCTGGTCGCCCAGGTGCTGCCTCAGAGGAGGGGCTGGCCCAGCCTGGCTCAGCCTCCTTCGCTGTGAAGGGGGAGCTGGTGTCCTTGGGGTTCCAGGACAGGCCGGGGACAGCCGGGTACCCGCCTCCCTCACTGTTTTCAGGTGTTCCTTCGGGACGGTCCCACAGAAGCTCAGAAACCCACTCCTCTTTTGCCTGGCTTTTGTGTTTTTCCATCTGCTGGCCACTCCATGTCATTTGCAGAAGGAGGCCTGTGGCCTCCCTGTCCAGGGTTTGTCCCCACTGTCCCCTGAGCCCATTGCTAGTACTCCCCTCGCCTCTGGCCTCTCTGCCTTGGGCCGCCCGGAAGCCTGTTAGTGCTGCTCTGGGCACAGAAGCAGGCTTCCCCCTGAAGTGACCCACCAGGAGACCCCCAGTGCCAGCTCCAGCTGGGACCCCCATACCAGGCCATGAATGGGTCCTCAGGCCACAGGGCCCGGGAGCTCCTCTGAGGCCCTGCAAGCCCTATGATCACAGTGCTCCCCCGGTGGGCCCCCCGAAGACTGGCTTTTGGGAATGGTGCTGGTGCCCCTCACCTCACACCCCAGCCACTGTTACCTCTGCTCTTCCTGCCTTAGACTCAGGCACTGAATCCAGGCTCGATGCCCTGCCTTCTGCTCATAAGCCCAGTGTTCCCAATAAACCCAAGGCTCTGCCCTTCTGGACCTATTAAGTCGCTGGGGCTCTCTGCCTGGCTTTTCCCTAGAAAAGCCTGAGTTCAAGGCCGGCCCGGGCCCTGCCCGGGGACCTGCCAGTGTGAGGAGGGCCCCCTGCTTATCTCTTTTCCCCGTTGTCAGTGCTCCCACCCTGATCAGAACACAAAGTTCTAGGAGTCTAGCTGTCCCCTCGGTGAGGTCTCACTCCCAGGGAGTGGTGACGGCCACTGGTGGCTCATAGACAGAGCCGCGCCGTGTCTAAGCAGGTGGGTGGGCTCACTTCTGGGTATCGCAGGTAGTGGAAGTGTGAGTGGCAGCAGGATACCGAGCGGCACACCCCAGGGTAACCAGATGCCACCCTCACTGATCACCTCACCCAGGAGCAGGCTCTGTCCAGGCTGCTTCAGGTGAGGTGAGGGCCTGGAAGTGAAGTGATGCACGTTGGGCCAACACCAGGGATCCCAGGCTGTCGAAACAGGTGTGGACGGAGGCTTCTGGAGCAGCTGCCACTTGCCCCGCACACATGCCACCCTTTGGGGGCACCCCCTACCCTGTTGTTTCCCAGTCACCTGTACAGTCCTGGGTCCATCCAACATTCTTTTTTTTCTCTAAGATTTTATTTATTTATTCATGAGAGACACAGAGAGAGAGGCAGAGACACAGGCAGAGGGAGACGCAGGGAGCCCGGTGTGGGACTCAGTCCTGAGACTCCAGGATCACGTCTTGGGCCAAAGGCAGATGCTCAACCACTGAGCCCCCAGGCGTCCCTCCATCCAACATTCGGCCTCAGGCTGCACTTCTCTGCACGCTCCTGCCATTGGTGTGCTGGCAAATGCTTAACCACCAGCTCTCTGGGTAGGGGGAGGGGAGAAGCCCTGGGAGGCGCTGTTTCTGGTTTCTGGGGTGTAGGTATTCCCAGCACGGCCAGTCCCCAGCGATCAGAATGATATCACTGAAGACAGAGTTGGGAAGAGAGGCCCAGGAGGCACGATTATGTCCTATTTCCCCCACCGAGCTACAACGTGTAAATAACCTCCATGACATAGGCAATAGCCAACGCAGTAAAATAACTCAGAAGGGATGTTTTGGGATCCCTGGGTGGCGCAGCGGTTTGGCGCCTGCCTTTGGCCCAGGGCGCGATCCTGGAGACCTGGGATCGAATCCCACGTCGGGCTTCCAGTGCGTGGAGCCTGCTTCTCCCTCTGCCTATGTCTCTGCCTCTCTCTCTCTCTCTGTGTGACTATCATAAAATAAAAATAAATAAATAAATTAAAAAAAAAAGAAGGGATGTTTTGAGTATTTATTACCCTTTAAAAATAGAATTTATTTAATTGTAAGTTTATATATAAATTTAAGGTTTGTTAATGGTTATGTTTAACTTAGGGATCAGCTCTTGTGAGCGGGCACACACTGGCTCGGGGACACCGCCGCCTCCTGCCCAGATGAACCCCTGCTCCCCAGCACCTCTCAAGATCGCTGCCCCGTGGCCTTGGCGGCGGTCTCCCCTCTGGGAGCTTGGGCTGTCATCTTGCCCCCACTTCCCCCTCCAGGTTGTTCTCCACGGGCCCCTGGGGTCTTCACGGCCTCTCCCGGCACCAGGCTGACCTCCAGTCCTCACCTGCGGGGTACAGCTCTCTGGACGGCGGCCTCAGCAGCCAGCCTCTCCCCCGTGTCCTCCAGCTCTGACAGCAGTGACCGCCCGCACGCCCTCCTTTCCTCCCTGGGTCCCGGAGCGCGTGTCGCCTGTCCTCCTCCCAGAGGGTCCCTTGCACCAGCCCCTCTTCTTTCTCTCACCCCTCGCTCTGCCCACAGGTTCTTACTTCTCAAGTCCTCTCCTCTGAGATCCCAGCCAGACCCTTGGTCCTCCACTGTCACCTTCACCAGGGACCACTCTATATGGGTTGTGTGAGGCCTGACTTCCTCTCGACCTCACGACCTTCCTCCTGGACGTCTGCCCCTCGCTTCACTCGGGCACCTGGTACGGCCCTTAGAGAGGACCCCTGTTCACCTGTTCATCTCCCGGAGTTCACCGCCCCCTCCCTGCCCCCTGTTCTTTTGGTTTGGACTGACCAGCCCGGCCTTCACCCAGGGACCCTAGAACCATTCGGCCCACCGGCCCTACCAAAGGCAGACGGCCGGGAGCTGCTGCCCACACGCCGCCTGCCGTGGCTCCCCTTGCGGCCTCTCGAGGCGTGAGGGCCGGTGAGTGACGGCCTTCCCTACTTTCCTGCTCCGCTGTGGGAGGCCCCCCCGGAACAAATGTAAATTCAACAGAATCACAACACCCCACATCCCAACACAGAGCAGCCTCGCAGGATGTTTGCCGACCTGAATCAAAATGGAAAAAACAGCCCCGGAAGATCTGGGCCCGAGCCGCGAGGTAAGTTCTGGATGCCTCCTATGTGGCACGTTGTCTGGGTCGTGCCCCGGCCTGGTTGGGTTTCCCTGCTGCCTCACCTCTGCCTCACCTCTGCCTCACCTCTGCCTCACCTCTGCACTCAGACTTCGGCTTCGGTGGTGTGACCTGCTTTGGCTGACGGGAGAAGAGGAAACACGGTGCAGGTAGAAACTCGAGCAGCGCCTGGGCTTCGTGTCTCTTAGAGCAGTTGGGGCCTGGAGACCACCGGGGAAGGAGCCCAGGCGAGCTTGGTGCGGGATGAGAGGCCTCCTGGGGCAGAACTCGGACCCGCCAGCTGCCGGCTGCCAGGCATGAGCCGGGCCCTTACTGCCCTCTGACCGCAGACACGCATCCAGGTCCAGCCAAACCCAACAGAACTGCCCGTCTGAGCCCAGCCCCATCGCCGAGCCACTAACTGTAAAGCTAATAAATACTTGTTCCAAGTCGCTACGTTTGGGGGTAGTTTGTTATGTGCAAAGTGAACCACCCCTTAGCCCAAAGCACCACGCAAAGTATCTGGAGAGATGAAGGTGGTCCGGCCATGAGGCTGTGCTACCGGCACCGGGGAGGGCCCAGGAGGATGCCCCAGGTCCCGGGCAGGGATAAGGGTAAAGCAAGTGAGGCGTTCGCCTTGCACACAAAGCGTAAGGTGGCACCCCAAAACTCAGCAACCAAGATAAACAATATTTTAATGCAATAAAAAAAATCAGAAAACTATGGCTTATGAGCTGGCCGCCCTTTTCCATAAAAAAAAAAAAAAAGTTTTGTTGGAATTGGGGCTGGGATCAGGATGTAGCAAGCAAGGGTATGATCATAGAACCCCAGGGTCAGAGCTTGTTTTTATTAAGAAGTCTGATATTTTTTATCACGGAATTTTTGCATTAATCTTATTTGTGCATTTGTTTTTTATTTTAGTGCTTTTGATGTGGGCTAAATCCTTCCCAAACTACTGCGTGAGTGAGCGTGGTATCTGATTAGATCCCAAACCTCTGTGTCTATTATATTCCCACCAAGGGTCATGATTTAAGCTGTTGTCAGACATTTACACCGTACTGTGAATGAACCGGAACAAGATCCAGTTTGACTCAGGAGAAATTAGGGGGCCGGGCAGCCAGAGCGCTGGGGTCAGCTTCCGTGGGAAGAAGTAATCTTCCTGAAGGCCTACCAGCCTCAGGATGTCCTCAGCGTCTCCACCGTGGCTCCCTGGGGGGGTTTCATGGGCACATCCCAGGAGCCAGTTGTGTGACCACATGTCCAGGTGACCTTTGAGACCGTCTGGCTTTATCCGTGTCCTGGATTCTTTCCCTCACAGGTCGTGTTCGAGTCCGACCCCAGCCACCCGGGGGAGGCCAGCAGACGGCTGGGATATTTATGAAGGAGTTGTTGGGATCTCACCAAGGCTCCTGCCAGCCAGCAGCTCGGGCTGTGGACGTGTGGGGGGGTGAGGGGAGTCTCCCAGGGCGTGGTGCCCAGGCCGGACGGTGTTTACTTTCCCCAGGGACCCGCCCTGGCTGCACCTGCTGACTTCAGTGTAGTTTCTCCGGATTTGGATACACGTCAAATCTCTCAAAGACTGTCTTTTCTTTTCCCAAATTGTCAGACGTTTACAAACCAGACTTTAGCTCATCTGTGGGTCTGAGGGAGAAACAGCAGTTGCCTTTACACCGTGGAGAAGGCGGGGGGAGGGGGATCCCGATGACTCTTCTGGATTTCTGGAGATGGGGCTGCTCCCACACCAAGGCAGGGGAAAGGCCGTGCCAGTCAGTGGCATCTGAGGAATCTGAAGGGGAGTGGATTTACTGGGGAGAACGGGAGAGATTTTTCCATTACGCTGCCCTGCCGTTCATCCGCAGCCACTTTCCGAAGTCTCACCGCGCAGTGATCCCGTTTCAGGGACGCAGGCTCTGCTTTTCGTGTCTGTCCTTACCTACAGCACTCGTGATTAACGGCGGTGTTTCCTCCTAATGCCTCCACGTGGGGAGCTGGACGGTCCCTGAGGTGGACATTCCCAAGAGGCGGGTAGAGCCTTGCTCTCCACAGCTTTCTCCCCAGCAGCGCCGAGGGCGCACATCACGAGTCTGGATGTGGCCTCTGGGCCAGTCACGCAATCGCCGAGTTCTAACGTGCCCGGTCTCGAGCCACTGCCAAGAACTCACAAAATGAAGCCAGGACCCCAGCCGGTGACGAGTTTATGGGGAGCTCGGGGATAACCTGGGACTTGCCTGCTCTGACCTTCTGTTTGCCTCCTCTGCTCGCTCTCTTGAGGAGTGAGGGGGCCGATGCTTATCCTCTGTGTAGGTCCAGCTGGACCCCAGAAACGTCTTCACTAAGGGCATAGTCAGGGCGGATGGAGTGCCTGGGGTATACTGCGTGATTTTATCCCCCCCCGCCCCCCCCGTACTATCTATATTGATTACTTTGGGCAGCCCGAGTCGCTCAGCGGTTTAGTGCTGCCTTCAGTCCAGGGCCTGATCGTGGAGTCCCAGGATCGAGTCCCACGTCAGACTCCCTGCATGGAGCCTGCTTCTCTGTCTGGGTCTCTGCCTCTCTCTCTCTCTGTGTCTCTCATGAATAAATAAATAAATAAAAATTTTTAAAAAATTGATTACTTTTATTTCAACAGTCATATTTTAGGAGAGGTCAGATCTTGCTCCTAGCTTGGGTGACATTTGCTGGCTCTGCAGGCAAAGTTCTCACCTTTGTCCTAAGACATGAGCTCTGGTGTCACCCCTCCGCAAGGGGCCAGCACCCCTCCCGGGCAGGGTCCAGTCATTTTGCCAGGGGAACCATTGTGGGTATAGTCTAAAGGCGGGGGGGGGGGGGGGGGTGTCACACTGGTTAACGCTATGAGGTTTTAAAGAAAACACGTGTGCAGAAGATTAGGAACGGCTTTATGTTCCAAGCTACATACGGGACTATATCGTATTCTTACCAGATTTCAAAAAAGGACAAAAATATCAAATTTGTTGCTCGGGAATATGGCTGGAGAATGAGTCTCCCTTGCTATTTATTCTAAATCCCTTCAGTTTTCTCCTAGCTGGACGGAGACGAGCGCTGGTTTCCAGCGAGGCCAGGGTCCCCGCCCCTTCGCACGGGCTCCCGAGACAGGGCCCCGCTGCCTGGGCTCGCCCCGTCCACCCGGCTGCGGTCCCCTGTGCGAGGGGCAGGGACGGAGGCGCGGGGACAGGGGCCCGCGTCGCGGGGGCCGCGCTGGGCCTGCTCCCGGGCCTCGCCTCGGTCCCTGAAGCCACTTGGCGGCTCGCAGACCACGTCTCTCCACATCTGTCACCTGCAGCCGCCGGCGGGCCGAGACGGGGAAGCTGGCGGGTCCTCCGGCAACGGGATGGGGACACTGGCGACGAAGCCACCCTCACTTTCTGTGAGACTGGCTGCCTGGAGAAGAAAAAGCCAGAGCGCGCTGCCAGCCCCGCGGCAGCGCCCGCACAGAGTCCCCTCTGTCCCATACAAGCCCTTCTTTCAATTGGCTCCGTGCGAACAGAACACAGAGGACCTTCCCTCCCGGGTCACCTGCTCCGGGCCGGGGCACGGCTCACGTGGCCATGCTCCTTCCTCACAGGAAGCAGGCCGCTCGGCCTGGGGCCCTCCGTGAGCTTTGCTGGCAACAGCTTTGTTTGTCGAGGCCACAGGACACGAGGCTGCTGCAGGCTGAGCTCTCTCCGCGCGGGCGCGGGGGGCGCGGGGGGCGCGGGGCTGCACCCCTCTCCGCGGCCAGGCCTTCCCGGGGTCAGCCGGGGTTTCCTGTGGGCCCGGCTGAGGAAGCTGCTAGACCTGCGCTGCTGGGGGGACACGGGGCTGGCAGATGGGCCCTGGAGGTGACGGGCCAGCGCGCCTTCCAGCCTCGGCCCATTAACCACATGCCAGCCCCGGGGCCTTGGCTGACCGGAGCGCCCAGGGCCGGCAGGAAGCGAGGGGGCAGGAGTCGCAGAAACGCGTACATCCTGGTAGGGGACGGGTTTTCTGTTGCTTGACATTCTTTTGTCCTGCTTCCCTTTATTTTTCATTTATTTATTTTTAAAGATCTTATTTTTTAAGCAATCTCTGCACCCAACATGGGGCTCCCACCTACAGCCTTGAGATCAAGAGTCACGGGCTCCGCTGACTTTGCCAGCCAGGTGTCCCTCCCTTAGTTTGAGTTAAGCCGCCTTAGAAAGGTCCAGGCTCAGCTGGGGAGGGGAGGGGCGTGGTCAACTGGCCAAGCCTAGCAGGGGATAGAGGGAGGAAGTGGTCTTTACAGTGACCACAATGGCAGGAGGGGGGCACCTTGGGCCCACCCCAGCCTCGGTCCCTCTAGTGGCACCCCCTCCAAGGCACGTGCTTCTGCTTGATTTCCAGGCTGCCTGTGTCGCTGCCTCCCACCAGGAGCCAGGGCCAGGTTTCAGGGCCCACCACACAAGTCCCACAGAAGTGGGGGGATCTTAACTCTGAGCACTGCCTGGCTGGTCTGTCTGCCAGGTTGTGCCTGAGCCCCCGAGGCCCATGGCAGTTGCACAGATAGAAAGATGAGTGAAGAACTGGTCTCTAGGGCAGAAGGGGACACCGGCCGCGGCTCTGGTCCTGCAGGGAGGGGACGCGGCCTTTTCCCTATTTCCCTGCAGCCCGCTGGGCGCAGAGAGCACGATGCTCTTCCCTCTGGGCTGACTTACTCTGTGGGCCCCTCGTGGAGGACATCATGGAGCTGGGGCGGCTGGCCTGCTGGGGGCCGCACGAAGAGAGCTGAGGGGTCAGGGCTGATGCCCTGGCCTTGGGAAGGTTCAGGTCCAGGATCTCCGGGGTGCTGGGGGTCCGGGCCTTGCCGGTGAAGGCCGATGTAAATTCCCTGGAACAAGACGTGCAACCTAGGGTCACAGCTACTGCATGGTTAGGAGTCGCAGGAGGAAGGAAAGAATTTCCCTCTGAGCGCAAAGGTGCCTGGCAGGCACTGTCCTTCCTGGGCTCGGGTGGGGCTGGGGTACAGCGGGGTGCCTGGAGGCATGCATCCCTGCCCCCATGGAGCTCACACTCCAGGGGAGGAGGAAGAGAATAAAAAAGAAATAAATGCTAAGGAGGAGCTGAAGAGAAGGGAGACAGGGAGCTTGGGGGGATATCGAAGTGTTAGGATGGCCCAGGGAGGTGTGGCTGGCAGAGGAATGGTCCTCCATTCTGTCCACATCCTACTCCCTGGCACCTTTTATTTTTGTAAAAGATTTTATTTATTTGAGAGAGAGTGAGTGAGCAAGAGATAGAGCGAGCGAGCATGAGTAGGTGGAGGGCAGAGGGAGAAGCAGGCTCTCCACTGAGCAGGGAGCCCGACGCGGGGATTGATCCCGGGACCCTGGGACTCCAGCCCGGTGAGAGCTGTGTGGGACTTCTAACCTACAGGACTGTAAGGTTCTAACACATCTGTGGTGTTCGGGTCACTCCATGTGCGGTAATCTGTTGCAGCAGCGAGAGGACACTAGTTTTAGGTGCGGTGGCCAGGGAAGGCCCAGAGAGTCTTGCAGGCATCACAACCCCATTTCTCAGATGTAGAAACTGAGGCCCCAAGTTTGTGAACTTTGCCACGGTCACACACATGACAAACAGGTTGTGAGGCCAAGATTTGAGCCCAGGGGAATCTTACAGTCAGACATCCTCCAGATGCCATCTGGACCACAGCCCCAGGGAGCAGCCTCACAGAGAGGTGGTGGAGGAGTCCCAGAGCCAGCACCCTCAGCTCGGGGCTGTTGGACAAGATGTCCTGGGAGTGGGGGGCACCTGAGTGGCTCAGTTGAGTGTCTGCCTTCTGCTCAGGGCGTGATCCCGGGGTCCTGGGATGGAGTCCTGCATCGGGCTCCCCGCAGGCAGCCTGCTTCTCCCTCTGCCTATGACTCTGCCTCTCTCTCAGTGTCTCTCATGAATAAATAAATAAACTCTTAAAAAAAAAAAATCCTGGGAGGGGGCCCTTAGCTCTGTGACCTCCCAGCCACCCTGCTGGGTTTGGGGATCCCCCCGTAAACCACCCAGCCATTTGCTGTCTGGCTATCATAGAGCTGTGTACACGTACACACCTTGCTCCTACCTTGACTTCTGGGGTCCTTGCTACCTGTGTACCCATTTTCCTGACCATAACTCTAAAGATCAGAGTCCCAGGCTGTCATCATCACTGAATGAGCTAACGTACAGATCAGCTCAGCTACCAGCCTGGCACATGCTCTGTACGTGGCAGGTCTGTCTTCCCTTCCCTGAGTGGGTGTCTTGGCCTGTGGGCTTCACATGGTCGGTGCACAGCAAACACTGTGTGAGCCTGGAGAGTGAGGCTCCTCTCGATAACCAATGGGGAGAGTGTGCATGTACGTGTGCACACAGGGGTGGGAGCATAGGCAGGTAGGGGTGGGGGAGGCCAGGGGGGTATGCTTCCTGGAAAGGCCCAGGCCCTCCGTCCTGCTCTGCTGCTCTCTAGCTGGTGACTGAACATAAGCAAGTTTGCTGACAGTGGAGGAACCTCAGTTTCCCCACCTGTAAAATATCTACAGGACAGCTGTGATGATTCTGCAAGGGAGGCTGTGCCCTGAGGCCAACTGTGGGCCCCATAAATGGGGGTTCTGGTTTTGGGGAGTGGGACTTGGGAGGAAACTAGAATTTATTTGATTCACTTCTATATTCCCTTAGGCCCCTCTTTCTTTTTCTTTCTTTTTTACAGTGAGAATACTTTAATCTTTAGAAAAATAAAAAACACCGGAAAAATTTTCAAATTCAAATTTAGGAGAAGACTGGCATAAAAACTACCCATACTTTAGGCAAGAAATCTTTGATGGATTGATTGATTATTGTTATAGCGTTGATTATTTTTATATTGTGGTAAAATAGATATAAAAATGGCCATCTGTGGTCATATATATATATATATATATATATGTATATACACACACACACAATGGAATACCACTTAGCATCAAAAAATGAAGTCTTGCCATTTGCAACGATGTGGATGGAACTAGAGGGTATTATGCTAAGTGAAATAAGTTAGAGGAAGACAATTATCATATGATCTCACTCATATGTGGAATTTATGAGACAAAACAGAGGAACCTAGGGGAAGGGAGGGAGAAATAAAACAAGAGAAAATCAGAGATGGACAAACCACAAGAGACTCTTAACCATAGAAAATGAACTGAGGGTCACTGGAGGGGACCCAGTGGGTGGGGGGATGGGATTACTGGGGGATGGACTTAAAGGAGGGCACACGATGCCATGAGCACTGGGTGTTATATAAGACTGATGAACCACTGACCTCTACCTCTGAAACTAATAATACATTGTATGTTAATTAATTGAATTTAAATTTTAAAAAGTAATTCTAAGAGAAAAAAAATTATCATCTCGACCATTTAAAATGTAGCCCTGCTACATTTTAAGAAGGCACAACCAAGAGAAACTAGTGCAAACTACTCGGAGAACACTGGCAGCTCTTCCTGGGTTACCCGGGGATGTCCATCACGCGGTCGCAGGACAGGGAGGCCAGGATGGCAGGCCAGCTTTGCTGCAGGGGACCTTAAAGCCAAGGCAGCAAGATGAGGTTTCGGGGATGGGGGACGCTGAGGTGAGTTGGTGAGAAGTGAAGGGAGAAAAGGTCTGGGTCCCAGGGCCAGGAATCTGTAATCTCCCAACCCCAGTGCAACCAGAAAAGGGCCCCGTCCTTTGGGAAAGCAATTTGTTAATGGGTATGAAAACTCTTAGGTGTGCGTTCATTTTATGTATCAACTTTGCTGGATGCCTAAATATTTGGTCAAACATTATTCTGGATATTTCTGTGGTGGTTTTTTTTGGATGAGATTAACACTTAAATAGGTGGATTTTGAGCAAAGTAGATTGCCCTCTATAGCCTGGGTGGGCCTCGTCCAGTCAGTTGAAGGCACAAGCAGACAAAGACTGATCTCTGAGCAGGAAGGAACTGTGCCAGCAGACGGCCTTTGGACTCCAACCGCAACTCTCCCCTGGGTCTCTGGCCTGCTGGGCTACCCTGTAGGGGTACCCTCGCCCAGCCTCTGCAATCACGTGAGCCAAATCCTTAAAATAACCCCTCCTGCCCATCCCCACCTCCCCTCCCCCGTTGGTTCTCTTTCTCTGGAGAACCCTAACAGGCCTTACACTAGCCTCCTCTTTGCCCCAGGGCACGAGGGCAAAGGGCACTTGTTTGCCCACAGTAGTGTGGTTGCTGGTGAGAAGAGCATCCTCAGACAAGGGGGCCCCTCCGGCCCCTCCTCCGGCACTGGAGAAGGCCGCCCTTGGCAGGGCACCAAAGAGCCATCGCTTGGCTTGGCCCGGCCCCAACCACACTGGGCGCTGCTGCGGGAGGTGGTGGTGTTGACTGAGGATGCTGGCCGCTGTCACTGAGCTCTGCGGGGGGGATGGCTTCAAGGCCCTGCGGGGGAGGGACACCGTGGGAGGCAGAGGTGGAGGCTCAGTGCGGCCTCCAGGACCCTCGAGTGGGGAGCCCAGCAGTCTGAGCAGCGGGGACCCGGGGCCAAGAAATGATGATGAGGCCAGATTAGGGCAGGGCAGGAGAAGCGCGTGGGCAGGAGAGTCAGGACGCAGCGACCTGTGACTGCGGGAGCGTAAACCGCCACGGGCAGCGTGGTGCCGAGCCCCGGGCAAACTTCACTCTACGTGGAGAGTGGGGGGTGGCCCGCGAGATGGACAATTATCCATTCCCGGGGCCTGCCCACGGAGGTGTCCGGGCTCGTCAATGGGAGCTTTGTGCGGGAGGGAAGAGCCAGCAAAGGCTCCCGGCGATATTTAATCTTTGCTCGTGTTTGGAAAGCTGCTGAGTCATAATCTCACAGCGGCGCCTTCCCGGGGCCGGAGGACCCCGCGTCGCTGTGGGCACGAAGGTCCGATCCCCCTCAGCGGTCTCCGCTCCTCAGGGCCCGCCACGGGCTCTCGGGCACCGCCACGGAGGTTGCACCTGCGCCCTAACAGCGCAGAGGGGGCGAGGCGTGGGGTGACCGGGGAGAGCACACACGGGACGCAGGCAAATGCACAGACTGTCAACTGTGCACGCGAGTGTGTGTGTGTGTGTGCGTGTGCTCAGGGACACGCAGGGCTCCTGGCCTCATTCCCCTGACGTCCTTGTTCTTAGTGTCTAGTTACTTTGAGCTGGAGGCACCTATGTGTCATCAGGCGCTGCCGCGTGTCCCTTGGGGACAGATGTGAGGGGGATAAAGCGCCCGTGGAGACGGATGTAAACGCTCTCTCTTCTTCACTTTCTAAAAGCCATGAGACTTGCCAAAGAGTCATACCCTGTCTGCGGCGGGACGGGCGCCCCGACACTGCTTCCGATCTGATCTGGCCTGGAGCCCACTCTCCGGGGTCCTCGGCCTGGGGGGCACCGTCCAGCAGATGCGCCGGGTTAACTGTGTGCTCCCCCCGCCACCCCCCCCCCCCCCCCCGCTCCCGAAGCCAAGGACTCTAAGGAGCAGAGAGAAAAGAGAACAGGAACACTTGGGGGTGCGGGGGGGACTTCGGGGTCTGAAGCTTTTTCTCGTGGCTTCCAGGGAGGCAGCTGCACGGCCAGGCGGCGGCTGGAAGCGGGTGCAGCCGCGCTGGGGCCTCGCTATCTTTGAGGCCCCTCCTAGCTGGGGTCAAGCCATGAGAGTATCGCTGGGTCTACCGTTTCCCCAGACCCGCCGCTCCAGAGCCTTCCATGGGAAGCCAGCAGTCAGGCGGCGCCCGCCCGGCAGTCTTCTGGGGCAGGGGGCTGTCCTCTAGGGACGGAGACAGAGGGAGAGGGAGAGAGAGGAGCTGGGGCGAGCCGAGGGACGAATGTTCCCCAGGCCTGAGTCATCGCGGAGCCGCTGTCTCTCCCCTTCTCCCGGCTCATCCACCAGCGACTTTGAGAGCCTGCGTGGGGCCAGGGAGGGACACGGACACCGTCGGCCGAGCCGCCGGCCCTGGTCCCTCAGGACAGTGGGAGCCGGGCCCAGGCCCAGGCCCAGGGACCCCGGCGCTCTGTGCCTCCGTGCCACGGGCCCTTGGGGTCGGGGGCGGGGGAAGGGGTGCTTGGCTGAGACGTGGGGCAGCCGTGAAGAGCAGGCCGGGGCAGGGGGACAGTGTCACTGGCAGCTGTCACACAGCCGGTGGGGGAGCCAAGAGCCGGGGGTGGGGGGGACCAACTGTCTACTTCTCCCTCTTTTCTTCCTCCTCTTCCTCAAACAGAACCCCCCCAGCCCTCGCCCCTACTTCTCCCAGACTTAAGAGATGAATGCACATGACTGACATTAAGGCGACAGTCCCCTGAACTTAATTAACCCCAAAGGGCATTTGTGCCCTACAGGAGCTTGGGGGGATCCCTGGCTCACCCCACTTGGCGTAACCGGGGGGATGTTCCTAAGGAGAGCCAGTGGGGTCCCCTGCCTACTATGAACACACTTATCCTGGCGAGAGACAATTGTTCCTGCTGGCAAGCCTCAGAAATGAATTCCGCCTTCCTGGGAAGGAAGAAGGAACGGTCCCAACCCTGGAGGGCCGGTGTGGCCTGGCTGAGACGTGCACTGTGCCTGGGCCCGGCCCTGGGAGCAGCACCCCCGGATCCCGGGGCCCAGCCCTTTCATGTCGCATCCTCGCTTTAGGAGGGTGCCGAGAGCGGGGGATCCCCTGGCCCCGGGACCAGCCTGTGGGCCTCGGGCACTTCTGACCCAGGCCACATCTTCAGCCAGGAGGGGGAGGTGGGCCCCTGGGTCCCCAGCGGGTCAGGGGCTGGGCCGGAGGAGACCAGAAGCTTGGCCTCCCTACCCCAGTCCAGGCCCAAGTCCTCGGCTCGACCCCACACAGTGCCGCTGCCCCTGGGAGCCCCAACTGTCTTTTTACCCCGTGCCCGCCACAATCTCTGCCTAGTGGCGCAGGTGAGAAAGGTGGCGGGGTGCTGCCCAGTGGGGGTGGGGGGCTGCAGCACCCTCTCAGCCTTGCTGCACGCGCTATGGGAGCCGACTCTGCTAGGCCTTCGGCCCGTGGGGCTCAGCAGGAACTCCCGTTTCTGTGGCTTCCACCCGTGGGACGGCAGCCCGGCCTGAGCCAGGGGAGGGAGGGCCATGGGCTGGATCCTCTGCTCCCTCTGCACCGTGAGGGGTAACGTCTGTAGGGAGGCGGAGGCTTCAGGTCTCAGGGGTCTGAATGTAGCCCCCCTCCCGCCCCAGCTCTGCAAGACCCTGCTGCTCAAAGAGCTCCTGAGGGGGCCAAGGTCAGCCATCCCCACGGCTGGGGTCCCGGCCTGCTCACCGCAGACACGTTGGTGGCAATACTTCCTAAGTCTATAGAAAATTCTATACACAGGTGGAGACACAGGGGGCCTGCGCAGTCACCATAGCAAAATCCCTCCAGTTCAGGGACTCCAAGGGTGTGGTCACGTTAAACACGGCTCTAGGCCAGTGTGGGAGCCCAGGAGGCTGGCTTCTCCGTCTTGAAGTGACTCAGGCTGCAGGGCCCTGCGTGGCCAGGAGGAGCGGCGGTGGTGGCAGCCGGGGTGCCCCGCCGTCGGGTCGGGGCTGAGACCAGGGCTAGGCTCCTCTCCCGGAGCAGACTTCCTCGGATCTGAAAGAAGGGGCCTAGACACCCAGACTTTCTAGACTCTAAAGGACCCCGAGTGACCTATGGGAGGCCCGTCTGTACGCATTTGGTGCAGAGGAAGAGAAAGGACCTTTCTTTCCGTGCAGGATCCAGTTTCTATTTCAGGAAGGTGACATCTGAGCCAAGCCGTTCCACTCATCTCGTTCTCCATCCTTCTGCCCTCCATCCCACCTTGTCCAAAAGCAAACAGCTAAGACAGGAGACAGGAGCAGCTAAGACTGCTCACAGGTCACTCCAAACCACCCCGGCTCACAAACGTGCTCAACTCACAGTTCTCGAAATGAGTCCCCTGGGTACGTTTAGAAGTTTCTTCTCCTTCCGGTCTGACAACCGAGGGTTCCCAGGTGGCAGGTCCCTCCCCTTGGGCTCTGAGGTTAACAGGTGCCATGGCCACATTCCCCCGGGGATCTCGTGGGCTGCTTCAGGCCCAGGTGACACGCTCCTCTGCTATCACAGTCAGAGGCTGGACCGAGAGGAGCCCTCCCAGGACACCTCCCCATTCCTACCTGCTGGGCTCTCCACTGCCTGGGGCCTGGCTGGGGACCCCCGCGGAGGGCAGGCGAGCTTCTCCCTGATGTCCTGCTGGCCACCATTCTCCTGGCTTGATGTCCGCGGTGGCTGGGGAGGAGAGACATTTCAGTTACCTCTGGCTCTGGAACCTCTCTGAGGATGCTCCTTACTGGGCTGGGCCAGAAAGCCAAGGAGAGCACAAGCCCAGGGTCACCCCCAACAGCCCCCTGGAGCCTTTGGATGAGGACCTGTTTACGTAAGCAGCCCGAGAACGTTCCAGGCGGCTGCTTGGTGTACTTAGAACCCGCGGCTGCAGCGTGAGCACTCTGGCCAGAACACACACAGCACAGAGAAGCACAGACCTTCAGCCCTGTTGCTTCTGGCCTCCCCCTGCCTCTCAAGGAAAAGCCAGCAAATGTGGAATTGTCTCTCTGGGCCACTGCCTGGCACCACTGATCAGGAGCACGAGGCACACTGAAAAACTACTAGTTGTTCATCTGAAATTCAAATTCAGCTGGGTGTCCTGTATTATTTAAAGAAAAAAAAATTTAAAGTTCTATTTATTTAAGTCATTTCTATGTCCAACGTGGGGCTCGAACTCACAACCCTGAGATCAAGACTGAGCTGAGATCAAGAGTCGGATGCTTAACCGACTGAGCCACCCAGGTGCCCCTGAGTGTCCCGTATTTTTACTTGTCAAATCCAGCAACCCCAGAGGTGGGGCTCTCTCCCCACTGAGCTGCCCCAGACCCTTCAGACCTGAATCTGTCAATCCACCCAGGGGGGTAGTGCTGCCCCAGCTCCCAACCAGCAGTACTCGTGCTGACATCATGGTCAAGGCCCAGGACACCTGCATCATCCCGGGGACCTTCAAAGAGAAGTGACAGTCCCAATGACATTGCCAGCGAGCTCTCCTGACAGCCTATTCTGTGCTTCAAATGACATGACCCCCTCCTTCTCTGACCCCACTTCTCTTCCTGTTCTACAGCCAAGAGGTCCATGCCACCGTCAGAGCAATCCTGTGATAGAGTCAGGATCTGCTGCTGCCTTAAGCCAAGCTCCTTCCAGCTCTTTTTTTCTTTAAGATTTTATTTATTTATTCCTGAGAGACACAGAGAGAGAGGCAGAGACACAGGCAGAGGGAGAAGCAGGCTCCATGCAGGGAACCTGACGTGGGACTTGATCCCGGGACCCCAGGATCACACCCTGGGCCAAAGGCAGATGCCCAACCACCCAGCCACCCAGGCGCCCCTCCTTCCAGCAACTTTTAAAAACCTCCCTGGTGCCTTTGCAACGTGCCCTCTGCTTTATCTTAAATATAAACGTTCTTTGCCCGTGTCTTCAAACCCACAGCGAGGGCTGCAGCTTTGACTTCCTCTGACTTCTTTTGACCCAAACAGGGAATCTGTTTCTGGCATGGAACCCAACGGACGCCTTTATTTATGGTCCACACCAGATGCTCTCCATGTGGTGCTGGGACTAGACCTGGAAATTCAGTCTCCTCTGACCTGTTCTCTGGTGGACGACTGGCCTGCTTGTCTGTGCTCTCTGCTCAACGGGCTTCTCGTAAGGCCCAGGAGATAGAATGTAGGTGCATAACACAAATAACAGTTGTGTGCTGGGCTACACACAGAGAAAGCCCCATTCCAGTGAATGGTGCCCAGGGGAAGGCAATCCTTCCAGATCAGGAGCTTCCTCAGGGGTGGGGAGGTGGGGGGGGGGTGGAGGGACAGGTCGGGGGTGGTGGGAAAGCCCCCTGGCCGGAGGGGAGGAACTCTGCTGTGCTCTCCTGAGACCCTCTGAGGCTTTCTGGTCCTGTCACCAAGTAGCAGCCCCCTCCCCATGCCCCTTCCCATTTCCTCCGCTGAACGTCACAGTGCAGGTTTTCTGAGCTCCCACCACAGAAAGACAGGCCCACTGAAAGCTGAGAACAGTGCACACTCCAGGTGCTCCCTGAGCCCAAGGACTGTTTCCTCGCTTGTGGATCCATTTCTTTTTTTTAAAAGATTTTATTTATTTACTCATGAGAGACACGGAGAGAGAGGCAGAGACACAGGCAGAGGGAGAAGCAGGCTCCATGCAGGGAGCCCGATGCGGGATTCGATCCCGGGACCCCAGGGTCATGATCTGAGTCGAAAGCAGACGCCTAACCTCTGAGCCACCCAGGTGCCCCTGTGATCCATTTCTGACAGGACCAGGCATTTGCGCTCCAGGCCACTGACAAAGTACATGACTTTGATGTCCGAGATAGCCCTGGTTTGATGGGGGAATGGGAATATCTTTCCTTAGGCCCATGTCTTACAAAATTCTAAGGCACATTCTTGGCTTTTTCCTTTGGGAACTATTTCCTTTTGGCTCTGTGGGGCCCAGGCCCTCTGCTTAAGAAGAATGTACCATCTGGGCCCGCGGTCAACTGATCAAGCAGTTGGAGGATCCCAGCTTCCTCAGATTTCACCTTTGCTCTTGACCGAATGCGGAGGTGTGAAGAGCTTTCTAAGCAAAGACGCTGGGGCTGCAGTGGTGGGTTCTCACTGGGTCTGTAGTGGGCATGAGTTCCCGGCATGAGTGAGGCCAGGAGGCCAGACTCAGCCGAAAATCACACATGAGGGGCCTCAGAGGAGTAGCTTCGTGAGGCCGGCCTGGGATGGGGGCCAGGTGGGCGGGAGCACAGAGGCAGGAGAGGGGGCTGCAGAAGGACTGTACGGACAGAGGGGTCCAGAGGAAGTCAGGTCAGGCTTCTGGAAGGGAAGGAATAACACAGAAGACCATGAGGCCAGGTGCCTGGGTGGTTCAGTTGGTTAAGTATCTGCCTTCGACTCAGGTCAGGATCCCAGGAGCCCCACATTGGGCTCCCTGCTCAGCGGGGAGCTTGCTTCTCCCTCTTCCTCTGCTGCTCCCCCCTTCTTGTGTGCGCTGTCAAGTAAATAAATAAAATCTTAAAAAAAAAAAAAAGACAAGGAGACAGACTACCTGGCTCACCATTGTCCTCTTCCTCTCGGGCCCTCTTATACCTGCCAAGCCCAGATGCAGCCTCAGAACTAGTCTCAACACTGGTTATGTGCATTCTGAGCACATAATAAGCCCAAGCCTACTTGCTATCCATCCTCACGCAGAGGCTGGGTCAGAAGAGGGATTGATGGCGGCGATGAGACCAGCTGGGGGAGCTGACACTGGTCCAGGGACATGGGTCCTGGGGTGGCTGCAGCTGGGCAAGCCTAAAAGAGGGTAGAAGGAAGAAAAGAATCTGTACCAGGAATGTTCCCTACAGTCTCCCTGAGTGACAGAGGGGGAGCCACTAACCCAGAGGGCTGGCTTCTCCAATAGGAGGCCCTTAGTCAAGGATTTTAAGGGAGAAGTAGGAGTGCTGCCCTGAGGCTGAGAGCAGGCTGGGCAGGGCAGGGCAGGGGAGAGTCGTTCCTATGGCTGGTTTCTGGCCTGTGGAGTGAGAGCAGTTAGTTCTGGAGCCCAATGAGGCAGATGGGGCCCAGGTGGGGGTCCTGGGCTCCAGGCAGGCCTGGAGAGCCTCCAGGCAGGGGAGAGTCGTTCCTATGGCTGGTTTCTGGCCTGTGGAGAGCAGTTAGTTCTGGAGCCCAATGAGGCAGATGGGCCAGGTGGGGGTCCAGGCAGGCCTAAGCTGAGAGGTATAGGTCAGAGGAGGGGACATGTGGAACATGGTCTCAGTGTTGAGGGCTAAGGGGGTACACCTGGCAGTATGGCCCAGGCCAAGCAGCTGCCCTGGCTCCAGGGACTGCATTTAGGGACTCCTACTGCTCACCCACCCTGGGTCCCCTGGTGGCTGCCCGCTGTTGTCATGCAAGGAGCCAGCATTTGCCAGGGCCTCACTTTGTTCTCAAAAATCACAGGGACATCAACATCTCTAGGAATATCAGCTGCACGCAGCTACTCCATCAACAGCAGCCTCAAATGCCTCCATCCTAGAGGTGACACATGCTAAATCTTTCCAAACTAGAGGAGGACCGTACTGATAACCAGCACAAGACAGAGGGCCACCCTGGTGGGCACTTTGGCCAAGCAAGGTTGTTCCTGATAAATAAATTATCCTAAATGCCACGTTTTGGAAGTCCAGGTCTCTAGAGCTTGAAATAATTTTTAACTCAATGGCATTAGGTCAGATTGGCAAAACTGGTCAGACCACCTACAACCTCCACCCTGGCAGCAAAAATCTCTGGACAAATGCTGGAGCTAATCACCTTTTAGTGAAGGCATATTCATGTTTACAGCTCCAATAACACATGTAAAATAACACACGATCCCAGCTGGCAGGACCCCTAAAGCTGTGCATCACCAGGAGACCCTCCCCCAGACTCTCAAACAACCTGGCTTTCCTCTGGCTCCGTGACCAGCCTACTGCTTTGAAACCAGGGCTTGGAAACATTGGAATCCAATTGTGAACAGATTATAAAAGTTCTCAGATGTTTCTCATACTGGAATCTGACCTGCTCCTCTGTTGTTTTTCTTCTCTGAATGGATATTACAGTCTTATCTGGCTTGCTCATATCCTTTTAATTTCCTCTTGCAAATTAAAAAAAAGAAAACAACTTTGGACATTTCTGATTCAAAGCATATATATTTTTTTTCTGGCATCTAAAAAATCCTTTTCTCCCCCGTCCGTCTCCGGTGAACCCGACTAGATGTTTCCGAATGCCTTGGCTCTGGTGGCCCTTTCTGCTTCTATCGGCATATTTCTGGCTCAGACCAGCCTTCGAACAGGTGGTCGACCGCCTCGGCACCAGAGTTTGGGGCGCCAAAGTCTTTCTTTTTTTTTTTTTTAATTTTTATTTATTTATGATAGTCACAGAGAGAGAGAGAGAGAGGCAGAGACACAGGCAGAGGGAGAAGCAGGCTCCATGCACCGGGAGCCCAATGTGGGATTCGATCCCGGGTCTCCAGGATCTGGGGCGCCAAAGTCTTAGTCATAAATCTACATCCTTCTGAGACGACTACTTTGAAATTGCCCAATAAACGCAGATTTCTGCCAGCAGAAATCTTGCCTGACTGGCTTGTGGACATGAGCGGTGCACGCGGTGCTCCGGGAGGAGCCTTAGAGGAGAAGCCTGCGCTCAGGTGCGGCCCTGTGGCTGCAGGCCTGTGCGCCTCCGTGACGCAGGGCCGTGGTGGGGCTCAGGGGTGAGGCCGAGGCCTTTCTGGGGCTCTCATGCTGCGGCTTCCTTAGATTCTAGGCATCGCCAGCCCCAGGGCCTCCGGCCCCCTGCGGCCAGCCTTCTTACCTGAACAGGAGGCGCAAGGCTCTGAGGCGCTGGGCTCCCCGCCCTTGTACCCGGGAGGGTGGGTGCTCATCAGCGACGGGACGCTGCCCTTCCTGGCATGTTGGGCCATCTGGGGAGAGATGGGGTGGTCTTCCAGGCTGGAGGAAAAAACCCAAAACAGCAATAAATGCAGATGGCCAGGAGGTATTTGCTGACTACCACGTAGCATCACAAATATGGGAAGTGGAAGTACCTGAAATTCTTTTGTTAAGCTGGTATTTGCAGATATTAAACCTTTTTAAGGGTGTTGGCAGAAACTAGAACGTACTCTGTTAGCTGCTACAGATTCACAGTGATACATGGCTTCGCAGCCTTCTAACACACGGTGATGTCTTCTGGGCCTTGGGGGACAGGGAAGCATGACATTTCATCCAAACGTTAAATTTAAGGGACCCATCTCCTGGCCTTCCCCTCAGAGGGTGAAGCAGATTAACGAAGGGGTGAATGGAGTCGTGCCATCAGGGCGGCGGCAAGAGCCGGGCAGGTGCGGGCCGAGGAGGGGCTGGTGGGCCCCAATGGCCCAGCAGACTCGCACTGGGCACCCCAAGGTGTCAGAGGCCCGGGCAGGCGCCGGACACAGGGGCTCCGGGCAGCAAGGCACCGGGAGGAGGCCGGATGGAGGCGGTTCAGGCCGGACGACAGGCCCCGAGGAAGGGTCTCCAGGCGGCCCAGCAACACAGCACTTGCTTCCCTTCGCCAAGGAGACCCGCCGCCTGCCCAGCAAGGGCTTGGTGGGACACGCCACGCGAGGATGTGGCGCTCGCGGGGGCTGTTCTTGAGGGTCGGGCCCAGGGGCAAAGACAGACACTGAGCCTGCCTGAAGGGCCGGGAAGGCTGTGTGTGTGTGGGGGGGGGGGGGCGGGGCATCCGGCTAGTCCTGAACCCTGAACTAGGCCTGCCTGGGCCAAAGAGGGAGAATTTTCCAACAGAGGTAACAGCAAGGCAGATGGAGAGGCAAAAAGGGAAAAAAAAGGTATAACTTATGCTGCATGCATCACAGAAAGATTTAAGGCGTCACAAAAATTGTGGACTGGAAGGGAAGGGAACAGGGTGTCCAGGGGAGCTTCGAGACTCGAGGTGGTGGTGGGGGGTGGTCCACTGAGAAGGACCTTGTCAGCCAGGGTTTGATTAGATTTGACCCCTAAGGGAAATAGCTGCAGAAATGACATTCCGTGATGATGTGCTAGAAACATCCTTCTAAGGTGGTGGAGGGTGGACTGTGGCAGGGGGACTGTGGGGAGAAGAGATGGCTCGGGGGGCAGAGGGCAGGGCCCGGGGTGGGGAGAGCAGAGGGAGGAGGGGGCTCGGCCACAAGGTGGGATTCTGGCTCGGGCCTTGGGGGGTGTCAATGCCACTCCCTGAGGCCCGGGGCTCGGGAGACACTGGTGCTCACCTAGGAAGTACTGACACGGGGTGCTGTGGGGAGCCCCTCATGCTCTGGGCTGAGATTTGGGCGTCTGCAGTGTGTAGGGAAGCCCAAGTACACGCAGGATGGGGGGGACCAGAGATGGGGGCATTTGAGAAGAGGGGCGAGTTGGGGACCAAGCCCACACGGCAGCCCGACGTGGGGGTGGGGTGACCAGGAGGGTGGTTAGCAGGGGCAACCGCAAGACGCTGAGGGTGCTCTAGGGTTGGAAACTGCGAGGTCACGGGTGACCCGAAGTCACGGCTGGACCACGGGGGCCGCGGAGGACGGGGCCGGGGCCGGGCAGCCGGGAGACGGCCTGGGGATCTGGGGGCCTGTCGGGAGGCCCGGGAAAGGAGAGCAGTGGAGTCGGGGTGGGTGGTGGTGGCGCAGGTGGAGCATGACGGGGTAAAGGGTTGTTAAATGATGGTGCCAAGTGTGGCCAGTGAGTGCAGGGGAGGGATCCGAAAGCCACAGAGGGGTGAGGCTGGGAGGGATGCGGAGGAAACAGGCCGAGGGAGGGCTGGGGTGACGGAGGGCACAACCCGGAGTTGTGCAGGGTGACTGTCATTTTATTTTCAACCTTTCTTTTCTTGATTAAAAAAACCAGTGTTTATCATGAAAAAGTAGGAAAATACAGACTATAAAGAATGTCCTGCCCTCCCAATGCCTAGATACGACGACCATCATTAACATCTGATATCTTTTCACTTTTGAAAAATGCAAATATATACTTTAAAAAATAAACTTGGGGGCAGCCCGGGTGGCTTAGCGGTTTAGCATCTGCCTTCAGCCCAGGGTGTGATCCCGGGGTCCCAGGATCGAGTCCCATGTTGGGCTCCCTCTATGGAGCCTGCTTCTACCTCTGCCTGTGTCTCTGCCTCTCTCTGTCTCTGAGATTTATTCATCTCTCATGAATAAATAAATAAAATCTTTAAAAAATAAATAAATAAACTTGGGATCACTGTGAGTGGCCAGCAGGCTAGATCTATCCTGTTTTATAATTTGCTTTCTCACTTAATATATAGAGGCTCTCCCCTAGTCTTTTTTTTTTTAATTTTTATTTATTTAGGATAGTCACAGAGAGAGAGGCACAGAGACACAGGCAGAGGGATAAGCAGGCTCCATGCACCGGGAGCCCGATGTGGGATTCGATCCCGGATCTCCGGGATCGCGCCCTGGGCCAAAGGCAAGCGCCAAACCGCTGCGCCACCCAGGGATCCCTCCCCTAGTCTTATATATATTCTAAAACATCACTTTCAGTACTGTTTAGTGTGAATGTATAATTATGTAAACAGTCTCCTGCTTTGGGCATTTAGATTCTTTATTTTTTTAAATGAATAACTTTTTCTTTATTTTTTGAGAGAGGGGCAGAGGGAGAGAGAGAGAAAGAGAATGTAAAGCAGACTCCTTGCTAAGTGCAGAGCCTGACACAGGGCTCGATCTCACGACCCTGAGATCATGACCTACACTGAAATCAAGAGTAAGATGCTTAACCAACTGAGTCATCCAGATGCCTCCATTTAGATTATTTCTAATGAATACCGCAATAAATACCCTTGTACATGTATCTGTGAATATCTGATTACTTCTCAGCATATAACCCCAGAAATGTGATTACTGACTCCAGGAGTACTGGTACCTCGAATGTGTGCAGTGCATATTGTCAGTG
Organism: Canis lupus dingo; assembly: GCF_003254725.2. Taxonomy (NCBI): domain Eukaryota; kingdom Metazoa; phylum Chordata; class Mammalia; order Carnivora; family Canidae; genus Canis; species Canis lupus. The sequence continues at coordinate 43,360,325 of NC_064267.1, read as the reverse complement.
TCTCCAAGATCACCGGGATTCTTGATTCGCACTCCTGGTGACGTTAGGTTATCAGCGCCAGTTGGATTCATGGTGTCACAGAAACTTTTTAAAGAGGCTAAATAAAGATCCTTGAAAGTTACCTTTCTGCCAACCGTGGGGAGCACGCTGCGTCCACCACAGTCCATTGACCACAGTCCATCAATCATTTCTCTCCCCCGCAAGGCGGCCGGGGACAGGAATCACATCTCATTTATTCTGGTTTCCCTGGCAATTAGCACACCATCTGGCACCCAGGAGTGATATGTTTGTAGAATTGGCCCAGGGGAGGCAGTTGGTGATGAGCAATTGTTTCACCAGTGTGGGACGGTCCATAGTCAGGGCAGTGAAATCCTCTCACTCCTTGCAGGGGCTGGTCCCACGAGTCAGGGGACCGTCACCATGCTCCCCAGGCATGGAAAGATGTCCTCTTCTTCCTCTCCACAAGGTAGAACACCTGACCCCAGAATTAACGGAGCCAAGTGGTTAGATCTTATATTTATTAGATTCCTTTTATCCAGGGCAGCCCGGGTGGCTCAGCAGTTTAGCACCGTCTTTGGCCCAGGGCGTGATCCTGGACACCCGGGATCGAGTCCCACGTAGGGCTCCCTGCATGGAGCCTGCTTCTTTGCCTCTCTCTGTATCTCTCATGAGTAAATAAATAAATCTTAAAAAAATATATAATTAAAAGAAGGATTCCTTTTATTATTTCTAACTAAATATCCTTATGCCATTGTTGCCTCTCTGGGTTTCAGTAACTTTAAAAGATAATCTTGTTTTTTAAACATTTTATTTATTTATTTATTAGAGAGAGAGAGAGAGAGAGAGAGAGAGAGAGAAGCAGACCCCCTGCTGAGCAGGGAGCCTGATGCAGGACTCCATCCCAGGACCCCTAGATCATGAGCTGAGCCAGAAGCAGATGCTCAACCGACTGAGCCACCCAGGTGCCCTTAAAAAGATGTATTTATAAACTAGAATTACTAGTAGTTAACACTTGGCTATATTCTAGATCAAACAAGTAAACACAAAACCTGATATAAATGACATTTTGGGGGCAATTATGGGAATACTGATATACTTTATAATATTACGTGAATGTTAACTTTCTGAGGTGTGATAATGTGGTTAAGTACAAGATGTTCTTACGCAGGGGATACCTGTTGCAAGCCTGCAACCTTCTTTCAAACAGTCCAACAAAACAAAGTATATGTGTGTAAATCATATATTATGCACATAGAAGGAGACCGAGAGAGGAGGCAAAGTGGCAAAATGTTAATAGCTGGAAGCTAAGTTAAAAGTACTGGTAGTGAGGGGCATCTGGGTGGCCCAGTTGGCGTCTGTCTTTGGCTCTGGTAGTGATCCTTGGATCCTAGGATTGAGTCCGGCATCAGGCTCCCTGCAGGGAACCTGCTTCTCCCTCTGCCTGTGTCTCTGCCTCTCTCTGTGTCTCTCATGAAAAAATAAATAAAATCTTTTTAAAAATGCATATTGGTAATTTAAATTAAGAACCTTGAAATATGAAGCACGTGGTGTCTCATTTTGAAATAAAATCTAAGAGACCATCAATCCGTGGTGTGGACCTGGAAATCCTCATAGGTCAAGTCCCACGTGGCAAGAGCACTTGGCAGGATCTGGGTGCCAAGTGCTGGCTCAGCATCCCCAACAGCCACACATGGAGCAACGCCAGGGCAGGCATTTCCGTGTTTGGTTTATGGCTGTATCCCAGGCACCTGGTTATTCATTACAAATTGCTATAGAGTAAAACTGGAAACAAGCGAACTGCTCAGCTATGTGGGTTAACTAAATAAAATACGTCCCGCTCATTTCAAGTATTTTATGGCCAATATTTGTTGAATGAATAAACATAGGTTTTTCTCCTGCTTTCTATAAACCTCTGGCTCGTACCTGTTTCTCTCTGCAATTTTCTCTTGACAGCTGGGCTGCCTGGCCTGGGGCCCCTGAGAGCCCACAGGGGTATAGGCCGCCAGCCCCCCAGGTCGATCAGAGGTTCTGGGTAACCACACTAAAGTTTTGTTCCTGTAAGTGGGGTAGGAGTAAGACTATGAAGAAAGCTAGGCTGCTAAACATGCACAGACTTGCTTTTAAAAGTAAGTTGATTTGGTGCCTTGACCTGTGACCCCCCCCACTCCAACATAAGTCCTGGTACAATGGTGGGGGTGGGTGGGGGCACAGAACAAAAGCAACCAGAGTCCTGTCTGAGTGGACACACTGCTCCTTCTGGTCCTTTCCTTTGAAATTACATTGGCCAATAGTTGGCTTCTTCTGGGCGAAGGCTGGAAGTGCCTGGAGATCCTGAAGGCCAATCACTTCTTTTTTTTGGAAGAAGAAAGCCAGGGTGAAGAAGACAACTTCTTTCCCGGCAAAAAAATCCCCAAGAGATAAACAACGAAGAGGTAAATGCTTTCCAGTGCGAATGTTTTATTTTGAGTTTTTAAATACACGCATCTTACACTGCAGTTAAAACAAAGCTTAAGCATAGATATCCCCGCCTCCGTTAGCCCGGACTTACACTGCGGTCCTGTGGCCGCCGGGGGTGACGGGCCGGCGCAGGGGCTCGTGGGCACTCTGCTGCACACCGACCAGGCCCTTCCGCCTCGTCTTCCCCGTGTTCGTCATAATCTGGTGGAAAGAAAGAGGAGAAAGGGCTGGAGACGCTGTGTACTTGTGAGCTGATCTAGAAGTAGAAGTTCCTGTGTGTAATAAATTAATCTGTCATAATCAAAGGCTTTGCAAATAAATGAGTAAGGATCATGACACAGATTATTCAGATAAACAGAAATTGGGGGAAAATTTCCCGTGGGCTTGCATATTATACCATTTGACAGTATAAAGTAAAAAAATAAAACAGACCATGGAAAAGAGAAGAAAACAGTTGAATACAGTAATAATCACATCTCTGGGAAGACTGAGTTTTGAAAGTGAGAAGGAAAAAAAATTAGCAGATTTGGTTTCATAAAAAAGTAACATTTCCACTTATATATTAGAGATAAACCCAAACTACAGGTAAACAACAAGCCGGGAAGAAATATTTGCACATATTTAATAGATGAAATGTTGAGGTTTTCATTAGATAAGCAGCTCTCACAAATCAAAAAGTAAAACAGTAGATTGTGTTGAGCAAAGAAGTCAAATAGCTAAGTCATAAACAGAAAAGATCACCAGTTAATAAATGATGAAAAAAATGATCAACTTTACAAGTTATTGGAAACTACAACTTCACAAAACAGGTATCATCTTTCAACTATTACATGACCATTAAAGCAATGATCCACCCACTGCCAGCAGGAGTCATAAATGTTAGTGCCACAGGAAGCCGAGTCATTTCTAATTACTCTGGGAAGTAATCTGGTGTTTTATATCAGGAGTCATAAAAATGTTTACATCCTTGGGTGTAAATCCTAGTGAAAGTACTCCAAATATGGAAAATATTAATAAACAAAGTTGTTTGTTACAAAATTGTTATACAGTAAAACTGGAATAATCTGAGTGTCTGGTAATAGAGGAATAATTAAGTGAGATATGGCATGTTCATTTGAAATATTAACTGGTCATTTACAATGATAAAGACTGGGTTATGAAGAAAAATGTTTCTTTAAAACATTTAATAAAAGGTTATAATACTACATATAAATGATGCTTTCCATTATGTTAAAAGTACACAAAAGACCAGAAGGAAATGAACACTACAATGCATACAGTGGTAAGCAGTATAGTAGAACCAAGGGGGATTTTTTCTCCCCTTTATTTTCCAAGTGTTCTGTAAAATGGTTAGATTATGTTAACAATTAAGAAAAACAGTTTAAAAAATAAATTACTGTAAAACTGGTGCAATCTGAATGGAGTTTCGATTGTGTCAGGACGGACTGCCCATATGACAGGGCACTGCAATCATTTGAAACAGGGCTATTACGGAGACTGGGGGAAGAGTGCACAGGACCTCTCTAGGCTACTCTTCCAAATTCCTATGAATCTAGAGTTATTTGGAAATAAAAATAAAAAAAAATTGGCATGTACAGCAGCAAAAACAAACTAGAAATTTTTTAAAAATTGGAATTACATCTTTGATTTCTTGATTTTTGCTGAGAGGTTATTTGGGTTTATCTAGCGTTTGAGGTAGGGAAAAGAAAAAAGGGGCCCCATTGTGTTGTAGGGACAGCTGCCAGCTGGGTGAGTGGACAGGGTGGGCCCAAACCCAGGCTGGTAAAGGTGGGGGTGGAGGGGAGGCAGTGTGAAGGGGAGTGGGGCGGGAGGAGAAAGAAGGTGTGAGGCCTTCAGCATGGGGAGGAAATGGCACAAACTTCTAGGTAAGCACTAAAATGCAGTTCCAACTCCCTTTATATCTCTTGTGTGATGTGCAAAAAAGGGCTGTTTTAACTGCAGTCAATTCTCACACCTGCTGCTTTTACTAGGACTCCCCTGTGGTCACGTTGCCCCGTCCAGTCCAGTATCGAGACTCAAATTTATTGGCTGTGCTACTCATCAGGGGAGCAGGCCCCTTTTGCCCACCCCAGGAACACCCATACTGCTCTTTCTCCCTCCATTATTCCAGACAGAACACCTGAGTCTTGCCAAAAAAGGCCTAGAAGGTGGGGTCTTAAGGTACTAGAAAAGGAGGGAAGGTGAATATATGGCTTCTTGCCTCCTCCTCCTCCACTCACCCTCCCAACTCCTTCCTAGAAGACAGAGAACACTTCACTTACATGTGAGAGTGTTTCAGATTTTGGAAAACCCTGTCAACCATACCATTTCCCTTTTATCCCCCAAAAAAGATTTTAAGTAATCTCTACAACCAACATGGGGCTCGAACTTACAACCCTGAGATCAAGAGTTGCACATTCTACCAACTGAGCCAGCCAGGCACCCCTGCTGTACCATCTTCTTAAAACCTTATAGACTTAAGAAATAACTTAAGGTGGGTGGTATTCATCGTCTCCAGTGGATGAAGAAACGGAGTCTGGCCTGTGGGCTGGAAGTGTCTGGTCTGTTACCCAAAGGCCTGAGGAAAGGTCCTTGGTGGAGGGAAAGTGCAGGACCCAGCACTGTTCTGGGTACACCCAGCGTCTCAGAGCAGCCGCTTTCCCTAGGGCCTGCTTCCTGCTCACCTTACAACCTGCTGTGCTTGTGGGTGAGCCACATGGGAGTCCATGAGGTCTCCAGGCTCCTCTCTGGGCCCCTCAGTTTCAAAGCAGCCTTTTTGGGCTAGAAAGATCTGAAAGGTTATCTAGTCCTGCTGACTATACTGAGTTCCACAGAAATGCCTCAGGGGCTACTGGGAGAGAGCAGAGAAAGGGTTCCTGGCAGCCACCTTACTCAACCAGAGGGACTCAGCCTTCATCTGTGTGACAGATGGGGGTTTGGTTCGAAAGAAGGTTCTGCTACTTAAAAAATGCAGTGGATGATTTAGCAGAATATAATTTATTCAGTAGTAAAAGATGGTCAACACATGTCAATTTAGGTAAAAAAAAAAATGTTATTTCCTATTGACTAGTTTTCAAGGACTGGTGAATCACATAAAGAAATTATGACATCTTACTATAAAAAAAAGAAATTATGACATGTTAATAAAGCAGTATGAGTTTTTATAAGAAAATATAGGTATTCTTACTATCTATCTTCTATTGGTCCACCCGTTTATCTACCCATCTATCCATCCATCTACCCACTCACCCATCCACCGATCCATCGATCCATCCACCTATCCATCCATCTAGCTACTCATCCATCCATCCATCCATCCATCCATCCATCCATCCATCCATCCATCCATCCATCCATATAGAAAATTACATGCAAGCTAGAGCAGACACTGTTTGCTGGCTACCCAATATTCATTCTCTCTTGACCAATGGTGCTCTAATTTTGTTGGCACATAAATGTTTCTACTTCGGGCCCTAGGTGGCTCAGCGGTTGAGTGTCCACCTTTGGCTCAGGGCATGATCCCGGGGTCCTGGGATCGAGTCCCATATTGGGTTCCCTGCATGGAGCCTGCTTCTCCCTCTGCCTATGTCTCTGCCTCTCTCTCTCTGTGTCTCACATGAATAAATAAAATCTTAAAAAAAGAAAAGAAAAGAAAAGAAAAGAAAAGAAAGAAAGAAAGAAAGAAAGAAAGAAAGAAAGAAAGAAAGAAAGGTTTCTACTTAAAAATACTCCCTTTCCCAGATTCCCTTGCAGCTAGTAGTTCTGTGACCTGGTCCTGACCAGTAAGAATGGAGTGGAGGTCGCTAGCTGGAGCTTTGGGGAAAAGCACTGTAGACAGGTAGATTTGGCTGGTCTGCCAATTTGGCCTTCTTCCTGACTTTATCGTGGATTTGTGCCAGGAGCTGCATGGGTCACCTCATTACCACGAGGCAACATGCCTGGGAATGAAGGACTGATGTATGGAGGCAGGACTACCATTGAGCTGACGAAACCGGAGCTTCAAGGCCCCAGAAGGGGCCCAAGCAATGTGTTCATGTGGGCATATTTTTTGTAACATTTGCAAAAGTAAGATATTTTAATTGCAAGCACTTTATACTGCTGTTTCTTTCCACTCTGACTTCCCTTCTGCTGTTTCTTCCTACTCTGACTTCCCTTGTCACACTTCCCTTCATGTTGGTGACATGATGCTGGAACAGCCAAAGGCAATTTGGGATTTAGGTAAGGGGATGCTGAGTCCAGGTGACATTTAATTTGGGTTTCCTGAGATGTATTCATATGATTCCCAATCACCTGGGTGCACAGCCAAACAATTGCTGGCTATTCTGGGGCAGGAACGGCTTCTAGGAATTCCCTATGTTGTTGGAGTATTTATGAATAATCCATATGCAAGAAAACTTGAAATATCCCCAAATTTTGCAGCTTATTTGTGGAAGAAACTTGAGGAAGGTGTTCTCAAATTTAGTGACTATCCTAAAAATGTAGCCAGCATCACCAAAAACTAAATGTGAGGCCAAAAAGTTTTCTAATCTTGATCAAATCTGATTAAATTTGATCAAATATGTTATAAGAAGGACTAATTTCCATTTCTCTCTGTAGAAAATATTAGGAACTCATTGTCATATATGTAGAGGCAATCAAAGGCATGAAACAAAACTAGACAAAAAAGCCCCCATGGGGTGTGCAAAGCAGCTAACTAATAAAAACATTATTTTTCTCTTTGTGATATCTGTCAATTCTTTTTTTTTTTTTTAAGATTTTATTTATTTATTCATGAAAGACACACACACACACACACACACACACACACACACACAGAGGCAGAGACACAGGCAGAGGGAGAAGCAGCCTCCAAGCAGGGAGCCCGACCTGGGACTCGATCCTGGGACTCCAGGATCACCCCGGGCCGAAGGCAGGTGTTAAACCACTGAGCCACCCAGGGATTCCCTTGAGCCACCCAGGGATTCGCTGTCAATTCTTAAAATGTGAATTTCACTGTGATTTCTCATTCTCATTCTAAATCAGGTGTTCACTTCCATAACTAACTTTGTATTCCTTTATTTAAAGACCTCCTAAACCCCATAAGCCAGAGGACCCATGCAACCTGGGTCTTTCCTTCATATTGACAGGCAGAGTGTAGAAAGACATGGACAAAAAAAAAAAAAAAAAAAATGGATAGAGCCTGGGGTCTGATGTCCCACAGCATCATCAGCAGGACTGATAAGTCAGGACTCTCCGCTATTAGCCATTAATAAAGCAAAGACACGACACAGAGATAAATGGAAGAGTAACAGAGGGAACGGTGGTTATTATGGTTGTTTGTGCTGTTTTCTTTGGACTTTCGAGTAATACACATGCATTTCTTTTGTAATTAGAAAGAAGAATACAGGGGGTGCCTCACTGACTCAGTCGGTAGAGTGTGTAATGCTTGATCTCGGGATTGTGAGTTCGAGCACCAAGTTTGGAGTAGACATTACTTAAAAACAAATACACATTAAAAAAAAAAAAGAATACAAGAAACAAATTGAAAAAGAAATGCATTTGGAGGGACACCTGGGTAGCTCAGCAGTTAAACGTCTGCCTGGCCCAGGGCATGATCCTGGAGTCCCGGGATCAAGTCCCACATTGGGTTCCTTGCATGGAGCCTGCTTCTCCCTCTGCTTGTGTCTCTGCCTCTTTCTCTGTGTCTCTCATGAATAAATAAATAAAATCTTTGAAAAAAAAAAAGAAAAAGCATTTGGAATATTTAGGAGTCTGGGATTCCCACTCCCCCTGCTTGTTCAGTTGTTTTCACACAAGGATATGGATTTTTAACTCCAACCCAATTCCTCACTCTGTAGAAGGCACTGAGCCTTCAACCATTAGTCAGGCAGAGCAGGGATAACTGGTTGAAAAGTGATTATAAAAAGTCCAAAGTGGAGACACATTAAAAAAAAATTTAAAGCAAAAGTTGTAAACCAAGGCTCTTCCTTCTCTGATTTTGGTTTTTGCTGCAAGTAAAGCACAGCCAGCTGCAAGCGCCTCATACTCCCACCAGGGCAATGGGATGGTGGGGGCCCAGAGCCCTGTCTTTCTCCAAGGGGCTCAGCCCGGCACCCTGGCCAGCTGTGCCCACCACCCAAGTGGCAAAGTTTCCATGGTCCAGACTCTGGTTTCAGGACCACAGGGCGTGTGCGTGTGTGTGTGTGTGTGGGTGGGTGTAATAAAGATGCAGATCCCCTCTTGCACCTCCATACACACATTCTCTGGAGGCAGTGCTGACCAGTCCTTCAGGCGATCTCCAGAAAACTGAGTGAATTTGGGTCTTTGTCGGACAGGGGGAAGAAAGTGTGGAAAGTGAGTAATTAGCTTTTACAATCAGCCTCCCCCCTGCCCCCCAAACTGAGTCTGTGCTTAACACAGACCATATGGAAATTGTGAATATGCCACTCAGTGGGACTTCTCTCAATTTGCAAATACAGCATGCAATTCACTGGAAAATTGACAGCTTTTCCAGAAGGTGGCACAGCTTAGTGGGAAAGAACACAGGCAAGCAGGCTCAAATACACTTGAGAATATTCCTTACCTTCCTTAGTCTCAGCTCTCCTGTCTAGAAAATGCTATACTATCAGAATTTCCCCCATAGCTTGTTGGGAGGACCAAATTTACTGGAGTCAGGTGTGTGAAGCCCTCAGCACAAAGCTTGGCCCGTGACATGTGCTGAACTCATTTAAGACGTGCCTCTTGCTGTTGTTGAGGGTAACTAACGATACATTTAAACTGTGAAATAAAAACAAAAAACTGAGATCCTATGGTAAATATCTATACCCCTTTAACCAAGGTGACAAAGCTATTTAAATCTGGGCATTCTTTTTAGGAAGAATTAAGTGATTATTCAGCATAGTATGGATGACACAAACAAATTCAGAAATAACCAAGCGAGGAGAAGTTGGCAAATCATCAGTCTTGACCTGCTGACGGTCACGGCCTAAGGAAGAAACGAAGCATGCTGCTTTCCACCAGAATTACGAGTAAGCAACACATTTCATGTGACCACTGCCACTCTCATGCAAGCTTAGGAAAAGTGACTTGTTCTCTTGTCACCAGCTTTCTGAGTTCTCTGTGGTCTGCAGCATTTCTTGCGGCCAGGACTCTGCAGTGCACGGGGTCTGTATGCTTTCAGTTGGGAGGAAGAGGACCAGCAAGGGGGCCTCGTGTGGGTGTGGCTACAAATGCCCAGCTGGAGGCGAGCTTCGGGGTGGTGGTGCTATGTGTCCAGGAATCCTGGTAATGGCTTCCTTCCATCCTCGAATACCTTGGTGGGCTGCCCCTACTGTACCTCCACCCTCACCCCAAGCCAGTAGTTTCCAGATCATTGGTGTGTACAAGAACCTGATTCCTAAAAAAAAAAAAGAACCGATTCCTGGGATTATGGTAAGGAGGTCTGGCGTGGGTCCCAGATTCTATCTTAAGCCACATTCCACGTTCTGGGGCTTTGAGAGACCCTGGGCAGCTCTGTTGTGCAGGATGTGCAGGACAGTCTCTGCCAACCCACTCACCACCCCTTGCTGTTATCTGCAGTCCTCACCAATGGCACACTTTTGTCTGCTCTGTGTCTTCTTTTGTAAACTTCTCGAAGGTGACAGCTAGGTCTTAAACTTTTTGGCATTCTGCTATGTGTTAGGCAAATGCCCCGAGTTCAAGAAAAGCATTTTGCATGATCTAATCCAATGTTTCAAAAAGTCAGTATCTTCAAGGGATTTTGAAAAACCTACAACCTATGTAGGATGTCAGAATAGGATGTAGGAATCCTGACTTTTGGGCACATACTCCCCAGTGAGAAAAATCTTCTACCTGTAGCAGGTTCCCTCGTCTGCCATAAACTGTTGCGACAATGTGAACTGAAAGCCCCTGCTCACACTGGAGCCAAAGCACAGCAAGTAAGACTCCTTGTTGAAGTCAATGACCCTGACAGAGAGGCTGGCTGGCTGTCAACTTCAAATCAATACCAGGGGATGGAGGGCAGCTTAGCATGGGTGACGGACAAAGACAGGAATGCTGGGAGTGTGCACACCACCTCTGTGACTACTGCTCCACATACCGTTTTCTAGTGAGACTGTAAAATCCCTTCTATTATGAGATCCTACAGTGACCTGTTGCAGTGGGCTGAGGGGCAGTGGCCCCAGATAGACATGTCCATGTTCTAACCCCAAGAACCCGTGAATGTGACATTTGGAAAAGCAGTCTTGGCAAATGTGATTAAGTTATGGATCCTGAGATGAAAAGATCATTCTAGATTATCTTAGATCCAATGATAAGTGTGCTTATATGATATGAAAGAAAGAAAAGGGGGAGAAGACCCCATGGAGATGGAGGCAGAGTTCAGGAGGGACGCAGCCACAAGCTGAGGAAAACATGGAACCATCAGAAGCTGGGGAGCATGAAAGCTTCCCCTGCAGGGCCTTTGGAGGGGACGTGGCTGTGTGGACATCTTGATGTTAGACCTCTGGCCTCCAGAACTGTGAGAGAATAAATTTCTGGTGTTTTAAGCCATTCGGTTTATGCTCATTTATTACTCTGGTCCCTAGGAAGCTAATACGCTTGGTCTTCACATTTATATAATGAATTCTTTCTGGATGTCATTTGTATTACTCATGTCTCCACCAACGACACAAGCAAACATGCAGGGACTTTCCTGTTGTATTCAAAATCTCTCCTAGTACATAGGATAGTATGTACATCCTAGGATAGTACATAGACATTCAGGAGATTTAGAACTGCATGCTACGAGAAAATGATACCATTTCCAGATGCCATGACACTGGGTGACCCGTCGATCTGCAAGCTCTGCCATTTTGTGCCTCAGTGAAGCTGCATGAGGAAGCTGGGAGTCCCAGATATTCTGCATCTGGGACTTTTTTTTGGTGTTGTTAGAAATCTTCACCACTATCAACATAAGATCTCACCCACACCATTGGACTGTGTCGCGGTACTGCAAGTCATTCAGCTGGGGGCTGCATTTAGGTTTCTTATTCACCAAGCTGCGTGACATCCTTGCTGACCCTCATGTGCCTGCGTGGTTGTGTCTGTGGGCTGTGTGCCCGATGGCTGGTGCTTCCATCCTCCAAAGAAGCACCACCGACTGCCTCTTCTGTCCTCCTCATCTCCCACCCCTGAAGCAGGAGTCTTGCTTTTAAACAACGCACAGCCTATCAAATGGAGCCCCGTCCTTCCCTGACAAAGCCAGCACTCTTCCAAAGGGAAACAGAGCCTCGTCAGGGCTCCAGACTCCCATCAACAACTTGGAACCTGGCTCCCTCACTTCCAACCTTACTTGACCTAATATAAACAGAGCCTCCACAGTCAGACTCCTTTGATCCTTGAGGCATTCTAAGGACTGTGGCAGGCTATTGGCCTTGATGGTGGCCAGATGCAAGGGGCGGGGGTGTAAAGGTGGCACCCTGGCCCAGCCTCCTTGGGTCATCTCCCTTCTGTCACTTTTCCTCCTTACAGTCTATTCTCCATTATGCAGCCAGAGTGAAAATAGAAGGTCGTATATTAAAACAAGTCAAGGGATGCCCGGGTGGCTCAGTGGTTGAGCATCCGCCTTTGGCTCAGGGCATGACCCCGATCTGGGGATCGAGTCCCAGGTCAGGCTCCCTGTGAGGGGCCTGCTTCTCTCTCTGCCTGTGTCTTTGCCTCTCTCTCTGTGTCTCTCATGAATAAATAAATAAAATATTTTAAAAATAATAAATTAAAACAAGTCAAACGGAGTCACTCCCCAACTCCAGGATGCTCCCAGCTCATGTAGGATAAAATCCCAAACCCTTGCCTAGGAAGCTCCCACAGCTGGCTGCCTCTAACCTCAAGTTCCACCAGCATATTCTGTACTCTGGCCTGGGGCCCTGGAAATTCCTCAAAAAGTGAGGATGACCGGGGCAGGTGACTGGGGAGACCAGTGCCCAGGATGAGATGAGAAGGGCCGGGAATGGGGGTGGCGCTGGAAAGGCACTTTCTGCTTCTAGCCACTCCTACAAGGCTCATGTCACCTGCATCCACATCCTTCTCCTTCTGAAGTCACTGTCCCTGCTGGCTGACTGTTGAGAGACTGGCTCCCGGCTTTCTGCTCCAACAATAACCTGACTCATTTGAGGAGAGGTCAGACTCTGTGTGACCGACTCAGTCAACCACCAGCTTCAAAATTCCAGGAGCTCCTCTTGATGCCATGGCCATTGCTGCTGTGCACTCTGCTGTCCGTCTTGGAGCTCCAGTCCCCACTGGCTCCCAAACCCTTGCAGTTGCTCCTCCCTTCGGAAACCTCACATTCCACCACTCCCCCTGTCCACTGACGTGCCTTCTGCTCATGGTTTCATGAGAAACCTGTGGGTCCGTGGCACTGCCACCCTCTCCTGACCGATCGGCAGCTCCCTCCTGGCTAATACCCTTCCCTGTTTAGCTAGAGGAGCTAAGCATGGGCGCCCAGAGCTGGCCGGGCATCAGAGTCAGCAGGGAGTTTTTAGGGCTTAGATTATGGCCTGATCTAGGACGTGTGACTCCACAGGCCTCTTGGATGCTTGGACTGACCACTCAGTCCATTCTGAACCACTCCTCCCTTCAGTTAGTCAGCATGCTACATTCTCCTGGTTCTCTGCAATCCTGATTATCCACTTTTCTGCCTTTCTCAGAGGCTCCTCTTCTTGCTTCCCGTCCTGACACATCTGGTCTTCCCATCTGGCCTCAGCCCACCACCCTCTCCCCCCAGCCCTCCACTTCAGTGAGCAATCACACCTGCTTTGATGGTTTCAGCCATCACCTGTGTGCTAGTGACTTCCCTCTTCCCCTCTACTAGATAAGGTGCACAAAAATTCAGAAGCTGGGCATGTAGATGATTACTACTAAAGATGGGCACAATGTTAGACATTAGGAAGGCTTCTGGCATGTGCCCTCTGGTTATATTCTAATCTTTTCCTGTTCACCCACAGCCCTGGGGCAGGTAGCTGGGACCACAGTGCAATGCACTTCAGGGCCATTGCAGGCAAACAGGCCAGCAAAGAGTTTCTCCCAAACACAGTATTGTAGCAGACCAAACCAAACCATTATGTGTCACTGCAAAAGCTCAATGCATCAATGGCCCATCTCTCCTTTCCCCTTTTCCCTCATGTGGTACTTACTCCCAAGTACTCCGTGGTCAGAAGCTTCTCGCCTGAGAGCTCTCCAAGCTGGGGCTGGATCAGCTCATCTTTGTCCAGATCAGCTTCCATAGTGTCATGGTCCTCCTGTTTCAAAGGACACATGGGATGAGTGCTGTGAACCCCCAGCCATGCATTCTCAAAGAGGCTGCTGTTCCCTAAGTGGGCACCTACCATATAATGACAAGGTCTGTGCCCAACCCTGACAACTGGTGGGTTTGCATGTCAAAGGGCTTTGGGGGCAGTCTGTCCTCTGCTTATAACCTCTGCATGAAGATGGAAGGGAAGATGCCAGCCTCCTCTTTCGGAAGCTGGGCACCTAGGGAGCACTTCCACGGCCACAGAGTGAAGAGGTTCAACAGGACACCCAGCAGTCTCTCTTAGTCAGTTCTCTAAATTTCCCTCTGTGAGTTTCAGGTGCCATGTGAACAGCCAAGTCAGTCTACCAACAACTATTAAGCATCTTCATATGCACATATGCCTTCCAGGGCACACAAAACTTGTTCTCTCTAGTAGTTTACAGCCAGTAAGTAAGGAGACTCCTCAAAAAGAGAAGAGCTGTTTTGCTTTTGGGAAGATGGAGTAGATATAATTTTCACTATTCCTCCCACTAAATACAACCCAAACACTGGATGTTATGTATAAAATAAACATAAGAGACCCTGAAAGATGGAGAGAAGGAGGCAGACTGGCTAGGTCTCTGAAGATGCAAGGAATGAAAAGTGTTGAGTTCCCTGGGTTTCCTTTGTTCTTATAGATTCCACACTTGGAGCAGAAGAAGCCAGCAACCTGGCAATGTGAATGGTGAAGGCAAAAAATCCCCCCCAAAGCCTCTAGCCAAAGGACCAGGAAAGGGATAGCTTAGCATGACAGAAGTTTTAGAAAATAACCAAACACTACAGAAAATATCATGGCCCTGTCCCAATCACACCAGCAAGGGCCTCAGGGAGGGGGCCAGACTTCTACTCATTAGGTATCATCAGGCACCCCTACATCCCCAGCTGGGGTGCATGAGAAAAGAGCAAGTAGAGAGGGGGAGCTTCATCCCTGCTGGGCAGTAATGAGGTCCTCATCCCCAGGTGAGAGTGGAGACCATGTGGAGAGCCTAGCCTCCACTTGGCAGTAATAAGATATCTCCCTCTCCATGCTCTGAGGGTGTCAGAGGAGCCTGGTAGAGAGAGAATCAAGGGCTTCACCACTACCCACCATGTCCCTGTGGCATCAGGGGAGGCAATGTGGGCAACACTAATGAGGTGCTCCTACCTGTTCTGGTTAGGGAGATACTAGTGGAGGCCTAGAAGGTATCTGGGGAATTCCCATCCCTGCCCTGCAGTAACAAGGAGTCTCCTCCTCCCCAACCTCCACCAATAGGTGTCAACAGAGGCTGAGTGTAAATCCTGAACTTTTATTCACACCTGGCAGTAATAAGGAGGAGCCCCTGCTCCCTCAGCCAGAGCAGGGTCAGGAGCAGCTGGCTAAAACAGGTTTAAATTAGATCAAAAGTCTTATAATACTCAAAATATCTGGGTTTAAATAAAAAAAAAAAATCACTCATCAGGGGCACCTGGGTGGCTCAGTTGGTTAAGCGTCTGCCTTTGGCTCAGGTTGTGATCCCAGGGTCCTGAAATGGAGAACACATTGGGCTCTCTACTCATCAAGGAACCTGCTTCTCCCTCTCCCTCTGTTTGCTGCTCTGCCTACTTGTATGCTCTCTCTCTGTGTCAAATAAACAAAATATTTTTTTTTAAAGATTAAAAAAAAAAAATTTTTTAAATTCATGAGAGACACACACACACACACACACACACACACACACACACACAGAGGCAGAGACATAGGTAGAGAGAGAAGCAGACTCCATGTAAGGAGTCCAATGTGGGACTCAATCCCAGGACTCCAGGATCACGCCCTGAGCCAAAGCCAGATGCTCAACCACTGAGCCACCCAGGCGTCCCAATAAATAAAATCTTTTAAAAAAATCACTTGTCATACCAGGAGTCAGGGAGCTCTCAAACTGAACAAAAAGAGACAATCAGTAGATGCCAATATCAAGATAACAGAGTTGCTAGAATTATCTGCCATTGATTTTTAAAGCAGTCATCACAAAAAGGCTTCCATGAGCAATGCACATTCTTGAAACAAATGAAAAAAAAAAGAAAGTCTCCAGAACACAAAAAAAGACTAGACAAACCGAAAGCAAGCAAAAGGAAGGAAATAATAAAGAGCAGATATCAATGAAAAGGAAAGTAGAAAACAGTAGAGAAAATTAGTCAAACAAAAAGCTGATTCTTTGAAAAGATTAATAAAAATGCCAAGTCTCAAGCAAGACCAACAAAGAAAAAGGTAGAAGACAGAAATTACCAATGTTGGGAATGAAACAGAAGATATTACTACAGATCCTACAGATAAAAAAAAGATAAGGGATTATTATGAATAACTCTACACATACAGGTTTGACAACTTAGATAAAAACACAAATCATGGGGCGCCTGGGTGGTTCAATTGGCTAAGTGTCTGAGTTCAGTTCAGGTTATGATTCTGGGGTCCTGGGACTGAGCCTTGTATTGGGCTCCTTGCTCACTGGGGGGCCTGCTTCTCCTCCCTCTGCCTGCTGCTCCCCTTGCTTGAGCTCTCTCTCTGTTAAATAAATAAAATCTTAAAAAAACCCACAAATCATCACAAGCCTGTCAATATGAAACTGTGATATAAGACTATTCAAGTAACCTTAGAATTATGACTATGAGGGAAATTGCTTCATAATTTATTTTATTTTATTTTTTAAAGATTTATTTACTTATTCATGATAGACATAGAGAGAGAGAGAGGCAGAGACACAGGCAAAGGGAGAAGCAGGCTCCATGCTAGGAGCCCGACGCGGGACTCGATCCCAGGACTCCAGGATCGCCAAAGACAGGCGCTAAACCGCTGAGCCACCCAGGGATCCCCTGCTTCATAATTTAAAAGTTCCCTGAAAAGAAATCTTCAGGCCTACATGGTCTCCCTGAAGATTTCTATCAGGCTTTTAAAAAGTAACACCAATTCTGTCTTCAAGAAAACAAAACAGGGGATGCCTGTGTGGCTCAGTGGTTTAGCGCCTGCCTTTGGCCCAGGGCATGATCCTGGAGTCCCAGGATAGAGTCCCATGTCAGGCTCCCTGCATGGAGCCTGCTTCTCCCTCTGCCTGTGTCTCTGCCTCTCTCTCTCTGTGTCTTTCATGAATAAATAAATGAAATCTTTAAAAAAAAGAAAGAAAGAAAGAAAACAAAACAGGAAGGAACACTTCTTAATTCATTTTATAAAGCTTTTATGTTACCAAAACCAGATAAAGACAGTACCACAAAAAACAAAACAAAACAAAGACAAATGTCCTTCATGAATAAAGATGCAAAAATCCTTAACAATCAAGTCAAAAGAAAAGGGAAAAAAATCCTTAACAAAATCTTAACAAATAGAATAGAGCAATAGATCAATATGTTAAAAGAATTATATGCCATGGCAAGTGGGGTTTGTTCTGTCAATGCAAGTCTGGTTCAATATCTAAAATTTAAACATTGTAGTCCACAAGATTAACAGGTTTGTGAAGAAAAAAGTTACATGATCATATAAATGGATGAAGAAAAAAAGACCAAACTCAACAACATTCATGATAAAAACTCTAAAAAAAAAAAAAAAAGAAAAAAAGGAACAGAGGGGTACTTGATAAAGAACCAATAGCTAATATTGCACTTAATGATGAAAGACTGGATGCTTTCCCCCTAAGACTGGGAACAAGGCAAGGATTCCTGCTTTCACCATTCTTTTCAACATAGTGCTAGAAATTCTAGGCAGAGCAATAAAGCAAGAGGGAAAAAAAAAGGAAGTAAAAAGCATATAGATCAGAGAGGAAGAAACAGAACTATCTCTGTTTGCAGATGCCGTGATTGTCTATATAGAAAATCCCAAGGAATCAACCCCTCGAAAATCCTAGAACTAAGAGAGTTAAGAGAGTACACGAGATACAAGATAAATTCATGAAAATCAATTTCTATATACTAGTGATGAGCTTAAATTAAGACACTGAAATAAAAATACATCATTTATAATTGGTCAGAAAAAATAAAAATGAAAAATACTTAGGTGTCAATCTAGGAAGACGTGGATGGGACTTGCATGCTGAGAGCTATGAAATGCTAATGAAAGAAACTGAAGATCATATAAATGGAAAGATATATCTTGTTCATGAATTGGAAGACTCAACATAGTTAAGATGTCAATTCTATTCAAATTGCTAGATGAATTTAATGTAATTTCTATCAAATACCAGCAAGATTTTCTGTAAATACATACAAGATTATTCTAAAATGTAGAAAGGGTAAAGGGACTAGAGGAGCTAAGAATATTTTGAAAAAGAATACGGTGGGAAGAATTAATACACCCAATTTCAGGAATTACTATATAGCAACAGGTTTCAAGACTGGGTAGGATTTCAGAGGGCCAGAATTGAGAACCTCAAAACAGATGTACACAAACAGAGTAACTGGATCACTCCCACACTGAGAACACAAAACTGGTACAGCCACTGTGGAAAACAGTCTGGCAGTTTCTTCAAAAGCTAAACCTACAACTACATGTGGCTCAGCGATTACACTCTTGGGCATTTATCCCAGAGAGAGGGAAACTTATCGTCATATAAAAATCTGTACATGAATGCTTACAGCAGCTTTACTTGTCACAACTCAACACCGGGAATGTCGGCTGTCCTTCCACAGGGGAACCATTCAACAAACCATGGTACATCCGTACCAGGAACTACTGATACACAAACCTGGATGACTCTTCAGTGAATTATGCTGTGCGAAACAAGTCATTTCTCATGGTTATAAACTGTACAATTCTATTTACATGACATGCTTGAAGTGACAAAATGGTGGAAATGGAGAACAGATTAGTGGTTGCCAGGGGTTATGGAGGAAGTGTGGGGGGAGGGGAAGTGGGTGTGGCTATTAAAGATATCCCAGTGGTAATGGAAATCCTCAATGTTAATATCCTGACTGTGATATTATACTATAGTTTTGCAAGATGTCATCACTGGATGGAACTGGGTAACGGCAGGGGGGTGGGAGGGGTGTCCTGCAGTACTCTTTCCCACTCCCTGCCAAGACTTCAGAGATCATGTTGTCCTTTGCGGTTTAAATTATAAAGATAACACCAAAACAGAGCAGACCTTCACCTGACAGGTACTAAGGAAAGACTGTGTCTATGATGGGAGCTGGCTGGCTATGGGAGTGAGAAAGGGGGAGGACAGGGGCCTGAGGAAGCTGGCAGTTCAAGTGCTGGTCCAGCCCTCAGGGTGTAGGGGTGCCTCAGGCCTGGTGACAATGGTCCCTGAGATCACCTAACCAATCCTTCCCCTGATTCCTTGCCCACTCAACAACCTGTCATTTGGCTCCTCTAAACTTCCCAACAGGAAGAGAGGCCCTATTCTGCAAATAGGTGTTCCCTGCCCCTATTCATTCTGGGTACCCCAGTCTTCTGTGAATTTGATTTATGAGTCAGTGTCCAAGGGATCTGAGGGCTCACATTCCTGTGGGGCCCGCGTCTGGGCAGGGCTGTTTCAGGGAGGACAGGCCGTCTAAGCTCTCTTTAGCACACAGATGGGTAACGCCATCTGCCATCACTAGACAGTGCCACCCAGGATGGGATGTCTTAAGGCGGTCTCCAAAGGCAGACTAAGAGGCAGGTCCCAGACCAGCACAGAGCCTTCTCTAACCATCAGGACTGTCTTCTTTGGGGCACGGGCAAGCTGAGCAGATCCTCCTCTGCCAGCTTACATGTAAGAGCATCACATGGTGCCTTCTGATCACAGGATCACTGAGGAACCCACCTTACATGGATTTCCATGGCACTTTGTGTCTTAGCTGGGGGTTCCCTTTACTTTACCTATTGTGTCCGGTGTGGACTGAGCCCGAGAGAAGTGGCCAGCCCACAGTGACAGGTGGGTCTGGAGGCCAGGAGTCCAGACTTAAAGCTGGAAGCAGCCCTCTTCTGCCCAAATCTTTGTGATTCAGCCACTTGGGACCTGCAGAGAACCTATTTCTGAGGAGGCTGGGGCTGAACTGTCTTCGAGGCCCAAGGATCCCCACATCTGGCTAAGGTAGAGCTCAACAGGCCAGAGAGGGAAGAGCAGGGCTGCAGCGGCATTCCAGAACTCTCCGTCTCCTCTTTCTCCTTCCCGTCCCATCTAATTCCAAACAGAGGATCCACTCTTGTGCTGCTGGTGCACCAGGTTCAAAGGCAATCTAACCCCCAGTCCTGACTCATCACCACGGTCAGGGCAGCTGCCTTCTCCTGCTGTTCACCGGAGGCTGTAGCTCGGCTGGCCAAGGGCTAGTGTACCCACCATCCTGAAATTTCACTCGGGGCTCCTTAAAGGTAATGCTATCTGCGAGGCCCTACTTGAGGTCAGCTACCTGAGGTCAGCTCTGGGACAGCTAGGAGGAGTTACAGTGCCACCATGGCTTAGAGTTTAGTTTACTTAAAGCCCAACATCTTAGTGATCAAGTATAGTGTGTACATTATGGATTATTTTAGGAAAACAACTGTTCAGTGAACAAAAGCAGCAGGCTCTGTGGTAAGAGTGAGTGGCAGGGAGCTCTGGGCAACGGGGTAGTATTTCAATTCTTTTCCAGGGGCCGAAGCCTTGGAGGCACGGGCAGGAAATGGGCTTATGAATCACAGTTTCACGGAGGGATTGGTGATACACCACGTCCCTGCCAGGGTGGAATATAAAACGTTAAGAAACTAAACAAACGTCCACATTCCATTTCGATGAAAAATAAATGGTCCATGGCTAACCTCAGCCAGTGCTAGCCAGAGTATTTCTTTACCCTGGACAACAAGCACCTCTGTAAGACACTCACAAATCAACCTGTACACACGCTAGCAAATACTTTTCATTGCAAGTTAAAGCTTGATTTAATTTGTTCCAAAACTAGTAAGGGATTCACTGAAATATTTAGCCAATATTCTTTTTTAGTTAAAACAAGTTGAAGATTTTTTTTTCCTTTTTTTATTACAACTACTTTATAGTTAAATTCGTTGGTAATGGATAGGCCCTCCCTAACCTCCAAAAACACAGGACACTTCCTGCATTTGGTCTCTAACATATACAACTGTTAATGAAAGATAACTTGAATTGCAGTGTAGTATGGGAATGTGGGGCCAGAGAAAGAACCAGGGAACTATGCCCCATCTACCCACCACCTGAAGAATTTGCTTCCTCTGTCATTGCTTCTCTAGTGGCAGCATGTGGACAGACACTCTCGGTGCTTTCAGGATATTATGTTAGTGTAAATGCACAAAGGCAGGAAAATGGACGTGAAAAATCATTATTAAATTGATAGTTCTTGGTTAAGCAAGTTTTGAACTGAGGCTGTAATTTGGAAAAACAGGACTCTTGCCAGTAGGTCTCAGTTTCTCCAGCCAGCAGACGGGATCCTCTTGCTTCCTCGTTGGAAATCATGACTTACCAACACAGGAAATTTCTTAAGTTCTCTGATTTTGAAAAGCCATATGCTGGAGAGACATAGACAAGTCATAGTCATGGTTTTCCTAAGAAACACTAGTATCAGTGGAAAGGAAATGGAGGCATGTTGGGACTTCTGAAATGTAAAGAGCAAAAGTAAAATGAGCTGTACTAGCTGAGTTGGAAAATGCAATGTAACAAAGAGGAGCAAGAGCTTAATTCAATACTATTCAATCCGCTTCCAGCAGCACTTGGGAAACTATGTGCAGAGAGAGGACTGGGAAGGCAGAGGAAAGCACTAGATGCGGTGGGAAATGTAAGCAGAGAGCCTACCAGAAATGATGCTTGCTGATAGCGGGGCACTTGCTCTACTTTTTCAGTTGGGGCCAAGTGGATTAAAACAACTGAGGACGTATAAGAACTTTCTGAAATGGATGAATGTGGGAGGCATTCCGCGACAATCAGAGTTGATGCCGTCGATTGGGGAGAGAGGCATCTACTTTTCCTTACTTTCCCCCAGTTTAGATGGGAAGGATTTTACTTGCCCCGCTCAAGTGCAAGTGGCTGAGCACAGTGGCGCCCTGGGGCCAGAAGGCACCGTGTGAAAACAGCACCAGCCACCCTGCTAACTTTCCCCAGCTGCTTCTGAATTCCAAATGAAACATATTTTGAAATCTACTTTGTGAAGCAAGGAGGTGATGGATAAGAAAATGGTTCAACAATAAATGCCTCATAAGGGTGGGTTTTAAATACCATTGTTGGGAGGAATTTTACTAAAATTACTGGTCTTTATGTGCTTGAGCAGAATGTATCAAATTACTAAAGGAACAGCTCCGTGATAACTGATTACTTCCAGAAATTAAGAATGCCTCCTAAAAAAGGCACTTGAGCTGAGATGAATTTAGATGTTCTAGTACGAAGCTTCCCCACAGCAGCTCGGTGATCTTATGACACTACAAGATTCTTAACTGGAGGCTTTAGATACATAATACTCCAGACAAACCAGATTCGAAGCAATTGGCCTGAAAACAAAACTAAGGTTGACCACTAAATGCATTTGAAAACTCAGATTCTTCCAGATATAATGTGGAGAGCAGAATGTATTCGAGTGGTTTTACATACGACAAGTGAAAGTATCAAATGTGTTTTCCACTTGAAATAATTACAAGACTTCTACCAGCAGTTTAAATTTGAGACACATTCTCAGAACACTGAATTGTAAAACTCACTCTTTGTAAAAATAAGGGAAAAACACTCCACATGGGAGAGAAAGGGTGGACCGAGGTGACCAGGCAGGCAGTATAATCAACAGATTTCCCGCTAGTAGAATGGATCCTTTCCACTTCTGTAGCTCTGAGTGTGTGTCCAGGACTGTGGATGCAGACAGGTCCTGGATCCTGGAGGATTCATCGTGATGCTGAGTTGTTCTAGACAGCAACTTCCTTCATTCACAGAATGCGTCCAGGGGTAATGACAGCTGGTCTAACCAACCCGGTTCATAACTAACCACATGATAGAAACCAGAAAAAACTCTTATAACCTTTACTTCCTCGATTCTTTTAATTCATTGCTTTAGTTGCTCAACCTGTTTGCTTCAACTTTTTCTGACATCTAAGTGAATATGGAGAAGGTGGCACAGTTGCTCTGTCGAAAGTGAGCTTACTACAACATGGAATACATAGTACCAGAAGAGACTTGGAGGCTTTATAGGACCAGAAGCCAAAGACAGTAGCCAACAGCACAGCAGGGTCCAGAGACCATGCCTTACACAGACAATAGGATTCTGGTAACCCAAATCGTGGTTCCTTCTAAACAGGGGTTCCTATGAGTATGCTCAGGAGACAGCGGGGGGGTGCCTCAGGGGACCAGACAGACCCTGGGACCAAACCTGGATGTGATGCTCAACCGGGAATGAGCAGAATTAGGGCTAGCTAACAAGAAACCACCACCTGAGAAGTGGGAGCCATGCCCCTGACGTAATGAAGGTATTTTCTTACGTGTCAGCAAGAATATCATAAGGGAAAACTATTATTCAATAAAGCACAAATGCTCTAAACACTTAGAGGAACCTCAATGTTCTCACAGAATCTAGATAAAGATTTGAAAAGTAAGACTTGGGGCACCTGGGTGGCTCAGCTGGTTAAGTGTCTGCCTTTGGCTTGGGTTGCGATCCCAGGGTCTTGGGATTGAGCCCCGCATTGGGCTATCTGCTCAGCAGGGAGCCTGCTTCTCCCTCTCCTCCCCACTTGTTGCCTCTTTCTCTCTCTCTTGAATAAATAAATAAATCTTAAAAGAAAAAAAAAGACAAACAAAACTCTGTGTTTCTCAAGTCCCCAGGGTAGGGTAGGGATGGAGGGCAGGAATCTGAATTCATTGGGTTTTTCAGGGAAACTCTCATAGGCCTGTTGTTACTGGAATTTGCACTGGCAATAGCTTCCTTCCCTTCCTTTACCCCTTTACCCGCTAAGGGTGTCCAACTTCTCTTCTCCTTGCTCTCCACCCCCAACCCCACCCTGGCCACCCACTTACTGGCCTCAGTTCTAGCTCTAGCCAGACAACCTGGGATGTACCTCTACTCTAGAAGACTCTGGATTGCTCCGGTCTAGGCTGACTCTGGATTACGAATTAAATTATTAAATTCGTAATTAATAAATTCGTATTTAATAATTAAATTATTAAAACCAGCTAACATGCAGGTGCCTGGGTGACTCAGTCAGTTAAGTGTCTGCCTTCAGCTCGGGTCATGATCTCAGGGTCCTGGGATTGAGCCTCATGTTGGGATCCCTGCTCAGTGGAGAGTTTACTCCACCCTCTCCCTGTGCCTCTCCCTATTGCTCATGAATGCTTGTGTGTGCATGGGCCTGTGCACACTCTCTCTCCCAAATAAATAAATAAATAAAACCTTATACAAAACAAACCCCCCCCCCCCAATGCAGCTAACATGTATTGAATCTGTGCTAGCATTTTATAGGTATTATGTCATCCGATCCTTGCAACCACCTGATGAAATGGGTATTTATATTCTTACTTTTTTTAAGATAAGGACACTGAGGCCTAGAGAGGTTAACCAACTTAGCCAAGGCCACACAGCTGGTTAAGTGTGGGGCAGGACTCAAACCCAAGCAGTCTGATTCCTGAACTCCTTTCTTGGGGTTTAGGTTCAGCCAATCACTATCCAATAATCATCAGGTGTTGTCAATTCTCAGGGCCTCTGCAGGAGTAGAGAGAGGCTTCTGTGCTTAACCCCATGTCACCTTGGGCTTGGAATGAGGATATGGGCAGCACACATGACATGAGACAAGAATTTGATCCAAGACCCCAGTGAGATGCAACAATAAACCGACTTGCCAAGAAGATGTCTATTGGGGAGCAAGATAGCATCCTAGCCTTGGCTTTAACACCCAACCCTTCCCCAGCATTTCTAGATTAGATTTACTCTAAGTGCATCCTTCTTTAGAAGGAGGAGCAAGCAGATACTAACTGGACAAAAGGAAGAAAAGGAATGATCATTTTTGTGTGTGTCCATTATGTGCCATAGATTGACTCCCTAATCTCACAATGGTTCCGTAATGATAATTTATCCTTATTTTTATGGATGAAGAAATAAAGCTAACAATGTGAGCTCCAACCCTTGGTTTCGATTCAGGTTGTGACCTTGTCATTGTGAGATTGAGCCCTGGGTCAGCCTCCATGCTCAGCACAGAGTCTGTTTCAGATTCTCTCTCCCTCTGTCCCTTCCCTCACTTACACACATCCTCCCTCTCAAATACATAAGTAAATAAAATCTTAAAAAAAAGATAAAGGTAGATTGGGGTCTCACTGAGTGGGGCTTTGAATGTCATTAATCACTTAATTTTATTAGGTGATGGAAAGCATAGCAATGTTTTTTTTAAAGGGAAAGTGTATGAGAATCCTTGGGTGGCTCAGCGGTTCAGCGCCTGCCTTTGGCCCAGGGCATGATCCTGGAGTCCCGGGATCAAGTCCTGCATCGGGCTCCTGGCATGGAGCCTGCTTCTCCCTCTGCCTGTGTCCCTCTCTCTCTCTCTATGTCTATCATGAATTTTAAAAATTTAAAAAATAAAAGAGAAACTGTAAATTAATCCAGCCACTCTGAAGAGCAGCAGGACAGGATCTAGAGTAAGGATAAGACCCTTCTGTGCATTCTGTGATACAGCAAGCCCAGGTCTAGGTGTGTACCTGAATCATTTACACATGTGAGGAAGCTCGTCCCTGCAATGTGGAAAATATAGGACCAACCTGCTGTCCCTTGAGTGAGAATGGATAACAGCATATAGTGGAATGCCATATAGCAATTAAATGGATGAGCTAGGGCAGCATGCACTGGTGTGAATAAACCTCTTAACACATAATGTTAAACGGAAAAAGCAAGTTGGTAAATGATTCAGAGAGTGCTATGCCATTTAAATAAAATTAAAAGCTGTAAAACAATCGTGTATTTGTTTATGGAAACATAATGGTATTATAAAAGTATAGAATCTTCCATGAAACTTTACACACCAGCTACAGGACAGCGGTTGATTCTAAGGAGGAAGTGGGGAGGGATGGAGGCTGAAGGGATAGAGCCACAGCTGTTATATTATTTTCTGTACTTTCTGGAAAGATTAAAATGTTCCCCAATTTGAAATTAAGTGCTCATGTCCCTGCATGCCCCAAGCCCTGCTGGGGGAGGATGGTCTGGTGGCCACATGCAAGACAGGCTGGGAAGGAAAGAGACCGGGCAATCGGCAGGGCATGGAGACAAGCCTTAAGTGAGGATGTGGAGCAGAAAAGGAAATGAACAGGAAGATGAAAGTGACTTTCAGAAGGATGAGCCACAGTTTCTGGAAGATGATGACAAAGTATGAGTGGTAAGGAATGATCACAGGTCACTTAGCAGTTTAAAGAGCACCGGGCAGGGCGGGGGGGGGGGTGCCTGGACAAGCAGGCACTTTGCAAACCTCACAGTTTGTTGGTGCCCATATGCGACTCAGATCTACTTACTATGTATCACATGAGTGAGACACTGGGTTGAGTACTGCTCTCATTCAGGGCACTTAGCAACTGGCCCAAGAAACCGACTCTTGTATGCGGCACAGTCAGGACCCCAACAAGGGCCCCTGGTTCTAAGCTGGGTGATGGTTTTTTAAGGCCAAATGCCTCCTCAGCCCAGAATTCATGAGGCCCACGGGCTATCTGGTCTTAGTTCAAGTACAGGAATGTCAAGCCCCATCAATGACTGACTGAATTCCCGGGGCAGTTTTCTTTCTCATTGGGAAGCTGTAAGTGGGCACTCCTTGCACTTAATGCAAGAGGAGTGATAGTGTCCCTTCTCATAAAATCCCTTCTGACAGCTTCCTTTTTTTCCCAGAATAAAAGCTAATGTTCTTCTCAGAGCCCTGGGTGATCTGAACATCCCTCCCCATTTCTCCTTGCTCCCAGAACACCCAATATGCTTCTACCTCAGGGACGAGACATCTGCTGTCCCCACTGTCATGGGGCTCGCTCCCTTGCGCTTGTCCCACTTGCCTGCTCTTCAAGGCACTCACCATCATTTGACATATTATAGTTCAAGTTGCTTATTTGTTTAAGGTCTGATTTCTCCCAATACAGTGTCTATTTTACTTACTGTTCTACCCCCAAGGTGATGTCTGGTAATAGGAACACAACTTAGGCAATTCCCTTCTATAAAAATCAAGTACAAAATGTGACACATTTATTAAAAACAATCATTTCAGAACACTGGAGAGTGACCAATGGCAGGCAGCAACTCGAGAAGTGTTTGCTCACTGGGGAGGCCCTCCTGCAGCTGGGCAAGAATGGTACATTTATGGTCCACTTGCCTGGGGGAGTTTCCATCTATTTTCAGGCAGTGAAAACCCACAGCTTTACCAGCTAAAGGTGGACCTGGTAGCACACAGGAGAGCAGCCAGGAGCGGAAGGGGGGATATTGGGAAATAAGGGAGCCACAAAAAGACTGAGGTAATAGAATCTCCATGCATCCCTGACCGCCTGCTAAACTGTAGATCCAGGCAGAAAACCCCAGGGGACCCAGAGAAAATGGAAAGTTTGAGGTGGAACTTGCACATTTTTTTTATACTTTTAAATGTATTTCTCAACCTACACACGGTTCAAGTGGCAGCAGGTGGAAATCTTACTGAACTGAGGTATGTAAACATAATCTCTGACTGGCAGTCAAACTATTCAGGGAGGCCTCCAGAAGGGGTAATAATAAGCAGAGGCGCCACTGGCTGTATACCACAGGGGAGAGAGATTGTATAGCCAGAGACCAGGCAGGTTAACTGTTTACTAAGACAAACAAAACAACAATCAGGAGAACAAAACATAATCCAAAATCACCGCAACATACTACATACAATTTATAGTTTTCAACCAAAGGTATTACTAGACATGGCAAATAAAGAGAAAAGCCTGGCCAGTACTCAGGAAAAATAAAGTCACCAGTAGAAGGATCTTTGAGTAGGCTCAGATGTTGGACTTAGCAGACAAAGAACCCAAAGCGGCTCTTATAAAAATGCTTAAAGAGTTCAAGAAAAGCAAGGTTAAGAGTTAAAGGCAAAATGAGTTTAAAAACCCAGGAAATTTGGGAAATGGGCATTATAAAAAAGAAACAAATGGAATTCTAGAACTGAAAAGCATAATAACTGAAATGGAAAACATAGTGCAAGGCCTCAAGATCAGATACAAGATGGCAGAAGAATCACTTAACTAGAAGATGGAGCAACAGAGACATCTGGCTCAAAGAGAGGAAATAAGAACAATGAAGAAGAATGAGGAAAGCCTCAGGGATCTGTCAGATAGTATCAAGAATTCCTATACATGTGTCATTGGATTTCTAGGAGGGGAGGAGAGAAAGGGGCAGAGAATACTTGAATAAATAATGGCTGAACACTCCCCAAATTCCAAATTTGGTGAAAAACTGTAACTTATAGACCCAAGAAACCCAATGGACCCTAACAAAGAGACACACAAAGAAAATCACACCCAGACACATCACAATCAAATTGCTTAGAGCCAAAATCAAAGAGAAAATCTCAAGTAGCAAGGGAAGAAGAACCCCTCTGGATAGGGAAACCATGATCAATAAAACAATCAAGAGCTGGTTTTTCATCAGAAACCATGGAAGCCAGAAGACAAAGAATGACGAATTCAAAGTGATAGAGAAAAGCCTGCTGGCCAAGACTATGCGCATCCAATGAAAGGAGCCTTTAGAATGAAGGTGAAAAAAAGGCAATTCCAGGTATTAAAAACAGAGAGAATTTGTTAATAGACCTGAACTACCAGAAATGCTAAAGGCAGAGCATCAGATGAAAGGGAACCTGTTAGATGGTAACTTCACCAGCAGGAAGGAATGAAGAGCTCTGGAAATGGTAAACATGTGGGTGGAGACACAGATAGATTCTTTCCTGGAATTTCTTTCAAAGATGTGTGACTATTTAAAGCAAAGAGTTACACCACTGTGTTGATAATAAATATAGATGTAGTATATATGGCAACAGAGCACAAAAGAGGAACAGAAATGGAGCCATAGTGGTGTAAAGTTCTCCTATTTTACCAGAAACAGACCTGTATTGACCAGAAGTAGATTGTGTTAAGTAAAACATGTATATTGTAATCCCTAGAACCAACTTAAAAGGAAAAAGGCAATTACAGCAGAAAAGCTAATAGTCACTAAGACGGTACACTAAAAATTACTTTAATACAAAAGGCGACACACATAAAGAGGGCGAGAAGAACAGAGGAATAAAAAGATGATGTAACTAGAAAACAGCAAGTAGCAGAATTAAACCTAAGTAGATTGGTAATTACATTAAATGTGAATGAATATTAAACACATTAAAAAATTTTTGAAAAAGAGCAAAGCTGGAGGACTCCCATTTCACAATCTACTGTAGAACCACAGTAACTAAAATCATGTGGTGTCGGCACAAAGACAGACAGACATCAAGTGAACAGAAATGAGAGTCCAGAAATAAATGCCCATGTTTAGGTCAATTGATTTTTTTTTTTTTTTCTTAACAGAGGTACAATTTGATAAAGTAATTCAATGGGTCAAAGCATCATCTTTTCAACAAATGATACTGGGCCAACTGGATATTCATATGCAAAACGATAAATTTAGATCTTTATCTCATACCAAACATAAAAATGAACTAAAAATGGTCCTAGATCTAAGTGTAAGAGCTAAAGTTAGAAAACTCATAGAGGGAAACACAGGAGAAAATCTTTGCAATGTTGGTTTAGGCCACTGGTTTTCAACCAGGGTCATTTTGTCCCCTCCCAGGGGACATTTAGCAATGTTTGGAAACATTTTTAGTTGTGACAACTCTGGAGTGGGGTGGATACTATTAGCATCTAAGGAACAGAGGCCAAGGATGCTGTGCAACATCTCGTAACACACAGTACAGCCCCACAACAAAGTGTTAGCTTTCCCAAAATGTCTACAGCGCCAAAGTTGATAAACTCTGAGTAGGGCCAAGACTCTTTAGGGGCAACAATAAAAACACAGACACAAAAAAAAGGCAGGGTGCCTGGGTGGCTCAGTGAAGTGTCTGCCTTTGGCTCAGGTCATGATCCCAGGGTCCTAGGATGGAGTCCCCTGTTCGGTGCGGAGTCCGCTTCTCCCTCTCCTTCTGCCCCTCACCCCTGCTTGTGTTCTCTTTCTCTTTCTCAAATAAGTAGACAAAATCTTTTAAAAAAAAGAAAGGTAAATTTGACCTTATCAGGGTAAAAAACTTCTGTGCTTCTAAAGATGACATTAAGGAGAGGAAAAGACAGGACACCTGAAACTAATTTAACACTGTATGTTAACAATACTGGAATTAAAATAAAAAAATAAAAATAAAATGAAAAGAGAAGCCACACATTGGGAGAAGATACTTGCAAATCATGTATTAAAAAAAGGACTTGGGGCAGCCCCGGTGGCGCAGCGGTTTGGCGCTGCCTGCAGCCTGGGGTGTGATCCTGGAGACCCGGGATCGAGTCCCTCATCGGGTTCCCTGCATGGAGCCTGCTTCTCCCTCTGCCTGTATCTCTGCCTCTCTCTCTCTGTGTCTATGAATAAATAAAATCTTTAAAAAAAAAGGACTTGTATCCAGAATATATAAAGAGTTCTCACAACTCAGTAATAAGAGAAACGATCGGGTTTTAAAAATGGGCAAAATGTTTCAACAGATATCTCACCAAAGATCACATACGAATGGCTAGTGTTATGGGCTGATGTGTATCTCTAAAAGATATGTGGTGGTCCTAACCCCTAATACCCCAGAGTGATGAGAAAAACGTTTGTTTTTCTGAATTGCTGCCTATGCATCTTATAGTATAATAGCCCTACTCACACCCAGAGTGTGGAGATTTAGATAAGGACGCAAGTTTAGGACTACTGCAATAAATTCCTGCTTTGCTTTTCCTAGACACCTTTAAAAATAGCCACTTAGAATTAAGTCTGAGAAAAGTTAGTGACCTCTGCCCCAACTACCTTACAAGTAATAGGTGTTTATCACCCTGCCCTCTACCCCTGCCCTCTCATGACCTGGGACATAGAACTGCCCTTCCCCGGCTCACTGTCCAACCTAACCCCACCCTCCCACCTCTCCCCCCTCAACAATGTCTGGAATCTGTAAGCAATAAATCTTGTGACTCTATATGTGTGCCTTAAAACAGTGCCTTCAATCAAAACAACCTTGTGGGTTTCACCTCCCCGAAGTGGGAGTTTGGATGCTGAGGGAGCTTCCTGTGTGCGGCTCGTGTCCCTTCATTCAGCAGGCTATAATATGCATATTCTTCATTCAAGACACCAGTTCCAGCTTCTCACCACATTCAGAGGGTGACCTTCATTTGAAATAGGGTGGTTGTAGATTTCGTTAGTTAAGATGAGGTCATCCTGGAGCAGGACGGGGTCCTTGACTCAATATGACCGGTGTTCTTTTAAGAGGACGATGTGGAGATAGGGTAGGTGTGAGTGCCATAGGACAGGGGAGGCAGAGACTGGAGGCACGCGGCTACAAGCCAAGGACTGCCCAAGACTTCCAGCCAAACCAGGAACTGAGAGAAAGGCCTAGAATAGATTCTCCCCTAGAGCCCTGGGGGAGTACAGCCCTGCTGACCCCTTAGCTCGGGACTCCTAGCCTCCAGAACTGTGAGACAACACATTTGTATTGTTGTTTGAAGCCACCTAGTTTGTGGTACTTTTGTCACAGCAGCCTTGGCCGGCTGATACAGCTGGCAGGGACATGAAAAGATGCTCAACATCATTACTTATTTGGAAAATACAAATTAAAAAACACAGTGTAGTATCAGTTCACAGCCACTAGTGTGGCTCTAAGTAAAATAACAGACGATAACAAATACTGGGGCTGATGTGGAGAAATCGAACACTTGTACGCTGCTGGTGGGAATATGAACACGGGCACAGCCACTTGGTGTTGAAGAAGTTTGTTCAGTCCATCAAAAGGTCAACATAGGGCAGCCCGGATGGCTCAGCGGTTTAGCGCTGCCTTCAGCCCAGGGCCTGATCCTGGAGTCCCGGGATTGAGTCCCACATCAGGCTCCCTGCATGAAGCCTGCTTCTCCCTCTGCCTGTGTCTCTGCCTCTCTTTTCTCTCTGTGTATCTCATGAATAAATAAATTCTTAAAAAAAAAAAATCAACATAAATTTGTCAGATGACCCAGGAAACATAAGACAACACAAAGACTTGTTCACAAATGTTCATAGCAGCTATGAAAATTTATTTATAATAGCTAAAAAAAAAATGGAAACAATGAAAACATCTAGCAAAGCAACCAATGAACAGGCTAAAAAGAAGTATTTTTATATAGCTCAATACTAGTCAGCCACAGAAAGGAATGAATTACTGCTGCCTTCTATAATAGGGTTAAACCTCAGAAGCATACTAAATGAAAGCCACCAGATGCAAGACTATATACCATAAGAAACGTCCAGGGGTGCCTGGGTGGCTCAGTTGGTTAAGCATCCGACTCTTGATTTTGGCTCAGATCATGATCTCAGGGTCATGAGATCAAGCCTGCTGGGTGTGGAGCCTGCTTGAGATTCTCTCTCTTTCCTTCACCCTCTGCCTCTCCCTTCAGCTCTCTCTCTCTAAAAAACAAACAAAAAACCTACTACTACTACTACTACTACTACTACTACTACTACTAATACTAATAATAATAATAATTAGGAGAGAAAGAAAGGGAAAGATCCAAAAAGGCAAATCTATACACACAGGAAGACTTGGTAGTTGCTTTGGGCTAGGGGGGAGAAGGAAGGTGGAGAGAAATTCTACATTTGGGGATGATGGAAATGTTCTAAAACTGAATTGTGGGGATAGTAGTGCAACTCTGTAAATTTATTAAAAATCATTGAGTTGCACACTTAGAAAAGATGAATTTTATGATTTGTAAATTATACCTCAATAAAACTGTTCAAGTGTTTAAGGATGCAACAATCTAATCAAAGGCAGAGATTGTCAGACTGGATAAAGAAGCAGAATCCAGCTCTATCCTGTCTACAGAGAAGTATTTTATTATTATTTTTAAATTTTATTTATTTGACACAGAGAGAGACTGCATGCACAAGCAGGGGGAGGAGCAGAAGAGCAGAGGGAGAGGGAGAAGCAGGCTCCCCACTGAGCAAAGAGCTCAGTGTGGGGCTCAATCCCAGGACCCTGGGATCATGAGCTGAGCCTAAGGCAGATGCTTAACTGATGGAGCCACCCAGGCACCCTGAGAAGTCCTTTATTATCAAAAAAGTTTTTCTTAAGTTTATTTAAGTAATCTCTATATCTAACATGGAGCTCAAACTCACAACCTCGAGATCAAGAGCTGCCTGCTAGTCAGGCACTCCTAAAAATTTTTTTCTGATTGAAGTATAGTTGACATAGAATGTCATATTAGTTTCAGGTGTACAACACAGTGATTCAACAATTAGACACCTTATGAAATGCCCACCATGATAACTATATTACAGTATTAGTGACTGTATTCCGTATGCTGTACTTTTCATCCCTGTGACCTATGAGAAGCCCTTTAAGTTCAAAGACACAGCTAGGTTGCAGTAGAAGAATGGAAAAAGCTATATACCAGTAAACCATGCATAAGAAAACTGGAGTGGCTACATTAATATTAGACAAAACAGTTTAGGGATGCTAAGAGAGATAAGGAGGATATTTTATAATGATAAAAGGGTTAAGGCTATGGGATGATACAACAGGTACACATAAATATGCTTAAAACAAAAGATCTCAAATAGATGACAATGAGTGGCTCAGTCGGTTGGGTATCTGCCTTGCTGAGTCCGTCTCTGTGTGGTTTCCAGAGCATGAACAACTGGGATGACACAGGAGAAAACAGAAGAGCTACCACTCCCTGACCACAGACGGTATGGGCCAGGCACTTGGCTCAGACTACACACAGATACTCATTTACTCCTCATGGCACTGCTCTCTGGTTGTTAGAAAAAAATTAAGTTTCTGAAATTAAAAGCCGAAGGTGAACCCCAGCAAGACTGGAAAAGTGTGAGATTTAGACTGTCACAGGCGGCTGGATTTTCCCATGTGGGGTTAAGGTTTCAATGGTAATAAATGTCAATTTATTTTGTTAAAACTCTTAACCTCATCTGGAAAGAACTTCTTGGTTTATTGTCTTTTGTTTTAGGGTTGTTTTGTGAAACCACAAAAGGTTATTTTGTTTAGTACACAAAGGCTATCTTAAAATGCTTTGTTCTGAGATGAATCTCACTATGGTGGATTGTTCAACACACAGAAGCTCCCCCCTCCAGCAAGCACCCCTTTGCAACGTGCTTTGCAAACCCTGTCTCTTGCAGGTGGAGTGTGTGTCTCTGGTGGCGTCTGCCTTCGACCTCTGGGAATTTGGCAACAGTAGGCTGGGAAGATGCCAGGCAGGCTCACTGGATGGGAGGCCGCATGACGAAGGACAGGCCCCTCTGCCAGCGCCAACTGTCAGACTGTGGGACTACCTCCAGCCAGACACAGCCATGCGAGTGAGCCCAAGTGAAACCAGCTAAGGACCTGCCCAGCCAACAAAGTATTATGAGCAAAAGACTGTGGCTTTTTTAGGCCACTCAGGTTTGGGGTGCTTTGTATCAGGTAGCAAAGCCTAACTGGTGCACCCACACATATAACATTGAGCAAAGGAGCCAGACTCAGTGTGTCATACTAT
This sequence comes from Canis lupus dingo, assembly GCF_003254725.2. NCBI lineage: Eukaryota > Metazoa > Chordata > Mammalia > Carnivora > Canidae > Canis > Canis lupus. The sequence continues at coordinate 43,326,002 of NC_064267.1, read as the reverse complement.
ATGATTCCATTTAGATAGATTTCAAAAATCAAACCAGATGCTGAGGGGGCCTATGGGATGTGGGTTCTAATGAGCTGAGTGGTTCTGACAGGCTTGTGTACTCTGTGAAAATTCTCCAGGGCCTGGAGCAGGTGCCTGGTTACATTCCTCTGGAGGATCCTCTGCAGCCAGAGACTATCAGCACTCTTGCACAATTATCTCTGCTGTGAGCACTTACTCACTCAGTGAATCCCTGTCCAGGAACCTGCATGTACCATGTATTGTGGTAAGGGGTGGGGGGTGTCCTGAGAACCAAGCTGACACTGTCCCTGCCTTGGTAGCACTTACAGTTTATTACCGGAGAATAAAAGGCAGTGCAAATAAATAGCAGTTAAACAAATATGATTAAAAAAAGAAAGATGACTTAAGCACGAAAGATAATATCAAAATAAATGCCAAAAAATAGCACACAGGGGCGCCTGGCTGACTCAATCAATGGAGCATGTGACGCTTGATCTCAGGGTTGTGAGTCTGAGCCCCATGTCAGGTGTAAGGTTTCTTAAAAATCTTAAAAAAGAAAAAGTAGCACACGGTTGGCTGCTAAGTGAATTGCATAACTAATTCTCTGTAGTGTGGCTTCTACAGAACAACAAAGACTTTCACTTTGTTTCTGTTTTTTTTCGATTGCAGGTGAACTTGCCTGCCTTTTCCTTTTAAAGATTTGACTGACATCTGCTTGACTCCTCTTAGCAGCACATCATTAATACACCATGCCCAGCAACCACATAATGACTGTCAGTTCTGTAACTCTTGTCGTTCTACGAAATTGAGTAGGGTGCACTGCTCATTTTACTCACTATACCAGAAAATTGCCTCTATGTTTTACAGAGCAGCCATTGTCAATATTTTATGTAACATTTGTGGTACATAGCATAGAATTTAGATACCAACTGACTCAACTGGAATCAAACAGATCCTGAGCCCTTACGACCAAGCCACAGTGATGCAAGCAGAGGCCTCAATTACCACTTGGGCCACAGAAGACTAGAATTGTGAAGCTAGAAGCAACGGCAGGATCAGGCACTATTTCTTCTTCGGTCACATTCCCAGACCTAAAACATTTGTGTTTCTTGAATGTCGAGTGATAGTGATTTGATGGGGTAAGTAGAAACACGTTCATTTACTGAATAAAAATTATAAAATGGAATAATGTGGAGCAGTATTTCAGCACAAGGATTTATCCAAAGGTCACGATTAGAGATACACAGGCCTCATTATGGATAATGTACTGCTATTCCAAAACTCTGTGATAATAGGAAAAAGCCATGCACGGGTTTCATTATTTGAAAAAATTAGATAAGAGGAGGAAAAAGTCTATTGTGGAGCACTGGTTGATCTTCTCTGCATCTGTTTCCATGGAAACAACATTGGACAAATAGGGTTTGTGAAAGCCCAAGAATCATGAGGTGTCTCCGAGCCCTCACCTTGTTTTGAGTCTTCTGATGTCTATTTCCATAGAAACCAGAGTGGAAATGAGGGCAGGAGCCATGAGTCAGCCTGTTGGGTGGTTCATCCTGGCCAAAGTCTGAGCGCACAGGAGGCGTGGTATAGAAATAAACGAATTTAGAACCAGAAAAAAGCAAAATCCTTAATTGGGAAACACTGGTTTCTTTCTTGACTTGGTTAAATAATGGAAAGACCCTGCCACTAATACAGACATAGACATTTCTCTGCTAATTAGGTAACAAGGAATTAAAAGCATATCTGCACCATGCCCAGCAAGCTGACCACAGCGGGTGAGCCATCAGAGGTGATTTGTGGAGAGTGGCTTGCTCTTGGCTCTTTGGATGCATACGGCTTCAGTTGGGTCGGCCATCTCACACATTATATATGAAGGTGGCAGAAGAGAAAGGAGGTTGTGGCCCAAGCACTCAACAGTATGCCTCTGTCTGTGGAATACAAGGTCACTTGAGGGAAACCTGTGTAGAAATTGAGTGGTTCTAGGTCCCATCACTTTCTATTGTAGCTACATCATGGTATGTACCTCTCCGTTTGAAGTCAAGTTTTACCCTGCATTGATATGCCTCCCCAAGCCTGTGTGCCCCATTTTTGTTAAAGGCATCACCATCCTCCCAAAGTCACCTCAGTCTTCAGTTCCTGATGACACACCCTGGTAGTGAGCTCCACTCAGAAGATACTGCCTGTTAAGTAATTCTAAGCTTTCTGGATCTTCAGTTAACTTGAACACTGAGGCCAGATGAATCTTCTTGGAGCACAGCTCTGTTCATACCCCTCCTGGGCATATGACAATTCAGTGGTCCTCCATTTCCCGTAGCCTGGCCGCAGAGCACCATTGCAGCTTAGTCTCCCACGCTCCTGCTTGCACTGCCCATACCAACCCAAAGTGACCCATCCTTGGCTGGGTCAGGCCTGGGTTCTGGGCTTACACCACTTCTCAGCCTGATGTCCACATCTCTGCAATGGAGCTCTGCACCCTAACGGCTCTAATACCTCTCTTATTTGCTAAGTTTCTTCCTCTGGTTTTAAATAAAAGTTCTTTTTGAAAGACTCTGGCCTTTATTAGTTGGGGTGAATACTAAGTTGGGGTGTCAGTATGAATCTGACAACCAGATATGATGATGGTGGTAACTGTCCCAAGCCTGGAACCTGGGTGGCAGCAATGGTGGGTTGATGGAAGTGGGAAAGGTTAAGGGGTAAGGTTTGAGACCATGTTAGGTCCCTGGAGCTCCTGTACTTAAAGAACCCATTTCAGGGAGAACAGGGAGGTGGGGACAGAAGTTCAGAGGAGCCGGCCTGTGGAAGCCTCCTGTATCAACCACATCTCCTGGTTTCTCTATCGCATGCTCTGACATCTGGGGCCTTGCTGGCCCTCGGAGGACTGCCTCTCCCACAGCTAGCCAATTCCTAGAGACAGTGAACAACTCCCTTACAAGCACACCTTTCAAAGGCAAGCTAACCAATCCAGAGCCCACACCCCAACCACCTCCTGTATCAGACTGTCATGCTCAGGGCCATAATCCACCTACCCTCATCACCCCAGGACCAGGTGCCAGACAACCAGGGACAGCCCCTAGGCCCCGGAGCCCAGTGAAACTATTCAAACCAGCCAATCCTAAACCTGCTTACCCTGCCTCACTGGATCCTTCCTGCGGAAACCACAATAAATGTTCTTGGCCACATTTCCTTTCTCTTCCTCTGCCTCCTGACTGACTCTGGTGCTCCCTGTATAGCTCCCCAGGTTGCAGCTGCCCTTGCCTCTTGGGAACTGTGAGTAACTTTGTTAAAGTTAACTTTCTTTTTTTTTTTAATTTAGTTTTTTAAAATTTAAATTCAATTAACATATAGTGTATTATTAGTTCCAGAGGCAGAGTCGAGTGATAGATCATCACGCGCCCTCCTTAATGCCCATCACCCAGTTATTCCATCCCGCATCCCCCTCCTATCCATCAACCATGTTTCCTATAGAGTCTCTTATGGTTTGTCTCCCTCTGATTTTGTCTTATTTTTCCCTCCCTTCCCCTATGATCCTCTGCTTTGTTTTGTAAATTCCACATATGAATGAGATCATATGATAATTCTTTCTGATTGACTTATTTTGCTTAGCATAATATCTAGTTTTATCCATGTCATTGCAAATGGCAAGATTTCATTTTTTGATAGCTGAATAGTATTCCAGTATATGTGTGTGTGTGTGTGTGTGTGTGTGTGTGTATACCTCATCTTTTTTTATCCATTCTTCTATCAATGGACATCTGGGCTCCTTCCATAGTTTGGCTATTGTGGACATTACAAGCTATCTTTTCAAAGACACTTGTCTTCTGTTAGCCTTACTGAACCTCAAATTTTCTACTAATACACTATATTTTAAAACACCTGAGGCTAGGGGTACCTGGGTGGCTCAGTGGTTGAGCGTCTGCCTTTGACTCAGGGCATGATCCTGGGGTCCCGGGATCGAGTCCCACATCGGGCTCCCCGCAGGGAGCCTCCGTCTCCTTCTGCCTGTGTCTCTGCCTCTCTCTATGGGTCTCTCATGAATAAATAAAAACTAAAATCTTTAAAAACAAACAAACAAAAAAATAAAACACCTGAAGCTATATCTTTATCTAGGATTCCTCTATGGCATCCATCTGCCACCAGAGTCAGAGACGGAATGCCAGGTGCAGAAATACCAATATAGGGCAGCCTGGGTGGCTCAGCAGTTTAGCGCCGCCTTCAGGCCAGAGCGCAATCCTGGAGACCTGGGATTGAGTCCCACGTCAGGCTCTCTGCATGGAGCCTGCTTCTCCTTCTGCCTGTGTTTCTGCCTCTCTCTCTCTCTCTCATGAATAAAAAAATAAAATATTAAAAAAAAAAAGAAATACCAGTATATGTGGTTCTCTGTAGCCAGGTGTGGTGGGCCCTGGGGTTATGCTGAGGGCTGAGGTGATATTGATGTTGTTGATCATAATTATCACGCCAATAATAATGAGAGCTAACATTCACCAAATGCGTAGAATGTTGCAGAAACTGTGAAAAGTGATTTGATGTTAATTATTCCCTAGTGATGCCAGAACATACAGGGATGTTATAAAAGCTACTGATTCAATTTTACTGCCTGCTACCTTTCTTTGGATACTCATGTTTCTACCCAAGGCCTTGTTTTGGTAAAATGCATCTAAAGAGAGTATCATATTGAGGTCTATGTTGAAAATTATATGAATTTTTATTTTAAAGGAACAAGACCCGATTTTCTGCTTTCTGCATTGATGCTGCAGAAATATGGTTTCAAAAACAGAAAAAGAAAAAAAAAACAACAGAAAAAGTCTAGCTCTTCTGTGTCACAGTCAACCACATGAGATGGTCACTGGGTCTGAGTTGACTGCAGCTATCTGGGGGTGGGAGAGGTCAACTGCAGACCCGCCCACCAGCCATCTTCCTTCCTGTACCTGACCAGCTTCATTTCCTCAGGAGAGTATGTGCATATGTCACTGGGCCACAAGGAATGGGTTGGGGCAGAAGAACTGATAAGATAAAATAAAACAGAATTAACTCCAGTCCTTAGGAAAAGATGAAAAAACCCTCTTACTGATTTTATGAAGTCAGAGTATAAATTGTAATACTTAAAGTCATAAAGACTGTACAAAACCTGTAAACCAGTGGTTCTCAAAGTGTAATCTGGGGAAACTTTGGAAGCCTTAAGACCTCAGAGGGTCTATTAAGTCTAAACCATATTCACAACTACAATATACTTCTACATCAAAATACATAAAATATAAATAATATATCATCATTTTAATAGTAATAATACTTGCCTTTTTTACTCTCATTCTCTTATGATACAGTGAAGCTTTCTAGAGGCCACATGATATGCGATGGCATCACTCTGATAGCTAATATAATGTATATTTGAGTATTCTTGGATTTTCTAGAAACTTCTAAGGCTTAGGGTATAAATACGTGTTCTCTGTTCTCTTGTGCTTTTGCTAGCTGTCTTAGTTGCATCTACTATAACTGATATAACTTCATTATCACTCAATATATCATTATTTTGAAATCAGATCTTTCCTTGCTCCTATGTGGAAACAGTCTATGAGTACACTTACGGTTTTATTTTGGAATAGTATTTTTATAATTTTTCAAGAACTTTTCTAAGATTTCTCTAAAATTGTTACCTTAGGGGTGTCTGGGTGGCTCAGTCAGTTGAATGCCTGCCTTTGGTTCAGGTCATGATCCCAGGGTCCTGGGATCAAGCCCTTCATCGAGCTCCCTGTTTAGTGGAGAGCCTGCTTCTGTCTCTGGCCCTCCTCCTTGTTTGTGCACTCTCTCAAATAAATAAAAATCACTTATTCTAAAATAAAAGATAACTTGTTTATAGTATTATTTTCTTATATTTGTAAGGATGGATGATTGGCTTAAAAAGAGAGATCAGAGGATCCCCTTTCTCAGCTCAAAGCTGTACCATTTAGATGAAAAGATGCTGAGAAAAATGAAACTGACTTATCAGGAAGTTCTCTGACTCATGGAAGGGAAGGATGTATTCCAAAAAAGCTGAGCAGACTGCAAATAAACGGAATTACACGGAAGCTATCTTTCCCACAGTTTTATAGATGTCAACAGTTTGCCTTATTGTATTTTATGGAACAAAACTTTTTTGGATAATATTATTATGCCACTTAAGCTGAGGTATAATTTTGAGACTAATCAATGAGAATTGAAAAAGGATTTGAAAATTTTAAACATAGATGCAATGAGTTGTTTTTTAAGATTTTATTTATTTGAGAGAAAGAGAGTGAGTGGTGGGGACGGGCAGAGGGAGAGGGAGAGAGGGAGAGGGAGAAAGAGAGAGAGAGAGAAAGAGAGAGAGAGAAGCAGACTCCCTGTTGAGCAGGAAGCCTGATGTAGGGCTCAATCCCAGGACCTGGAGATTATTACTTGAACCAAAGGCAGATGCTTAACCACCTGAGCCACCCAGGCACCCTGCTATGATTCTTTAAAAGTCAAAAATTGAACATTTGTTTTGACTTTTTTTCAAACTAGAATTAAAAAGCCTCTGCAGCTGTGTGATGAGTATATGGGAACTCTGTATTATTTTTTTCTGTAAGTCTAAAATTATCTCCCCACCCAAATTATTAAGAAAAACAGAGCCACTGAGGAACCCTGAAGGGTAATTATTGTCTTGGTTGAAGAAACATACACAATAGCCTTGTAGAGGTTATACTGCTGAATGCCTGCTGAATGGAAAGTTAACAAAAGAAATTATAGCATGCTACATTCCAATGAAACAGTAACTTGTTGAAGCAAAGATTAAGTTGCAAACATGAAGCTTGAATTAATTAATATCTCATCTGCAGAAGTATACCTGGACTTGCTATTTGACTTGTATTCATCCGGTATCAACAGTTAACTACTCATCAAAGATTGTTTGCATAGAGATCTTTTTTGTTGCTTGGCAACAAAACATAAGTGCTGCTAGATGAAATATTAATGTATTGACTTTCATGGTTTGTCCTGTGATAACTATACTGATATTTACATTGATGGTACAGATGCAACAGAGGGTAAAACCACTGGTGTTCTAGTGTCAATCAGGCAGTGCTAACAAACATAAGTAGCAGTCATTGTATTCTCCATTGCCACTACAGGTAGACAGATAGGTAGATGGATGGATAGGCAGATGGTAAATAGATGGACAGATAAAAAAAAATGACAGATAAATCAATGATAGAAAGATGCTGCATAGAGTTTCATTTAAGAAGGTCTTTGATGATGACCACCTTGAATGGATTAGTAGGCTAAGCATCCAACTCTTGACTTCAGCTCAGGTCATGATCTCAGGGTGTGGAACTGAGCCTCGTGTTGAGCTCTGTGCTGAGCATGGAGCCTGCTTAAGATTCTCTCCCTCTCCCTCTGTCCCCCGCATCCCATCCCCAGCTCATGTATGCATGTACTCTATCTAAAGAAAAAAAAATGTCCTGTTGAAGCAGCAGGAATTTGATTAAGTCTTGACTCTTGTGGTCTGCCTTTTTACCATTCTGTGTAACAACGTGGGATATACATGATGATCATCTTGAAAAACATTTGTGAGATAATCTGAGTTACAAGTCTAAGCAGGCAATTTTTTCAAGGAGCACCATTTTTAATTGAAAGAATGATAAACTATGGTTTTTCAGACTTGGGTGTTTAGTAGGTATTTTCTCAAAAATTAATGAGGTGAGCTTGTCATGTCAAAGAAAACAACTGATAGTATCTATTATCAATAATAAAATTTGAACTCTCAAGAGAAAACAAAAATTAAAAAAAAAATTTGTTCCTGCCACTGTGAGCTTAATAGCTTTCTAATACTTAAAGACTTTTCTGATGAGATCAGTGGGGATATTAACTAATGCAATATTTGGATGTTTTATAATGAAATATGGCAATACATGGAAGAACTGCAAAGCTGAAAAACCATTATTTCTCAAATGATTTATGCACAAAAATACAAAATCATGCATGGGTAAAAGAGCTATTGAAAGTATAAAACAGAAAAAAAGTATAAAATAGGATGTCAGCAAGAATGGTGAAGTGACTTCTGAAAATCCATTCCTCCATAAAAGCAAGGAAAATACTGGCAAAAATTGTCCAAATCAAATTTTCCAGAACTCTGGAAATTAACCAATGGCCTGTGACAATCTGAAGGGTACTTATTCAAGAAAAAAAAAAAAAAAAGGCTAATTGTCAGTATGAACAGCAAATGTTGTGGCATTTAAACTTCCCTATTCCTCTCTGTCCCTAGCTCATTGAAAATTACCAGCCCTGCAATCAAAGTGAAAACCAGCAGCCAAGCAGTCACTGAAGGGAGCAGATGGGCTTTGAGCTCTCCCCAAACCCCATTCTGAGAGAACTGTCATTATTTAACCTATCTGTCAAGACCCTGGGATACACCCCTCTTACAGGGCTTCTATTTATTTGATCTGAGAGCTTGCTCAGTTGTCAACAGCCTTGTCCTCAAAGGCTTATTGAAAGCACACACATAATAAGCCAATGGGCTAAAGAAAAAATCACAAAGAAATGCAGAAAATATTTTGAGATAAATGAAAATTAAAACGCAACTTTCCAAAACCTATGGGATACTGCAAAATCACCACTCCGAGGGAAATTTATAGGGTTGGTTGAGGCTATGACAGTCCATGTTAGGTGAGCCTGGCACACACCTCTGTCAGGTAGGTCTCCTTTTGTTTTTATTTATTTATTTATTTTTTGTTTTTTTCCTTTTGTTTTTATTTAAATTCCAGTTAGTTAACATACACTGTAATATTAGTTTCAGGTGTACAATATACTGATTCAACAATTCCATATATAACCCAGTGCTCATCACAGCAAGTGCACTCCTTAACTCCAATCACCTGTGTCCCCCATCCCACCCCCTCCCCTTCTAATAATCATCACTTTGTTCTCTCTAGTTAAGAGTCTGGGGGATCCCTGGGTGGCTCAATGGTTGACTATCTGCCTTTGGCTCAGGCTGTGATCTCGGAGTCCCAGGATTGAGTCCCGCATCAGGCTTCCTGCATGGAGCCTGCTTCTCCCTCTGTGTCTCTGCCCCTGTCTCTCTCATGAATAAATGGGTTAAATCTTAAAAAAAAAAAAAAAAAAAGAGTCTGTTTCTTGGTTTATCTTTTTTTTTTTCTTCTTTGCTCATTTGTTTTGTTTCTTCAATCCGAAATAATGAGTGAAATCATAAGGTATTTGTCTTTGGCTTATTTCACTTAGTATGACATTTTCTAGCTCCATCCATGTCATTGTAAATGGCAAGATTCCATTCTTTTTTATGGCTGAGTAATATTTCATTATCTTCTTTATCCATTCATCAATTGATGGACAGTTGGGCTGCTTCCATATCTTGGCTATTGTGAATAATGCTGCAATAAACATAGGAGTGCATATATCCCTTCAAATTAGTGTTTCTATATTCTTCGGGTAAATAACCAGTACTGTGATTACTGGATCATATGGTAGTTCTATTTTTAAGATTTTGAGGAACCTCCATACTGTTCTCCACACTGGTTCCACCATGTTGCATTCCCACCAACAGTGCAAACCTACCACATCCTTGCCCACTATAGTATATATATTTAATGCCTACATTAGAAAAAAAGAAGGCATTCAAGGCAATAACCTAACTTTACACCTTAAGGAACCAGGAAAAGAAAAGCAAAAGGAAGGAAATAATAAAGATTAGAGCAGAGAATAGAAAAAAAAAAAACAGAGAAAATCAAAACAACAATATGAAAAGTTGGTTCTTGTAAAGATCAACAAAATTGATAAACCTTCAGCCAGACTGGCTGTCTTAGTCAGGTTGGACTGTAATAACAAAATACCACAGACTGAGTGGCTTAACCAATAGCAATGTATTTCTCACAGCTCTGGAGGCTGGGAAGTTCAAGATCAAAGTGTGGGCTGTTTTGCTTTTTGATGAGAGCAGAACTCTCTTCCTGGCTTGCAGACAGCCATGTTCTCTGTGTTCTCACATAGTAGTGAAAATGTTCTGTTGTGTCTCTTCTCATAAGGGAACTATTCCCATCTGATCAGAAGCCCACCCCTATGGCTTCCTTTAATCTGAAGTACTTCCTTGGAGGCCCTGTTTCCAAATTCACCCACACTGCAGGTCAGGGCTTTAGTATAAGAATATGAGAGGACACCATTCAGTCCATAGAGCTGACCAAGCAAAAGAGACAAGACTCAAATTACTAAAATCAGGAATGAAAGGCAGAATGCTTCTGATCTTACAGAAAGAAAAAGGACCATAAGGTAATACTATGAACAACTGTATACAAATCAACAAATTAGATGTCTTAGATAGAATGGACAAATTCCCAGAAAGACACAGATTATAGAAACTGACCCAAGAAGAAATTTTAAAAATTTGGATAGATTTATAACAAGTGAAGAGATCAAGTCAGTAATTTAAAAAACTTCCTGCAAAGAGAAGCCCAGGTCCAGAAGGTTACACTGGTGAAATCTAACATATGTTTAAAGAAGAATTAACATAAATCCTTCACAAACTCTTCCAAAAAAATAGGAGAACATGTTCTAACTCACATTATGAGGACAGTATTATACTGATATAGAACTAGAGCAGGAGATGTATATAATTGTTGATCACTATGCTATACACCTAAAACTAATATAATATTGTATGTCAACTATATTTCAAGTGAAAATAAAAAAAAACTAAAGATATCATAAGAGAAGTCACACTGCAGTCTGATATCTATTATGAGTACACATACAAAAATTCTCAACAAAATACTGGCAAATCAAATCCAGTAACATATAAAATTATAAATCATGATAAAGCAAGATTTTTCTCAGAAACTCAAGGGTGGTTTAAAATATGAAAATCAATGTCATACACTTTATTAACAGAATGAAAGTAAAAAAACCTCACACGATCATCTCAACTAATGTGGAAAAACGTCTGGCAAAATCCAATACTTAAATTCTGGAAAGAATGGCAGTGTCTCAGCCTGATAATGAGCCTCTATGAGGAACCCACAGCTAATATCACACTGGATGGTAAAAGACAGAAATCTTTCCCCTACAATCAGGAAACTGACAAAGGTGTCCACTCTTAACCACTTGTATTCAACACTGTACTAGAAATTGTAGCCAGAGTAATTAAGCAAGAAAAGGATATAAAAGACATCTAGATTGGAAAGGAAAAAATAAAATTATCTGTATTCACAGATAACATGGCATTGTGTACAGAAAATCCTAAGGAACCCATGACAAAACAAAAGAAACAAAAACTCTCCAGAGTTAATAAATGAGTTCAGTAAGGTTTTGGGATACAAGATTGAAATACTAAAATCAATTGTATTTCTATACAGTAGCAATGAACAATCAGAAAATATGATTAACAAAATACAAAAGAGAAAAAAATACAAAAGAGACTAACAGATTTTAACAGAATAAAAAAAGATTTGTTGGTATGGTGTTTATGTTGCAACTAACCTTTAATAAACGATCACTTGTCCAATTTTGAAGTAGTATCAAAGAAAAAAATCTCTATCCAAAAAGGCTATTAAAATACTCCACCCCTTTCAACTACAATGTATTACAACAGATGGAATCCAGAAGAGGATTTGAGAATCCAACTATTTTCTAATTCAGACATAAAAGAGATCTGCAAATAAAAAATACAATGCTATCCTCTTAACACTTTTTTTAGGAAAGTAATTTTTTTTTTATAAAAAATATCTTGTATTAACAAATAATGGGTTGCTTACTGTCTTTTAAAAAGTAATAAATACATTTCATCAGTTTTGTTCTTTCTAATTTAGTAAATGTTGATAGGCAAAATACACATAAGCAAAAGCTCTTTAGAATCTTCAGTAATTTTTAAGAGTGTAAAAATGTTCTGAAACCAAATTAACTTCAAACCTTATGTAAATATTATATATATTTTTCTATGTATAAAATATTTAATAATTGGCTCAGAAGGGCATGAAACTCTTGATCTCAGTGTCATGAGTTTGAGCCCTACACTGGAAGTATAGTTAGTTTACTTAAAAACAAAACAGGACATGAAGACTCCTAACTCTGGGAAACGAACTAGGGGTGGTGGAAGAGGAGGAGGGCGGGGAGTGGGGGTGACTGGGTGGTGGGCACTGAGGGCTCAGGGTACTTGATGGGATGAGCACTGGGTGTTATTCTGTATGTTGGCAAATTGAACACCAATAAAAAATAAGTTTATTATTAAAAACAAAACAAAATGAAACAAAACAAAACAGGGTAGTCCGGGTGGCTCAGGGGTTTAGCGCCACCTTCGGCCCAGGGCATGATCCCGGAAACCTGGGATCGAGTCCCATGTCAGGCTCCCTGCATGGAGCCTGCTTCTCCCTCTGCCTGTGCCTCTGCCTCTGTGTGTGTGTGTGTGTGTGCGTGTGTGTGTGTGTGTCTCATGATTAAATAAATAAAATCTTTAAGAAAAAAACAAAAAACAAAAAACCAACAACAGGGGTGCAGTTGGCTAAGCATCTGACCCTTGCTTGATCTTGGCTCAGGTCACGATCTCAGGATCATGGGATGGAGCCCTGTGCTGTTGTCAGGCTCTGCGCTCAGTGAAGAGTCTTCTGGAGACTGGAGACTCTCTCTCTCTCCCTCCAATCCTCCCCCTGCTCGTGCTCGCTCTCTAAATAAAATCTTTTAAAAAACCAAACCAAAACAAAAAAAATTTAATAATTAAAATTTAAATGAAAAAATAAAGTCTTAGGAGTAAATCTAGGAGACTACACATCAAATTCAATGTTCAGGGAAACCTTAATCAGGATAGAAACCCAGAAACTGTGAAAGAGTCAATTTGTTTAGCTTTTAAAAAATTTTTAGGATTTTTGGCAAAAGATATTAAAATAAGTCAATGAATAAAAGATATCTTTCAGTTTTTTGCAATGAAGGTGAAAAATGGTCTATATCTGTAATGTACAGAGAATTCACATGAAGTGACATGGAAAGACAAACACAATTTTAAAAATAGGGAAAGGCCATGAATAGGAAATTACAACATATCAAATTCAAATATCCAATAAAATAAACATAAAAGACACTCATACTACGCAATGGAGATGAAAATTAAGATAACAATGAGATAGCACTTTATCAAGAGATTGGCAAAAAACAAAGAGTGATTGCACCTATGGCTGTGGAGATGGAGGGAAAAGTTTCCTCCTCTGCTCTGCTAGTGCAATCTGAATTGTACAGCCTTTTTGAAGAGCAATCTGGAAAAATCTTTTACAATCAAAAACACACATACACTTTTCTTGCAACCTAGCAACAAAAGCCCATTAAATAAAAGTACCAGTAAATAAGGATCTACTTACAAAGATATTTACTGCAGCATTGTTTGACAAAGCAAAAATCTGGAAAACTGTACATCTATGTATGGCATTAAAAAAGAATCAGTTTGGCCCCTGGCTGACCTAGAGGGCTTTTCAGAAATTAACAAGAAAAAAAAGGCAACAATGTATATGTGTGTGTCTATATCTATATCTATGCTATCTCATTTTGTAAAACCAGTATTGATGAAAAGATACGTGGATATGTGTACATATATGTGTATTGTGTGTATGTATCTTACAAGAAAAATGTGAAAGCACATACACATACTGATGTGGGTCAGGGGAGCAGCAAAGGATAAGCTTATAAGCTTATGCTCTCTCCTCTGGAAGACATCTCGCCTGCTTTCCTGACCACACCTTTCTCTTCATCAAGCCAGTCCTCTTACCTTTCGCCTAGGCTAGGGAAGTCCTGTCAAGACAGATATGTTCCAATATTCTTGCTGTACTTGGAATTCGTATAGCACTTGCCGTTTCTATCATACCCATGAATCTATAATCATATATTTGTTTTCTATTATTGGTTAACTGTATGTTTGTCTACATCTGTCTCATGAGAGACAAAATCGTGCAGTGGTTAATGGCATGGACTGGGGAATCAGACCACTGGGTTTGATTCCAAGGTTACTTCTTACTTACCACTTACTTAGTTCTTAGCTGTGTGAACTCAGCAAGTGCTGTATTTTCTCTGTTACCCCATCTGTGAAATAGGACTAATAACAGTACCTTTCACAGGCCTGGTATGAGCAAATGAGTGAGCACATGTATGGCACCTAGAACACTAGAACAGTGCCTGGCACGTGGTGGTGCTACAACCGGGAGCCGCTGTTATCAGAATCACAATGATCTCACCTATCCAAATTTTAAACTCTGGGAGGTATCTTAAGCCACAGAAACTCTTTTAGATTTCTTTTGTATCCCTTCGTCATTATTTCCTAGAATAAATGTTATTTCAAAGCGCTCAAATATTTGTTGAATAAATAAATAAAGGACTCATATTTGAGAAATCTCTAGAGAAGGAAATTGCTGAGCATTTGATTGTCACTTACGTGGCAACCAGCAAGTAAATGTCTGTGGCTGATCTCACCTAGCACTTAAGTCTGTTTTGTCAAGAGGAGAGAATATTTGTCTTCAAACCCGTCTTCTCAAACAGCACAGGAAGGCCTTTCTTCTCCACTTACGAGATGCACACCTCACCTTAAACTGTCATAAGGAAACAAGCCATTTGCGGTAGAAACCCAGGCCTCAGGGTTTCCTGGGGCCTGTGATTTACTGGCAGCTCTTTGGGAACATATGACATATGCTTAATACAAAAATAAATTGTATTAGATGATACGTTTGTTTCAAGTCCCTGGTGGGATGCATTCAAATGCTTACACTGCAGTGGTCATCTCCCTGTTCTTGTGTCTGTACTGGCCAAGCTTATCTAATGATGCTTGTATGTCTTTGGAGGTTTAAATGGGTCTAAGGGCTTGTGGGCCAGGAGAGCAGAGGAAGCAATTGTGAAAATAATGAAAATGCTGGTCCTTCTGATGCCGCCCTTTCTCTCTGCCTCTCGGCCGGATTCTTCCCAGCAGCATTGTAACATGCTTAGGCTTCTCCCCCATCAGAACACAGGAGAACGAGAATGCCCTGCTTAGCTGCTATCTATCTGCCCTCTTGCTCTTGCTCACATCAGATTTGTAGGAAGAGCTGCATATACTTGCCAGCTCCGTTATCCCACTTCCCACCTGCTCCCCAACTACTCAGTTTGGCTTTCGCCCCATTAGTCTTCAGAAGGGCTCAGCACCTGCCCTCTGCCCAGCACCCTCTCACTTCTCATTTCACGGGTCACTCTGCAGCTCTCTACGGCTGACCAAGGCCTCTCCACGGCACCCCCACCCCACTTCCTCCCCCTGACCTCCAGGTAGCTTTTAGTGTCAAAAAAGAGGGCGTAACTTTCCATGCCTTTCTGCTACCTGTACATAGAAGCATATACATTATTCATCAGGATGCGTATTTATGTTTGTTTTTTTCTGAAATTGAATTGTAGTGTTCACAGAACTTTGCGAGTTCCTTTTCCTATTTGACTTTGTACCCTAGACAGTCTTGGAAGTCAAAAAAGCAATTTTTAATTTTTTGTAGGTAAATGTATATATGTCACACATGTCCAGCACATCAGGACAAGTTGTCATACTTTTAGAAATTAGAAAAATAAGATTTTGCATCTGGAAGTTCTCTTGAGTTTCCAGGGGACTAGGACCAGAGGCCACAATCACAAATGCACAGATATTAACTTGATTTAGGGCAAAATGAACATAATTTCCCTTGGCTTCTGCCCACACCCTGATAGAGCCATTTTATCTTTGGAAGAACGGAGCAGGTCACTAAAAACACTGGCTCTGTCACCTGTGTTCTGGGTTTAAATATTAAATTAAGAAAATATTTTACATTGCTAAGCAAAATGACATATGATCATTTTATATGATCATATAAAATAATTTTACTTGGGAGGTGGTAGCCACATTCCAACATCTTGGATGGACTTGCTCAGATGATCTCTGGAAGTTTCTTTTAGTCCAAGTCTAGGCATCTTTCACTTTCCTTTTTCTTTCCAATTTAAAAAGTCCTATCTGCCCTTGGAGAAGGGTGAGTATAACACAGACAGCTTAGCCTTTCCCATGTTGCCCTTGCTAACAGTGTGGTAGGCCATCAGGGTCACGAGGGAGGGAGAGTCCAGGAACCTGCTCACCAGAGTTCAGCCCAAAAAGTCCTGTTTTGGCCCCAAATGCCGGGTCCTTTCCTTACAATTTCCCAATTAAACGCCATCTAAGAATCCTCTGAAAATTCTAATGATCACAACCAATATCTTCAAACACTACCCTTTTAAAATAAAAATCTGCACAAGATAGCCAAAAGTCCAGAAAATTAAAAGATCTTTATAGGGGCGCCTGGCTGGCTCAGCTAGTGGAGCGTGTCACTCTTGATCTCTGGGTTGTGAGTTTGAGCTCCACACTGGGTATAGAGACTACTTAAAAATCAAATCTTAAAGTACATAAATAAATAAAAGATCTTGATCGTCCTTCATTTTTAGTAGACTATAATTGCTTCCACAGGTATAGTTCACAAAGTTGGAATTCCCATCGTTAACAGAACAGTTAAATCAAATGAATTTCCCCCTGTGATACAAAGGGGTTGACAGCAACAGAACAAAACAAAAAATCCAAAGCAAACAAAAGGCCAAAGAGGTAACTAACACACAAGGGGAGGAAAGATAGATCTCAAGAGGGGAACTTGTGGACATGATGACAAAAACTCACTGGAATCAAGATATTAACTTAAAATATAATTTAAAACAGAACTGAAGGGCCAGGCACAGAGCAGGTGTCTTACCACAGTCCTGAGAAGACAGAGTCAGGGAGCTGGGTTCCCTCTGGCAGCTGGCAAATAATGGCCCAGAGGCCAAGATGCTTGCTTTTGAAAGGCCAGCAAGCTGAGAGTAAGTTTTACATCTTTAAACATTTGAAAAAAAAAAGTTTAGTGACCCACAGAAATCATATGAAATTCAAATTTTAGTGTTCATAAATAAATTTTACAAGAACACAGCCACATTCATCCATTTACGTATTGCTGGCAGCTCCTTTGTGTTACAGTGGCAGATCTGAGTGGCTAAAACAGAGATGGGGTGGCCTACAATATTTACTACTTTACTACTTTCCTCTTTACAGAAAAGTCTGCCAATCTCTGTTCTTTTTTTTTTTTTTTTTCAATCTCTGTTCTAAAGCAGATTTTACTGCCATCGACTTTGTGTGACCTTAGGCTGGTCTCCTCCCCTCTCTGGACCCACTTTCCCAAAGGAAGGGGCCTAGAGAAGATGCTGGCCAGGCTCCCCAGCAGAGGTCCAGAATTGCACTTGCCCGAGAAGGTGGACGCAGCAAGAGCACCCGCTGGTGCCACCTACAGCTCAGGAAGAAGGTGGCAGGTGGAAGGCTGTCCGTGGGAGGGACAGTCACCGGCAGACCTCAGGGCTATGGGTGAGGTGGGGGCAGGGGTAGAGGGGGCGGCTTCGGTAGAGGGCTCATGAATGACCTATCTCCCCCAACTGGTGCCATCAGTGGACAAGATCCTGACTTCTACACACCTTTGAAACCCAGAGGTCACAGCTCCAAGTGGAAACCTATCCTCCACATTCATTTCGGGAGTCATTGCTCCCCACAACCCAGAAGGCACGCAAACCAATTATTACTACTGAGAACTGAAGAGGATAATGTGTATGTTTTTTCTAGGTCTGAAGGAAAAACAAGGAAAAAGCTTATCACCTGAGAAATCCCTCTACAGCCAGTGAGTCACCATTCTCTATACTACTTCATGAGACTCACCCACATTCATTCTGAACCTTCACGCTTTAAAAAAACCAGGTAAGCAGATTTTTCACAACTGAGGAAACCCGTATGAAAACAATGCAAATAAAGGAGTCAAGCAGTTGCTTCTGTCTGCCCTGAAGCAAGACTTTCACTTTAGAGATTCTCACAGGGAGCCTTGGTGCCCAATCTTCCCAACCAGGGGAGGCTCGTGCCCTTCAAAGCAGAAGATTCATGTTGAAGAACTGCTGTCTTTGAACCTCCCATAAAATCCAGGTGCTGTGAAACGTGGCACCTGTGTGCTGGCTGTAGCAAATCCACCCATGGTGTGGCTGGTGGTCTTCAGAGGTGGCCACCCACAAGTCCTCCCACCTGGAGCCCTCCTGTTGATGGAGTCTAACTGCCACCCCCACAGTCTGGGCTAGTCTTGTGATGTGCCCTGAGCAGAACCCAGCAGAAGACATGCTCTGATACTTCTGAGACTGGAAAAGAAGACTGGAAGCTTTGCCACCAACTGGTAAGGAAGTGTAGGCTAGACGGCTGAGTGATTAGAGGCCACATGGAGAGGCCATGGAGGATGTGAGGCCAACTTGGACACAGAAGGCAGCCACATGACATCCCATGTGAGACCAGCAGACACCCACCCAGCTGAGCTCTAGCCAACTCTCAGAACTGTGTGAAATAAAGCAGCAGGGATTGAAATATCCATTTCTGGACTACCTCTTCAAGGCAGGGAAGAGACGCAATAGTTTCACGCAAGTTTTTTATGTGGTGTCAAGAGCCTCCAACTTACTTCATCATCTTCATCTTCATCATCGTCAGACTCAAGAACACCATCCAGTAGCTCTTCTATAAAGAAAAAAATAAATGAATAACTGAGAATACAGCAGGGAACCTTGGCCAACAAAATCCTTCAGCTGCTGCAGAGACATGTGAACAGGCTAATGAGGATTAGGTGGCACCAGAACATTCAGGTTTCTGGTGCCCATGCAGCCACAGACTGAGATCATCCTAAGCAGTTTAAACCTCTTTCCCTGTTTTTACCAGAATGCAGTGTTAGTGGCATGGGAAAAGTTAAAAGTCACCATACAATTTGAGAGGAATTTTTTTTTAATTTTTATTTATTTATGATAGTCACACAGAGAGAGAGAAAGAGAGGCAGAGACACAGGCAGAGGGAGAAGCAGGCTCCATGCACTGGGAGCCCGACGTGGGATTCGATCCCGGGTCTCCAGGATCGTGCCCTGGGCCAAAGACAGGCGCTAAACCACTGCGCCACCCAGGGATCCCCAATTTGAGAGGAATTTAGAGGAAAGAAAGTAAGTGAGTATTGCTAGGCACCATGATGAATACTGTCCCACATGTTATTTATTTATTCCTTACCACGATTTTGTTGACTCTTATCCCCATTCTATAGCAAATAGCAAATGGAGGCATAAGGGACTTGTTTATGGTCGCACTCCCATAAGTGACAGAGTTGAGATTCAACTCAAGTCTATTTCTAAATCTCATGATTTTTCCACGGAGACTGAGGTAGGGGCCATGGCAGGTTGGGTTCCTGAAGGCTCCTGTGGTGCACCATTAGATTGTAAAAGAGTTCATAAAGGAGGGATAATAGCAAAATGGAATCAGAGAAAGAATGAGCCTCTGTTTCTTCATCAGTGAAAGGGGTATCAGAGCATCTACTTCCTAGGGTGGTTGAGGGGATTTTTACAACACACCAAAACTAAACCACCTGGCCCAGGGCCAGGGACATAGCAGGTTTGTTTACTTTCTCCTCTATGAAGCCTTCCCTGATCCCTTACTGAACAGTTACCTCTCTCTCCACTGAACATACTCAGCATTTTCTCTAGTTAGCACTGTACTAGAGTAGTACTAGACAGCACTGTAGTAAATAATAGTACTAGACAGGCACTACGGTAGATAGTAGTACTAGATAGTACTATAGACAGAGGTACTAGATAGCACTGTAGTAAATAGAAACCCCAGGACACCCATCATCCTTGACACGACCGTCATTTTAAAGGAAAGGACTCCATTGACTTGGCTGGATCAAGGCCAGTAGGACACCACCATCTGGCCCCACCTCAGAGGGGCCTGCACGCTTCCGTGCATATCATGGCCCCACTGCTGTCAAGAAAACTACACTGCAGGCAGGAGGAAATGATGTCATCCTGCATTTGAGCTGAAGCTCCGTTACCTGGCTTCTATCACTTCCTGGCACACGAGAAGCACTACTCCATGCCACCTGCAGCAAATGCCTATCAAACAAGTGGCTTTCAGAATGAGGTAGCTGCTATATTCATCAATTA
Source organism: Canis lupus dingo (assembly GCF_003254725.2). NCBI lineage: Eukaryota > Metazoa > Chordata > Mammalia > Carnivora > Canidae > Canis > Canis lupus. The sequence continues at coordinate 43,305,999 of NC_064267.1, read as the reverse complement.
CAAGCATTTCTTTTTCAAATATGGAATGCCCTCTCTCACTTTTTAAAAAAAAATCTTATATGTTTTGTGAGGCCCTAGGCTGGTCCAGCCACATCCTTTCCCCCGAGCCCACTGGCTTGGATTCATCCTCTTCCCCGAACAATCCAGTCCTGTGAACTGACGTACCTTATAAATCTCAGCTCCAAACAAAAACAAAAACAAAAACCAAACCCCAAAACAAACCAAAACAAAAAAACCTCAGCTTCTCCTCTAGAGCATGATGGGGCCATCAGCCCTGTTTCCCATAGATCCCTGGGTTGCAGCACAACCAGCCACCCTCACTCCAGTAACTGACAGCACCTAGTGCTGGAGCTGCCAGTACCCTTCCTTCCCTGAGGACCCAGCTGGTGAAGCTGGCTCTGCCCTGCTCCTATCCTCTCTTCAGTGCCTGGCTAGGATCTGCTGGGCCCCCCTCGCTGGGGGCCACCATCATGGATATACCTCCCTATTGTTGCCGGTCGTCTCTGCTCGTCATGTCACCAGTTTTCCCTTAAGTTTCCCGGAGTAGTTCTTCCCCACCTGTGGGGTTAGGTTCCCAAAATACTAGAATTTTTCCATTTGGAGACCTTAAAACTTTATAAGAAAAATAGTGCTAGAGAACTGATATGTTTGAATGTATGGAAACCCATATACATGTTTTAAGTGTATACTAAAACAAGAAAGTCAATCAATAAAGACTGGCAATGTCATTTTTGTCTCTTAAACCAGTAAACTGCTACTAATTCAGACTCTCCTGTTAATATCCATTTGAGGATGAAGCCTGGACTGGGTGGAAACTCCAGCTCTCTCCTCTCTGGCTTTCATCACCATGCTGGTACATTCATTCATTCTGAGTCCATGCTCATGACACATATCCTTAGGTATTTGTGTGTGTATGTCTGGTCCTCCATCCAAACATTCAATGACTTTCTAATTTTGTTTCAAAGTAGCAGACTCCTAAGGAATCGGCTCTGGGGACCTACCACTTTCCCATGGATCCAGAATAACTTAAGTGCTTGAGATGAAAAAAGAAATGCTTTTGACACTCTTTATTTAAACAGGAACGTACTGAGAGAGGCAGGTATATCTGAAGCCTTTCCTGGATACACAAGGTTATAAAGCTTGAGCTCTGCCCATGATAACTTCTTGGCAAGCATATCCCTCACGTAAATGTCAACTGACCCTCCCTCTTCACATTCTTCAGCATGCTGGCTCAAGGACCAGTTTTAAATAAGAGAAAGATGGTTTTGGACAGAATGCAAGACAGAACCTCCCTCTGTGTCTTGGCTCCCAGAAAGGAGGGAAGACTGACAAGGAAATGGAGGTGGGTGTGTCTCAATAGACTGAAACACAGAGTTAGCTCTGAAGAAGATTCACAGCCCAAATGTGCCCCTGAAGCTGCAGGGGACCCCTGGCCTGAGAGGGAGGTCTCAGCATGGCTGATGAGCATGGAGCAGATAGGGACAATGGTACTGCATTCCCCCTCTTCCCAAACTGTTGCCTACTCAAAAAAGGTTAAGGAGCAAGCTCAGCCCCAACTGAGGCTAAGTATTTATTTAGTGTTATTTTGTAAATATGCTTGCCCAGCAGAATTGCTGGGCAATTGGGCTCAAAGTCAGAAATGAAGCTGTTGCAGGGGCACCTGGGTGGCTGTCAGTCAAGCATCTGCCTTGGGCCCAGATCATGACCCCAGAGTTGGGCCCAGGTCATGACCCCAGGGTTCTAGGACCAAGCCCTGTGGGTCTAGAACCTCCCCACTTCTCCCTCTGCCTCTGCACCCCCCCCAACTCCTGCTCTTTCTCTCTACTGCATGCATGCTGTCTCAATAAATAAGTAAATAAAGTAAATAAATAAATAAATAAATAAATAAATAAAATCTATAAAGAAAAGAAAAAAGAAATGAAGCTGTTGCATAGGCTCAGTCAGTTAAGCATCTGTCCCTTGATCTCTGCTCAGGTTACGATCTTGGGGTCCTGGGATGGAGCCCTGTGTCAGGCTCTGTGTTCAGTGGAAGGGTGGGGTCTATTTGAGATTCTCTCTCTCTCTCCCTCCCTCCCTCCACTCATGTGCTTTCTCTCTCGCTCTCTCTCTCAAATAAATAAATTTTAAAAAAGAAAGAAAGAAAGAAAGAAAGAAAGAAAGAGAAAAAAGAAAAGAAAAGAAAGAAAGAAAAGAAAAGAAAAGAAAAGAAAAGAAAAGAAAAGAAAAGAAATGAAGATGTTGCAGAAAATAAAGTTCTATTCCTTGCTTCCCTGAGTTTGGGATGAATCATTTTTGCTCTGTAAGAGCCAAGAGAGAAGATGCTCATATGGAAACTGGCCCCAGGCTGAAGGAAGCCGGGTTTCCCACCTCACTGGCTGCTCTCCCAGCTGCTTCCAGTTGATTAGGAACCTCTGATGTCCTCTCTCTGCCTCTCCATTTCTGCGAAAGTCAGAGGCAGGGATATGCCACTTTGGCTGCATGTGGGGATTATCTGGGAGTTTTAAACACTATTCACACCTGGAGTGTGAATCCAGTTTTACTAGCATGGGGTGCTGCCCTGGGGATTTAAAAATCTCCTCAGGTGACTGCTACATGTGGCTCAGGCTTCTTTGAGTGAATGGCTTCTGGCCACTACCTATTTCTTGGCCTTGCTTAAGCTGCTGACTTGGGAGTAGAGATCAGGAGACTCATTTTTCACCTTTGCTCATGTGCTGAGTGGGACCTGAGCACCTGGACTTATAATGTGGACTGCAGAGTGTCGGGAAAGGGCATGTAGAAAGACAGAAGTGACAACCTTAGCCCCGGATGCTGGCAGTGCTCATGCCTCTGACATGTGTATGAATCAGGACCAAGATGTCAGGAGTCCACAGAAGAGCCAGAGCTCCCCGTCTATCCTGGTCCCATCCAAGGTTTCCTGCACCTTCTTTTCCTGCTTACTATGGGATGTAGATTACCAATGTGATGGATCAAAGCCAGAGAGAAAGAGGATCATATTCTCCCGTGGAGCCAGTAGGCAATATAAATTTTTCTTGAAGGAATGAACACATGCAGGAGAATGATGTTTTATGTAGTGGTACTAGGGAGACCGGCATTTGTTTTCCTTATCCGACCCTAGGACTCCAGGGAAGCCTTATGAGGTGAGGAAAGAATTAGGAGGGGGAGGCCCACACAAAGAGAATATAAGGTTAGAGCAGGTTGTTTGTGATTGCTTTTGAATTATTTTTGTTGACTATAAGCCTAACGTGTGATGAGAGATAGCTGGTCTTGGGACAGACTGGTCTTGACTACCTGGTCAAACTTTTGTTGGTGGGTTCACTTGGATCTCCCACCTCCCTTAAAACCTCTTGAATGAATTCCAAGGCATGACAAGCCCATGTATCTTTCTGGCACATGTGAAAGATGCAAAAGATAGATTATAGATGAACGAACCTGAATTAAGTTGCTTGATGATAAATTCAATCTGGCGGACCATTTCAGCATTGCCTTCTTTGATGAAGCAGCGAAGGATGTCCTCCATTCCCTAGGGGCATTGGAGAGAGTAAAAGTCAATATTTCAGGGTTATTTTGTTTGTTTGTTTACAAGAGAAATTAGTTTCCAGTGGAATACTCTCACTGAAACAACACAAAAAATCCTTTTTTTGGGGGGAGGGGGGGTATACACAATAAAAATTCCTCTGCTCAGTTCTAAATATTTTTTTTAAATTTATTTATTCATGAATGAATGAATGAATGAGAGACAGAGAGAGAGAGGCAAAGACACAGGCAGAGGGGGAAGCAGGCTCCCTGTGGGGAGCCCAATGTGGGAAGCCCAATGTGGGACTTGATCCCGGGACCCCGGATCGTGACCTGAGTCAAAGGCAGATGCTCCAGCACTGCACCACCCAGGCATCCCAGTATTACATATTCTGTTTATTCTTTTTATAATTCACAGTTAAATTATTTTACTCTTGGTTGAGTATCTGACCTAATTATAAAACATTTAGCAAACAAAAAAACCTATTGTACAGAGAACTGGGGATTGCCAGAGGGTGGTGGAGGGGGGATGGGTGAAATAGGTGAAGGGAAATTAAGGGGCATGAACTTCCAGTTAGAAAATAAATAAGCAGGGATCCCTGGGTGGCGCAGCGGTTTGGCGCCTGCCTTTGGCCCAGGGCGCGATCCTGGAGACCCGGGATCGAATCCCACATCAGGCTCCCAGTGCATGGAGCCTGCTTCTCCCTCTGTCTGTGTCTCTGCCTCTCTCTCTCTCTCTCTGTGACTATCATAAATAAAAAAATAAAAAAATAAAAAAGAAAATAAATAAGCAGCATGGAGATAAAAAGTACAGCATTGGGAATATAGTCAATAATGCTGTGATAATGTTGTATGGTGACAGATGGTGACTGTACTTATCTTGATGAGCACTGGCTCCTGTACAGATTTGCTGAATCACTATATTGTACATCTGAAACTAACACAACACTGTATGTCAACTACACTAAGATAATAAGTGAAAAAGAAACTATTGTAAAATTTTACTCCATACGTAAGTATTCCCTTTAGTTTGGGCAGTATGTTGTTTTGGGAGGTGGCTTCTTTCTTTTGATTTCTTTATACTCTTCCTTCTGGATTTAAGCACAAAATGAAGAGTGAAACCATATCTGTAGAGAAGTTAGTAAGTGGAACCTCTTTTTAAACAGCTATCATTCTTTTTTTTTAAATATTTATTTATTCAGAGAGAGAGACAGAGAGAGAGAGAGGCAGGCAGAGACACAGGCAGAGGGAGAAGCAGGCTCCATGCAGGGAGCCCGATGTGGGACTCGATCCCGGGTCTCCAGGATCATACCCCTGGCTGCAGGTGGCACTAAACCGCTGTGCCACCGGGGCTGCCCTATTATTCTTTTTCTATCAAAAGAATTACAAAGTTACTACACTGTGCATTATTTATTTTGTTACAAACCACTAGCATCAGAACTTTCAATACTAACAGAAGGACAAGGAAATGTAGAGGTAAGATACTGACTCAAGCACAGATGTCTGTTTCCCGTCTTCCCTCTTCCTCTTCCCTCTTTCCGGGAGAGAGATGTGGATGAGCATGGATGGCAGGAGCTGATGAGGCTTCTTGCCACCACAATGAATCCAAAACAGAGGAAGCAGAGAGAAATGGATCTAGTGACATGTGAACCCTGATCAAGCTCTGCCTGAATCTTATGCCTGAACTTTTCAGTGGAATGAGCCAGTATTTCCCTCTTTTAATGTAGGCCTGTTTGGAATCAATAGCAGAATCTGAATCAAAGACAGGCCAAGTACAGTTTTGAACATGGTGAATTCCTATCGTCTAGAACAGAGCATTACCTCCTAGAGGGTTAAGTTTGGATTGTATCCGAGCTCCCTCAGGAAACTGTGTGACCTTGGTCAAACTGCTTAGTTCCTCCCAGCCTGTGACTTCAACTCTAAAATAAGGATGTTAACTCGAGTTAACAGGAAATTTTTAAAAGATAAAGAATGTAAATTGGGTACCGGTTATGTTGATGCATGTTTGTTAGATGCACTGAATTGTATACGTAAGGCCTGTGCATTTCACTGCTCATAAATTATACCTAAAAAAGTCCTATCTAGTCCAGCTGCTGGCATATAACACATGCTCAATAAATAGTGCTTGCTATTCTCAGAAGAATTTGGTGGCTCAGAAGAGAGATCTGGTAGCTGAAGCCGAGGGAGTAAACAACATTCAGAAGAGTGAGAGGCTTAGGACTGCATCTTGAAGAACAGGAGCATTAACTGATAGGCAGAGCTAGGTAAGCGCACAGAGAACCTGAAGGACAGCTCTGGATGGTCCTTGGATCAAGGAAGAGGGTGCCAAGAGGGCTGCAGTCTCCTCTAGCTCAGGGCAGAGTGTTTGGCTGGTGTTTAAATTTTAAGAAAGAGCTTTGTGGCCGACAACTGCTCCAGCCCTAGATGCAGGAGGCTTTGGAGGAGGCCTGAGGGCAGCCCTACTGACCGAACTGCTCCCCTGCCCCAGACCTTGGCAGTCTCTTCAAGTTCAAATGAGGCTCAGTGCACTCATTTATTATTTCCTCCACTTTGGGAACTATTATTTAAGACCACCACAATAGCATTCGGTACTGATATAATTTTTATGTATTCTTTGTCATCTTCCACAAGCACACAAATGGTTCACACAGTTGCAAACACACAGTTCTTATTATGCCATATACTCCTTTCCTTGGACTCCAGGTACATAAGTGTGAGACCTCTGGGTATCGTTCCCCCAGGTCTCTGAGGCACGGTCCCTTTCCTCCATATTTTTTCTCTATGGCCTGGATGATCTCTAAGGGTCACACTCTCACATCCTACAACCGTGAGTCTTTCCTCCCCACCCACGCCCTGTCCCTTTACTGCTGTTCCCTCCTCTCTTTTCCGCCCCTTGCCCTGGGTGTCCTTCCTCCATGCTGCCTTTCATGCTACTTGATCCATACCACCTCTGCTCATTCTTTCTCTTCAGCCTACATGTCTTTTTCCTTGTTTCTGCTTTGGTTGACAATTCCTCTCACTGGAATGACCATAATGCAGAGGTTAATCAAGTTTAGTTCCTCCATTCTGTATTAAAATAGCAGATTTTATTTTATTTTTTAAAGACATAGGCAATTAAGTTCTATTGTTTACTATGACCACACAGAGTGGCTCCTAATTAAGTTTTTATCTTTGGCATAACTGCTGATACAATTTTAGATGATTAATTAGGAGATTTAGCAATTCTTCTAAGGAAGCAAAATTAAGTGGAGAAACATGTTTCTTTCATTGGTCTCAAACTGAACTTGGCCAGTTTTTGACTGGAAATATTTAATCTCTTCATCATAGCATTTAATATGTACACTGTTAACCTAGTTTCATGTTACAGGAAAAAGGACAAAACTTCAGAGCTTTTGCTGATTAGATCTAGAAACACTTGTCTCAAAAGATGCTAATCACCTGGAGCTTGTTTTACACTCCCAATACAAACACTAAACACATTAAATATTGCATTTACTCTTTGCCAGCCAAACCAGGTACCAGTTTTGTCATCTTTAGGAGAGTTTCTGGCTCCTTTGGCTGCTGAGCACCTGCAGGCTGTGTCTGGTCTGCATCAGTTCTCACTGTACCACAGGCCCTCTGGGAATCCTGGGAGTGCATTTCAGTGGTGGCTTTTTCCATTTCACCATTTAAGCTCCCCCTACTATGAAATCCATAGGCTTTCTCAAAAGCCTCCAAATTAAAATAAACCATTACAAAAAAATGTCTCTAGGGGATCCCTGGGTGTCTCAGTGGTTTAGCTTCTGCCTTTGGCCCAGGGCATGATCCTGGAGTCCCGGTACGGAGTTCCACATTGGGCTCCCTGCATGGAGCCTGCTCCTCCCTCTGCCTGTGTCTCTGCCTCTCTCTGTCTCTGTCTCTCATAAATAAATAAAATCTTAAAAAAATATCTCTAACTTTCTAAAAATAAGCCTGCTGGGAACTTTCTAATATTAGTTTTTTTCTTTTTGTTGTTAGAGAGAGAGCATAAGCGAAGGGGAAAGGGGAGAGAGAATCCCCACACCCAGTGTGGAGCCCAATGTGGAGCTCAGTCTCACAACCCTGAGATCATGACCTGAGCCGACATCAAGAGTCAGATGCTCAACTGCCTGAGCCACTTGGGTATCCCTCTAACACTGAAGTTCTTAAGATTTAGGAGTTAGGGATCCTTTGAGAATCTGATAAAAGCTACAGATTCTCTCCCCAGAAAACTGCAAATGTGTGCTTGGCATACAATTTCAGGGAGTTCACATGTGCAAGCCATGGAGCCCAAGGTGCACGGAGCACAGTCTGAGAGCTCCTTGCTCTAATAGCTTCTGAACCGTGGCACTGACGGAAGCTTATAAATTTCTCAAGCACATTTTCTTACCATTGCTCTTGCTTCCTCACGAATGGATGGAATAGAGAGGATGCTGTACAGAGCTCCATTCACATACGGCTGTATCTTTAAGGGGAGAAAGAACAGTCATGTGAAAGTTCTCAAATACTGTACAACTCAACGATCAAACACCCTACTCAAGAATAACCGGGCTACCGAGGAGAGTGAGTGCCATCTTCCTGAGCTCCAGGATGCGTGTTTCCAAATGACAGATATCTCCACTCACATGTCCTAGTGACAGCTACAACTACAACTAAGAGTTCAAAGCCAAGTTCATTATTGGCTCCTAAAGCTCACTCCTGTGTTTCACTGCTTAACTAATGTTGTGCTGATCATCAGACTAGAACCACTGAAGTCGTTATTGAATGCTCTTGCTTTTGCTTTCCAGTGATGAGCTGCTAAGCTGCTTTTGATAGGAACTCTTCTTTCCCACACACACTGTCACTGTCCTTGTTCAGATATGGTCTCTGACCTGGGTGACACTGAATCTCCAAAAGGGTCTCTGTCTTTGATGTTCACTCTTTAGTTCAATAATCATATCATTGCCAAAATTCTGCAACATGGGCCAAATCATCCCTCTTCCTACCTTGGAAATCTTCTCTAGAGCCTACCTGGAAAGTCCTAACTCCTTGGAACAGCACACATGGCCCTTCAAGGTTTGGCCTCACTATCATGTCCCCCTGCTCCTTCCTGCCTGCCACCATGTAGGCTACACTGTACAGATCAATCCCACAGTACTTACGGGGCCCCTCGCCACACACCACACTCTGCTCTGCTCCCTGTATATCCCTCCACTACCACACTGGATTCAGTATATATTTTTTATTTATACGTAAGTCTCCTCTGTTGTGAGCTCTTCAAGAACTGGGCCCATGTTTTATGTACATAGGTAACCCCAACATCAAGCCACCCAGGACATGGTATATGGCAGGTACTTGATAAATGAGAGCTCCCTTTGGAGCACACTTTATGCTCCACTTTCCATGGCAATGGAGGAGGGCCCATTCCCACCGTTCTTTCCCAGCACTGGACTTTATTACCCTTTAATTTTTGCCAATCTGATGGGTAAAGAAAAAGTCATCTTATTGTTGTTCTTACTTTAATTTTCTGGACTACTGGCAAAACTAAACATCTTGCCTTTGTCTACAGGTCATCAGGATTTACTGTTCTGTAAACTGCCCACGTGTACTTTATCCTTTTCTTCTTTCACTTATTAATTAATAGGAGCTCTTCATATATAAAGAGTATTACACCTTTATCCTGTGATGCAAATTTTTTTCTCAGGGTATCATTTGTCCACTGACTCTCATTCCTCTTTCTACATAAAAAGAAATTTAATGTTCACAGAGTTAAATATGTGCATCTTTCCGTTTATGGCTCCTGGGTTTCATCCTTCAAGACCACGATTATCTCACACAAGACTGATGTATGTAGCATTTATTTATGTAGTGAATGCATTTCTAGGTTCTAACATGTGTACAGGTAGATTTTCTAGCTCACCTTCAAGGCAAATATATTTGTAACAATTATAACAAGATTTAAGTCCTCTGGTCTAGTCTGTAACATACTGGTTCCAACACCTGAAACCAACATTTACTATTAGAGACAGAATATATTTCCTACAGGCTTCAACTGCCTTAATTGAATAAAATGGAGAACAGAGTCTAGAAGTTAAGAGCTCTTGATTTTAAAATATAAAAAGCATGCACACACTGTACTAACCACCAACTCTTCAACTGCTGAAGCAGCCCGGGGCACTCAGCTGGTGGGGCCAGAGGGATGGAAGATGTGAGAGAAATGAACAGAAGGGGAGCTGCTTGAAATGGGACCGGATGCAGGAATACTAAGTGCCTCACTCTGACCCAGCAGTACTCAGTCCTGTCCTGCTAAGATACCTCTGCACCTGATCTGGCTAACGAGATCAGGTTTTGGTTGGGGTTTTGGCTTCAGGTGCAAAGTGATGCCATGGTTTTTGTGTAAGCATCTGTAGAAAACCGGGGAAAGGATACTCACACTGTTTAGAAGTTTCTGTTAGTTTATCAAGACCTCTACTTTATTTTAAAAGGGCTTGCAGCCCATAGGTTACATGACAGAAAATCACACCAGTGTTGGGGAGGCCACAGAGTAGGAGCTGGTACAGCCATGCTGTAGGACAGAGTGGCAGGACTCCGACCTGAGACTGAAACACGGGGTGAGCCAGCAGTGACGAGTATGTCTGTACCCCAGGGACCATTAGGGGGCCAGTATGGTGGTGTCCTGAGGCCTGCTGTGGCGACTGAGAGCTGGAGGCACTGAGGTGGACAGGCCTGGGGATCTGGGTGGGAGGGCTGCAAACATGGGCTGTTCTGCAGTAGCGAGAGTTAAGGAATGAGATGTATACAAAGCAACACAGAAAAGTTCTAATAGGATAGTGAAAAGGCAAGAAAAGAATGAGATCTAGAGTGCAATACAACTTACACAATTATACATGCAACCCAAAATGTTAACTAAATTTTTAGGCTACGTACCACCATGGTGAGAGTGGATGTGGGGGAAGAATGAAGAAGGGTGAGTGACAAGGAGGAGAAGGCCTGGGAGGGAGCTGGCACAGACCCATGGAGGCAGGGCAGTAGGAAATGAGGAGTCGGGGATCAACTCCAGCTTCCCAGTTCCAGTATTTGGAGGAGTGAACTTCACTCACTAGCTGGGCCAGCCCTCCCCCAAGCCCAAGGCTAGCAGCGCTGGCCCAGTACCTCATGGTTCTCATGGCCAAGTAGGTCCGAAAGAACTTTCAACACCAGGCCTGCCACCTTGGCACACATGTTCTTCCCTTGAGAAAAAACAACAAAACAAAATGTGACATGTTTAAACTCCGAAGCACACAGTTTCAAGTCGGGCAGACCTGAATGCAAATCTTGGCTCCTCTGCTTATGAACTGCGTGACCCTGGGTGAGTCACTTAACCAATCTGGGCCCCAGTTTCCTCCTCCTGGGGTTCCTTAAGGACTATTAACACCTATTTCAAAAGGTGATGCAGAATGAAGTAACTCAGTATAGGTTGTGCACTCCAGGTACTCAGTAAATGATGGTGCAGAGAACAGAGCTATTCATGACAGCAAAAACACAATAGATTAGAGAGTTATGTTCTGCCTCCCAGGTGTGCAGACCATCATCATAAAAATCATACAGATGTTTTCGCCATCCAAACATCATAACAATCACAGCAAATACATTGATGATATTAAGAAAAGCTGATTAGAATCTGATAAATGTTTTAAAGTTAGGATATTTGCTTTGCATATGCTGTTTTTTAAGAGAAGACTGGAATCACATTTGCTCAGTAAACAGCACATGAGTGGTTCAGATTACAAAGCATCCAAGGGCAAAAAAGCTTCTAACATATACCCCTGAGCTATTTATTCATAGAACCTTCTCCCAAAACTGGGGTTGCTCAGACTGGTATCAGCCACAGGCTGCACTTGGCACCTCTTCTAAAGACACTTCTTGGGCAGCCCTGGTGGCTCAAGTGGTTTAGCGCCACCTTTGGCCCAGGGCCTGACCCTAGAGACCCGGGATCGAGTTCCACGTCAGGCTCCTTGCATGGCACCTGCTTCTCCCTCTGCCTGTGTCTCTGCTTCTCTCTCTCCTCTCTGTGTATTCTCAGAAATAAATAAATAAATAATCTTAAAAAAATAAATAAAATAAAGACACTTCTTCCAGTCTAGGTAACAGATCATTTAAATGGGATGAAATCTATAGAAAAGCTGCTATCACTACCTTTATTGATCAAATGAGATGTGCACATGAGTATCTCATCTCCAGGGAGTGAAGTGGGAGAGACTGCTGTGGTTAGGAGAAGGGAGCACAGTCTAACATCCTTGCTCTGCCACCAACTTACTTATCCCTGTAGAATTTTGGAAACATATTTCTCTGTCTTTGGACAGAATGGATCGTAATTCTTCCTAACTTCGAAGATGAAGATGAAGAAAAATGTAAACTGTTTTAATTTCCTCTTAATTCAGACACTGCATACATATAAAATGCTCTTTCCAAGGCCAGAATGGTATCTGGCTTCAGGGATTCAACAACTGTATTACTAGTTGGAAATGTTTTACACTCTACTTCTGTTTCAGTTTTCTTTCTTCTTTCTTTCTTTCTTTCTTTCTTTCTTTCTTTCTTTCTTTCTTTCTTTCTTCTTTCTTTTTTTTTGTTAAAGATTTTATTTATTTATTCATAAAGACACAGAGAGAGAGAGAGAGGCAGAGAGAGAAGCAGGCTCCACACAGGGAGCCCGACGTGGCACTCGATCCCAGGTCTCCAGGACCACACCCTGGGCTGCAGGCAGCGCCAAACCGCTGTGCCACCGGGGCTGCCCCTGTTTCAGTTTTCTATGAGAAAGACTAAAGACAAACCATGTCAGGCTGGGTGGTCATCAAGGCTTGAGGACCAGGCTCTCTTTCCCTCCCCCACACCAAAACCTGAGGGCACGGGGACAGGGGATTCTGAGACCTGCGCTCCTGAGGCAGAGGTTCATGAGCAAAGCCACCGAGTACTCCAGCGTATAGTCTGACAGGCAGTCAGGGTCCTTCAGAATATCAATCAGCCAGAAGATGAGGCCGTCTCGAATCATTGCCGTCTGCAGCGGGCGCCTAGGAGGCAAAAGCCTACAGGTTAACAAATCTGGCAAGAAACCTTCCCTGTAAGAGTACATGGTGATGTACATGCTGATCAGAAAAGACAAATTGATGGGGTGCTTGGGTGGCTCAGTTGGATGAGCATACAACTCTTGGGTTTAGGCTTAGACCATGATCTCAGGGTCCTGGGATCAAGCACCCCCATCGGGCTCTGTGCTCAGCGGGGAGTCTGCTTGAGGACTCTCTCCCTCTCCTTCTGCTCTCTCTCAAATAAATAAATAAATCTTAAGAAAAAAAGACAAGACAAACTGTGCAGAAGGTACAGACTCTGAAGAATATTTTGTTGTTAGACTCACACAATTGAAATAACAAATTCTTTACCTTTTGCGGGTATCCCTAAGGATTTAGAGGGAGATAAGGCAGTCAGGAGGCCTTCTACTTTGAAAGTTTCTTTTTCAATATTTAAAGTTAGCAGAGAATTACATCAAATATTTAATAAATATTTACTGATAGCTTTTGGTTCACTTCACCCAGGAGACAGCCATAGAAATAGTTCATCGACAAATAGATTTTTAGTAAACTCTAGTCTGGCTAGGCACTTTTGAGCTGTGTAAAAATGAAGAAAAGCCAAAAACCAGTTCAATTTCATTTTGATTCAGGTCTCTGTAAAGTACGGATAGTTTAATGATGTGGGCAATACAATTTATACAGAATTATATTCCATCAAAGTCCAGGTATAATTCTTACAAAATCTAACACTCATCAAAATGTGTTATGGTGAATGTCTTCATGCCAGCTTTAAGAATTGATGAGATTAGGGGCATTTGGGTGGCTCAGTTCAGTGCAGCGTCTGACTCTTGATTTCAGCTCAGGTCATGATCTCGGGATTGTGAGATCAAGTCTCATGTCTGGCTCTACACACAGCGTGGAGTCTATTTAAGATTCTCTCTCCTTCTCTATCTGCTCCTCCCTGCCCTGCAAGAATTGATAAGATTAGGCATGATGATATCACCAGAGAAGAATTCTTTGAACATCAAAACATCATGGGGGAACCATCACTCACATCTCCTAATCAACAGGTTATGGTAGGACTCCCACCCAGGACAGTATCTGTTTATGCTATATATATATATATATAGCATATATGTATATATATGTTTTAAGATTTTATATTTTTAAGTAATCTCTACACATATCATGGGGCTCAGACTCACACAACCTGAGATCAAGAATCATATGCTCTATTCACCGAGCCAGCCAGGTGCTAGTTTGTGCTTTTCTGAAACACCACACTCACCTATTCAGTTAAATTTACTAGAATACAATGAAGGCTACATTCTCTTGGTAATCCTAACTATTTTCTACATTCATTGTACAGACCCTAGCAAATGGTGAAAACATTAAGCATATTTCCAGAACAGAATAGCTTATTACTATTTGAAGCACAGAAAAAACTGGCAGTAAATATCTGTATTACCAGGAGGAAGCATGTCTTCATTATATCTTACTATAGTTACCAAGTTTCCAAAAATTTTCCAAATATGGTCAACATCAAGGTAAATTATAAACAGAAACCAAGTGTTCATATGATCTGAGGAAAAATAACTCTGGAATTTACTATTTACAGTTCACATAGTTAGAACAAGAACTTTTCATTGGCAGGGACTCAGCAAAAAACAGGAACCAAACACCTACCACTTTCCTTCACTAAAAGTGCACACTTAGAGTAAGTCACTTTGCAGGCTTTGGGTTATCGAGAGTCAATCGAATGTTAACCACATTGGACAGGAAGAAAAGTATGTCCAGACGAGGACTGATGGTCAGAAAAAGCTGAGGACTCAAGGTACTAGAATTCTTATTAATGCAAAAAGAAAGTGAAGTGCTCCAGAAGGAACCCACATGCTGGAAGAATGTCATATGACTCAGCTATTCTACTCCTAGACACGGACCGACTCCAGGTCCACACAAAGACTTGTAGGCAAATGTTCAGAACACAATTATCTGTGATAGCCCCAAAGTAGAAACAATCCAGATGTCCATCAACTGATGAACAGATAAACCAAACATAGTCTATCCATAGAATGGTGCATTCTTTAGCATTATGAAGGAACAAAGTCCTGACACAGGCTACAACTTGAATGAACCTCAAAAACACTATGCTAGGCGAGAGAAGCCAGTCACAACAGAACACATATTATATGATTGCATTTATCTAAAAATGTCCATTATGGGTAACACTACGAAAAGCAAATCCGTGGTTACTTGGGACTGGAATGAGGACAGGAAATGGGCATGAGGCTTCTTTGTGTGCGGATGGAAACGTTCTAAAATTAGCTTGTGGTGATGGTTGTACAACTCTGTAAATCTACTAAAAAAATCACTGAACGGCACACTTAAAAGGGGTGCATTTTGTGCTATGAGCATACACTTCAATAAAGCTATTAATGAAAACAAAGCTCTAGGTGGATACAAGATCCAAGTCCTGACATGGTCCAGATGGAGACCACGAACCACAGGGTGGACAAAGAAGCAGGAGTCCCCCACCCTGTTTTCCACAGAGCTACCCACCACACCCATTGTGGCCATTTATTTACAGGCAGTGAGCCAATTGCAGGCAGTGAGCTCTATCAGGTTTTATTCACGCGCTCGTCTCTATACCATGCACGTGGCCTGAAACACAATCCAGCCTCTGGCCAGCACCAGCTGTGTTCATGAGAAGACCATGACAGAGCTTCCTCCTTCCGCAGCAGCTGGAGCAGGAGGGTGTCGAGGATTCAAGATAAGCTTTATAGTTCTATCTTGGAAAATTACCCAACCTCTCCTAAACATTAACAGAAAATGTCATCTGGATCTTGGACTGCCACAGGGACTAAGCGGTTCTCACAGAAGCCTTATTTGGTTTCACAGGAGCCACTGTGACCTCCTGCCTGGTCAGCACCTGAGGCTGAACTTCTGCAAGGCCCCAAGAACGTTCTCACGGGTGACGATGTCCTCATCCTCCTCCTTCAGCCTTTCCTCCAGCATCCGTAGCACCTTTGTGCTCTGGGCCAGGTAGAGGCGACCTAGTAATATAACCAGAGATGCACAAGTGAAAGAATTTATCTTGTTAGGTGTATGTTCCAAAACCACTTTCTTTTTTTTTTTTAAATATTTTATTTATTTATTCATGAGAGATACAGAGAGAGAGAGAGGCAGAGACACAGGCAGAGGGAGAAGCAGGCTCCATGCAAGGAGCCCGACGTGGGACTTGATCCCGGGTCTCCAGAATCACGCCCTGGGCTGAAGGCGGCGCTAAACCGCTGAGCCACCCGGGCTACCCCAAAACCACTTTCTAGGAAAACTTTGCATGTAACACATGTAGAGACTGGGTAATTTTAGGTTCTAAAAAACTTAAAACATATTTCTTCTGCAGAGTTGGTTTTATTCAATCAACTATCTAATGAAGAGAAAACCACTCTACTTATAATAAAAACATAATTCATCATGGGGCACCGGGGTGGCTCAGCTGGTTACATCTCCGGCTCTTGATTTCAGTGCAGGTCATGATCTCAAAGTTGTGAGATCGAGCCCAGAGTTGGGCTCTGCACTTAGGAGAGAGTCTGCTTCTCTCTCTCTCGCCCTATGCCCCATCCCTGCTCACATATATACACACTCGCTCTAAAATAAATAAACAAAAAATATTTAAACATAATTCATCACTATGCTTTTGTGGGGAGCCTTGCCAGATCTACCAGGAGAAAGAGAATAAGGAATCTCTAATGTTTTGGGTCCCTTAGTCTTTATAATAGAGGCAGCCAAGCAGTAGTGCTTTCTGGCCACACTCCTTGCTCCTTCTAGACACACCCTGTGGCTTAGAGGAGTTGGGAACCATAGCTGCGACCCTACAAGAAGCCCTGAGTTATCACTAGCCTGTTGTGGACGTGTGTCTTGATAATGTTAATGCATGCACCGTCACTCATAATAAATGTCTGCTAAATGGATGGAAGAATAAGCACATGAATGGGTGAACCAACTTTTGGAGTATCGTATATTCATAATTTGAAAACTCCCTTTATTTACATTTAAAAAGCTGAAACAAAGTAGAACTTATAGAAGATAATGATGCTCCATAAAATCATTTTGAATTCAGCTTTGGTATGTATTATCTTTGGAATTCAGATCTTCTTGGTTATCTACTTTTTGTTTGAGATTTTATTTTTAAGTAATTTCTATACCCACTGTGGGGCTTAAACTCACAATCCCAAGAGATCAAGAGTCACACATTCCACCAACCTGACCAGCCAAGTGTCCCAAGAGGTTGTACTCTTTTGAAGGAAATGGTGCAGTGCTTTGGGGATCAGCTTTGATTATTTCACTAACCTTATTTTGCCTTAAGCAAAAAAATATAGAAAATGCATCACCTGTTATATACTTGAAAACAATCTAACTAGTACTGTTAAAAAAACAGAAAGCTTTAAAATAAAATAAGAAGGCTTATGGAATAAACTCTAAAACCATCAAAATTTGCTCTGACTAAACTAAGCAATATGACAACAACCAATTTGCAAAAGACCCCTTCGATGCACTGCACAGGGATCTCTTGAAGAAATATACAGTGTCTTTAAGAAACCTGAAGAAGAATGTCTGCTTTCAGAGGAACAAAATGCCTTAAATAAGACCTAGCTGTTCTCTTTGAAGAAAAGCTAATGATTTACCTCCTGCCAGGGATGCAAAAGCATTGATGAGCCGGGCCATGTACTGCCGTACTACCTCGCTCTTTGAATGCAGCAGCTGGAGCACAGTCCTCTGGGGAGACACATCCAAAGAGGAAAATGATGAGGTTAAAGAAAACAGCCAAACATACATCTCCTCTATGGGTCTGCTGTTCTCTGCCTCTGTGCGAATTTATTAGAGGTGAAATAAACAGACTAAAGTCAACACTTCATTTGGAAGTCTCAATTTCCAACGGATTTTTTATGAGAGTTGACAAAAATCAGTTATTCAGACTTCTAAACTGAAAGACTGAATTATACTGAGCACCTAGCCAGTGGCTGGCACAAGGGAGGCAATGCTGTTTGCTATTATTGTTGCTCATGTTTTTCCAGGTTAATGATAGGTCCAATAGACGCATCTAATTTTGCTCCCTGCAAACCACAGTAAAACTACAGTGAATGGATTTTTTTTAAAAAAAGATTTAAATTCTGAAGGACAGAGAGACAGCAGAAGAAATGTAACAACATAATTTTGGAATCAGGAATATAGGGTAAAAGACTTAGCAGAACCAAGAATGCCAAGTCTCGAAGGCAGCAACAGGCAATGAGAAATTACCCAATTTGCGGCACTTAATCCTCAAAAGGAAAAAAAAATAAAGAATGAATACAAGCTGTTAAAGCAGCAGCTGGATTCCACTCTTGTTGTTCCTCCACAACTGTCCTCCTGCATATTCCCACCATCGGTCTGGGGGTGTTTCCTTGCGAGGGTAACACAAAAGGTCTCTGGATGTGTTAGTAGTTGGACAGGTAGGTGGTCAGGGCCAGGGTCCCCAACAAGAAAATATGGAAGCAGGACGGCTAAAACAGCACTAACATCCTGTTTTACAGCTTAGATAGGACCACACTTGCATTCTGTTTTGCAGCCTTTGCAAAAACGACTTCTGCAAAATGTCCCAAAATAAGATGATTAACCACAAACCATTTGTCTCTATCCTGGGCAAGGGGCAGCGAAGACATAAGCCCCCAAGTGTCAGCAAAAAAAAAGACCATCAGCACAGGGGCATTAACCCTAATAGGCAGACAGATACATGATCAAAGCTCTGACTGGTGTGACTCAGCACACCCTGATTGCTTAAGAGAGTTCTGTAAAAGAGCTCATAAAACCCTTTAAATTTAGAAACTCTGGGGGCAACCCACTTGGGCCCCCCTCCCCTCTCTGGGAGGTTTATACTCCTGCTCAATAGACTTTGCTGCCCACTACTCTTGGTCATATCTACCTCTTCATTCTTCGAAGTGGCGTGACCAAGAACCACGGGCGCTAAGGGGACACAGATCCTGTAACAGAGGGGATACCTGGCACAAGTGAGCAGGGCTTCCACGCCCAAATGGGGAAAGGGAGCAGTGCCTGAAGGTAGAATGAACACTGCACAGAGAGTACCCCCTCCTCTTCTCCTACTTGGCTCCCAGATCCTCATCCTCTAGGGAGGAGATAAGACTCTTCTCAGAGGAAAATGACCAACCCAAGAGAAAAGAACCAGAGTCCTCCACATCAGAGGTTCCTACTCAAGAGCCTACTTGGATCACCCTCAGTGGAGCTCTGCGTGGACAGGCCCTACCCTCATAGTCAGAATTTCTAACTAGCTTTCATTCCCGTCCCCTCAGAACATTATGAGATAACCATGGTCTACCGGAAACCTGAGGCAAGTTCCCAATATGGGAGATAAGTTCAAAACAAATGTGGGGGAGGGAGGGCAACCTGAAGGAAACAGGCCTGTGCAGGGAGAAGAAGACCAAAGATAAGCAAAAACATGTCATTCATAGCAGCTCAGAGACTCCAGAGGCTATACTGTATCCATGAAATACCAGGTTACCATAAAAAGGGGGAGTGAAAAACTGGACAGGAAGGTTGGAAAATAAAGATAAGGAGATCTCCCAGAAAGTAGAGCAAGAAGAAAAATATGGAAAATATGAGAGAAAAGACAGAATTGGAGAACCAGTTCAAGAGGTCCGACATTCAGAGAGAAACGAGAACACAGAGAGGAAATTATTAACAAAATAAAATCAAGGAAAGTTCCCAGAACTGCACTTGTCAGACGGAAAGGGCTCACAATGCACTCAAAATGGTGAATCAAGGGGCACCCAAGTGGATCAGTGAGGTAGGAGCCTGCCCTCAGCTCATGTCGTGATTTCGAGGTCCTGGGATAGAGCTCCAAAGTCAGGCTGTCTGCTCAGTGGGGAGTCAGCTTCTCTCTCTTCCTCTCCCCCTCCCCCTGCTTGTGCATGCTCTTTCTCTCAAATAAATAAATAAATAAAATATTTAAAAAAAAAAAAGAAAAGAAAAGAGAAGACTCAACAGGCTTCTAGGGAGAAAACACCAGGCCATATACAAAAGCTCAGGAATTAGAATGGGTTTGGACTTCTCAACAGCAACTCTGGAACCTAAAAGGCAATGGAGCAAGGTCTTCCAAATAATAAAGGAAAATTATGTACAACCCAGAATTCTGTACAAAACATAAAGACATTTTCAGACATACATAATTTCAAAAAATCTACTTCTCACCCATCCTTTCTCTGAAAGCTATTAACTATAAGACATGTTCCACCAACAAGAGAAGGAAAAACAGTAATGCTCAAAAGTGTGGTTCTGGACCACCAGCAGTAGCATCACATGAAAACTTGTTGCAAATGCAAATTCTCAGGCCCCATTCCAGATTTACTAAACAGAAAGCACAAGGGCCCAGTAATCTGTGTTTTAATGAGCTTTCCAAGTGATAAGACTGTTGCACGCTAAACTCTGAGAACAGCTCAGCTAGGAGAACTCACTAAACAACCAGTCCAATTTCTTGGCTGAAAGAGCCATTTTATCTTGGTGTCATGGTGACAGGGCATCCATGTTGTATGAGGAGATTTCCTGCTCTGCAGGTTCTCTGACCTTTTTTTTTTTTAAAGATTTAATTTATTTATTCATAAGAGACATAGAGAGAGAGGCAGAGACACAGGCAGAGGGAGAAGCAGACTCCCCACAGGGAGCCTGATGCAGGACTCGATCCAGGACCCCAGGATCACACCCTGAGCCCAAGGCAGACACTCAACCACTGAGCCACCCAGGAGTCTCAGATTCTCTGACATCTTAAGATAGCTCCAGCTCATTCCTTACTTAAAATAAATCACAGCAATTAAATATAATGACATGGGGAAGAAATAACACGTCTTCAGTGGCTACAGAGATCACAGCATTGTGACAAAACCGAAGATGTCTTTCATTAGAGGACACGTTATTTTTTATATATACAACCAAGAAAGAAAAGAAGCCAAATAAACTACAACAGGCCATCAACTATTACATATGCTCTAATTTCCCAGAATCCTAAAATAGGGGAGAAAAATGCATCTCAGATGAAATGAAATAAGATAGTTTCAGAAAGATTCAATATAGAATTTACTCTTTGAATTTGAGTTTGTAAAGTCACAATATATTTTTCAGCTGCTTCATGCCTGATAAGTCGGTTTCTGTGCCATGACAAATATAAGCAGAAACAAAAGTAAAAGGAAATAAGTAAAAAATTTGAGAGACCATTTTGCAAACTTAACACACAACTGTCTCATGGGGACAGTAAGACTACTTTCAAAGAATAAACTGGCAACCCCAAATTCTTGAACGTTACTACTTATGTGCATGATAGGTTAACATGTTGGGTCACTGTTGGGTGCTGTTTCATCAATGATCCTAAGGGGTATTGATATTTCACCCGATGTACATACTGTGAAGCTTAAGAATAGGGGAGCAAATGATCTAAATAAGATCATTTTAGATAAATATTGAGTGGAGATAATGAAATGCAGTGTCAATATATGTGCCACGTTCAAGATCTTGCTCCTCCTCCTGTCTAGCGAAGCCTGGTACTGATAACAGGTAAGGCGGGGGAGGAGTGGGGAGAGGAACCACCATGTATTGGCTACTCTGTGCTGGGCACTGGGTTAAGTACTTCCCACATGTGGCCAAACACAATCATCCCCACAACCTCAGGAGGTAGGTAACGGCTCCTTCTCAGAGATGGGAAACACCCTGAGACCCAGTAACTTACTTAAGGTTATCTGGCTCACAGGCAGTAGTGTAGAGTTTTGAAAACTATTAATCTCATTCCAAATCTCATACTTTTCCCACTGCATCATCAGACCTATCTGGTCCAAAGCTGTATATAAATATAGTGTTAACATATCTTAATTCAGATGAAAAATAGAGCCAAGATGAAAAATAATTGAATTAGTTCACCTGCCTTGCCTGTCATAAGTCATGCTGAACTCATATAGGACCTCATATAGTCCTATATAGTCATATAGGACTCATGGTTAAGCAGTGGAGTGAGGGAAAGAGTTGGGATTTGGGGGAAAGGAAAGATGACAGCAAAGAGCGCCAGAGTTCAATCAAGCAGTTCTAATCTGTTTAGGACTCTATTAGAGGTGAAAAGGGGGCCAATGTCTGGGGCAAATAGCAGATCTCACCAGCTAACAGAAGGTCAAGGCTGATATACGGTTGCTAGGCTGAAAATACCATATAAGATCATCCCCTTGAAATGAAGGCCGTGGCTGGGCTCTGGCCCATTTCTCACAGACCTGGCTGTGGCTGTGACAATCCAGGAGGTCGTTGCCAATGTAGGCTTCCAGAACGGTCTCCCTCTGCTCTCCAGGATGGGATGTGGTCAAGCGCTAAAACGAAGAAAAAGAAAATAGACCCACGTCTTAATATGGAGAAAAATGTTCATATAGCAGTATCTTTTAAATGACAGTAGCAGTAACTACACATTTAACCAAAGTAAATAATATACCGTTGGGTGGTGGGGGGTTGGGAGGAAATGGTTACCCAGGCAACCAGTCAACTAACAAAAAGTTACGATGTCATACTTCCTAATGGGTGATGTAGGAGTCAACTTACACACATGAAATCTCCAGAGAAGTGGTAAAATGCCCAGACTGTAAGTGTACAGATAAGGGAGAGGCCGGTCACCAACATCTAGTGAGGTTTTCTCACAGGAAAGGGCTTAAGAGCTGGCCCTGAAGGATGAGCAGACTATTAGCCAGCATAGGGGAATACGAGCATAGTGGGGAGTGGGGGGGGGGGCGGGAGCAGCAGTGTGTTATGGGTCAGGAAGGCATGAAAATACATGGTGCATGTGGTGGAGCTCAATGGGGCGTGGAAACAAGGCAGGTTGTGGAAGACTTGGAGCAAATGCACTGCCAATAAATTAGACTTTATACGTCAGGGCCTGATGCAGCAATACTGTGTGTGTGTGTGTGTGTGTGTGTGTGTGTGTAAGGAGTAGGTGAAGTTGTATTTTATAGATTTTGAAAGTCCTACGTCTCTTGTGTTAAGGAAGAATTTACTTAATGTCCCTAGAGCTAGGAAAAAAATTTTGTATGGGGAGTGTGTAAAATGTGTGTGTGTATATGAGTGTGCACAGGTGTGAATTATGAGAAAGTGACATAACTAAAGTGAGCAAATGTCCTTGCTTTTCCAGGAAAATCCTACTAACGATGACTGAGATGGCAGGCCCCGCTTCTGGCCGAGGAGGAGCTGGAGGTGTAAAGAACGACATGGCAAGAAGACAAGAGCAGCAGACCACCCCCAGAGTGAAAGGTGGTGGCCTCCAGAGGCGGGGTGTCGCTGACAGACTGGATCCCCAGCGGCCAAGCAGGGAGCCCTGAGGGGAGAGGGTGTGTCAAGAGTGCCACATGTGGGGGCTGCCACCCTTCTGTCCAGTTCACTGAAGCTGGGGTCCGGATGCTAGAATGAGGTGGAGGCGTGAGAAGCTGGAGGGGGACACAGACAAGATCTTTGGACACCTGTTTATTTTTTCTGGTGATTCTGTGACAACATCATTCACTCAGCAAAGGAATAGCCTGTCTCACCAAGATGCTCAGTAGCACGGGCTGAGAGGAAGTGCTGGGCGGACAAACTGGGAGCCAGAGAATGAGTCGGCTAACCTGAGCAGAGACAGGCCAAGTGCGGGGCTGGGATGGTCCCTCGAGATGACTCATGCTGCCCACTCAGCCTAGTTAACTGAGGCAGGCATCACCAACTGACCCCAGGACTCTTTCTGCTGATGTGAGATGCATCCCCAGGGTATTCCTTGGGACCATATTCCAGGAAGCCTATCAACCATCAGAAATGCAAGCAAGGAGACCTTTTTCTACAGAGATGGGGAA
Source organism: Canis lupus dingo (assembly GCF_003254725.2). NCBI lineage: Eukaryota > Metazoa > Chordata > Mammalia > Carnivora > Canidae > Canis > Canis lupus. The sequence continues at coordinate 43,282,583 of NC_064267.1, read as the reverse complement.
ATTGCTAAAAGGCATTTTGACGCCAACATACCCTGAAATTCAGGGATCCGTGAAGGGCTCTGACACTATTACAAGCTACGTTGGAATGGATCATCCAGTAAAAGAGCCAACTAGTGTTGGCCTAGCCCTGTAGGTCACAAAGTGTAGTCTGGGGAATTCTAGGGGTCCCCAACTCCTTTTCAGGGAGTCTGCAAGATCATGATTATTTTCATAATAATACTAAGATATGATTTATCTTGTTTTTTAAGATTTTATTTTTTTTTAAGTAATTTCTATGCCCAGCATGGGGCTCGAGCTCATGACCCTGAGATCAAGAGTTGTATGCTCTGTCAATTGAGTCAGCCAGGAGGCCCTGATTTATCTTTTCCTTCGGTCAACTTCTCAGAGGCTATACAAAGTGTTACACTGTGACGAATCAAATGGGGAAGCAGATGTGAGAATCCAGCTGTCCTCCATCAGGCCAGACATTAAAGAAATTTGCCAATATGTAAAACAACGTTGCTTTTCTTACTAAGTTTGTTTGGAAAATAGTTATTTTTTATATCTTAAAAAATATATATTTATGCTATATATGTTCTAGCTTCATGACTATTTATCTCACATGAATTAATATTTAAAATGTTCTCAGTTTTCATTTCTAATACTGGTAGATAAATATTGATAGATAAAATTCACATAACTAAGCCTCTATGGTTCTCAGTAATTTCTGAGTGTAAACAGGTCTGAGAACTAAAAATCTTGAGAACCACTGGCTTAACTGGGACCAGTCTGAAGAGTTGAAAGAAAAGCAATAATTCAGATGAGGTTTTATTTCCCTCAAAGACTGGTTTGTCATGCCCACCCTTGCTATCTGCTCAAGTGGCCCCATGGTCACACCTGAATGCAGATGTCTTCATGAAGCTGTCATGTGGGGATGACTCTGGGCTATCACACACCAGCCCTGCTGGCTGGGAGTGTGGCTCACAACTGACCACAGGGATGGGCTTGAAATGGCACAATATCAAACGACCAAGGGAAGGCAGTGGCAACACAGGGGTTTTTATAAATAGGCCAGGGCTGCTTTAGAAGCTTTTTTTTTTTTAACTTTAGCTCTTGGTGTTGGCAGGCAGCACGAAGAAGGATTTTGTAGATAGGTTACAAGATACAAGCAAGGTAGCCAGCCAAAAAGACCAACATGGCCTTTTTTTCCCCTTAACTTCAAGAGAAAGGTACGTACCCAGCGCAGAGCCTGCAACAAGAAGGCTTTCAAGCGGTCACTCCCCAAAATCAAATCCTTCTTCAGCTTCTCATAATCCAAGGAAGGCAGCAATGGGACATCCTTCAGTTTCCTATTCAGCAACACAAGTTCAAAGAGAGAGAAAGGGCAAAAGGGCACGTCCATTAGACCTCCTGAGTCCTGGGACACCAGCAGCAGCTCCGCTGTTTTCTCTACTCCTAGAACTAAGTACAGGCTTCCACAGAGAGGGCTTTCCAGGCTGCCCACCCCCTAGCGTTAGTGAGCTCCGCTGTGCCTTTCCTGCGGAGGTACTGGGGTTTTGTTTAACACCTTTCCCAAAATCAGGAGCCCATGCCTAACCAGGTTTAGAAAGCGCTGTGCTCACATTGGGCCAGAGCTCCATCCAACGGGAATGGAATCACCTTGGAGGCACCAGGACTTGCCATATGGCCAAAGTCCTATTTAGAACCTGGAGCAAAGCCCGAAGACCAGCAGTAGCAGCAGGCAGCAAGAGTTCTTCCCCAAAACCTGAAGCTGCTGGCCCTCTTAAGTCCGAGGGACCAACTGAGGGGATGCTAAGGGCAGACCAGGGTTAGGAAACCATGAAGAGGAGGTGCACAGTTGATCCTCCGCCAGGACAGTAAAGGATGTATCAGGAAGTAGGGAGGGTTCAAACTCTGGAGAGAGTAGCAAGAAGAAAATTTGCAAACTCTCCTCAAGAGGGGAATCCCTGGGTGGCTCAGCGGTTTAGTGCCTTCAGCTCAGGATGTCATCCTGGAGACCCGGGATCGAGTCCCACGTCGGGCACCCTGCATGGAGCCTGCTTCTCCCTCTGCCTGTGTCTCTGCCTCTCTCTTTCTCTCTGTATCTCTCATGAATAAATAAATAAAAACTTAAAAAAAAAAAAAACCCTCCTCAAGAGGACTTGAGTGGAGCCCTCCAGGGATGCCTTACATAACTCGTAACTCTCACACACACACGCACACACACAGCCTCACATATATACCTCACATCACACACACACATACCACACTCATGCATCTATCCCACACATGTATTCCCACAACTGTGGTGTGGTGTATGTGTTTGGGATATGGTTATGATTAGTGACTGAGGACTTGCTTTCATGTTTGGAATTGCAGGTTTGTGGACTGGACTGCTCCCTCATGGGGCAGCACTGAACTGCCTGGTCTTCACAGTTTGTTTTGTTCAACAGGAGGGAACTGGAGTGCATGGGAGAATCAATGAAAAGGGAGCAAGTCCTGTGGTCTAGTTAACAGCGCTGTCCCCATGTTAACTGCTTCGTCATGGAAGATGTGCTGGGGGTTTAACTTCCTGTGAATCTATAGTCATTTCAGCATAAAACAAGTAAAAAACAAAAGCAAAACAACAATCTGGTTTTTTTGACACTCTGCAGGGAATATTAATGTTAAAATCAATACTCCTGGCACAATACTAAATAGGGGCTCATGAGGACATGGGTGAAACGATGCAAGATAAAGGGTTCCTGGGGCACCGAGGTGGCTCAGTGGGTAGAGCATTTGACTCTTGATCTCAGGGTTCTGAGTTTGAGGCCCATATTGGAGGTACAGATTACCTTAAAAAATAAAATCTTAAAAAAAATGATGAAAGGTTCTTTTGTTTTTCATTGACGTGTAACTGAGACATATTACATTAGTCACAGGTGTACAGCATAATGACTTGACACCTGTATGCAGTGCGAAGTGGTCACTGCACTGAGTCTCTTTACCCTCTGTCACCATACAAAGTTTCCACGTTTTCTTTCTTGGGAGGACAATTTAAGATTTACTTTCCCACCAACTTTTGAATTTGTAATACAGTGCTATCGACTATAGCTCCCATGCTGTCCACTGCATCCCAGAGTTTTTATTTTACAAGTGGAAATTTGTACCTCCCAGTCTCCTTCACTCATTTCACTTATGTCATTAGTTTTAAAGGGTGGAAGAGAGATGGAGGTGAGACCTCTGGGGAGCAGCAGTGAGGATACTGAAAATTTTCTTTGTATGTGCCTATAGCATTCAACTTTTCTGTAATAAGCATGTTTTACATTATAAAGAAATATTACATGCTAATTTTCTTAATGTTAGTTTTTAAAAGACAAAATGAGATCTTCTCAGAAGGCCCAGGAAAAAAGGCTAGAGACAGGGCATCAGATGAGATCTCAGTAAACACTACTGGGAGGCAGTTCACCTGTCCTGTATGTTAAACAGCAGTGCCTCAAACATGTGCACACTGATTATTTTGAGACTTATTTCCCTGAGGTAGATACTACTGTTTTTGAAAACGAACACAGATACCTTAAAAATTCCAATTCCAAATAACTGGCCAATATTCTTCAAAAGCATCAAGGCCATGAAAGACAGAGACTGAAGAATGATTTCATATAAAAGGAAACATAGACACGACAACTATGTCAACATGTGATCCTGCACTGAATGCTGGACCAGATAAAGGACACAATGGAACAACTGGGAAAATGTGAGGAAGGCCTGTACATTATGTGATATGATATCAGCACTGATTTTCTGATTTTGATAACTGTACCAGGCTTACACAAAATATCAACACCAGGCATCTGGGTGAAGAGCATAGGAGAATCCTGTGTTCAATATTTGCAGCTCTGAAATTATTTCAATGAAAAAAAAGATTTTTCAATTTAAAATTTAATAATCTATTTTTTTAAGATTTTATTTATTCATGAGAGACAGAGAGAGAGAGATAGAGAGAGGCAGAGACACAGGCAGAGGAAGAAGCAGGCTCCATGCAGGGAGCCCAATGTGGGACTCGATCCTGAACCCCGGGATCACATCCCGGGCTGAAGGTGGTGCTAAACCGCTGAGCCATGTGGGCTGCCCGAGAGATAATCTATTTCAATTTAAAATCTAAACCAGGGATCCCTGGGTGGTGCAGCGGTTTGGCGCCTCCCTTTGGCCCAGGGCGTGATCCTGGAGACCCGGGATCGAATCCCACATCGGGCTCCCGGTGCATGGAGCCTGCTTCTCCCTCTGCCTGTGTCTCTGCCTCCCTCTCTCTCTCTGTAACTATCATAAAAAAAAAAAATAAATAAATAAATAAAATAAAATAAAATAAAATCTAAACCAGGTCTTATTCTAGATAAGAAAGTTCTGGGACGCCTGGGTGGCTCAGTGGTTTGGCGCCTGCCTTTGGCCCAGGCCATGATCCTGGAGTCCTGGGATCGAATCCCACGTCGGGCTCCCTGCACGGAGTCTGCTTCTCCCTCTGCCTGTGCCTCTGCCTCTCTCTCTGGGTCTCTCATGAATAAATAAATAAAATCTTTAAAAAAAAAAAAAAAAGAGCTCCATTTGGAAAGCCACGTCTGAAATTGTTCTATAGCTGGGATGCTTCTTCTGGAGGAAAGAAAAGCTATCAAACGTGGGCCATAGTTTCTTGTCCATAATGGCAACATGAGCAGCTAACCTTACTGCCAGCTGAGTTGCTGAGCAGCCCCACGTTTCTGTGGCCCAGCCACTCTCCCATTTTCCAAAAAGACTGAGTCATACCTTCTCCTTTGTCCTCTGAAGCCCCTTCACTGACTACCCACCCCCTCACTCTTGGCAGGGGACCTTGCCTCTTATATCCCTGGGAATAACATTAGCAAACACTCAGAGAGTTTATCAAGCCCCCAGCACTGCCCTAAGTGCTTTGGACACATTAACTCATTTTTATCCTCACAACAATCCTATAAGAAAGTTATTATTGTCTTTATAAGTGAAGGAGCTGAGACAGAGAAGTTACATAAGTGGCCCAGGTCACAGAGCTGGCAGCAGAGGTGGGATTTTAACCCAGGCAGTCTGTGCTCATGGGTCAGTGTCAGACTTAGGCAGGACTGAGGAAGGAAGTAGGCCGTGAGTAATCTAACAGCATCCAGTGAACCCCAAAGAGGGTCACCAGAATGCACCCTGTCCTCATGCCTCTGCCGAAGGTCCTCAGCTTCCTTGTTATTGCAACATATTCACCTGAAGTTCCTGAACATCAGACATCCACAAAGGTGACAACCTCATTGATTAGGATAGGAATGCTCAGGCATGCACAAAGCTACTCTGTGGCCCTGCTCACATGTGAGCCAGCAGAGAACATAACATTTAGACACTGCAACACTCTGTTGACTGCCCTACGATGGAAGATTAATCTCTAGAGAATAGAACACACAGGTACAATTTAACATTTTTTTCCTTTTGATGCTATCTCTCCAAAATAAATAGAATTAATACTAAAAGATACTTCTAATTTAACAGTGTCACTTATAATGACTGGTCTTTCCTTTTAATATCCACGTGGAGCTCCAGTAAATCAAAGGTACTACTCTAAGCTAGGCTGTTAAGTGTTTATGAAAGTTACTTTGAATTCTAGTTTTACCTAGAGCTGTTCCACATAACAAATCCTAAGAGCAAGTACTTACCCAGGTGCCAAGGAGGCTCTTAACATGGTTGAAGCCTGGAGATGGAGGAGGGGAACAGAAGAAGAGACACCGTGTTAAACAGTGGAAGCAGTGCATTAATCTTAAATCATTGTACTCACACAAAATCAACAGATTTGTAAAGTTTTTTATCCAGCAGTATTCTCTTATCATAATCATATATGATTTAAAAATTAGTTCAAACAGGGGTGCCTGGGTGGCTCAGTCAGTTAAGCATCTACTTTCAGCTCAGGTCATGATCCTGAGTCCTGGTATCAAGCCCATCCGGCTCCCTGTCCCTCTCCCTCCTACCCCTCTCCCCATTCATGCTTTCTCTCAAATAAATAAAATTTAAAAAATAAAAATAAATAAATTAAAATAAATAAACAAGTAAAAATTAGCCCAAATAGGGGTGCCTGCATGGCTCAGTTGGTTAAGCATCCAACTCTTGATTTTAGCTCAGTCCCTCGTCTCAGGGTCCTGAGATGAGCCCTGTGCTGGACTCTGTGTGAAGTCTGCTTGTCCCCTCTGCTCTACCCTCTCCCCACCCCAGGCTCAAAGGCACACTCTCTCTAAAACAAATAAATAAATAAAATTTAAAATAAAATAAAATTAAAAAATAAAATAAAATAAAGTTAGCCCAAACTGAAGTTAAGCAACACACTACTCAAGTATTTCCCAAGCTGCCCACCACCCTTCTTGGTTCATTGCAACTCTGCTCCAAGGAATACTCCATGAAAAAATGAGTGGGCTCTCCCCAAACTCCCAGGGGCACTTAAAGCTGCCTAGTCAGATGTTACAGAGAACAAAAGCAATGAAAATCACTTTATTATCCTGATTTTTTTCTTTATTAAGATTTTCTCTTTGAATATAAAAATAATATGCACTTTGTACCAAGCCAAACACTATAGAGGTGTTTATAGAAAAATCCCCCTCCAATCCCACTCTCTTTTAATCTCACTTAGAGGCTTTTAATCCTACTTACAGGTCAAATCACTGCCAACTTTATGGATATTCAATGTTCCACTTATTGTTTGTTTTGTTTTTGTCACTACAAACAATGCCATATTAAATATGTATTAAAATAGACTTGAGAAACAAAAAACCAAATGCTGTAACACTTGGTTAGACCAACTCAAACCAACTGTAAAAAATATCTTGAGAAGATAAGCAAAATCTAAGTATGGGCGGCACTGGTACTATATGATACTAAGAATCTGTGTCACTTGTATTTGGCATTGTGGTTATGTTTGGTTACTGTTCTGTAAAGCCTTTATCTGTTAGATGAATATAGTGAATTACTTACAGGTAAAGTGATATGTTTGGGATAGGTTTTAAGGAACTCCAGGAAAATAAAGTAAGGAGAGGAGAAGGAAGAGATCTCAGCCCTCTGTGGAACCCTTCCTGGAGGGGCAGGCAGTGGTTCTCAGTCTGCTGTGTGTCACCACAGCTCTTGAATGGTCATTATCCACACATTGATTGCTATTATCCACACATTATCACATTGATTGTGATTATTTTGCAATTATTTTTGTGCCTTTCTCCTTCAGCAGACATTGAGTTCCATAATGAGTGGAGATGTAGTACCCTCAATATATGCACCCAGCACCTGGTACAGTGCCTGGGCAGAGACATGTGATCAACACTTAATAAATGAATGAATGAATGAATGAATGAGGATTGACTTCCCAAGATGGGCTCTCCAGAATCCTTGACTGATCCTAGTTGATGATTCCATTCTCTACTGCTTCCATCTGCAGTATTTATGGGTCACACAGATTCCCACCTTGGAGACAGCAAACTGTACTTTTAAATGGCTCATGATCATGTGTGTTCTTATATTTTTTAATCCTTGACTTTTTTTTTAAATTAGAGGCAATGCCTATTCCTGTTATTGGCTTAAATAGCAAGAAGTTCAGAAAATAAATTTGAAATGTATCTAAATTACTCATCTAACACATTAAGAAGGCCAAGATAGTAAGTCAAATGAGTCAAATAAGGGTATTAGTCATATTAAAATATTAGCCTAATATAAACATAAAATAAAAATATTTTTAAATTAGTGTTATTGGCTAATTCATATATCCACAAATAAAATTCATCAACACCTTCCTTTTTTTCAATTAAAAAAACGTTTCCTGGGATCCCTGGGTGGCGCAGCGGTTTGGCGCCTGCCTTTGGCCCAGGGTGCGATCCTGGAGACCCGGGATCGAATCCCACGTCGGGCTCCCGGTGCATGGAGCCTGCTTCTCCCTCTGCCTGTGTCTCTGCCTCTCTCTCTCTCTCTGTGACTATCATAAATAAATAAAAATTAAAAAAAAGTTTCCTATCATTTACTTATAATCTTAAAAATAAATAAAATTTTAAAAATATCTTTTTTAAAAAAAGTTTATTTATTTTAGAGCATGGGGGTCGGGGGGGGTGGGCAGATGGAGAGAGAGAATCTCAAGCTGACTTCCGGCTCAGCTCAGAGCTCAATGCAGGGCTCGATCCCAAGACCCTGAATAATCTCTACACCCAACGTGGAGCTCAAATTTACAATCCCGAGATCAAAAGTCCACGCTCCACCAACTGAGCCAGCCAGATGCCCCTTTCGATCTTTTAAAACACTGCCTCTGTTTTGCTAAACTTTGTATCATTCTATCTACTCTGTAAGAAATTAATTAAAAAACACTAATAACTAACCCTTTTATAAGAAGAGGCAGCGTATTAAACATTACTGAGCTTTTATTATCCAATCAAGTAAAAAAAAAAAAAAAACCAGAACACTAGAGCTGAGCTGTGGGAAGAATGGGCCAGCATGCTCAAAAGAGAGGAGCGTGTGCTATTTCATTCCTTCAGTACGTACCTACTGATTGTCTCCTATCTGCCGGGTCTCTATGAGGCACAGTGATACCAGAGTGACCAACGCAAAGCCCCTTTCTCAAAGAGCTTACAACTCAGTGGGGGAGAATCAGTAATCAGATAACTCTCTGTGCCTCATCTGCAAATGGTGGCAATAGCAGTACCAGGGGTGTGGACCCCTCTGAGAGCACCCAGAAAGTCAGCCGCTTCCCTTCTTTTCTGCCTATCCACGCTGAGCTCCCCTCCCCTGATGGGGCTGCTGGAGCTGAAAAGTCCCGAGCTCCATTCTAAGTTATGAATTTGATGTTGACTTTAACCCTGATACTTGAGTATAAATTTGCTCAGAGAATAGAGAACTCACAACAGGCACTTCCTACCCACTGCATGAAGGCAGTTAATAGTAGTCAAACTAATAGGCAAATGTTAATAGTAACATTTGAACAGTCAGGGGGCTGCTCCGATCTTTTGGCCAAACCTTACTTTGGACTAGATTTCTTTCTTTTTTTTTTTTTTTTAAGATTTTATTTGAAAAAGAGAAAGCACAAAAAGGGAGCAGCAGAGGGAGAGGGAGGAGCAGGCTTCCCACTGAGCAGGGAACAGGACAAGGGGCTTAATCCCAGGATCCCAAGACCACAGCCTGAGCCCAAGGCAGACACTCAACCGACTAAGTCACCCAGCCATCCAACTTTGGACTAGACTTCTAAAGGTCATTGCTACCAGCTGCAGGTGCTGTTCTGTGTATGGGCAAGTGGACAGAGCTACAACATGCTGGCAAAGAGTAACTCAAGAGGAGAAAGATGGGAGAAGTTCCAAAATCATCAGTCACAGTCAGAATAATAATTTCCCTGCAAAAATAAATAAATAAATAAATAAATAAATAAATAAATAAATAATAAAATTTCTCTCATGAGCTAACAATGAATTTTGAACATGAATGGACCAGCCCCAGACTGGATCCCCTTGCTAAGGAGCCACCAAAGAGGCCCTGACTACGGCCCCATAGGGCACTGAGTGATTCCCAGATTTTATGCTGGGAGCTCAGGCAAAGGTCTCCATGGAAGCCATGTGCTTCACTGTGGATATGTAAATGGACAAGTGCTTTCCTGAGAGGCACAGTGAACGCAGGGCAACCTTTCAAAGTGCCAGTAGAAGACAGAACAATGAACATAGTGACCCATCAATTATTCATTGAGCACCTACACAGTGCTGGGCTCAGGGCAAGGCTCTCTGGACCACTTGGATACCGAGAAGTGAATTTCTACCTGAGCAGAGAGTGAAATGGAAGCAAATGCCTCCATCACTGCTCAGCTACAGGCAAGAAACCTGAGCTTGGCCCTCGGCTGTTACTGCTCCCCAAAGCCAGTAGTCATGGGGTGGGGACAAGGATGAACAGGGTCCTACATGAGTGGGCCAACAGCGAAATGAGGAGCTTTGCCTATGATACGTGAAACATCAGAAAGTGTTTTAAGAAATTGGTTTAAGGTGTCACGTGACAAAGTATCCCTGACCAAAAGCATCTGCAGATGTACCGGGTTGGACTCTTCAAGAGTCTTTAGCACTGCTGAGTGTTGTGAATCTCAGAATATGACATGTCTCAAACTTCATACATCAGCGGTTGGTTTTGGGGATGGGGAACCCCTCTAGGATTAGTGTCCGTAGGTACTGGGTTTGGAAAAAGCTGCTGTATAGGAAGGCAGCCAGGTGTGTGCAGCCCAGGAGGGTCAGAGAACAGCAGCTGTCACGTCCTGAGGTCGTGGAAGGCGCTGTTTGGGGCTGGAAACCTAGGACTAGGCCTACTTGTTATCAGCCTCCCTCCCTGGCCTTGGGACTAATGCTGAACCTCTGTGGCCACCTGTGCTGTGTAGGAGAAGAGATGAACAGTGAAGGCAGGCCCCCTCGGCAAGCGAGCTCAAGGGGAGAGATGACCTAGAAGAGGTTAAATAACCACAGTGGGAGGAAATGTGCCTTAGCCATGGGACAGAAGAGGCCACAGCAACTGGGAATCAGAGGAACAGCCCCACCACGTAAGAAGGGACGTTGCTACAGCCAAGTCTGTAACAGGGAGGGGTAGTTGCATAGCAGACTGCCGGGGTAAATGCAGGAGGGGAGGGCGGAAATAGAACCCTGTGCACATGGCATTTGGAACTGAAGCTAAGTTAAGTGGAGGGGGAATACCGAGTTCCTGAATGTGCTTCTCGGGCTTCCTGGGCCACCAAGGGCACCACTCGTGGCCCTGCCTCCACCCTGTAGCCTGTGGGCACGTGAGAGCCTGGGGCTTGGCAAGGTACACAACAACATGGCCACCTGGGGAAGTGCTGAGGCCTCCTGGGCTTTCTGTGACCAGAGCTGAGCGTAGAGAGACAGATGGGCATTAGATCACAAAAGGCTGTAGACTTCAAGCTGAGTACTCCAGACCTAGAGTAATGACAGGTATTAAGCAAGACAGTAATGTAGCCGATGCCTGTATGTACCTCCATCCCTCCCCAAACTCGAGGGCATAAATGAACATGACCCAACCAGAAAAGTCACCACTGCTCCCATGTGCATGAAAAATCAGACAGGTAAGAGCTTTGAGACCGAGATCAATTAGAAAATGTTGCTTTAGCCAGGACAGAAAGAGGAAGAGCCTGAACAAACACAAAGGAACAAAGACGTGGGGCAAGAGGGAGGAAGCCACTCAGATCCCTAGGGCTGCCTGAATGTAGGGCCCCAAAGAGGGAAGAGGCTCAAATGACTTGCAGGTGTTCTCTGGAGGATCATTCACCAAGACAGGAAGTACAGGATGGGAGACCACCTGTTTGGAGGAGGAGAGTAGCCTGTTTTGGGACATAGAAATGATGTGCGTATCAGACATTCACAGGGAGAAGGCTTATAAGTCTGGGTCTGGAAGTCAGCAGAGAAATCTGAACTAATGGTACAGTCACTCTCTGCCAGTCATGGTCTCACCAACTGGTTGAGATCAAAGGTAGTCAAGCCTCAAATCTCAGTGTAAGTTCAGGTATATGATGGGTGCGGGGGTAGCAGGCGTAACAGGGAGAGACAAGCTAGGTGTGCAACTCCTCCTCAGTACATAGAGCACGAGGCCCAAAAAGGCTGCCTTGAGATGTAGTGGCAAGGCAGACAAAGAGCAGGCCTCTTGCCGAGACTTAAGAAAGTGACATAATGGACAATGTAAGGACTGAAGGCATTGAACTTCAACCCAGAGCCATGGTCCACACAACAGCAAGCTCTAGTAGGAAGAATCCTCCTTAGCAGAACAATGCCACGGCAGTAGTCTCTTGAGCAACTGCATGAAGCCATCCCGAGAAAGGGCTGCCACCATCAGCCCCAGCCCACTGCAGGTTTTTACTGCTAAGAAAGATGGCTGATTTTGAAGTAAATGCTTTCTAAGGTTCACATGTTCTGAGCCTTAAATGTATATAATGCAATCACACCTGGCAGTATTTTAACTTATTCCCAATGGGGTCTACTTGGGAGTTGCTAAAAGAGTTAATTCCCAAATGGATCATTTTCCCAAATAAGGATGCATTTAAATGGAAACTTCCCCAGCCAATGAACCCCCAAACCACAGGTCCCACTAGGTGGGACTTGGGAATCACCTAAGGAGCTATGTTTGGGTTTCCACTTTTAGAGTCAGCACTGGACTCTGTTTTTTTGTTTTTAAGGTTTTATTTATTAATTTTTTTCTTGAGAGACATAGAGAGACAGGCAGAGACACAGGCAGAGCAAGAAGCAGGCTCCCTGTGGTGAGCCCGAAGCAGGACTCGATCCCAGGACTCCGGGATCATGACCTGAGCCAAAAGCAGATGCTCAACCACTGAGCCACCCAGGTGTCTCAGCACTGGACTTTGTATCACAGTCAGCCTGCCTCCTCCCCACTCCTGCCCTAGGATGGACGCTCTCCATGGGTAAAAATGGTCACTCTCCTCCATCAGGCTCTCCTTTCCTGGGGTTTCTCTGCATTGTGCTTGCCCAGTACAAACAGAGAGCTAAGAAGACAGACAGACCATGGTGCTTTCACATGCTATCTGTAGCATACAAATATGTGTGCTGCATGATTATTAGAAATAGCAAAATACTGAAAAGCAACCTAAAGGTTTGCTAGAGGAATGGTTAAATGTACCATACTGCTCTTAACTTAAAATTCTAAAAGATAGGGCAGCCTGATGGCTCAGTGGTTTAGCGCCGCCTTCGGCCCAGAGTGTGATCCTGGGGACCCGAGATGGAGTCCCACGTCGGACTCCCTGCACAGAGCCTGCTTCTCCCTCTGCCTGTGTCTCTCATGAATAAATAAATAAAATCTTTAAAAAAATTCTAAAAGATAAGGAAAATATGAATAAATCCAGAAGGACACAGAAAACTCTTTAAAATGTACTAAGTTCAAAGAGACAGTTGCAGGGTGATGTGTATAATAAAAACCTTAATTCTACCTGATCTTTAAAGTCTGGAGGGATGAATGTGAAATAGTCAACAGGGTTACCTTTGGAGGGAGAGGAGATGGGGTAAATGTGAGGGAGAGAAGGGATTTGTGTTTACCACTAGTCTCTTACATATTTTCCAGTGAGAAAATATTTGTGTATTACTTGTACAATCTTAGAAAACAAAAAAATCCCCACCTCATCTGCCCTGAGGGAGAAGCCTCTCTTCTTACAATTATCAGATTGCCAATAATATAAAATCAGATTTATCTTGTATCCCAGTAGATACTAAATCCCATGGTTTGGAACTTGAGTTGGTAAGGACTAAAGAATGACAAACCAGGGGTTAGGGTGGCAACAGGCAATCAAACTGTAAGAGGCTACCTGAAAGAATTCTCTTTTCAAAAAAATCAATCCCATCACCATTAATCCTTCTGGGAACATCCAAATTTGACCATCAGCTCTGCTAAGGGGAGTGGAGTTTTGGACATAGTTACCTGGGAATGAACTAGGCCCCACTCATGGCATTTCTTCTGCAGGGCCCTGTACCAGCATAATTCCCCTGCTCCAGATAGTAAATTCCTGAATTTGTAGGTTTGGGAGAGATCTGGACACACATAGCCCTGCTCCCTGTTTCCTGGGAGGGAACGAGTGCTCCCAGGGAGCAGAATCAGTCCTGCATGCAGCCCTTTGTCCCTGGCTGCTAGTGGTGCTGGTCAGGGGAGGGGTTTGGCCAGAGCTGGCTGTGACTGGGTGGCCACATTTCTTTAATCCCAGGATTTAAATGTAGGAAACCCACTTGTCTACAAATGAAATCCATACCTCAATATAAGTTTCAACAGAGTTGATGGCAATATTGTCAGCTCCTTTTTCCTTTATTCTTTTGTCCTATTTTTCAATTGACTCAGAACTCAGGCTCAGAACTCAGAAGTGTGTTATTTACTGAGTTCTTCTGAACTTTCAACAGTGAGGGTGCAGAAGGCCAGATTCTTCTTATCAGCCAGTTTTAAAAACCAGTATCAAACATACAAACTTTATGGATACCAGCAGCATTTTGATGGGCCCGGCCCAGGTCCTTTATAGGGTACAATGAATGGAAACACTCAAGGTCAACCAAATAGAAAGTTCCTGATCAAAGGATCACACTGAAAAGGAAACTGGTCTATGCCCATTTTTTTATCTTGAAACTGATGGCGTTCTGTTTGGACCTAGCATTGACTTTAAACCCCTGGCAAATAGGAAAGCGGCCCTCCTCTCCTTCTAAATCCTAAATCTAAATAAATAATAAATAAATAAATAAATAAATAAAAATAAATCCTAAATCCTACTGTTCAACCACTAGATATCCCAACTAAATTATACCCTAATTTCCTCTTCACACATCATAAATCCAATGTCATACATTGACCGTAGGCATGCCCAATCAACTACGTTCTGTTATAGTTTTACAAGGGTGTTACAGTGACTCATATCCACTTTTTATCATCTTGCAGAGAAATCTATGGGACTAATGCAGCTTTTATTGCCTGTTCCTAAGTCAGTGACTCACAAGAAAAAAAAAATGGTTAGGAACTAAGATAAACAGAGCTCATCCTCTCTCCTCTGGTTTCTAAGGCCTAGAATATGTACCTTAATGCCACCATAATAGGGAAAGATGGTAGCACTAGCCTCTTAACAAAAAACATTAATGTCTAATGGGACAAAATACCAGATATGTTATGCCCCCCTCCCTTTTAAACTGCTCCTTATTAACATATCCATTGTAAATAAGCTGGATGCATCACTCTGCCAATAGAAAGTGGAAATATAAGGATGCTTATATATGCAATATAGGATGGGGTTTTATCATACAGACCTTAGAAAACACTAAGTATTTGCTGAACTAATAAATAAGTGGAAGGGAGGAAGGGAGTGTCCTATTAGACATAGATCCAGCAACGCTAATTACTGCTAGAAAGCCATCATTTTTGGTAAACACTCCTTAACAGACTTCTAGCTAAAGGTACAGTGTACACAGAGGATCAACTCAGCCAGTCCTCAGGGATGTGGCTTGAAGCCCCTCATCCTGGAGGGCCCATGAGGAAGTTAATTTTCTGAAACTCAGATGTCTCTGTGTGCTTTCCTGACATTTCAAAATAGCTGATTCCCTAAGATTTCTGCACGCTAAAACTACGGTGGCCACATTCTAAAGCACAGACCCTACAGCTTTTATTATCCACGTGTCCATGTGCGGCAAGGCCACCACCACCAACAGCTCTATAATGCTTCTGCGAGCAGCTGGGTGATAGGGTCAAGGACATTTGCTTTCCGTCACATTGCTATGTCCTTTCTGTGAAGATCCACAAAAGAAACGGGAAGTCTAAAGGGCCCAGAGAGAGTGTCCGTGGCCTAGGAATGGTCTGTGGGAATGTGTGGTGGGCACCGGGGCATTTACCTCACTGCAGTGCTTCCTAGGCTGTGTGTGTAGCATGATGTTTCAGACAGATGCAGCAAAACTTAGATAATAAACATTATGTAACCATCTCTCTTTCCCTGGAAGCAATTCATGCACCTGCTCACTTGTCCCTGTAGCATAGGCTGTGATGAAGATCAGAACCGGGTCCCTGCCTCCTTCTGTAGGTGTACGTACAGCAGCTCTGACATGCATGTTTGGTACTAGCTTAGCCATGGCTTCCTTGTATTGTCCTACCTTCATTTTCCTTTAACTACAATTTCTTCCCCTCTCCCCAGCATTATTGAGATGTACTTGACACAAGACACTGTGTACATTTAAGGTGTATGAAGTGCTGCATTAACACACGTATATATTGTGAAATGATCATCGCCTAATAAGGTTAGTTAACATGTCCATCACCTCACAGTTCCTTTGGGGGATAGGTGAGAGCATTTAAGATCTGAGTAACCTTCAAGTATATAATATTGTTAACATTAGCCACCACGCTATGCCTTAGATCCCCAGAACTTATTTATCTTATAATCAGAAATTACACCCTTTCACCAACATCTCCACTTCCCCCACCTCCGAGCCCCAGCGAACCAACACTCTACTTTCTGTTTCTATGAGTTCTAACCACAATTTTGTTCTTTCCATTTTCTATTTTTATCTCATATTTTGTGTTTTCTCATAAGCTGCTTCAAACCTACTTGAGAATGAAGTAGGGTATAAATTTTTGAATATTAAAAAAGGCCTCTGTTGATGAAGATCCTAATATTAATGTGCAGACCCTCCCCCTTAATCAAAGCCATGGCTCTGACCTATGGGGGTACCTCAGGATCCCCTGGTGCTTCCTTCTGAGCTGAATATGCTTGGCTCTACCATTTAGCCTGTCGCCCAGGTGGTACATTGGGGTGAGCTCCAGGGACATGGGTTCAAGAACTTTGAAAATGTCCTTAGGAGACACTGGTGTATTTGCTCCCCTGGTTAAGAACCCCAACCCAGGGGCACCAGGGTGGCTCAATGGCTGAGTGTCTGCTTTCAGCTCAGGGCATGATCCCGGGGTCCTGGGATCAAGTCATCAAGTCCTGCATCGGGCTCCCCCATACGGAGTCTGCTTCTCCCTCTGCCTATGTCTCTGCCTCTCTCTGTGTGTCTTTCATGAACAAATAAATAAAATCTTAAAAAAAAAAAAGAACCCCAACTCAACACCACATCCCTTTGGATGAGCTATCCTTAGAAGGACGCAGTATCACCTACATAATATTTTGCCCTGGGATGCAAACCCTGAATCTAATCACGAGAACGTAAGAAAGACAAACAGAGAAATGCTCTGTTTTCTTAAATGACGGAACAACTATAAAGGACATGGCTCAACTGACAAATTGGAAAATGCCCAGATTAGATAAGAGTATCATAAAGATATTAAACTTACTGAAGTTGATCACTGTATGGTTACATAAGAGAACACTCCTATTAAGAAATGAACTCTACATGGGAGTAAAAGGCCATAACATATGTAATTTATTCTCAAATGGCTCAGAAAACAGACGTGTATGTGTGTGTGTATGTGTGTGTCTGTGTGTGTGTAGAGAAAGTAAACACATGAGTAAAATGCCAATAGTCACTGAATCTGGATTAAGGGTATACAAGTGTCCTTTGTGCTATTTTTATGATTTCTTTGTAAGTTTGCAATTATTCTGAGTAAAAAGTTAAAAAAAGAAAAAAGAGAGCACCTGCCTTTGACTGTACAGCTTCCAATATGGCAGTTATTTTAAAGAAGAGAATGAAGTTTCCTTCCTTTCCTACTGATTTGCTAATTGTTACCAGTTCTTGGCACCAAACAGCTCCAACTGGCACCTCTCTCCCACCACCCCCAGGACGCCAGCTCCCAGCTGCTCACTGTTCAAAAACAGCTTTCTTTTCCTTCTGGGACTTTACAGACTTCTGAAGCCAGCTGAAATGCAGACTCCTGAATGTTATTTGCCCATGCTCTTTTATTTTTTTTAGTTAGGCTACTTTTAAATTTGGGGGGCAGCCCCAGCCCTAGGGCACAGAGCCTCACCGTCCCAGGTCTCGTGAAGTCCACACTGTGCGCCAGGCTCTGTCGCATCTGATCACTGAAGAGGCGGACACACACGCTCTGGAGGTACTCCGGGGTGATCTGCAAAGAGGACACGAGGATGGCTGGTGCAAGGCACAAAATGCCCCCTGTGACATTAGGGCCCCAGAAATTATCAGAGCTCTCAGCAGTTTTTCTGGGAGGTATGCAGATGGAATTTTGCTTTAACATAGGACCTTTGGGAGTTAAAGCACTGAGTCTGACAGAAAAAAAACTGCTAACATTACTGCAGGTATGATAGTGGGGAATCATGTTTTAAATTATGTAATTCCACTAGATATACTCCCAGTCATATAAAATAAACTGATTTTAAACCATTTGTGTTGTGTGTGTGTGTGTGTGTGTGTGTGTGTGCATGTGTATGTGTGAATTCAAGCAATAAAGTCAATTGGGTAGCCAATGTGTGGTGGAAAGAATAGTGGGCTTAAAATCTGAAAATCTAACCTCAAGCCCTGGACTCAAGAAAACCAACAGCTTTGCCCCTTGCCTTCTGACCTGCTGAATGAAATGAACAATGTCTGCCTCTGTGGTTCACAGTGACAGAGTGAATGAGATCACACATATGCCTGGCACAGGCCAGCTCATTACGGAATGAATGATGGAGGCATTTTTTATTGCGTGCCTGCCAGCGTGAGGCTGCATTGCTGTGCCCACCAAAGCTGTTCAATTCTTGCCTTTTTTTAGTGCCTTCTCACCCTCTTGTTAAGCAACTGCAACTCAGGACTGGTATATAGCATCTCAGGTGGTAGTCTCTGAATGTTGTCTTTTCATTTTACATCTTTTCTTTTTATACAAAGAATGAACATTTAAATTTTACAAGTGCCCCAACCTCTCTCCAGTCCCATCCTTTTCCATACATCAATCTCTGGAGGTAACTATTAACCATTCTTCACCCACCCAACCTTTTTTTTTTTTTTCTATGCCTGATTGCTGGAGGAGAACCTCCCTTTCCTCAGCCTCATGATTCCATGTGGTGAACTCCCACGTGGTCATATAACGGGCCCCTCTCCACATCCTTACTCAGTTGTCCCCATGTGAAGACTACTCAACTGATTCATAAGTTAGAAAGAGATGCACCATCTCCTCTCCTTGGAGGACTCCATCAACCCACTGGAAATTTCTGGTCTGCTTCAGACATGTGAAAGGCTATGTATCCATGGCAGATGTCTGTGCTCATCCCTTGACACTCAGCTCTATGTGAAGTGACTCAGACAAGTAAGTGCCCCATCTCAGGGCTGCACTTCCCACATGATTCTGCATCCTCTTCCTCTGAATTGTGATAGTATCAAAATGTAAACATTCCTTTCTCATCCTGTATTTTTAACCTTTCTTTACATCTTTTCATTGTCTATAACATAAAAACACAATTATAGTTCGTATTTTTTTTTTTCAATTATAGTTCGTATTAAAAAAGCACCTTCCCCTTCCTCTACCCTAGGTCCTCATCTTTCGACCACCCACTCAGGATTCTTCTGTCACAGCCAAAGTCCTTGAGAGAACTGCCTCCATTTGCTGTCTCACCTCTCCTGGATCTCTCTACCTGCTACAGTTAGGCTTCCAGCTGCATCACTCCATAGTTCCCATGGCAAAGGCCACCACCACTGATCTCAATGTCAAAAATCATTGGACACTGTTCAGTTCTAGCATTTTAAAGTTTTCTGTGGCTTCTGAGACTCTACATCAACCTCTTACTCCTCAAACTGTTTCCTCCTTTGACTTCTGGAACTGCTACCAGAACCATATCTTTAACAAGCATATTTGATTGTGTCACTTTCTTGCTTAAAACAGGTGAATGAGGAAAGGACACACATAATCAGTAGACTAAAAAGCAAAATATAAATGGCCAACAAACATGAAAACATATTCAGCCTCATACATAATTAAAGAAATGCAAATTGAAACATTTAGAACACCAAGTTTTACTTACCAAGCCAGGAAAGGGTTCAAAGTATAATGAGTTCAAAATATAATAGTGTCTGATGTTGGCAAGTGTGTGGAGAAATAAACACCTTGATATGGGTAAACTCCTGGGGGGTTTGGGTAAACAATTTTGAAATCTTGGGAGAAATGATTTGTCAACATCTATCAAAATGTTAATGCCTATAACCTCTGACCTAGCAAGTCCACTCTTAGGATCTTACCTTACTTGTTTTCAAAAGTCTACACTATATACAAGAATGTTCATTGCAACATTTTTTTTGTTCTAGCAAACAAAAAATCTAAATGTTCACCATCAGAGATCTAAAAAATTATGGTTCACCCTTAGAATGGCATAATGTATAAGCCTAGAAAAGAACGAAGGTAGTATGGTCATGTGGAAAGATTTCCAAGATATACTGAGAGTAAAATAGCAAGTTTCAGAAGAATAGTGGGTCATAGGATCCCAAGTATATGTAAGCTGCATGCAGACACATGCATATGCATAGAAATTTTTGGAAATAATATGCAAGAAAAGTTAATCTTGAATGCTATTAAAGAAGAGACACTAACAAACTGTACGGGAAGGGGCTTTTGCTCTTCACTATACATTACTCAGACTTGTTCTAATTTGTTACCACAAATATGTATTTTTTTACATTAAAAACAAGCCAGTTAGGGGCACCTGGGTGGCTCAGTGGCTGAGTGTCTTCGGCTCAGGTTGTGATTCTGGACTCCTGGGATCGAGTCCTGTATCAGGCTCCCTGAGAGGAGCCTGCTTCTCCCTCTGCCTGTGTGTGTGTGTGTCTCTCTCTCTGTCTCTCATGAATAAATAAACAAAATCTTAAAAAAAAAAAATTAGAAAATTTTGGGTGAAATAGAGTCAATTTTTGTAAAACAGGTATATTCAAGCACTGAAAAAAACACAGAATGTTAACAAGTGTTATTACTAGGTAACACAATTACAGGTAATTTTATTTTTGCATAGTTCTCTATTTCTAAAATTTTCTATAATACATATTATTTCATAATCATATTTTAAGTCATTTAAAAAATTATTTTATTTAAGTGATGTCTATGCCAAACATGAGGCTCAAACCCACGACCCTGAGATCAAGAGTCACATACTCTACCCCCCTGAGCCAGCTAGGAACCCCACTAAAAACAATTTTAAATACACTACCTCTCATTTGTGATAATATAATACAGAACTTAATATATGTACATGAGTAAAGAACTGGAGAAATCAGAATAAGATCAATAGACTGGGTCAATGTCAATGTTCTGGTTGTGTGATATTGTACTATATAGTTATGCAAAATGTTACTATTCGGGGAAACTGTGCAAGGTGTGCAAAGACTCTTTGCATTATTCCTTAGAATTGCATGTCAACCTATAATTATTCCATTTTTAAAGAAAATGTATATTTCCACAGAGAAATTTTATTATAATTTCTAATTTTTTAGTAAGTGAAACACTTGAGTCATTCTCATTAAAGTCAGGAATAAGTCAAGGAGGCCCATGACCATATTTTTCAACAATGTTCCACAGTCTTAGCCAGTATGCTAAGAAAAAAAGAAAAGTCATTATAAATAATGAAACAAAACAAAAATATCATTATTTGAGGATATTATGACTGCCAATCTAGAATACAGGAGAATCAATCAAAAGAATCTATCAGATTAAGAGTTCAGAAGAGTAGTTGTATCAATATGTGAAAATCTGTAACTTCCTTTATACCAGTAGCTTATTTCCCCCTCATTTTTATGCCACTCCATATTATTTTTTCCTGTTGCCAGACAATGTATTCTTCGCTAATGTTAAGAATAAGGTAGAGAAATAAAGATGTGGTCAATAGTATGTGAGGAAAAATGGATAAAATACTGTAAGCAGCACCATAACTGGGGTGGAATGTCAGTGTGGTCTTCTTTCTGCACTAGGCTTTGTGAAGTACAGGGGCAGGTGTCACTGGCTGTGAGCAGCCAGGAATCCCATTATCAACACACCCCATGCTCTTAACACTTCTTTAGCTCCAGACACACGGGCAACTGGGGAATCTTCCTTACCATCTTGCCACTGACTGTGGCCTCCAGAGAATCCACCAGCTCTGCTGTGACCCCAATGAGATTGTGGTAGTCCGCCTGGATCTTATTGTACCGCTTCAGGTATGTCATTGACCTTCGCTCAGCTTCTACCAGCTGCTGGTGGAGCTGCTGTGAAGTTTCTAGGAAGACAATTTATATTAAAACAAAACAACAGTAAGAAAACCCCATAAAAAAATAATGATGTTCTTCCCAAGCAAGGATCATTGTCTCCTTTCAGAAGATTTTGCTATGACGATGAACTTGACATTATTTGTGTTTAACACTTGGCTGCTATTTCTTGACACATTTAATTTTTTAAATATATATATAGAAGCTTGATTTGCCAACATATAGCATAACACCCAGTGCTCATCCTATCAAGTGCCTCCCTCAGTGCCTGTCACCCAGTCACCCCATCCCCCCCACCTCCCCTTTCACTACCCCTCGTTCGTTTCCCAGAATTAGGAGTCTCGTGTAATAAATGGTGCTGGGAAAATTGGACAGCCACATGCAGAAGAATGAAACTAGACCACTCTCTTGCACCATACACAAAGATAAACTCAAAATGGATGAAAGATCTAAATGTGAGATAAGAATCAATCAAAATCCTAGAGGAGAACACAGGCAACACCCTTTTTGAACTTGACACATTTAATTACCAAGTGCTTAATGACCACTGATTTTCAATTTCTTGTCTCTGGTTGTTCAACTGAACCATCATTGGTTTTCCTCACACAATCTATTTTCTTGACTGAGCTCCACACAATTTCTTTCAGTTTGTTCTATGTACAACAAACGAACTCAGTGTTTCTACAGTCAGCCCACAGACTGGATGAACCACACCTGCATCTTTTCCTGTTTTTTTTGTTTTTTGTTTTTTGTTTTGTTTTGTTCGTTTTTTTTGCCCTGTGAAGTTAACTGTAAGTACCTGCAGGACAGTTCCTCGTGAAGATCATGCACAAATTAGATTTAAAAACCTGTTTCATGATTATGTGTAGAAAAGTAAAATATTTTAATTATTAAGACCCCAAATATCACATTATAATGAACTAAAATTATTGGTTAGCATCCTTCAAATTTCAGTATTGAAAGTTAACTTTAAAAACTCTTCTGGCGGGGATCCCTGGGTGGCGCAGTGGTTTGGCACCTGCCTTTGGCCCAGGGCGCGATCCTGGAGACCCGGGATCGAATCCCACGTCGGGCTCCCGGTGCATGGAGCCTGCTTCTCCCTCTGCCTGTGTCTCTGCCTCTCTCTCTCTCTCTCTGTGACTATCATAAATAAATAAAAAATTAAAAAAAAAAAAAAACTCTTCTGGCATGGGGGCAGCTCGGGTGGCTCAGCGGTTTGGCACCGCCTTCAGCCCAGAGCGTGATCCTGGAGTCCCAGGCTCGAGTCCCACATCGGGCTCCCTGCATGGAGCCTGCTTCTCCCTCTGCCTGTGTCTCTGCCTCTCTCTCTGTGTGTCTCTCATGAATAAATAAATAATCTTAAAAAAAATAAAAATAAAAAAATAAAAACTCTTCTGGCATGAACTTATATCCAGTACTTAAAGCTTTGGAGAACATCTCTGGAAATCATTTATTGAATTTTTTCTTAAATACCATTAGAGAGAAGGAGTCACTACCATATTCCTATGTTAAATATTATTTTTTTTAAGATTTTATTTATTTATTATCCATGAGAGCCACAGAGAAACAGGCAGAGGCATAGGCAGAGGAAGAAGCAGGGAGGTCACAATGCAGGACTCGATCATAGAACCCTGGGATCATGACCTGAGCCAAAGGCAGAAGCTTAACCACTGAGCCCCATAGGGTGCTCCCCATGCTAAATATTAAAGCTTTTTATATGTACAAAACTCTAAATTACCTAACTAGAACTTCCAATGATGAAAATTCTACAGGATGGTTCATAATTTCATTTTGTGGTAATGAATATTAAAGAGCATCTGTATGGACTTTCTCAATGTGTATCGAGTGCCAGATGATGCATGAAGTACCGAAACCCATTAACTGGGGCAAATGACCTCAGAAATCATCAATATAAAAGTCACCAAAGTAGTCCCTCTTGAAAGGAGACTGCACCAAGGAACATATCCCCTCAGGAACTCACTGTACAATTAACTAAATGTAAGGGACTACTGGTGGCACCTCGGCCTCAGGAACCCAGAATTGGAATTTATGACAATTTCAAAGTATGGTACACCTGAGGGAAAAGAGGCCTCATTGCCAGCAGCCACAGGAAGGAGAGAAGTGGGCAGTTGGGGTGGAATACTTGCCACCAGTTCAAATACACCATTTAGCAGAACAGCCTGCTGTATAAAGACACATCACCTTGTAAACACCTTAGCTGGCTACAAACAGGACTTGACCATTACTGGAAGCTTTTGGGGTCTCAGCTCCAAGATCTCAACTTTATTTCTGAGCGTTAAAAAGGATTTTGACTCTTCTTTCCTTCTCAAACATTTTATGAGACAAGGACAACTGAGCCAAAATCCCTTGCTGTGCAAGAGCTCAACCTTTCTTTCCTTATATTTTTAAAAGATTTTATTTATTTATTTGAGAGAGCATGGGGAGGGGCCTGGGCCCAAGCCTTTGGTACCAGTGTGCCCCCCGGTGCTAACTCTGGTCTCCATGGCAATTCTGCATTGCTGGGGGGGAGGGGTGTTTATTCAGCCACAGACACACGCTGTGCCTGCCAGCCTCAGTTCCACAGACATTCTGCTTGGCTTCCTCGGAAAACTCAATTAAAATCAAACCTAAAGAAGGCTCAAACACCGTGGTCTCCTTGGTCTCCTTGGTGAAATCCAAAGGAAAGATACATAAAAAAACACAGGCTCTTCCCTTTGTACTACCCCTCCTAGATTTATTTTATCTGTAAAGTTGGGCCACTTCTCAGAGACATGACTGGATCCTAGCAGAAAGTTATCCTTAAAAGCCGCAGGGTATGTTGGAGTGACAAGGACTGGCTGAGACTCAGGAATCAGGGAGGTTTCCACCACTTTCTCTCTGCCAGCACCAAGATCAAAAAGCGAATCTGAACAGGGACTACACAGATTCAGTCAAAAACTAAGGTGATTTTCTGAGACTCAAAGGATGCGGGTGGGATAGTGGTTTTAAAATGACTGCCACGTCTTTGACACTCCTTCCTATCAAGAGGTAGAAGGTCACTCTCCTTCCTTTGAATGTAAGTTGGCCTTAGGAATAGCTTCTAATGAAGAGAATGTAGCAAAAATGACAGTGAGTTACTTAAGAGGCTGGCTTAGGAAAGGTGACACAGCTTCCACTGGCTCTATGTGGGGACATTCACCCTTGGAACCCAGCCACCAGGCCATGAGGAAGCCCAGGCCACATAAGTGTTCCTGTCAAGGGCCTCAGCACTGGCCACCAGACTTGTGCAGGTGGGCAAGGAAGCCTCGAAGATGGCTCCACCAGGCTCCATGTGCCTCCACGAGACACCGAGGGAGAACATGAGCACATGATCCCCACACCATGCAAGATGATGGCAAGAATAATAAATGGACATTGTTGCTTTATGCCACTGAGCTGAGACACTAGACTAGGTTGTAAAAGAAATAGAAATAGTGGCACAAAGGTGCATTTCCAGGAGTTGCAGTGCAGGACCCAAATGCCTAGCACAGTTTATGAATTCCCATTGGGGAATTCTGGAGTGTCCTGGGTGGCTCAGTCGGGCAAGCAATGACTCTTGGTTTCAGCTCAGGTCATGATCTCAGGGGGCTGGGATTAAGCCCCATGTTGGGCTCGGTGCTCAGTGCAGGGTCTGCTTGAGGATTCTCTCCCTCTGCCTCTATCCTTCCCCCTGCTGTGATCTTTCTCTCTCAAAATGGATAAATAAATTGCTTTTAAAAAAAAAATTGCCACTGTTCTGAATATGAGAACACTGGCACAGGACCTACCCCAGCCAAGGCCCAAGAATTATACTTGAGGAGCTGAAGAAATCTGCTCAGACTTATCCTCAGACATAACTATAGTGGGGGCAGAGCAGCCTCAGCAAGCTCCAAGGCTATAGCCTGGTGACCCTTGGAGCATTCCACGTGGACCCCATGAAACCACACCTATAGCCCAGCTCCTCCACGTTCAGGCAAGGACTGATGCTTCCCCATGAAGGCTCAGTGGGGCCGGTCCCTCTGAGCTACGGGGGTGGGACAGCCAGCAGAGCCATTCACACACTTAGAACTGCTGGGTTGGGGAAATGCAAGGTTATACAAGGCGGAAACATTCAGACTTTCTGCATCTGAAGCTATTGCCTCTGTCCTTGCATGTCAAATCTAAAGCATCGCTCCTCTGTCAACATCCTGGAAAGCAAAGAGCTAAAGAATTTACTAACGCTTCCATTCTTTACAAAACTTTAACTCTCTTAAAAAAAAAAACAACACCCCAAAAAACAGGGGATCCCTGGGTGGCTCAGCGGTTTAGCGCCTGCCTTTGGCCCAGGGTGTGATCCCGGAGTCCCGTGTCGCCTGCCTTCCGCCCAGGGTGTGATCCCGGAGTCCCTCCTCGGGTTCCCTGCATGGAGCCTGCTTCTCCCTCTGCCTGTGTCTCTGCCTCTCTCTCTCTGTGTCTCTCATGAATAAATAAAGAAATCTTAAAAACAACAACAACAAAAAAAAAAACAGAAAAACAATGGCAGGAACTTTTTTTTTTTTTTTTTTTTTTTTTTTTTTGGCAGGAACTTTTGAGATCCTCTCTAACATTACCCTGCCGTGGGAAGGGCAACTGTGCTGTTTCATGTGATAAAACTCCACCTGCTGGGGACTGAGGATTACGCCACCAGAATCTACAGAAGGCTAACGCTTCAGAGGTTTCATAATAGAGCATCAAAGCCAAAACTCAGACAAAGAATCACAATTGACTTGACAGTAACTAAAGTTTTTCTCACCTGACTGAAAAATGAACAGTTCTGGTAGAAAATGGTTAATAATGGAAAACCATAATTTTATTCTAAAAACTTAATGTTGGAATTCCTGCTTTGAATGCAAAAAAACAGAAATGCTTCTAAGATGGGTGCTCCAAATTGCTACGGAAATTAGACCGCCCTAGACTAATGCAGGGTAAAAGTGAAAGATACTCAAATGCTTCTTGCCCCACCCACCCTGACGGTGTCCCCTGGCTGTGCTGCTGCAGTTACATCCCCTTGGGACATGGTTTCGATTCCCATCATCGCTCCACAGGCTGGTTACCTGATCTGCAAGACGAAGCTAACGCCAGCCCTTCTGCAGGGTGGGCCTCAAGGAGTCACAAATCTGATTGCAAAGTGCTTCATAAATACTTATTTTGGTTTTTAATTTTTGAAAAAAAAATTTAGACTTTTAGAGCCTTCGTTCACCAAGTGCACCAATTCTCTCCGTTTCTTTTTCTTTTTCTTTTTTTTAAAGATTTTATTTATTTATTCATGAGAGACACAGAGAGAGAGAGAGGCAGAGACACAGGCAGAGGGAGAAGCAGGCTCCATGCAGGGAGCCCAACGTGAGACTCGATCCCAGGACTCTAGGATCACGCCCTGGGCCGAAGGCAGGTGCTAAACCACTGAGCCACCCAGGCATCCCCTCCATCTCTGTTTCTATCTCACTACTCAAAACTTGAGTTGGCAAAATTGTTCTTTAAAAAATGTTAATCTAGGGATGCCTGAGTGGCTCAGCGGTTGAGCATCTGCCTTTGGCTCAGGGCGTGATCCCGGGGTCCTGGGATTGAGTCCCACATCGGGCTCCCTGGGTGGAGCCTGCTTCTCCCTCTGCCTGTGTCTCTGCCTCTCTCCCCATGTCTCTCATGAATAAACAAATAAGACCTTTTAAAAAATAAATAAATAAAAAATAAATAAATAAAAAATGTTAATTTAGGGCAACCTGGGTAGCTTGGCGGTTTAGTGCCGCCTTCAGCCCAGGGCGTGATCCTGGAGACCAGCGATCGAGTCCCACGTCAGGTTCCCAGCATGGAGCCTGCTTCTGTCTCTGCCTGTGTCTCTGCCTCTCTCTCTCTGTCTCTCATGAAGAAATAAATAAAATCTTTAAAAAAAAAATGTTAATCTAGGGGTGCCTGGGTGGCAGTAGTCGGTTAAATGACTGACTCTTGGTTTCGGCTCAGGTTGTGATCTCAGGGTCTATGAGATTGAGCCCCACATCAAGCTCCGTGCTTAGCTCGTCGGAATCTGCTTGGAGATTTTCTCTCTCTCCCTCTCCTTCGGTCCTTCCCACCTGCTTGCTCTCTCCTCCTCCTCCTAGTCCCACTGAAATAAATAAATCCTTTTTTTAAATTAAAAAAAAATGTTAATCTGGATGATTTACCTTTGTTACTTTGTCCATTCTCCTTCTGGGATGAGAAAGAAGTTGAGGAAAACAGGCATTGAGGATAAAGCCCTCAGGGTCCCTCACATTGTGGGACCAATCTGAGAAAGGTACAAAAGAGACTTCTCAGGGCAATAAAAGCCTCTTCTTAATGTTGCTATCAAGAGCTGAGACTATTACTGACTTCTCAGTAGTTGGATGGTTCACTCTCAAGTGAATCCTCTCCTCTCCAGCTCAATTACTCCAGCATGTGTGCAACTCTTATACTATTTCAACAGGCCTCTATGTGGCCTCCTGACCCCCTTCCAAAGACCTTCTCCACTGCTGCCAAATGTTCTACTAAAAATGCAAACTGAACTCATACCTTTCATTGAAGGTATTCATTGAAGTGAATTGTCACCTCAATTTTAAAGCTCTATCCTAAGGAAATTGAGGTTGGAATGGTGACAACAAAGCACAGTAGCTAAGACCATAGACTCTAGAGCCAGACTGCCTGAGTTTAAATCTCAGCTCCTACACATCTGGCCACATGACTAAAGGCAAAATACTTAACTTGGTTGATTTGGGTTTTCTTAATTTTTTTTTTTTTTTGGTAACAGTCTTACTGAGATATAATTCACATATAACTCACTCATCTCAATCTTATATTTCAGTGGTTTTCAGTATATTCAGAGTTGTGCAACCATCACTACAATCGATTCTAGAACATTCTTATCACCCCCAAAAAGAAACTCTATACCCATTAGGAGTCATCCTCATTTTCCCTACCCTCCCTGGGCCTAGGCAACAACTAATCCACTGATTAGTCTCTACTGATTTACCCATTCTAGACCTTTCATTCAAATAAAATGATATCATAAGCAGCCTGTCATGTCTGGCTTCTTTCACTCAGCATGACATCTTCAACATTCGTCCACGTTGCAGCATGTGTTAGGACTTCATTCCTTTACATGCCCAAGTAATATCCTATTTTATGGATATGCTGCATCCTATCTCTCCATTCATCCCTTGGTGGACATTTGGGTTGTTTTCACTTTCTGGATGTTTTGAATAATGCTGTTGTTTGGACATATGGTTCCAGTTCCCTTGGTATATAGCTAGGAGTGGAATCCTGGGTCATATGGTAACTCTATGTTTAAACTTTTGAGTTCAAAAAATTGTTTTTGAAGCATATTTAATGGTATGGGAAATGCTCCCTCCATTTGATAAAAAATATTAAAAAATACACAATGTACAGGTATCTGTTTAAACATTACATACTTTTGGGTATATGTATGTATACATATACAGAAAGTGCATTTCTATGCTTTCCAAATTTTCTATGAGGAATATGATCAATTTTAAAATCACAAATAAAAAGGAGTGATTTTTTTTTTAATGTAAAGAGCACGGTATTAAAATGCTTAAAATGTGCTTAAAATGTGCTTAAAATGCTTAAAATGTGTCACAGGCTGCTCCTGACTTACAAGACCTCACGCAAACCTTTTTGTCCAGGCCTTGCCTAGTCTCTGACTCTCTCTATTCTTCTGTTCCAGCAATATTGAATTCCCAAATATGCTGTCTCAGTCCTTTTGCATGACCTGTCCCCTCTACCTGGAATTCTCTTTTTGGACCTTGACACACCCTCCTATTAATGCTTAATTTATCTCATCAATATGAAGGCAACACTAACAATCATCCTCTATCCATGAGGCAGCCCAAGCCAGGGTGCTACTCCAGCACCACAGGTGGTCTCCATCTGCTTCAAAAGGATACGTATAATGTTAAAAGCTTTGGCGTGTTACTAGCTTTAAAAATTAAAGCCAAAAACTTTTCCAACTTCAACTTTAATTCTGGAGTCCAAGAATCCTGAAATAAAAAAAGAAAAGTAATAAAAGCTCTAGATCATTAAATGCCAACAGCATTGTCAAATTGTGGTCTTTGGTTTAAATAACCCTATCTAACACAGTTATTGAAATCAAAAGCAAGATGCCTTGCCTGTGGTGTGATGCTGTGAAAAATAGGTTTTAGGACATCTGACCAATTCATTTATAAAAGATTCAAATAACCACAGCAGGAGGAAAGAACAGAGTTCTTTCATAAACAAGGAAAAAAGAATCTTGTACATGATTTGAATATTTCATGTGATTTAAACACAAGCATAACAAATAACCTTATTAGGTTGAATGCCAAAAAGAATTCAGCAGCGTTGAAGCATACATGGTACTGGCAGGCATACATAGTTATCACTAAGTTACTGAAAGTTTCCCAAAGAGAAAGACTCATTTCCATAATCCTCATCTAGATAAGAAAAAAAAAAAGACAGAAGCTGTTATCTGCTTTAAAAACTCCATCATATCAAGAATTATGATATACTTTCAGTTTGATTTGTCCCTTAATAAAACATTACTTATCTCAAATAATGCTTATTGAAAGGAAAAAATAAGACTTAAGTAGTAAAAAAAAAAAAAAAAAAAAAAAGTAACAAGCAATTATCTTTCACAGGACAATTTTCCTCACAGACTTCATATAAAAATATCTACCACCCAAACCAAGCAGTTTCTGAAGATCAGCAAGATCAGCAAGATCTCTAATATTCCTGCCTACTTACCTCTTAGGTCCTGCCCCACCCCAACAGGCCCCCATCCTTCCCCTGTCCTTCCCTGATTCCCCTCCCCAGTTCTGTGTCCTTATCCACACCTCCCACTCCACCCATTCTATCCAGTGCATCATCTGGCTTTTGGAAAAAATACTGTCTTATATTTTTAAAAGATTGTGTAATTCCCTGACATGGCATGACAGCTTTAGTTATAATGTGTGTGTTATGGGTTGAATTGTGTCCCCTAAAAAGATATGCTTAAGTCCTAGCCTCCTTGAAATGTGAGGTCATCGGAACAGGGTTGCTATAGATGTAATTAGTTAAGATGAGGTCATACTGGAGAAAGACGGATCCTTAACCAACATGACTGGTGTCCTTACAAGAAACAAAATTTAGACACAGACACAGAGAGAAGGTGGGCCTGTAAAGACGGGGAATTAGAGTGATGCTGCCACAAGCCAAGGTACACCTGAGGCTACCAGAAGCCAGAAGAGGCAAGGAAGGATCCTCCCCTAGAGGCTTGGCAGGAAGCATGGCCCTGCCAACACCTTGATTTCAGACCTCTGGGCTCATGAGCTAAACGAGACAGTAAGTTCCTCTTATTTAAGCCACCCGGTCTGTGGCCTTTTGTTAACAGCAGCCCTGGGAAACACTACAGCTCAAGTATTCTACGCTCAGCCATATTAAAAAAAAAATTGCAGGGAAGGACTACTATATTGGCCAATATAAAGGAAGACATCTTAAAAAACAAACCAAAATATTTGGGACATGTAGACTTCCAGTTAAATTGCTGTTGCTGATTACTATTTTGTATAACCAGCAAGTATTTATTTTTCAATTTAACTGTTTACCTTATGATGTTCTGCTAATAACAAGAATAAGACTGCAATAAAACCTCTCTGGGCAATGAATCCCTTATATTTTTCTTAACTGCTCTTATTTTTCTGTGCTTTCAGCTTTAGAACAAGAACATTTCCCAAGTCTGAAAGACACATGACTGCCCAGATCCCATGGGATAGGGGAAGCACTGGGCTGGTCCTGCTGTACTGCCTGCATGAAGTCACTCACCCTCTTTATATCATAGTCTCTCCACTTGTGGAACATGGACTTTCCATGAGTGATTGTCTGACTTGTTTTTCCAACAGCAAAACCTTGCCCAGAACCCTAATAGATGAAATGAATAAAAGCAGGGTATTCTTGTTATGTGGTATATATGTATGTATACACAGCGATAACATTTAGTAAATGGTGCTGCTATACAGAATATAATCATTTTTGTGTATTGAGTTGGTATCTGGAAACTTTTGTTAAGTTCATAATCATCAAAAATGTAGTGGTTAGGCATCTGTCTTTGGCTAAGGTCAAGTCCCAGGGTCCTGGGATTGAGTCCTGTATTAGCCTGCTTCTCCCTCTGCCTATGTCTCTGCCTCTCTCTCTGTGTTTCTCATGAATAAATAAAATCTTTTTAAAATGAAAAAAACAAAAACAAAAACAGGGTATTCTTGTGGAGGAAGGGGAGAGCTCCATGCTTGACTCCCCTGCCTCCTCTCTCTCTCTTGCAGAACCCACGAGAATTCCTTCTTTCAATTTTCACTAATTAAGCTTGGCTTGGTCCTTGGCACCTAAGCACCCAAAAGTTTTTCTGGAAGTAACCAACTACAGAAGTATCTAAACATTTCTGCAAGAAGATATTCACTGACAAACACTTTGCTGAAAAGAGCTCATTACTATCTCTACAAAGAAATTTCCTTTCCTGACACCTCAGCAGAAAAGATAACCTGAAAGAGCAATGAAAACAACTAAAAAAGCTGGATAAGTTAACCATCTTTTAAAACACATCCCCAAGAAAGGAAAAGCAGAGACTAAAAATGACAGTTTTTCCTCTAAGGACAAGTTGGAGACTAGAAGACCTCACACCTCCTAAGCTCTAAGAGTTGTTGTGGTGCAGACGACAGAAAGCAACAGGATCTACTCACAGTGAACAGTCTAATAGGGGACCTTAGCACAGAACTGGGAGCCCTAAGGGCTATACTATCAGGAAAAAGTCAAAGACAAACCAATTCACTGCCTAGAAGGTGACAGCAAGGATATTGACCTGTCTTGACCTTAACATTAGGTAGAGGAGAGGAAAAATCTCATTTAAAACTTCATAACCCGGGGATCCCAGGCTGGCTCAGGGTATTTAGCACCTGCCTTCAGTCCAGGGCGTGATACTGGAGTCCTGAGATCGAGTCCCACATCGGGCTCCCTGCATGGAGCCTGCTTCTCCCTTTGCCTGTGTCTCTGCCTCTCTCTCTCTCTCTCTGTCTCATGAATAAATAAATAAAATCTTAAAAAAAAAAAACTTCATAACCCAAACTAGTCCCATTAAAGACTGTAACTGAAACTGACACTATCTGTGTGCTTCCCAAAGCCTTGAGCAAAGATACTTAATTTAAAATTATCGTGGGCTGGTAATGCCCTAGAGAGATGCAAATGAGGATCTTCTCTGAAAGAATCAAACTCCACTCGGGCCTCAAAAAACTCTCACAGGTCCCAAGTAAAATAAACTCATTGTCAAAACTCAAAGTAACAAATTAAAAAAAAAGATATAAGGCACCGTGAATGAGAACCAGCAGAAGTAAAACACAGCAGGATCAAATCTACAAAGGCCCTGATATTAAAATTAATAGATAAAGAATATAACACAAATGTTTAATATGGTAAAGAAATTTTAAAAGAGGCTTGAAAATATGAGCAAAGAATAAGAGACTATAAAAATGACCCAGTAAATTTGTTTTTGTTTTGTTTTTTTTTAAAGATTTTATTTCTTTATTCATGAGGGACACAGAGAGAGAGAGAGAGAGGCAGAGACACAGGCAGAGGGAAAAGCAGGCTCCATGCAGGGAGCCCAACATGGGACTCGATCCCGGGTCTCCAGGATCATGCCCTGGGCCGAAGGCAGCGCTAAACCACTGAGCCACCCAGGGATCCCCCTGACCCAGTAAATTTGAATGAAAAACAAAAAGAACTTCCCTCAACAAAAGCTAATAAATGAAATTATAAATTCAATGAGGAGATTAAAGAACAGATTAGACATAGTTTGACAGGTGAACTTGAGAACTAGAAAATAAGTATGAATAAATCACTCAGAATACAGCTGAGGCAGAGATCACAAGATGGAAAATACAGGATGGCAAGAGACATGGAGGGCACAACACTGTGAACATTCCTGACTCTACCGAACTGTATAGTTCATGACGGTTAAGATGGTAAATTTTATTTTATCACAAATTTTTTAAATTAAAAAAAATGGACAAAATAGAAGAAACAAATCTAATGTAGATTTAATCAGATATGTAGATTAAATGTAGATTTAATCAGACATTTATAAAAAGATAATAAAGAGGATGGGGGAGAGGCAATATATGAAGAGAAAACAGAATCTTCCAGAGTTGTTGAAAGACACAAGAAGTCACAGTCAGAAGCCCAACAAATCTCTAGTAAAAACAGAAATCTAGGGGCACCTGGGTGGCTCAGTGGTTGAACGTCTGCCTTTGACTCAGGTTGTGATCCCCGGGTCCTGGATGGAGTCCTTATCAGGCTCCCTGCAGGGAGCTGCTTCTCCCTCTGTCTATGTCTCTGCCTCTCTGTGTCGCTCATGAATAAATAAATCAAATATTTTTTAAAAAGAAAAGGAAAGAAAAGAAATCTATCCCTAGACACACCAGAGTGAAATGACACAACCTCAAAGGTCAGAGAAACAAGACAGATCACCTACATGGGAACGGTGATTAGACTCATGGCTGACCTCCAACAACAACAATGGGAGTAACGTGATAACATCACCTTCAATGTCATAAAACAAAATAGCTGTCTGGGACGCCTGGACAGCTCAGTCGGTTGAGCATCCAAAACTTGGTTTCAGCTCAGGTCAGGATCTCAGGGTTGTGAGATCCAGCCCATATTGTGGGGTCCGAGCTCAGCATGGAGTCTCCTTGAGATGCTCTCTCTCTCCCTGTCCTCTGCCCCTTCCCACACATGCATGTATGCTCGATCGCTCTCGCAAAATAAATAAATAAATCTTTAAAAAGAAGGAAAGAGAAAGAAACAGAAAGAAAGAAAGAAAGAAAGAAAGAAAGAAAGAAGAAAGAAAGAAAGAAAGAAAGAAAGAAAGAAAATGGGTATAAATCTATCAGTTTGGACCCGTCTGAGAAAGCGACAGACACATTTCAGACGGGTGAGGACAGAAAGAAGAGATCTTCAGCTACAGGAGGCTCTAAAGGATGTATGTGAAGCAGAGGAGAAAATGATTACAGATGGAAGGTCCTTAATGCAAGATAGAACAGCAAGCACAGTTATAGGTACATAGAAGAGTAAATCCATACATACACAGATTGCATAAAATAGTAAGAATCTGTAACATGTGGGGTTAAAGTATATAACTGAATACTTGACAAGAACAGCAGGTGAGCTGGGAAGGGGATGAAGGAGGTGAATGCATTCTATGGTCCTTGTGATGGTCAGGAAGAGGAGGAAGACACGAACTTTAGATCTTATTTTGCACACATACTCAAGTATCTATCATGTCCACTGAAAGGACATAATGTAGAGTAGCAAAAAGGGGAAAAAATGGAATAAAAGGACTCCCCATGAGTACTGAGCTCTGCAGACTTGGAATGCCAAGCCAGAGCAGGCGAGTTGCCTGCTGCAACCTGGGTCGGACCGTCCCTGGCACCTGCACCCCGCCTGACCTCAGCTGCAGCCACACTGCTGTGCCATCATCTTCATAAACAGAAGCCATCGCGATGAGAAAATCCAACATTTCTTTTCAAGTTTCACCGCCTTCCTTAACCATGATGTATTTTCAACCTTCTCAGAGAGGAAGGGAGCAAAACTAAATTTGGATGGGCAAAAAAAATCAAGCATAGAATTCAACTTAGGCGGGACGCCTGGGTGGTTCAGCAGTTGAGCGTCTGCCTTTGGCCCAGGGCGTGATCCTGGAGACCCAGGATCGAGTCTCATGTCAGGCTCCCTGCATGGAGCCTGCTTCTCCTTCTGCCTGTGTCTCTGCCTCTCTCTCTCTGTGTCTCTCATGAATAAATAAATAAAATCTTCAAAAAAAAAAAAAAAAGAATTCAACTTAGGCTAATCTACAACAAACCTGCTGTGATGAAATCAGCCAACTCCCTGGACTTCAATTTAGTGGCTACTATTCAGGAGTGCTGACAGGTGTTTGACTAAATTATAACGGAATAGGGGACGGAGATATACCGGGTCTGGAAAGATAAGTGCATCTGTTGTTCAGTGGCACAGGAGTACTCTCCAAACATGCTTGGAAACAGTGTGAGATCTTTCTTTAGAAAAAGCCACTGCATCACAATTATTTCAGTCTCTTAAACACATTTTCATAAACTTCTCAGGGGACATCTTAATTTTATTAAGTCCACAAAAATTACCAGAATGGATAAACACTGATAACAAATAGTATGCTGAAATGTCAATGATGGTGAAATGTAACAATTAAAGGAGCTCCAGGCAAGCAGTCTGAAGGAAGTAATAATAGTACACAACCAGATCATCAGACATATGCCAAGTGAGATTCTGAATACAAAATAAAATGTGCATGGCCAGCAAGTCTGTAAAATAATCTAGTTTTTTTTCAGGCTACCAATTTTCTTCCCTTTTTTTGTTTTTAAGATTTTATTTATTTATTTATCTATTTATTTATTTATTTATTTGAGAGAGAGAGAGAGAGAGAGCGCGCGCACATGAGTGGGAGGCAGAGGGAGAAGCAATGCTTCCTGCTGATCAGGGAACCCAACGTAGGCTTGATCCTAGGACCCCAAGATCATGACCTGTGCCAAAGGTAGATGCCTATAACCAACTGAGCCACCCAGGTTCCCCCAGGCTACCAATTTTCAATGAAACTGAATAAAAATTATCCTTTCGATAATGAAAAAGTATGCATGGAATGGTTTTAAGAAGTAAGGACATTTAAAAATAGTTACATTAGTCTGGATTAACAAGTCTTAATACAACCCCAAAAAATCATATTTTATGGCACAAGCAAAGTTAGTCAAAGAAAATTATCTGAAAACAGAAGCAATTTTTCATTTTTTTCACAGCATCATTCAGAAACGACTAGCATTGACAAGGTGAAACCGCAATGCCGCCCAGGGTCCGATCCAAGATTCAGAGGCCATCACTCACCTGGAAGAGCTCTTTAAATGAGGGGTGTACCATGGGATTGGGAACAAAAGGCAGAGCATAGAAAGGAAGAAACTCCGTAGTCTGGCTCAACGCTGCCCCTTTGGTCTCCAGGTAGGTTCTGAAATAAGAAATCCTCTCATCCAGGTCCTCTTTGTCCTGCAAAGAAGGAAAGATGCTCACTTGGGGTCTCCTGCTGGATGCCCAGTCCCCTGTCTATCCACCCTCTCTCCGAGGCTCCTTCAGTTCCAACCACGTGCCTGGTATCCTCCCCACCTGGCTGAGCAAGCACGCTATCTCCAGTCATTCTAACACCGCCCCTGATTTCACCCCAAATTTTGTCAGGAATTTCAGAGAACTAGATAAATTGTTCGATCTGTGTCCTTTTACTTTATAATTGGCATGGCCTCATGTCCTTAAAATTCTTCATAAACATCATTTCTACTGGCAGGACAAAATCTCACCTTGTGGGTCTATCACAATTCACTAAACCAATTCCCCCAGTACTAGACATGTGCATTGTTTCCACTTGGCACAGGTCATGAACATAAGCCTGCATTCCCAGGACTCCCTCAGGAGAAGTGTCTACAGGTGAACAGGTGGACCTTTATAGTTTTTTGAAACAGAAGCTTCCATAGCATTCCTCCTTTCCTTTGCAAAGCTAACTAAGGACTGATCTTGCAGGCTTCACTGGTTCCACGTGTGATCTGAGGCCACTCAACCCCTCTCAGGTTTTGATTGCCTCCTGTGCCTCAGTGAGGTCGGAGGACTTGAGCTGCTCAGCCTGGAATCAGGCACTCTCCCTCCCTGACTACCTGGCTGCACCAGATATGGGCACCCTGTGTATGTATGCTCTTCTAATCAACACAGCTCACCCCGTCTACAATGTGAAGCCCTCTTCTGGACACCAGGCTTAAAAAATACATGATGTTCATTGACTTTTTTTAATCTTACATCAAAATAAAATAATTAGAAAACAGAAATAAATAAAGTGAAAATCCCCCATGATCTCACTCCTCATGACCGCTGTCTTGAAGAACAGGAATGGCTACCATGACATACTGTGAAGCTGCTCTGTCCACCACTGACCTATTCTGAGGCACCACCCCCCAACATCTTACTAAGTGAAAACAGGTGCTTGCGGGCAGTAGCTAATGCCAGTAGAAGCCACTAAAGAAATGTACGTGGTCAAATGTCAACATGGCCCTGTTCCCTTCTCTCATTTGCTCTGCTCCAAGAGGCTCAGCGGCCACAGCAGCAGGTGCTCTCAGCCGTGCCTGCTGCACCTCTGTGGAAGGACTGCAGAGGCTACGTTCAGCCCACCGTCAGACAGACCTTCACAAACAGGCACATCTCCACAGCTTAAGCCTACATTTCTCTTCTAACAGACTAATATGTGGTCTCAGTGGGTGTTCTCTTAGACATGTATTTATGTTAATACATGTACATGTATTTATGTTAAGTTGCCAAATAAGGAAACTATTTTGCTGGGTTTTCAAAAATTTGAGGCATTGAGGAAAACCATATAGTTTTCAGTACAGAAATTATTAACTTTCCATATAAATGAGAAAATAAATTTCTGGGAATGAGACAGAAAATCATGCACAGAACACAAGACGTCTACTCCTTGGATACAATATGATAAAATGGCCACAAAACTAAATTAATGCTCATTTACAAAACAAAGCTAACATTTCCCTTGAACACACCACTCAGACCCACCCAAATCACAAAGGGAACCTACAGGTCTCCCTATGGAGTGTTTCAGAAGATAGATGGCAAAATGGATATGAAGATAGAATTCCAACTTCTGGGCAAGGGAGTCATGATCTCGGATGGAACTGGGAACGTGCTCCTCCCACAAACTGAAGAACACCTTCTGGTCTCCATTGTCAAATGCAGTAACGAGGTTCTTCTGTGGAGAAGATATCAGTCTGAGCCCCAGTCATAAGAGATGCCCATTCTCCCAACACCCCAAATTCTCACAGTCTACCCAATACCCTGGATACCCCACACACTCCATGCATGGTTCCAGTGTGATGAAAACTCAGTTTCCTTCTCAAGACAAGAGACAGAAAAACATAGAGCTCAATGGCTTCAAGTATCTTAGGCTGAGATTCCCACAAACCAACCCTGGTTGCAAAAACAAGTCTCGGCTTTACAAGGAAGAGATAAAACATTTAAGTCTCTGAAGTGGAAGGTGCCAGGCATAGGCCAAGGACTTGAGGCCAGAAAACTCAAAGGCACATAAACACACTGAAGTCCCCCAATAGACTTGCTGACCCACAGCCTGTGATCGATAAAAACCAGGCCAGACCCAAAGCACAGCCAGGCCTCAGCAGAACTCACCTCACATACAGAAGCTTGCTGACGCCCAGCTGAGTCCTGGAGTGACAGCTCCAGTCAATCCCAGGCCTGGGTGGTGGGTGCTGCCATTTGCTCCCTGTCGTTAAAGCATGTCCCATCAAGATGGCACTTGGGAAATGATTACAGATCCCAACACACCCATACAGGACTGTCTATGTCCACCAATTACAGAAACAGGGACACATAGGCTGGAGATGGAGGAAGGAGCAAAGGCCTGGTACTCTTCCAACCTCAGGGCTCTGTGAGCCTGACTATGCAGGGCAGTTTCCAAACTTACTATGCAAACGCTGAAATAGAGAATTCTGGGGAAAGGAGGGGGCAACTGTCATGCCACCAGCCTCACAACAAGAATGATAAGTGACCCACTGAAAATACCTGCTGCATAATTTTGCAGATTTAGGTGTTAAGGCAAAATGGACAGAACATCCTAACAATCCCAAACCATGTGATCCATATTATTTTCCTTACTGTATCATATGCCCAAGATACTAAGACCTACATTTTGTGTTCATTTGCAAAAGCTTTTCTTGGACTGGATTTTCTGTAGAACCTCCAATCCACACCCCCCCCCACACACACACAAGGCCATTATGCATCACCACTAATTGGTCATTGTTCTTTTATACTTTTTTTAGATGTCTTTATAGTTTTCCTCCTTTTTTTTAGGTTTTTTAGAAATAAGCTTGTTAATATTATAAAATGGGAATGTACCTGCACAAAGTTGTAGTGTCTGGTTATGCTTAAAAACATTCATTAATAAAGAATCTTCGGGGGAACGCCTGGGTGGCTCAGCAGTTGAGCGTCTGCCTTCAACTCAGGTTGTGATCCCGGGGTGCCAGAATCAAGTCCCACATCAGGCTTCCTGCATGGAGCCTGCTTCTCCCTCTGCCTGTGTCTCTGCCTCTCTCTCTCTCTCTCTGTCTCTCATGAATAAATACATAAAATCTTTTTTAAAAAAAATCTTCAAGGTGCCTGGGTGGCACAGTCAGTTGTCGACCAACTCTTGGTTTTGGCTTGGGTCATGATCTCAGAGTCAAGAATCTTTAACTGTGATTATTACAGAAATTTTTTCTACCATGTGATCAAGAACAACTGAATATTACCCTACTCTGGAAGGTCTTGGCTCCTCAGTCTTGGAAGAAGTAAAGGACAGCCTGTCAACAACCATGGGAAGGGAGGTGCCCAAATAAAGTACAAGTCAAGCACTGCCACCTCTGAAGAACTAGGAGAAACCCCATTACTGACTGATACAAAGGTGAAGGGGATCTTCCCAAGTGGCAGTGCTGCTGGGGCCTGACCCCACTCCAGGCTCACCTCTGCTGAACTCTAAGCAAACCCTGCCATCCCTGCAAGCCACTCTCCCCAGAGAGGGCTAGGGACCAAGAGCTCTTTGTGTGAATGAGTTGAGTATTAAGTATTTTAAGGCTTCGAGTCAAGGTATTTTCTTATGTGGCTTGGCAAAGTCCACATGTTCAAATGGACCATGTAGAGTTTGTTCTGAATTCTTCATTTGTAGACCTGGGACCACAAACCTTCCCTGTATCATTATAATCACATCTAAAAGCCGTCCTACGGGCAGCGGTGGCTGCCTGCTCAGCGGCACAGTGGCTCAGCGGTTTAGTGCCGCCTGCAGCCCAGGGCATGATCCTGGAGACCCAGGATCGAGTCCCACTGTCAGGCTCCCTGCATGGAGCCTGCTTCTCCCTCTGCCTGTGTCTCTGCCTCTCTCTCTCTCTCTCTCTCTCTCTGTCTCTCATGAATAAATAAAATCTTTTTAAAAAATTAAAAATTAAAAAATAAAAGTCATCCTAACTTATGATTCATATTCTGTACCTGAAAAATCACTGCATTTAAAATAATATCGACATACAAAGCAATCCAGTGTTATAACTCATACAGTCAGAAATATTAGTGATCTTCTCTAATATAAAACATGATCCCAGCCAGAGTCACCAAGATTAGAATATTTACACACTATCAAAAATAACTTATAAACACACACACACACACATCTTACAGAACTGTGCTTAGGGAAATTCTCCATTTGTTGAGTGCCACTGACACAATATTTTGCTAAGCTGCTGTTTCAGGTATTTTTGTTCAGAAGAGCTATCATAGTAGGCACAGCTATTTATTGAATGAGCAGAAAACATATGTTTGTGGCAATCAGAAAGTTTCGAGGTCTTTAAAGTTATAGAAAAACAGACCTGAATACATCTGAGAAATGTAAACCCAAGCCACAAGATATCACTTCACATCCATTAGGATGACTACTATCAAAAAAAAACAAAACAGAAAACAACAAGTATTGGTAAGGATGTGGAGAACTTATAATCCCTGTGCATTGTTGAAGGAAATGTAAAATGGAATCACTGTGGAAAATAGTATGAAGTTTCCTCAGAAAATTAAAAATAGAAGTACCATATGATCCAGTAATACACTTCTGAATATATATCCAAAATAACTGAAAGCAGAATCTCAAAGAGGCATTTGTACACCTACATTCACAGCAGCACTATTCATAATAGCCAAGAGGTGGAAGCAACTCAAATGTCCATTGGTGGAGGAATGGATAAACATAATGTGGTATAGACAGATAATGAAATATCCTTCAGCTTTAAAAAGAAACACTGTCACATGCAACAACATGGATAAACCTTGAGGACATTATGTTAAATGAAATAAGCCAGTCACAAAAAGAAAAATACTGTATGATCCCACTTAATATGAAGTATCTTAAGTAGTCAAATTCATAGAAACAGAGGTAGAATGATGATCATTAAGAGCTAGGGTTGAGGGCAGCCCCAGTGGCTTAGCGGTTTAGTGCCGCCTTTGGCTCAGGGCGTGATCCTGGAGACCCAGGATCGAGTCCCACATCGGGCTCCCTGCATGGAGCCTGCTTCTCCCTCTGCCTGTGTCTCTGCCTCGCTCTCTCTCTCTGTGTCTCTCATAAATAAATAAGTAAAATCTTTTTTTAAAAATAAATAAAATCTTGAAAAATAAATAAAATAAAAAATTAAAATAAGTAAAATAAACAGAAATGCATGTATGTTAAAGATACTATGTCACAACACATTTCCTAGGGAAGGTACTCAGATTAAAGATGACATTACTGGGGCGCCTAGGTGGTTCAGTTGGTTGAATCTGACTCTTTTTTTTTTAAGATTTTATTTATTTATTCATAGAGACAGAGAGAGAGAGAGAGGCAGAGACACAGGCAGAGGGAGAAGCAGGCATCATCATACAGAGAGCCCGACATGGGACCCGATCCAGGGTCTCCAGGATCATACCCTGGGCTGTAGGCGGCACTAAACCTCTGCGCCACGGGGGCTGCCCTGAATCTGACTCTTGATTTCAACTCAGGCCATGGTCTCAGGGTCGTGAGATAGAGCCCCTAGGCAGGCTCCTCGGTCAGTAGGGAGTCTGCCTCTCCCTCTTCCTCTGCCCCTCCCCCTGCTTGCACACTCTCCCTCTCTCTAATGTAAATAAATAAATCTTAAAAAAAAAAAAAAGAATGACATTACCAATTCACACAAAAACACCTGAGTATCTAAAAGTCACTCTGGGGGTGCCTGGGAGGGTGCCTGGCTGGCTCACAGTTGGTAGAGCATGTGACTCTTGATCTCAGAGTTGTGAGTTCTAGCCCCACATTGGGCATAGAGCTTACTTTAAAAATAAATCAATTAATAAAACAAATAAGGGCAGCCCGGGTGGCTCAGCGGTTTAGTGCCACCTGCAGCCCAGGGCGTGATCCTGGAGACCAGGGATCGAGTCCCACGTCGGGCTCCCTGCATGGAGCCTGCTTCTCCCTCTGCCTGTGTCTCTGCCTCTCTCTCTCTGTGTTGCACATGAATAAATAAATAAAATCTTTAAAAAAAAATAAAACAAATAAAATAAAAGTCACTCTGACCAAGTTACCAGAAACAATTCCAATATTCTGTAATAGCATTTCTTACAAGTTGGGAACATCTCGATTATTGACAGAGATCAAAAAAAGCAAAATGTTACCTGGATGATCAATGATTTGGAGTCCTTTAAAGAGCCACCTGCTGTTTTAGATAATGGCTTTCCTTTCATTTTGCATTCTTTTGAAAATGTTTTCAAGGTGTCTTCAAATTCGGCAAAATCTAAGTACTATAAAAAAAGAACATAAATGTATATACATTTCTCTATTTTAACATCAACAAAGCAACTGTCTTTGATGTAATTGTACAGGCTCAGTGTTATCACCAATTTATAATGGGGTTAATGAACTGTCATCTTTGGGAGAACCTGGGATCCAGCTTATAATTTACTTAATTGACACACATACCAAAAGCCTAGAAAGGCAATCACAGAAAATGCTTATTTACAGAAAATAAATTTGTTTTCAGAAAGAAAATGTGAAAAAAAAAAAGAAAAGAAAGAAAATGTGAGCTGCATGACTCATTTATCAATGGAAATAAACTGATGTCTTCAGCAGTCTGGAAAAGGCAGAAGTGATCCTCAGAAGGCCGGCTTTGGGTCTGCTAGGTCTCTGGGAATTTGCTGCTGAAACAGGCACTGGAAAGAATTCCTGTCCTTAAGGACAGAAGCCACGCCACATTAAGAGACAGGTACCATCATTGGTGATCCTTAAGCACAGCACTCATGCTCACCACCTGTCCCGGGAAGACCCTCTCCCTGGCTTTCCCTACCATGCACTCTACTTACGCTCCCCATGCTCTCCCGCCCTCCTTCTGTTTGTGGTAGGCCCATCTTTTGGTTTCCACCTCCTCCGAGTGGCCTATGTCCCCAGGCCCGGTCCCCAACCCTTTGCAGTGATGGCTTTAAGGATTTATTCACGATCACAACAATGAACTCCAAAGCTGCGTTTCCAGGGTAGATGCCTCACTCCACTGCCACGGCTCACAGTGCCTGGTGAATGGTCTAGTCACAGACTAAAAAACAGCACCAGCAGTTTCTTTAGCACCAACTATGTGCTAAAAAGTACGTAGAGAATATAAACAAGCATAAGGTGTGGGTCCTGTCCTTTAAAAGCTTTCAGCGTAGGAAACCTAAATGTCCACCAGGCAACAAGTTAAGTAGATACGGCCACTCAATGAAAATTCTAAAGCATTGAAGAGTATGAGGCAGATCACAGGAAGATATTCACACTATACTATTGATAGAGAAAAGCCAAGTTTTGGAACAATGTGTGCAGCATTGTTCCATTTTGTAAAACAAACTATAGATGTGTAAATATATTTTAAATATTCATGGGGAAAAAAAAGTCTGGAAAAATAGATTAACCCACTAATGGTGGTCACTGCAGGAGTGGAACAGGGAAATGAACTTTTCATACTTCCACATTGTTTGAATCTTTACCATGAGCATATGTTACTATTACAATTTTCTTTAAAGAAATTTTTACAAGGGGCTTTAAGATTTCAATTAAGTTAAATTTTTTAAAAA
Source organism: Canis lupus dingo (assembly GCF_003254725.2). Classification (NCBI taxonomy): domain Eukaryota; kingdom Metazoa; phylum Chordata; class Mammalia; order Carnivora; family Canidae; genus Canis; species Canis lupus. Next base: position 43,238,244 of record NC_064267.1, on the reverse strand, counting down.
GTATCATGCTATATGATAAGGATAGAAAACACGTTATAAGGCACTATAAAATTTGTTGTATTTTAAAACACAAGTTTTCAAGATCTCTTTTTCTGCAACCTGTGTTTTGTAGAACATACCTCTTTCACAAGTCCAAGTAATTCTGATTCATGAGCCAGGATATCCCCCATATTGAACTGTTACTGTTAATTCTCACAGCAGAAATCTGAACAAGGCAAAAGTATAAGAGAAAAGCTTTCATTTCAACCATCTGTGAAATCATAAAAAGGTGGCTGTGGTGGGCTGAATGGCCGCCATCCTAATCCCCAAAACCTGTGAATATGTTACGTTGAATGGCAAGAGGGGATTAATGTTGCACGTGGAATTAAGGTTGCTAATCAGCTGACCTTAAAATAGGGAGAGTGAGTATCTAGGATTATCTGGTGGACCCAGCATAATCACAGGGATCCTTATAAGGAGGCGAGAGGGTCACTATCTGAGTGGATGCACTGCTTGCCCTAAAGGTAGAGGAAGGGTCCCAAGCCAAGAAATGAATGCAGACAGCCTCTAGAAGCTCAGAAAGACAAGGAACAGATTCTCCTCTGGAGCCTTCCCAAATGAACAAGCCCTGTGAACACCTTGATTTTTAGCTCAGAGAGACCTATTTTGGACTTCTGACCTCCAGAACTATAAGATAATAAATCTGTGTTGTTTTGGGGCACCTGGGTGGCTCAGTGGTTGAGCTTCTGCCTTTGGCTCAGGGCGTGATCCCGGGATCCTGGGCTCAAGTCCTGCATCAGGCTCCCCAGAGGGAGCTGCTTCTCCCTCTGCCTATGTCTCTGCCTCTCTCTCCGTGTCTCTCATGAATAAAGGGATAAAAATCTTAAAAAAAAAAAATCTGTGTTGTTTTAGGTCACTTATCTGATGGTAATTTATCACAGCAGCACTAGGAAAGATGGAGGCTAATGTCCAAAGTAATTCCTTCTTCCTTGACAACTACTTAAAATGAATATGAAAAAAAAATGAATATGAACATGGCTAGAAGGTGGTGTCAATGAGAATCGAGGATTGTAGTGAGACCGGGAAAGATTATTCTTCTTATTTGGTTTTCTAATGTGCCATAACATGTTATGCGTAATTCAAACAGTCAAGACCACAAAGTGCATTTTAGAACAAAACAGAATTTGATAGGGTTCAATCGTTTACCTTAAAGAAGGATATGCATTAAAATTAATCTGATAGAAATGAACAGAACCTCCAAGTAAAAAAATAGTAACCATTCACAAAAAGATATGAGATACTAGTTTTTTGCAAGAAATCTTTAATGTTTTCCAAAGACCACAATCATTTAGCCTTACAATAATGGGGGAGGAAGTGGTGTCCATTTACACAAGTGTTAACATACATACGGTCATGCAACAGAGAATGCATTATGTCAGTTTTTGTTTTTTGTTTAGAGAGAGAGCGCGTGCACACAAGCTGTGCGGGGGGGAGGGGGCAGTGGAGGAGGAGGGCAGGGGGACAGAGAGAATCTCAAGCAAGCTCCACACTGGGCATTCAATCTCATGACCCTGAGACCATGACCTGACCGAAAACTTAGAGTCGGATGCTTAATTGACTGAGCCACCCAGGAGCCCCACAGTCAAGTTTTTTAAAGTTATATTTATGGATGGACAACATCTATATACATTTCCAAACATTTAAATAGATAAAATATCACGAACTGGAGATCCCCGGGTGGCTTAGCAGTTTAGCGCCTGCCTTCGGCCCAGGGCGTGATCCTGGGATCCCAGGATGGAATCCCACGTCGGGCTCCCTGCATGGAGCCTGCTTCTGCCTCTGCCTGTGTCTCTGCCCCTCTGTGTCTCTCATGAATAAATAAAATCTTAAAAAAATATATCGCGAACCTTTTTATTTTTTTTAATTTTTTAAAATTTATTCATGATAGACATAGAGAGAGAGAGAGAGGCAGAGACACAGGCAGAGGGAGAAGCAGGCTCTACGCAGGGAGCCCGACGTGGGACTCGATCCTGGGACTCCAGGATTGTGCCCTGGGCCAAAGGCAGGTGCTAAACCGCTGAGCCACCCAGGGATCCCTCGCGAACCTTTTTAAAAAGCACTTCCTACTTTTTCTGTCCCCAGGTGTGCCCAAAGCAGCTACTCCTGGTGCCCCACTCCCAGGCTCTTCACCCACACTAGCTGCCCATCACACCAGAGGAATGAAAAGGTCTGGGCACTAATACTAACCGTCCCATTCACTGGCACCTGGTCTGGGGCAAGTCACTAAAACTTGGGGCCTCTTTCACATGCAAAAAGTGGAGAATTATCAGATCTCTTATGGTTACAGGAACATGATTCTGTAACATTACATTTGATCTGCCCATTAGAGTCCATTGACTTATTTGAGCACAAGTCAGGGAGATTAAAAGTAGTAATTTCCTCCTTTTCATTCTCTTTGTCTCACTATCATTTGTGGCTTCATCTCCCCCAAGGTACGGGGACACAGTCTTCCATCCCTTCTATCTCCACTTGAATTTCTATCCTATTACCAAGTGATCCTTCCCTTCCACACTTTCTCCTCTGCTCTGTTAACTTGAGCCACAGTGGCTGCCATGTGGCTGCACTCACTGGATGTCCACAGCACATGCCTGTCCTCTCTCTCTCGAGGACTTTGCACTTACTGCAGACACCCTCCTGACACCCTCATCTCATTCAGGTCACTTAAATGTCACCTCCTCAGAGAGACTTGCCCTGACTACCCTTTGTAAGGGGTCAGCTCCATCACCTCCTAGTCTTTTGTCCAGCATTATTTTTCTCAACAGCACTAACCACTACCTGACTGAACATCCCTACATTAAGTAGTGCTCCCTGTGGATTTAGGAGGAACCTCCATTTCCCTGGCATGGCCAGTGCCTGGCATGCTATAGTTGCTCAAAAATACTTACTGGATGGAAGTAATATCAGATACGGGGAAAATAAAGCAAGGAAGGGGACAGTTTGGAGAAGAATGGCATAGGGTCACTTTAGATGACGTGGTGAAGGCCTCCTTGAGACCACATGGGCAGAGACATGAGGACCTGAGCACTTCTGGGTCTGGGGGAGAGGGAGCTGCAAGTACTCAGGCGGTGGAGTGCTGAGGGACAGAGGTGTGGTGAGGGAAGCCAGGCATGGAGGCCATGAGGGCCCAGAGCAGGTCAGATAGGCCTTTTGTGAGCTAGCAGCTTCAGGGTGACAGGAAGCCTGGAGAGGGGACTGGGAGGGGCCTGCCACCATCAGATCTACGGTTCTTAACAGCAGGGTCTGCTGCATGGGGAAGCCTGAGGGAACACGGTGGTAAGGAGGCCACTGCAAAGCCCAAGCTGGTGATGAGGGAAGTTTGGAGGAGCAACAGGAACTCTGTGAAGGGTTTTAGGGTTCCAAATGCAAAAGGGAGGTGGTGTGACCCACTGATGGACCAGAGGTGGATGATGTGAGAGGGAAAAGTGAAGGGCGATGCTAGGGCTGAGACAGATACCGTTTGCTGAGGTGGGAAAAATGGGGGGGGGGGTGCATCTGAGAGGCCAGTGCAAGAGTCCTGGGCCAGTCACAAGAGTCCCAGGCCCATGAGGCATCTGAGCTGGGTACTGAGAAGGTCGGGGCATGTGAGTCCAGAGTAAAGGGAAAGGCAGGAGCTGGAGGCAAGCATTTGGGAACTGTCAGCATAAAGATGGCATTTCAGGAGACAAGGATCCCAAACAGGACTCCTAAGGAGAAGGCCTGGGCCTGAGCATTGGACCATTCAGGGACCGAAGAGAAGCAGCCAGCAAGAGACGAAGCAAGAGCAGTGACCCGTTGGTGGGACACAACCAGGAGACTGTAGCACCTGGAAGCCAAGGAAGGTGGTCCCCACATCAACTGCGACTACTTGTGGTCAAGTAACACGAAGGTAGAAGACTGAAGCCCTGGATTTGGCAACACAGAGGTACGAGCAGTGATGAGAGGTGCCTGCCTCGAAAGGACTAAAGAGAGCAAGAGAAGTAACAAAGGACAGACAGGGAGATCTGTCACAAAAAGGAGAGGAAAGGAGGGGGAGTGGTGGCTGGAAAGAGATGGGAGGTTTTTTAAGGTGGAGGATGTTACAGCAGCAGGTTTCTAAAGTGATGGGAATGACCCAGTTAGAGAAGGACAAATTGAGGCAGAGGAGAGGAGATGGGTAAGGAAGCTAGGTCCTTGCCGCATCCAGAGTCCCACTGGAGGGCCAGGCTCTAGATAGGGCAGGGATGGTCCACCCCCCAAATACAGAGGGAGGGCAGAGGACATGGGTACTGACCAAAGACACAGACAGACTCAGTGATGAGGAAAACAAGAAACAATGTCATGAGCTGACAGTCAGAAGCATGTGACAGCCGAAAGAGAAGAGAAGGGAGGAACCAAAGTGCCTACGGACACGTGGCAGGATTTCTAGTATTGAGAGTCTGCTTAAGACTCATGGACTAAAATCCAAAATGGAACCAGTCTGCATGATTTTGTAGTCTTTCTCCAGCCACTCTCAGCTCTCTGAGTTAGGCTAGCCAGGGTGAGGTTTTTCCAGAAGACAAGGGAAAGAGAAGACAAGTGCAACAGTTATAGAGCAGCAAAGGGAGAGGAGGGGAAGCACATGGGGGGTTGTTGGGCAGTGAAAAAGCAACAGGGTCAAACTCCTGCCTAAGAGGGCACTGGGCCTAAGATCTGCTTCAGAGGCACATCCACGGGCGCTTGAAAGATAAAAAGCATGATCAGAGTGGAATGGGTGCTTGATTTAGGGGGTGATCCAGTAATAAAACATTCATGATCATGGGAGTAAAGAGAATGGGACAAAAAAGATGCCTAAAAGATGAAGAAACTGGAGCCAGGATGGTGAAATCCCTAAAAATGAAGTAGAGGAGGTGGAGAGGTAGACCGCAAGCCAGGCAGCCAGGCGCTATGGCCTTCGCGGGGTGACAACTGCACTCCCAGGAGGTGTCGGTGTCAAGGTGGGGCAGCAAGTGGTCAAGACTGGGGTATGCACTTCAATGGAGCTGGGAGTTTTGAAGAAGGAAGGCAGTGATCTGCAAGTAGCAGGGAGGACACCTACCCTTCTGGCACCTGCAGACCTGCCAGATACAGAAGAAGAAAGGCCGCCTGCTGTTAAGGACCACCATCTCTGCAGCCCTTCTCTGGATCCACACCACCCCTGCCCCTCTCACTGCTGCCCCTACCCCTTCCCCACATGAGGCCCACCAGTGGTAAACTCCCAGCATTCCTCTGTACCGCATGCTCTTTCACAAATCCCAAAACTTCTGTTTGATGTACTCGCCCCACCACAAACTTCACTCATTGTGCTAACTTAACCCAGAACTGACCTCCTTCAGGTCTTCCACGAACCCCTTCCCTTCCTTCCCTATCAAGGCAATTCTCCTCCTCCTCTCTGAACTCTACGTTTACTTCTACTGCTACACTTATTACCCTGTTTACAAATGCAGGGAGGTAGATTTAAATGTGATCCCTCCAGGGGTACCTGAGTGGCTCAGTTGATTAAGCTACCGGAGTGGCTCAGTTGATTAAGCCGACGTGATTTTGGCTCAGGTCATGATATGAGGGTCGTGAAACTGAGCCCTTCCTTGGGCTCCACACTGGGTGTGGCATGTGCTTAAGATTCTGACTCTCCCTCTCCCTCTTCCCCTCCCCAAGCACCCCCCTACTCATGCACTCTCTCTCTCTAAAATAAATACAATTAAATAAGTAAATTTATTTAACTAACCACCTGGAAGGCATGATAGACACCCAAGATATTTACAAATAGATCAAGTCCAAGCAGAAAGAACAGCATTTCTGAAGACCCTAGAACAAGAAAACTTTGTTGTTTTTTGAGAACTCAAGCTCCTTCCTACCTCAGGGCCTTTGCACATACTCTTCTCTCTGCACCATTTTCCTCCTCTTTTTTTCACGTGGCTAACCCTGGTGCTTAATAAACATCAATTCCTTGGAGAAGTTCTTCAAGACCTTCATTTGAATAAGAGTCTGCCCTTATCAGTGAATGTGAGCCACTGTTGGGTGTCCCATTACTCTGACATTCTCAGAAATCAGAATTCTCTCTAAACCTTTATATCATAAAAGTTCATTTATTAAGATTTTTAAAGATTTTATTTATTTATTCATGAGAGACAGGGGCGGGGGGCAGAGACACAGGCAGAGGGAGAAGCGGGCTCCACGCAGGGAGCCCAACGGGAGACTCGATCCTGGGTCTCCAGGGTCACACCCTGGGCTGAAGGCGGCGCTAAACCACTGAGCCACTCGGGCTGCCCCCTTTATTAAGAATTTATTGTATGCCAGGCAACGTGCAAAATGCTTCACATTTGATTTTCACAATAAACCTGAGAGGTGAATATGATTTATATTCTTTTATAGATGAGGTAACTGAGGCTCAAGAAGACCTTGGTGCTCCCAATAATCCAGCCAGTAAGGGCCAAAAGCCGGAATTTAAATCCAGACCGCTGTTAACCACTACACACCATTACTCCAAATGCGGGCACCACCTCAATCGGAATCACCCGGGATGCTTGTGCAAATGAAATTCCTAGAACCAGGGGAGGAGGGCGGGGGGTGGGAGTGAATGGGTGACGGGCACTGGGGGTTATTCTGTATGTTAGTAAATTGAACACCAATAAAAAATAAATTAAAAAAAAATAAATAAAAATAAAACAAACAAACAAACAAAAAGAAATTCCTAGAACCACCATGATCTTACTCAACACCAGGGTGGCATGATGCCCAGAAACTGTTTTAAACAAGCTGCTCGGCTGATTTTTTTTTTTTTTTAAGATAATACTTCTTTATTCATGAGAGACAGAGAGCGAGAGGCAGAGACACAGGCAGAGGGAGAAGCAGGCTCCATGCGGGGAGCCGGACGTGGGACTCGATCCCAGGACCCCGGGGGTCACGACCTGGGCCAAAGGCAGATGCTCAACCACTGAGCCACCCAGGTGGCCCCCCGGGGGTGATTTCTATGCACACGCAAGTTTGCGAAGCACTGCTCTACTGCTTGATGCAGGAACTAGAGAAAACTTCAGCCACTCTTGGGGGGTTGCAGTGTGGCGGCTTCGTTTCTACACGAGGGGCTCTAGGACCGACGAGCTGGCGGGGAAGGGGAAGGCTATGGGATTTGCCTGGAGGACGAGCATGCATGGCTGGCATCCTACTTTGGCTCAGGTGGGATGAAGTCTGGGGAGGCGGCGCTGATGCGGGTAACGGAGGCCACCCGCTCGCCCCGCGGGGAGACGCGGCCCCTCACGTTTGGCCCACTGAGGCACAGATCCGGGTCGGCTTGCGGGAAGCCGCGGGCCGCTCCTCCGTCGGTCCAGGAGGCGGCCTCGGGCCCAGGGCGGCGGACCAGACACGGGGGTGTCGGGGGGCGGCTGCCACGCCGGCTTTCCTGCGGCCCTCGGGCCCCCCACACTGCTGCTTCCCGCCCGGAGCTGCGGATTCTGCGGCCGCGCTTACCTGCTGCACCGCCGCGGGCATCCGCGCCGAACCCGCTCGGCCGCCACCTCTCGGGTCGTCGCCCCGGCAACCGCCGCCGCCGCCGGCGCAGCGTCACGTGGGGGCGGCGCAGCCAATCGCGGGACGCGCCGGCGCGGAGCATGCTGGGAGGAAAGGCGGGCGCTCGGGGCGCTGGGGCCGCGGCGCTTCCTGGGCGCGGAAGTGAAGCTGCGGTTTGCGGTTCGGTGGCCGCTGCGGGCCGCGTCCTGGGCGGGGGAGGCGACCCTGGCTTCCTCACCGCGACTTCCCCGTCGTTCATGCCCCGAACGACGCGCCTGGCGCCGTGCCCGGCTCTGGGGATGAGCCGAGGGCGGCAGGAGGCCAGCGTACAGGCTGGTGGTCGTGGAAACGCCTAGCTGTTGTTCTCGGTTCGATTGATTGATTGATTGATTGATTGATTGATATTTATTTATTTATTTATTTTGTTATTCTCATTTTACAGGAGCGACCCAGAGCTACCTTAGAACGAGCGATGTCGCCCAGAATCTGCCCGAAGGCCTCAGACGTCCACCCTGGTGCAGCTAGCAGTTTCCTGGAATTTTACAGAAATTTCGTTCTCCGAAACACCCGAGATTTTGGTTTTCAAAAATAATTCAGGAATGCAGATCCTCCCTCTCCTTGCACGCGGTGCTTGGGAGCTCAAGTCCAACGGCACTGAAAGAGGACTTGCCAGTCCTCCCCCCCAAGTTCAGCGGGAGGTCGGGGAGGTGGTTAGAGACCACACCTTCCCTCGAGGCGGTACCTTAGAGACCGAGGCTCTTGAGTGGCAATCTCTGTGTTACCACCTCGTGCTTCCAAAAAGATGACCCAAAACAAACAAACAAAAAAAAAAAAACAAAAGATGACCCGAGGCCAGAGTCAGGGAAGAGAGCATGGAGAAAGTAGGTGAGCTTTACCCTGAAGAAGCCCTAAGATGGTCTGTGGCCACCATCTCCCTAGCTCCCAGCGCTGCCAGTACTCTTCTGGGACTTGAGATTGTCTTCAAAAAAAGAAAACAAACAAAAAAACCCTGCCATTTAGCAGGAAGAGAAATCCTGTCTTTGTGATATATATTGAAAATGAAAAAAAAAAAAAATGAAGCTCCCCAATTCCAATAAGTTAACATTTGTGACCTCACTGTGTGCCAAAAGTTGCCAGACAAAATATAGAACATTTAAATTTGTGGGTTTTTTTACTTTTTCTTTTTTAAGATTTTATTTATTCATGAGAGGCACAGAGAGAGAGAGAGAGGCAGAGACATAGGCAGAGGGAGAAGCAGGCTCCATGCAGGGAGCCCGATGTGGGACTCGATTCCAGAACTCTGAGATCATGCCCTGAGCTGAAAGCAGATTCAACCGCTGAGCCACCCAGGCTTCCCTAGAATATTTAAATTTGAATTTCACATAAGTTTTTAATATAAGGACATCCTGAGATCCCTGGGTGGCGCAGCGGTTTAGCACCTGCCTTTGGCCCAGGGCGCGATCCTGGAGACCCGGGATTGAATCCCACATCGGGCTCCTGGTGCATGGAGCCTGCTTCTCCCTCTGCCTATGTCTCTGCCTATCTCTCTCTCTCTCTCTGTGTGACTATCATAAATAAATAAAAATTAAAAATATATATAAGGACATCCCAAATATTGCCTTATTGTATGGCGAATACAGAACATTATATTGTCCTGTATTTTTATTTGCTGAATATGACAACCCTGTATGTGCCTAGCACTGTGCTAAGTGATAACATAGATTATTTAACTCACATCACATCTATGAGATGGGTATTTTCAGCATTTTATAGATTAACAATGTTGTGCTTTACCTGAGGTAATGTGCACGTTGATGTCTGAACTGGGATGCTCTCCCTATTGCTGTAACCTGAATGAAATCAATCTCCTTACCCGTCCAGGTTTTGTCTTTGACAAGGTAAATAACATGAAGTACAGCAAGGTTAAGAACTCAGAGTTCACACAGCTGGGGAGTGGTTGTGGCATCAGATTTGAATCTAGGCCCTGGTGCCTTTGGGCCCTGGGCTCTTAGCTATGACAAAAACTACAACTGGGGCACCTGGGTGGCTCATTCGTTTAAGCATCAGACTCTTGGTTTCAGCTTAGGTCATGCATGATCTCAAGGTGGTGAGATTGAGTCCCACATTGGGCTCCAAGCTCAGCACAGTGCTTGAGATTCTCTCTCCCTCTTCCCCCTTCCTCTGCCCCTCTCAGTTGTTCTGTCTCTCTAAAAAAACAAAACAAAACCATTCCTGCTCTGCTTTGCCTTCTGAGGGCATTTGCCTGACTGCCAGGATTATGGTCATTGTGCTGGTGATTATCTTTGCCCATCACCTCTCTCCTGGTGATAAACCTGACCATAGGGCTAGGCACCCAGCCCAGAATGGACTAATCTTACCCTATCTCTCTCACCACAGTGATTGGCCCAGGATGGGCATGTGATTCAGGCTGAGCCAGTGAGTCTTACCTTGGGATTGTTCTGTTGAAGTACAGATTATTGTAAAATGAAACTCCAGGGCAGCCTTGTAACCATGTCCTTTATCACCTAAAAAAAGCCTAAGAGGGGATCCCTTGGTGGCGCAGCGGTTTGGCGCCTGCCTTTGGCCGGGGGCGCGATCCTGGAGACCCGGGATCGAATCCCACGTCAGGCTCCTTGCATGGAGCCTGCTTCTCCCTCTGCCTGTGTCTCTGCCTCTCTGTCTCTCTCTGTGTGACTATCATGAATAAATAAATAAAATCTTTAAAAAAAAAAAAAACCTAAGAAAATGAAGCTGTCACTCAGAGAGATGCAAAGAGAGCCTGTTAGGGGTATCAAATCCTTGGGCCCAGATTCTGAGTTCCATGGAGCTGCTCTCATTTCTGCAGCAGCTCTGTCCTTTGTGTAAACCATACCTCCCTCCAATCAACCATCTTTTTTATCTAAGTTGATTCACGTTGGGTTTCTGTCACTTGCACCCCAGAGAATTATTAATTGTATACATAATTTCTATATATGTCATATCAACTAAAAGTAGCTTCAACAATGGAGTTTAGGGCAGCCCGGGTGGCTCAGCGGTTGAGTGCCTGCCTTCAGCCCAGGGCATGATCCTGGAGTCCTGGGATCGAGTCCCACATCGGGCTCCCTGCATGGAGCCTGCTTCTCTCTCCGCCTGTGTCTCTGCCTCTCTGTGTGTGTCTCATGAATAAATAAACAAAACCTTTTTTAAAAATGGAGTTTATTATTAATTTAAAATGTTACGTTAATTTTATAATCCAGAGGTAGCTTCTTACCAGTACTTTAAGTTGTCAAACACTTAGGTTGGTTTCTGACATGTAACATCTTTGTGATTGTGGCTGATGCTGGGACAAGTAGATATTTCTTGATAAAGTTAGTAAATAAACTGCCATCATTCTTTAATTATAGTGTAAAAATTCCTTCAAATCCTTGAACATTTGTGGGATACAAGCATTAAACTGGAAAAAAATATATCAGATTCAGTATATTTAACCCATTTGATATGTCATGATAGGTACAAAGATTACTTTTGTCACAAACGCAAACTGCTTCTATCTGAAGCTTCATCTTGGCCCTACCTAGCTGACTCTGCTCTGTAGATTCGTAAGTTCAGAGCAGCACACTGAACCAACTGCCTCGCCTTCCCATCTCTTAGGCTTACCAAAGCACCCCATTGGTTTTTGCTTGGCAAGTCCAGTTTTCCCAGAGACAAGATGGACCCAAAATGACTTTCTAAAACGTTTAAGCATGAAAATTTCAAACACAAATCTCCATAAACCCATCACTCAGATTTTAGGATTATGAAAATCTTGCTGCTGGGGAAAACTCAACCTCAAATTCAATTTTTGGAATATGCACAATACTTCAGAGGATCTAACCAGGCTTTCCCTGGAAATAAAAGGGACTGGCTGAGTTCCAGGTTCAAGGGACAAATCTGAATCTTATGAAGTCAACAGCCCTCTCTGGGCCTCAGTCCTTGAGCACCTTGATGGTGGGAGGCCATGCATCTCTGTGGCATGCTATGTAGTTCTCTCTCTCTCTCTCTTTTTTTTTTTTCAGTTTCAAACATTTTATTTTTTATTGATTTATAATTGATATGCAAGATAGTGATTTGATATTTTTATACATTACAAAATGCTCACCACAGTAAGTCTAGTTACTCATACAAAGTTATTACATTATACTTTTTTTAAAATTTTAAGTAAGATTGAGTCCCACATCAGGGTCCCCTTAGGGAGCCTGCTTCTCCCTCTGCCTGTGTCTCTGCCTTTCTCTCTGTGTCTCTCATGAGCAAATAAATAAAATCTAAAAATAAAACTAAATAATTTTAAGTAATCTCTATACCCAATGTGGGGTTCAAACTCATGACCCTGAGATCAAGAGTCACATGCCCTACTGACTGAGCCAGCCAGCAGCCCCAAAGTTACTACAATATTATTGACTATATTCTTCATGCTATACATTATATCCCTCTTACTTACTTCATAACTGGAATTTTGTACCTCTTAATGCTTCACCTGTTTGGCCCATCTCCCCACCTGCCTCCCCTCTGGCCACCACCAGTTTGTTCTCTGTATCTATGAGTCTGTTTCTGTTTTGTTTTGTTTCTTCATTTATTTTGTTTTTTAGACTCCACATATGAGTGAAATCATAAATCATGAATATTTGTCTTTCTCTGAGTTATTTATTTTGCATAATACCCTCCAGGTCCATCAGTGTTGTCACAAATGGCAAGATTTCATTCTTTTATGGCTGAGTAATATTCCATTGGCTGATATATATATATATATGTGTGTATATATATATATATATATATATATATATATAGTCACTTCCTTATCACTTCCTTATCCTTTCATCTGTCAATGAAAACTTAGGTTGCTTCTATAAAAAATGCTGCAATAAACATAGGGGTACATATGTCTCTTTAAATTAGTGTTTGCATTTTCTTCAGATAAATATGCAGAAGTAGACTTGCTGGGTCATATGACAGTTCTTTTTTCAATTTTGGAGGGAACCTCCAACATACAGTTTTCCACAGTGGCTGCACTAACTTTTACATTCCCACCAATGATGCACCTGGGTTTCCTTTTCTCCCTGCCAATACTTGATATTTCTTGTTTTTTTTTTTTTATAATAACCATTTTGACATATGAGGCAGTATCTCATCTCATCATAACTTCGATTTGCATTTCCCTGATGATGAGTGATGTTGAACATCTTTTCCTGTGCCTATTAACCATCTGTATGTCTTCTTTGAAAAAATCCTATTCAGGTCCTCTGCCCATTTTTTAAAAATATTTTTTAAATTTATTTATTTGAAAGAGAGAGAGAGCATGAGTGGGGGCGGGAGGTGGAGGCAGAGGGAGACAGAGAGAGAGAACCTCAAGCAGATTCTGCTGAGAGTGGAGCCTGACATGGGCCTGATCTCACCACTCTGAAATCATGACCTGAGCCGAAATCAAGAGTCATATACTGGGATCCCTGGGTGGCGCAGCGGTTTGGCGCCTGCCTTTGGCCCAGGGTGCGATCCCGAAGACCCGGGATCGAATCCCACATTGGGCTCCCGGTGCATGGAGCCTGCTTCTCCCTCTGCCTTTGTCTCTGTGCCTCTCTCTCTCTGTGACTATCATAAATAAATAAATAAATAAAAAGAGTCATATACTTAACCAACTGAGTCACCCACGGACCTCTCAGCCTATTTTTTAATAGGGTTGTTTGCCCTTTTGTTATTGATTTGTAAAAGTTCTTTATATATTTTGGATATCCACCCCTTGTCAAGTTTGTAAGTATCTTCTCCCATTCCATAGGTTGCCATTTTGTCTTGTTAATGGTTTCCTTTGCTGTGCAGAAGCTTTTTATTTTTACACAGTCCCATCTGTTTATTCTTGCTTTTGTTGCCCTTGCCTGGGGAAACAGATCCAAAAGGGAAACAGCTCTCAAATGAAGTCATCCTTGCCGCCGTAGCAGGCAACTGTCTGGCCACTATCTCTACTGAAGGACGAAGAGCTGAGACCACACAGAAAGAACACTGTAAAAATCCCTGCAGAAGAATGAGTTGGATGAGAGGGTAAAGCCCTTAAGGCCGACCCACTCAGACAAAGCTGGCAGCCAGCTAGACTGAGCTTATCGCTAGAGCTCCTACAGGAGTTCAGACCAAGAGCATGTCTCTGAGGAAGCACAGGGCCTGGATCTAATCAGCAGGTAGGAGGAGGAACATACTGGAATACTAGGCACAAATCAAAAGAAGGACTGCTGCAAGACGCTGCCTAGACAAAAAAAAAAAAAAAAAAGTCCTACCAGGAAAGTTGGGTTCTGGTCACTGTCCAAATCTCATGTTGTGTGAGGGATTCAGATCCATCTGTTTTCCCAATTCAGAGTCCATGCAGAGGTGAAAGCACTGGATTTTGGTCTCCCAGGGGCTGCTTGATTTCATGAAAAGAGAGCATACCTGGGTGGGAAGACACATCCCCCAGGGGAGCTATCATTGAGCAGGAAAGCAGGGGAGGCCTGAAAATGGGGGAGGCCAGAGTCTCAGAGTCCATCTTGGCCTCAAGTGCCATCCTTCTTTACCTTATCCTGGAGATGTGAGTCACATCACAGCCCCCAATTGTTCTGTGGCCTGAATGAAGTTGCCAAAAAGATCCAGGCCTTAAAATGGACTTCCAGAAGAGCAAATTTGGAACTAAAAATCTTTTTTTTTTTTTTTAGTTAGGTTCTGTACCCAACATGAGGCTTGAATTCACAACCCCAAGATCAAAATTCATGTACTCTACCAACTGAGCCAGCCAGGTGCTTCATGGAACTGAGATCTTTCCAAACCAAGTATACTTCTGCAAGAGACTGGTGGGACTCTCCACTGGTCATGTTCATAGATACAGAGATACAGACACTTAAGGTTTTTAGTGAGGAATATCACCAGCTTCTAAGCAAGCTTAAAAATGCACATTGAGGGGATCCCTGGGTGGCTCAGTGGTTTAGCGCCTGCCTTTGGCCCAGGGCATGATCCTGGAGTCCCAGGATAGAGTCCCATGTCAGGCTCCCTGCATGGAGCCTGCTTCTCCCTCTGCCTGTGTCTCTGCCCCTCTCTCTCTCTCTCTCTCTGTATATCTCATGAATAAGTAAAAAAAAAAAAAAAAAAAAAGAAATGCACATTCTCAGAGCCCCACCCCCACCCCCCCCGCTGAATGAGCTGCGGGTGGGGGGCGGCGCGAGGTCCTGCCCTGCGGAACTGGGGCGGGGGGCGCCCCTGGGTGGCCAGCAGGGGGCGCAGGGGGCGGGGCGGAGCGAAGAGCGCCCGGGGGTGCGAGGGGGGGCATGCGGGGTGCAGCGGTCCCCTCCACCCCCGACCTGCGCCGGGCGGGGCGGAAAGCTGGCTCCCGCCGGGCCGCCGCCTCCCCGCCCGCGGGCGGTCACTTCCAGGCCCCCGGAGTCCGGCGGTGCCAGCGCCGCGGAGGTTCCCAGAAATTGCCCGCGCTCGGGAGGGGGGGGGGGGGGAGGCGCACCCGGGGGGGAGGCGCACCCCCGCCCGCGCAGCCCGGGAAGGAGTGGGGCAAAGCTGGAACTGCCTCTGCACCGCGCCAGGCCCGCCTCGCTGCGAGCTGCCCGGGTGCCCTTGCAAACTCTTTCTCCCTCCTGCCTCGGCTCCCTCCCTCCCTCCCAAGTCAGACGGGGCCCGCCTTCAAATCCGGTGCCGGGAACCTTTCTCAAAATAGCTTACCTAAGGGGCGCCGGGCCGGCGGGGTCGGTGGAGCGTGCGCCTCTCTGGGTCCTGAGTTTGAGCCCCACGTAGGGTGGAGCGCTTACTCAAAAATAAATAAATAAATAAGTGAAATATTAAACAGTTTAAGGCAAAGGGACTTCGTTGGCTCACATCACAGGTTAAGGCAGAGGAGGAGCTGGCTTCGCCCAGAGCTGCAGGACTCCAGCGATGAAAACCTTCAGCTCCGCACTTGGGGCTCTTTTCCTCTGGGCTCTGCCCTGTGG
Source organism: Canis lupus dingo (assembly GCF_003254725.2). Taxonomy (NCBI): domain Eukaryota; kingdom Metazoa; phylum Chordata; class Mammalia; order Carnivora; family Canidae; genus Canis; species Canis lupus. Next base: position 43,222,768 of record NC_064267.1, on the reverse strand, counting down.
CTCTGAGTGGGAGCGACTGGAAGTCAGTTCCCTCAGTGGCCAGGCCTGGAATGGGTGGCCTGCAGAGAGCTAAGCCCCAGGGCAGGGTGCCCCCTGAGGGTCTGATTCCAGTCCTCCCAGGGTGGCTACACGCTGCCCTGGGCTTTCTAAAATACCTCTGCGAGTATAGAGTAAAGGCCCCTTCTTTGCTGAGCATGTGCACACTGGTCGCTTTGCTGGGCAGTGAGTGGGGGCTCAATCCCAGGCCTCCGGGCCTGCCCATGAGAGAGAACTCTCCAGCAAGGAGGAGAGGTGGAGGGGCACAGATACGTGCCCCAGCTTCTGGCTCTGTGACCCCCCTCTTCCCTCGTTCAGCATGTCAGGGGAATGGCCTGGGTCTCTGACTCCCTGGGCCAGGTCCCAGGATCCTGCCAAGATCCTGGGGGGAGGTGTCAAAGCAGGCAGAGATGTGGAGTATGGTGCAGTGTGTACATATCTTGTCTGGGCTCAGAAGTTTCTGGTAAATAGAGTTAAGTCACCCCTCCCCCTGAGGATTTGCAGCGCCTAGGGGCTGAAAAGCTGTCCAGGAAAAGTGACATGAACCTTGTCCATCCCCTGGGCTCAGGCAAATATGGCCCAAACAAGGAGTCAGGGCAGAGCTGGCAGTGGTAGTTCCAGGAAGCTGAGGCCAGGACACTGGGTGCACACAGTAGGGGCCTGGACAGCTGCTCTCTGGAGCTGCTCCCCTCCCCTCCGTATCCCAGCAGCCGAGACTAACACGTCAAGATTGTGCTCTCCACTTTGCAGGTGACACTTGGCAACCTACAGAATACAGCAGGCCCCAGCTCCGAGAGGGGCTTTTAACAGCAGAGTCCCAGAGTCTTGGAGCCAGAGCTCTCCAGGACTGCTGAGTAGGGGCTCAGGAGTCAACGAAACCACATGAAAAACACATGGAGAGTGAGAGGGGGACCTCCTGCTGCCAAGGGACCCTTCAATCCAACCCCTCTGGACACCAGGCCTATTGGCTAGTGGCCTGGAGGGGTAGATGTTCTGAATTTGGAGGTTTTCCACCTGGGCCATGTGTGGTGACATCCAACGAACCACAGCCAGGCTGGAAATTTGACACAGTCCCGTTTGTATGGAGACGAAGGAAATTTCTTTCTGTAGGTTTTCTGGTAGGCTGAGCACTGGACTGGTTTGGAAGAAATACTTGGATAAGTCCTTCAGCACACTGGTGGGGTGAGGAGCAGACAGGAGCCCCCGGTCTCAGTGTGCACCTTCCCAGGAATCTGGGGGCTGGCCCCAGGGCCTTTGCGTCTGAGTACCGAAGTGGGTGTGGGCTGTGCAGTTCAAGGGGGAGCTGCGGCTGACCTGAAGTGCCCTGGCAGAGAAGCGTATTTGGAGCCGGGAAGGAAGGGAGCCAGCAGGGCAGGGTGCTGCTCCGGGAAAGGACGGTGGTCTGGCTTCATCAATGGGGCATCTGGGGGCCAGAAACATGTAATGGAGGCAAAGGGAGACAGATTGTGTGTCCTGAAATGAGCAGTATTGTGCCCGATTACCCTTCTCGTCTTTTCCCACAGCAATAAAAGCATTCTTAGCTGGCCGCATGCTCCTCGGTACTTCATCTACAGCCCAAGGGGATGAGGGCAGAAACGATGGCCCGACATCTGGGATGTGTCAGTCAGGGGAAAGTTGTGTCTTTGTTTTCTTCTTCCTTCCTCCTTCTTTGTGGCTGGAATGCAGATGGTTCGTCTGAAGTGCAGGCACCACGTGAGACCCGGAGGTGACCTTGGGAAAGGAGTCCAGCCATCGAAGTCGTTATTAGTTTGGTGGAGCCACCATAACACGTTATCACGCACTGGACAGCTTAACACAACAGAAACGTATTCTCTCTCTCTCAGAAGCGCATTCTCTCAGGAAGTTCCGGAAGCCAGAAGTCTGACTGGTTCCTTCTGGAACTGTCCTCCTAGCTTCTGGTGGTTGCCGGCCATCCCTGGTACACCTCAGCTTGTAGAAGCTTCCCTCACTCCACCTCTGCCTCTGTCATCACATGGTCTTCCCTCTGTGGCTGTGTCTCTGTGTGCCCTCTCCTCCTCTTGTAAGGACACCGCTGGGTTTGAGGCCTCCCAATACTCCACTTTGATCTTGTCTTAACTAGTTACATCTGCAAGGATCTTATTTCCAAATAAGGTTACATTCTGAGGTTCTGGGTGGGCGTGAATGTTGTGGGGACACCCTTCAGCCCAATACAGGGCGCAACAAGATAGAAGGAGCACGGGGCCCTGATGCCGCGGTGTCCCAGGCCGGCCCTGCACTAACTAGCTACAGACATGGTGAACTGAGGGAAAGGGGCTTCTCCTTATTGAAGCCACTGTCACTTTGATCATTCAGAGATCTGTGGTCAAATCTAATTCATGCTAATTCAAATTTAATTCCCTCTAATTCTGAGGGAGCCCCTCAGAACCCCTTGTGCCATCTACACATCTCTCTGAGGGGGGATCCATGGGTGGGGCACTTGAAGGGACGCTGAGTTCTTACAATCAGGGACAAGGTGAAAAACTGAGAGAGCCTGGTTGCTGGAGCCTGAGGAGGAGGAGCGCTGACACTTGCCTGGATGACATATGTGCTGAGCAGCACTTCCTGTGCTGAGCGCTCTGGTGTGAGACGACTAGCAAAGGAGTCAAGCATCCAGGTGGTGAGTGCCAGGGGTGGCATCTGGGGAGGGGTTGTCCTGGGAGCTGGGAGCATCAGGAGGTTGGCGCTGCTCAGGGACCTGGCTGCCCTGGAGATGGTGGGGCTCTGGGGTCTCTTAGCTCTGTCTCTGCTGCCCACTCCAGTCCACATGGCCCCACAATGTTCTTTGACCTTCTCCATGCATGACCCTGGGGGAGACATAGGTTCAAGGTCTCTGTCCTCATCCCAGGCTCTCAGGGAGCCCAGTGGGCAGCAGTGTGTGCCCTGCCTGTCTAGTCACACAGACCAGCTCACCTAGAGGTGAGTGGGCCCACACAGCCTGTCCACTGCACTCTACCTACAGCAGGTGCTAGAGCGTTGTCCGGGGGCAGCTCTGCATCTGAGCTGTAAGGATGGAATTGGAAGTCTGACCTTGCCTGTCCTGTCAGTCTTGACCAAGGTCAAGGCATATCCAGAGGTGGTCCAGCAAAGACTCCTAGATCCCTAGTTCTCTGGTGGCTGCAAGAGCAGCATCTTCAGAGGTGCTTAGCAGGGGTTGGAGAGTGAGCAGGGCCCAACTGACTTCTGAAGTGAGGCTCACTTTGACATGATCTGGACCTGGGCTTCCACACATGGTCGGACTGGGTAAGGAGGTGCAGGATGACCTGTGATGAATCACCACCCTGTCCTGTGCCTCTATTTCCCCTTTAGCCTGCCCATGAAGATCCCTCCTTGGAGGAACTACCAAAAGGCTGGGAAATAAGCATTTTTGGTTCTGAGAACAGCTGGAGAAAAAGGGGGCAGGGGTAGCTCCTTCTCAGCCTTCTCCCTGGAGCTAGCCCAGAAGTGCCCCGATAGAATGCTGGGGCCTGGGGAGTGGCCTCCCTCTGGGAAGGTAGGGGTGCTGGGTAACCCACCACTGAATCCAGGGGTACTCCTGGATGATGGTGCACTATGGCAGCCCTCCTCTGCAGTGTGCCTTTGTCTGGTCCCCAAAACCCCTCCAGTCTAAGCTGTTCAGGTCTTTGGAAGGCCAGGTCTGAGGCCAGGCCAGCTGCGGCCACACAACTTCCTAAGCAGGAATTTTGCATGTCCACCATGGCACCAAACCCAAAACACAGGTCTTGGGAAGGAGCCAAGACAGGGATAGACTTCCCTCCTTGCCCCAACCCCCCACCCCATTCCACCATCTTGGCCCCAAGAGCCCTTAGGGCTCTGTTGTCCTAACTCATATTTCCTAGAACCATCTGTGTCCTGGAAATGTGTGTGCATCTGTCTGGAGGTAAGTAACAGGGGCTGTAGACACGCAATGTTCTTTACTTGCACTTGAAGTCTGGTTTGCTCTGGATCCTCTAATTAGAAGCTCCCAGAGCCAGGGGCACAGTGGAGCCCAAGCTCTGGGAGGGGCCTTCTCTTGGGAGGCTGCATGGCCCCTCAACCTCCATAGCCCCCACTCCCTCCTTCTGGGAAGCTGTGAGAGCTGCAGGCGCCAGCCAGAAGGGCCCATTCATTTTCTCTGCCTGCTCAGCCCTCACATGTCCTTTTTTTTTTTTTTTTTTTTTTTTTTTTTTTTTAATATTTTTTTTAATTTTTAATTTATTTATGATAGCCACAGAGAGAGAGAGAGAGGCGCAGAGACACAGGCAGAGGGAGAAGCAGGCTCCATGCACCGGGAGCCCGACGTGGGATTCGATCCCCGGTCTCCAGGATCGCGCCCTGGGCCAAAGGCAGGCGCCAAACCGCTGCGCCACCCAGGGATCCCTCAGCCCTCACATGTCCTTATAGGGTAGAGGCTGCAGCCAATGCAGCCAGCGGCGGAGGCCAGGCTGCTGGGAGTAACAGACAGGGAGGCCTCAGAGGGGCTCCCTGCTGAGGGTGCCCAGCTGCCCTGGGTGATGAGTCTTCATCTTCCCAGACTCCCTCTTTAATCACATGTTTTGTAATACCTTCTTTCTTTTTTTTTTTAATTTTTTTAATTTTTATTTCTCTACAATAGTCACAGATAGAGAGAGAGAGAGAGAGAGGCAGAGACACAGGCAGAGGGAGAAGCAGGCTCCATGCACCGGAAGCCCGATGTGTGATTCGATCCCGGGTCTCCAGGATTGCGCCCTGGGCCAAAGGCAGGCGCCAAACCACTGCACCACCCAGGGATCCTTCCCCCCCTCCTTTTTTTTTTAATACTTTCTTTTCTATCCTAAAATGAAATTTCCAGATAATATAACCTACTTACCCACATGATTTTTTTTTTTTTTAAAGATTTTATTTATTTATTCATGATAGTCACAGAGAGAGAGAGAGAGAGAGAGAGGCAGAGACACAGGCAGAGGGAGAAGCAGGCTCCATGCACCGGGAGCCCGACGTGGGATCCGATCCCGGGTCTCCAGGATCGCGCCCTGGGCCAAAGGCAGGCGCCAAACCGCTGCGCCACCCAGGGATCCCTACCCACATGATTTTAAAATAATCGTTATAATGCCCTAACTGTAATAAAAAGAAGAGATCAAAGGGAAGGAATTTATAAAAAAATAAATCTATTTCCATATGTAAGCACTTGGGTTGGCTACACCGGGAGACATTAAAAGTTGGATGGGTGTGGCCTTAAGGCAGCCACTGTGACTGGCCCAGGTGTGCCACGCTAGCAACTTAGTATTGCTGGTGGTGGTGAGGCCATCTTTGATGTGAGTTTTCAAAATGATGAGCAGTTTTTGGTCAAGTTCTGAACTGGACCAAGACCAGTCTTATCCCAGACACACACTGCAGGACATCCAGTGTGGCATGGTCCCACCAGGAATGCCTCTTGGGTTCCCCAACCATTATGGAAATGCCAGATGCCCCCACCAATGTGTGAAATGCCTCCTTCCTTGGGGCAATTGTGCCCCTACTCTGAAAACCATGGCTCTAGGCCATGGAAGTAGACAGCATATGAATGTGAATTGACCAAGTCCAGTCCCAGGAGCTAAAACCTGCTGTGACAAGAACATATCTCCTCTTGAAGTACTCTTTTGGTGTCATATGCCCCAAATTCAACTCCAAGTGGCTTGCTTTTTGCTTACACACAAGAAGAAAACTTGTTGCTCATGGAACTTCAAAATCTGGAGCTGCCTCTTAGCTTGGCTTTCTCTGGGTTGACATCATCTTCAGGCCACATGAGGAGTGGAAGGGAGAGCAGTTCCTAGTAGCTGGAGCAAATGTCCCAGAACTGGGTCTTATTGGCTGGGATTGGCCTGATGTGAGTCATGGCTTTTTCCCTGACCCAGTCACCATGGCCATGGGTGGAGGGTGCTGCCTGATGTCTGGGCTGAGCCCTAGCCTCAAGGAGAAATGAAGACAAAGGCACCAGTTACCAGAAGGAATGCAAGTGGTGGCTGGGCTGCAAAGTTTATAGAAGTTCTCTAGAGGATGGGTGATAAATGAGTGGATGGGCTTCTCCGATCTTCTCTCATGTGGTGTAGAAGTATGAGCTAAATCTGGTCATTTACAGATTTAATTTCCACAGTTTGGTTTGGTCACACTGGCCTCCTCTCAAATGCAGTGCTTTTCTGTATTCCTTATTAGTATCAGCTCCACCACTAGAGCATGACAATTTTGAAGCAGAGGCTTGAGAATATGAAGGGACCAAGCACAAAGTACATGCTCCCATTTGGGCCTGGATTAGACCTTTACAGACTCCAAGCACTAAAAAGGTTGTGGTGCTTTCACCCACCACTTTCCTTGCCCTCATTAAAAATAAAAAAACATTTCTAAGCCACAAAATAAATGGAAGGAAGTTTAACAACTTACTAATTTTTCCCGTGAGACTGCTTCAACTACATGTTGATCGAATTATTTTAAGAAAAATGGAATTATTTTGTCCTGGGCCTCTGCTAGGCTGGCTCTAGCATGTGATGAGAAATCTGGTGCTGCTGGCCTCCCCTGACCCTGGAGCATGATCCTCTTGCTTTCCCCCTGGCCACTGGTTGAGGTGCTAGATCACTGAATGATCACAGGGCCCCTGAGAGCACTCGAGAGAGGAGAGGCTGGGGTACCTGTGTTCAGGCCACTGTGGGTCTGGCCTGCAGCCTGGAGAATCCAGGGTCAGGATCGCCTGGATGGCATCTACTCATAGGCACTGTCTGTTCAGGTACTGTCAGGTCATGCGATGTCACCACAAGCCACTGTCTCAGGCTGGGGGCCACAGTGGGGTATTTCCCAGGGTAAGTGGCCTCTTGGCTCCTCAATATGCTCATCTCAAAAGTTTCTAGGAAAGAGAGCAAGAAGGGTCTCATAAAAATGGACTACTACCAGTTAGACAAATCCCGAGTCGTTTTTGATGGTGAATAGCAATTGCAATAGTGCGTGTACGAGAGCTGGAGATAGGAAGCCAGTGGGCCTGGTACTATATAGCACTTGTACTACAAAGAGAGACCCATCCAAGAGACCATTGCAGGAAAGCATTCCTGCTTTCTGCCACTTGGTCCATTGGTTTGGTTTCTGAGGACTTTTCCTTTGGGGAGTACATTCTGTCTCTAGGTATATTCACATTCTATCGATAACAAGGTCCTGCATTACCCTTGGAGACTTCCATCTCCTCAGGATGGCTTTTGCTGATGGCTATGCTGCTGGGAGGGGTCCACACTATCCCCGTATCCAAACTCCTTTGAAATGGCAAGGGGATGCTGGTCTTCCCCTTGGGGGGCAGCTTTGTACAGGACAATGTTTCTCAATGTGGTCCCATATCCACCTGTATCACAGTCATCTGAGTCTGAGCTAAACTTGCTGGATTCTTAGTTGGACTCCAGATCTACTGAATCATTGCCATAGTGATGAAAATATAAGCAAAAGCAAAAGCAAAAGAAAAGACAAACTCTGTTGTCACCCAGATCTGGGTTTGAGTTCCATCTCATAACGTATGATGTATCCTTATCCTCTCTAGGCCCCATTCCCTGGGGATAGTAATATATTTACCTCACAATATAGCAGTGAGGATTAAAAAATGGCAAGGTGAATAAAGTGCTAAATATAGTGCCTAGCCCATAGGAGAAAAATACAGGTTTGCCACCATCTGTCCGTCTATCCAATCATCCAATACTTACGGAGTGCCTTCAATGAACTAGGAACTGCTCTCGGCAGCAAGAATACAGCAATCAGAAAAAATAAGCCCCTTGTCCTCATCAAGTTTACATGCTAATCGTGTAAGTGCCATGGAGAAAAATTAGAATCACCAGACTCCCCAAGCTAAAGCAATTATAATTGAAGAATTATTATTTTTAAAGATTTTATTTATTCATGAGAGACACAGAGACATGGGCGGAGGGAGAAGCAGGCTCCCTGTAGGGAACCCAATGCAGAAGTCGATCCAGGACCCCAGGATCACGACCTGAGCCAAAGGCAGATGCTCAACCACTGAGCCACCCAGGCGCCCTATAATGAAAGAATTATTCAATCAGAAACAAATACGCTTTATTTATCAAACACTGTAACAGGGACTTTGGGAGATACTTTGAGGCTTGCCCTTAAGGGGCTTATTTATAGACTGGCTGGGAAACAAACATCCTACAAACCACTGAAAAACAAATCGCCTTGCTAACCCTGTGGTGTACATGCCCGAGAGCTGACTGGAAGAGAGACTGATTACTGGGACTGGCAGTGAGGTGTAAGTGAATAACCTCTCCTCCCACCCCACAATCTTCTAATCCAAGAACGAAGGAAGGACTTTGCTTAGGGATGCATCAGCAGCCCTTATTTCGGACAGGCTGATTTATACTCAACATAAGCAGAAAGCTTTTGATGCTTGTAAACCTCTTAAATCTTTAGAACATGAATCAGGGCTTCCGAGAGAATGGCACAAGAGTCAGAGGCTGCTCACTCCAGGTCATGGGAATGTGACTTGGTGGGAAACTATCTCTGTTCAACTTTTGGCCAAGTCCCAGCTCTATGTTAATGCCTGAGATCTTTGAAGGTAATTATCTCCTGGATGCAATTTTATTATAAATACATAGCCTACTGATTTGGAAAACACTGAATGCATGCACCAAAGCTGCTGCCTGGATCCAAGCAAATGGATGGGAAATGTCCATCAATAGTGGGCTGTGTTGTAGAGTCTCTGGGTATTAGAAAATACTGCTTTTGGAAGACATCCAAATGGCCAACAGACACATGAAAAGATGCTTAACATCACTCATCATCAGGGAAAAAGAAATAAAAACTACAATGAATTATCACCTCCCACTTATCAGAATAGCTAAAATTAATAACACAGGAAACAACAAATGTTGGTGAGGATGTGGAGAAAGAAGAACCCTCTAGCACTGTTTGTGGGACTGCAAACTGGTGCAGCCACTCTGGAAAACAGTATGGAGTTTCCTCAAAAAGTTAAAAACAGAAGTATCCTATGGCCCAGAAATTGCACTGCTAGGTATATAACCAGAGAAATGAAAACATGAATTCAAAGGGATACCAGCACCTTGATGTTCATACATTGTAGCACTATCTACGACAGTCAAATTATGGAAGCCCAAGTGTCCATCAACTGATGAATGCATAAAGTAGATGTGGTGTATACACACAATAGAATATTACTTAGCCATAAAAAAACAAAATCTTGCTATTTGCACTGACATGGATGGAGCTACAGTATTATGCTAAGTGAGATAAGTCAGAGAAAGACAAATACTATATGATCTCACTTATATGTGGATTTTAAGAAACAAAACAAATGAACAAAGGGAGAAAAAAGAAAGACAAACCAAGAAACCGGCTCTTAGTTATAGAGAACAATCTGATGGTTACCAGGGGGGAATTGGGTGGGGAAATGGGGGGGAAAGAGGTGATCGGAGTTAAAAATGATCTTGTGTTGATAACTGGGTGTTGTATGGAAATGCTGAATCACTATATTATACACGTAAAACTAATATTACACTATATGTTAACTGGCACTTAAATAAAAACTTAAAAGAAGAAAATATTGCTTTTGTTGACAAAAGTACACCAGCCAGTAAAACAACCTTTCTGAAAAGGTGTATTAGCTTAAGAATGTGGAGGACACAAACTAGGAACAGAATCTGAGTATAGGATAGGCATATAAAAAAAAAAAAAGGCTATTTGCCATCTGTCTGTTGCCCCTTTGGATCAAATAAGGTAAGGCCAGAAAATTAATAGGCTGGAGACTAGCTTAGTGGAAAGGTGAACTGGAGACATAACTATACAAATGGGTCTTGATGTTGAACAGGTCATGTCACTGTTACAAGTGTCCTCATGTGTGAAATAAAGGGTTAGGCCATACTGTTCTAATTCAACTAAAATTTAGTTAAGGCCTACTTAAATAGGCTCTAGGGGATCCCTGGGTGGCTCAGCAGTTTAGCGCCCGCCTTCGGCCCAGGGCGTGACCCTGGAGTCCCAGGATCTAGTCTCACATCAGGCTCCCTGCACGGAGCCTGCTTCTCCCTCTGCTTGTATCTCTGCCTCTCTCTCTCTCTCTCTCTCTCTCTCTCATGAATAAATCAAATCTTTAAAAAAAAAAAAGTGCTAGGCTCTTTAATATAGATCTACATTTAAGATCTATGTTTAATATAGATAATAGCATCTATCTCCGAGGGTGGTGGTGAGGAATGAGTACATCAATACTTGTGATTCTTAAGTGTCTGGTGCCTAGTAAGGATGTAATAGTTAGCCATTATCATTTAATCCCTGTAACAACCTTGAGGTGAATGTTATTTCTTCTGTACAGATAAGAAAACCACTAAGGGATAAGATCAGGATACGAACCAGCCTGAAGCCAGAGCCCAAGATCTTCCTGTTACGCAGTTTGGCTCAGAAGGGCCCCTATGGCTTTTAATTGTAACAAAGGAGAGAATAGAAAAGGAATTTGAACTTTAGAAAATATCATGCCAAGCACCTTCTAAAGAATTTTCTGTGGACAGTGGAAGTGTTGTCTCATTTATGATAAAGATAAGGAGGTTGGGGAGTGGTTTGGGACAAAGCTACAAAAGCTTCTTTGCCCTGGCGCATGAGCCCAGGCTCATTTCTTCTTGTCTCATGGCAATGATAGATTTCAGACACGATCTTCCCTATACACCCAAAGCCTGGGTTTTCCAAGAATAAAACAATTGAAAAATGGTCCTTAGTAGAAATGCTTTGTCACTGCAGAAGAGGAATGAGAAGAGACAATTATAGATCCCCAGAGAAAGCAGCTCTGAGACAGATAATCACCAATCACTCCAATGAATTAATCACCTCTGATGTGCTCATGGACTCTGTCCCAATTGTTGTTAGTGCTCTCACCATTCCCAACACAGGCAGTCAATGAATATATGATCATTCTGTATGTGCTAAGGTTATAAAAGTAAGCAGTACGAATGAGGGGGAAAAGAAGTCAACTCGGCAGTGTATGATTAGTGTGAGGAGGACAGCAGGGGGCAACGCAGGGCACTGGGGAAGCAGAAGGAACCAGTCCTGTTCGGGTAAGGGAGGGTAGATGAACTGGAGATACTTGAGGCTAAACATCCAGTCAAGGGTGAAGCGTGAGTTTCTGGTGTAAATTATCAGACGGAGGGGTTGTCATTAGCTCCAAGTAGAGGAGGCTGGATGTACGTTGGATATACTGTTTCAAGCACCTGTGAGGCACCCGAATGGGGATGCCCAGGGAGTGGCTGGATGTGCCTGCCTGCCAGGAGCTCAGATGAAAGGATGTGGATCAGGGAGTCGCGTGGATCAAGTGGATGAAGGTGTGGGATGGATAGGGCTGCTTGAAGAGTGGGCTGACTGAGAAGACCAGAGACCCAATTCTGAGGAAGGCTGAAGCTCCAAAGCAGTCAGAGGGAGTGGGATCTGCCAAAAACCCAAGAATCCCTGCATGGAGAAATGCTCAAATTAACTATTTTTTCAATTTATGGTCTCATCATAATCTGATCCAAGTGGCCATTTTACTTCATAGCTTACATTTTTTTTAGAGTTATAACCTCAGTATTTCAGACCCATTTACAAATCCTAAATTGCACTGCTTACCAGGAACTAGGGCCGACTGCTCCCTGAAGTTCAATATGCTAGTTTGGAAGGAATTTAACCACTTTGGCCAGAGGCCCGTGAATGTACCACCTCTCCTGAACTGCTCAATTTTGGACAGTGACATCGTTGAGAGACTTCTGTTTTATCAACATTTCATATATTAAGGGAAATGTTAGAGATAACTGTCTGAAATGCAAGCAATGTTAAGAGCTTGAACAGGAAGGACATAGCTAATGAGAAACTAGGAAATGAGATAATCTCTTTTATAGAATCATCTGATACTGAGGAAACAGGAATTTGCAAAGGAGGGGATACAATGAAATTAACCAATGAATGGAACCATCTTTTGGGATCAGTAACCTTTGGACCTGAACCTAGCAAAAAAGTTGTGGTGGATGATTATAGTAGGGCTAATCTATCTGGGCGCTGGTTTCCTTTAACGATAGTTCTTCCCCCACAGACTCAGAAGGCTATAGCCTAAATTAAAAAGTATAAGGATTAAGGCTAGAGCAAAGAACCATTCATGTATAAATGCTGGAAATAACCTACCTTTATTTTACATGAAGACCAAAACACACACAAAAAACCCCCCAAACTCCTCAAATTTAGCTCTTATTGCTATGTCCTAGTACATGAGAGATCTACTTTCATATGCCAAGAACAAGAGATGGGGTGGTTGTCAGAATAATGACCTGGTCTGCTTATTTCAAAAGCCCAACATTTAAGTAAGGCCTAATAATACAGAAATCAAAATTGTATTTGTCAAAACTCATCAAATTGTATACTCTTCAAGCCTCTGCATTATTATATTTAAGTTATAACTCAAATTAAGAAGCACATGGCAAAAAGAGATAGAAGGAGAGAGAGAAAAAAAGGGCACATTATCAAATGCTGTAGCTAAACAATTTTGTATCTCTTGTCCTCCACAGGGTCAAAAGCAGGAAATAATAGGCAAAGCTGACTTCTAAATAATGCTTCCGAGCTGCCTAAACAGACATCTCCCTTGGGCACTACAGGGACTTCTTCAGTAAATGATGGCACCCTGTGCCCTCAGTCCAATTTTAAAAACTGCAGAGAACTCTTGGAGTGAAGAACAAGGGAGGGGTACCTCGGTGGCTCAGTGGTTGAGCGTCTGCCTTGGGCTGAGGTCATGATCCTGAGGTCCTGGAATCGAGACCTGCATTGGGCTCCCCGCAGGAAGCCTGATTCTCCCTCTGCCTACGTCTCTGCCACTCATGAATTAAAAAAAAAAAAAAAAAAAAAAAAGTGTTGATTTTTATTTTTTCCCATTATTTTTCAAATAATTGACAAACTATTTTTTTTTCATTAATATAAAAATCATGTCCACTCATCCTAGCCATCAAGGATTTAGCTCCTTGGGTTTAGGCATTTCATGGTGAAGGAGAAAGGGTATTAGGTCCATTTATTTAAAATCAAGGCTGAAAAGCAAATGAAAAAGTCCTTGTCCATCTGGAGATTTTAATATATTTATTTGAAAACCAAGTTCTGTGAAAGAGCACACTAAATAATCATATATCTTCTCTTCACCAAAGACTTGGAGACAAGGTTCTTCGGGTCAGCGCAGAGGCAATGGTACATGCAGTGAGTAGCAGGTCTCAGCATGGATTTCTTCACAAGCATCTCCAGTACAGGCCTGGACAATCTTCTTCAGATGAGCAATGAGATCCTTGGGAAGGAAATAGGGGGGACAGCTAGGGTCATTCTTTGTTAAAAAAAATTTTTTTTTCTTCTTATCACTAGCTGTTGAAATCTAAAACTAGCTCCTAACCCTGCCTATGCAGTCCTAATATGCCAGTCTTTGCTAAGACAAATTATAGTTTTTACACTCCTACTAAACTGAATATTTTATCCTTTTGAAAATTAATCAGAATCCAATTTCTGGGGTGCCTGGCTGGCTCAGTTGGAGAGCATGTGACTCTTAATCTCAGGGTTGAGAATAGAAGTCCCCGATGGATGTAGAGTTTACTTAAAAAAGAAATCCAATTTCTACTTCTAAGCCATCTTGTAGTTAGTTGCCTTGAAAGACTTAATCAGGGGGTTTGCAGTAAGGAATGGTGAAAGGTTTGGGGGGCCAATGTGAGTCTGTTCAGTTGCACATAGAGACTGAGTGCTTATGTATCGATACCACCATGTACTGGTTGGGTAAGGCTTAGGAAATCATCAAAGGCCTAAAGATAATTCTCAAAAGCAATTTTACATAGAGAGAAAGTTAGTATAAATCTCCCTCTCTCAAAGGTCCAAACACTTTCAGAGGCTTGAATACATTTTCCTACTAATGGCAAGGTTTCTGCCTGAATACTTATCTGAGATTTCTGTAAAAGCTTTCATTAATTGCTAATCAGTACGTAACACTCAAGGTGCTAGATTTTCAGCCCAGCATTTAAATGTATTTTTCTTTTGTCATAATGTAATAAATGATACTATTCTTATTTTCTTTAAAGAGTAGAAGAGTAAATTCTTTTTTGTTTATATTTGTAAAAGGGTGGAATAAGAAAACCTTGCTTATATAGTTTATATGCATCTTCAAATATGTGATGACTATTCAAAAAATGGGTGAAAATAAGAACGACAATTTTATGACATTAGATTATTCCAATCTTTTGCATCGAAAGACCTACTTCAACACTGTTAGAACACTGGCATAAAAATTTTTTTCAACTGGACAAAGCTTTATAGTCTAACTGACTCCAAAGTACCTTTAAGCACCGTGTCTTACACACATTACATGTTCAATAGCTACAGTGAATAAATGGCTATTAAGGCTTTTAGTGCCAAAAGCCTTTGCCACCAAAGGGAAAGGAGAGAGAGATGAGTCAGTGATCCATAAACTAGTACTGGCCATAAAGGTAACTGATCTATAATAAGGGGCTCATGTCAAAGTGTAAATCAACTCTATCATGAGCAAACTGTCAGTTCAGTTGAGTTTTTTTTATGGTGAGGGAGTAAGCCAGTTTTTTCAACGAAAGAAGCATTGAAAAAGTAGACTAACATTTTGGAGCAAGCTCCCTACCTCTTCAAGGACTCAGGAGAACAGTTTTTAGCTACTTTGAATAGCACTGGTCAAACACTAGAGGGTAGAGAGAGAGTCAAAGGAGAAAAGAAAAAGGAATTGAAGGTTATATATGCAGGAAGAAGTCAAAAAGAGGGGAATTTTTAATACCATTTAGGTACACAGGGTTTAAGCACAAAGAATGGAAAAAGTGACACAAGGCCATTTATGATGTATTGACAGATTTCCCTTGATAATACAATTTCATTCCACACATACCTCTGGTTCTTAATCATCGATATACTCAAATGGTTCTGGAGGTTCTGGCTCTTGTTCTTCTTCCTCGATTTTTGGGCCATGGGCTGCCACAGGTTCCACCAGCTCTTCAATGTCTTCACTGGTATCCTTCAGGATGATGATGCCTCCAATGGAAAGCTGTAAATACAGAGCAGGGAATGAAGAAGCACAAATTCCCCTCATATTTTCAGACTGCTCCAGAATCTAGAGTACATATTTATTAAATGATACCTTAATACTACTTAAATGATTTGGAAGGAAACAACTGAAATAGAACTACACCTCACTAGACAAGACAAGGAAACCTGGGCATGTGTTCCTGTGTGACGCTACACCCATGACCAACTGTTCAACTGTGAGAAGCGGCTAGTAAGATCTTCCTCTTCCACTCCTTCAGGTTAGTCTGAGGACTAGATGACGAAAGCAACACCAGTATACATTACAAAAGATAAAGAAAATTGTAATCTATAAGAAATATTTATAAACTTAACCCAGTGGCTCTGGATGGTGGAACATGTGGTGCTGTTCTATTTAGATGATGCATCCCAAATGGGGAATAGTATGTCCAGCACTGCCTTGGTCTGACTGTAGGGAGAATGTTTACTGTCCAAATATGGCATTTTAATGTCTTGCTACTCAACACGTGTTCCTGGATCACTAGCATCATTATAACCTGGGAGTTTGTTAGAAATGCAGAAAACATAGCAGGACCTAGATCTACAGAATCTGCACTTTAACAAGATCCACAGGTGATATGTATGCACATTAAAGTTTGAGAAGCAGGGCAGCCTGGGTAACTCAGTGGTTTAGCACCACCTTCAGCCCAGGACGTGATCCTGTAGACCTGGGATTGAGTCCCACGTCAGGCTCCCTGCATGGAGCCTACTTCTCCCTCTGCCTGTTGTCTCTGCCTCTCTCTGTGTGTGTCTCTCATGAATAAATAAAATCTTAAAAAAAATTTTTGAGAAGCACACTACTCTAATGGATACTTTATTACTTGTGAGATAACTATCATTTTGGACACAAAAGATAATCTACAAATGAAAAGCCAATTTCTCTCCAGTGAATTCAGAATGACAGAGTGAACAATATAAATATCACAGATATACCCAATGTTTTCTACTTTAATCTACAAATCCTTGTGATACAAGATGAAGTAGTAGATGAGAGCCAAAAAAGAACTAGACTGTAGAAGCAATTTTTGTAAGCCCTCTCCCAAACATGTTAGCAGGAATTCACACACCAAACTATTCACCCATCTCTGTGTGCTAATCTTATTCTATTTGCTTGCCTGTGTCAAAGGAAATGGAAAGCTGCTCTTTGTAATTAAATCAGTCAACAGTGGCAGGGCACATCTGGAAAAACATTATTTCTACCAAAGCAAATTACTGGGAAGGAAAAGAAGCATAAGCACATTAGTCAAATGATTCACATATATACAAAGAGCTCTGCAGTAAACCTAATCTGATTTTTACTCATTGGAACTCTGTCCTGCCATGCTATAGAACTGCTATGCCTGCATGAATTTCTGCGCTATTTCCCTTCTCTCAACACACACATATCCATACACATTAATTTCTAACTCTTTCCTGCTTTCTTTGAAGAGAGCCATTTTATGAATGGACCCGCCTTTCCTACCAATATTCACTCAAGAGCAATCACAGTAGAAGGCCACTGTCCTAATCCTCCATGGCCTAAAAGTTTACCTGAGCCTATAAAAGACCAAACGGAGATGAATGATCTACCAGAACAGAAGATATACCTATGTACACAAAAAGGACTTCCTATATTTTTGGAAACAGATGGTTCCAGGTTGTAACAAGTGGAATGAAATAATACAACTCAAATCCTGCAATATAAACAACATAAGGAAAGAGCCTTATAGCTACATAGTTCAGTTTTTGTTTTTTTATAAGTAATCTCTATACCCAACATAGGGCTTGAATTTACAACCCAGAGATCAGGAGTTGCATGATTGACTGAGCCAGTCAGGTGCTCATGACCTTTTTACCATCGTAAAATGTTTTCTTTGTCTCCAGCAACAATTTTTCTCTTAAAGTATATTTTGTCTGATGTTAGTACAGCTTGCTCTAGCTCTCTTTTAGTTACTTGTTTGTATGGAATATCTTCCCATCGTTTTGCTTTTAATCTACTTCAATCTTTGAATCTAAGGGGTGTGTGTGTGTGTGTGTGTGTGTGTGTTAAGATTTTACTTTTTAAGTAATCTGTTGAACTTACAACCTGGAGATCAGGGGTTGCATGCTCTGCTGACTAAACTAGCCAGGTGTCCCATAAAGTGTGTCTCTGGTTGAGAGCATATAGTTGGATCATTTTCTTTTTTATCCATTTGACTCATCTCTGCCCTTTAAGTGGTGTGGTTAGTTCATTTACATCTCATGTGATTAAGGGCCTCTGGTGGCTCAGTTGGTAGAGTATGAGACTCTTCTCTTGGGGTCGTGAGTTCTAGGCCCATGGTGGGCCTAGAGCTTATTCCAGAAAAGACATCTCATGTGATTACTAAGATTTACTCCTGCCATTTTGCTCTTGATTTTTCATGTCTTATATTTTTGTTCCTCAATTTGTCCACTGCTGGCTTCTTTGGTATTAAATAGATATTTTCTAGTGTACTAGTTTAATTTCCTTATGGTTTCTTTTAGCCTGTTTTTTGAATTATTTTGTCGGGTGGTTACCTTTGGGTAACAATTAACATCATCTTAATTTCACTGAAAAATAGCAACTTAATTTCAACAGTATACAAAAACCACACTTTAAGATAGCTGTGTTTCCCTACTCCTTTGTGTTGTTCTGGATTGAATGTTTGTGTCTCTCCACCTTGCCATTCATATGTAGAAATCCTAACCCCTAAAGAGGTAGTATTAGGAAGTGGGCCTTTAGGAAACAATTAGGTCATGTGGGTAAAGACCTCATTAATAATGAAATTAGTGCCCTTATAAGGAGAGATGCAAAAACAGCTTGTTTTTTTTTTCTCTCTCTCCCTCTCCTCTCTGCCACATGAAGATACAATGAGAAGGCCATCCCTAAAGTAGGATGAAGGCCTTTACGAAGAACCGAATTGTGTTGGCACCCTAACCTTGGGACTTCTAGCCTCCAGAACTGTGAGAAATGTCTTCTGTTTAAGCCGTTCAGTTTTATTTTCTTAAAGATTTTATTTATTCATGAGAGACACATAGAGAGAGGCAGAAACAGGTAGAGGAAGTAGGCTCCCCATGGGAAACTCGATAAGGGACTTGATCCCAGGACCTTGGGATCATGCCTTGAGAGCAGAAGGCAAATGTCCAACTGCCAAGCCACCCAGGTGTCCCTAAGTCCTTCAGTTTTAAATGGTAGGTGGCAATCTGCTACAGCAGCCAGAACCTTGACATTATTTAATGCATATTTTAACTTTACATTTTTATACAGTGTGTCACATCAACTTATGATTTATACACTTTATACACTTGTCTTTTAAACCAGACAGAAAAGTTACAAACAAAAATACATTTATACTATCTTTCACATAGTTTACTTACATAGTTATATTTGTCACAAGTGCTCTTTGTTTTTTCATTGTGGACTCAAATTATTGTCTAGTGTTTTTTCATTCCAACTTGAAACATTCACTTTAGTATTTCTTGTATGGCAGATTGGCTAGCAACAAATTCTGATTTTTTTTATCTGGAAAGGTCTTAATTTCACCCTCATTTTTGAAGGATAGTTTTGCTGGATAGAGAAGTTTTGGCTGAAGAGTCTTTTCTTTCAGCACTACAAATAATGTCATCCTACTGTCTCTGGCCTCCACGGTTTCTGGCAATAAATCAGCTGTTAATCAGTGAGCATTTTTGATATGTAGATTACTATTATTCATAAAATCTGTTAAGTTTCCAGCCATTATTTCTTCAAATATTTTTCTACACTTTTCTCTTTTTTTCTCAGTTACCCACCATCCCATTTTAGGTAGCTTGGTATGCCTAATATTGTTCTACATGTCTCTGAGGCTCTGTTCATTTCTCCTCACCCTTTAAGTTGTTCCTCAATTGACCTATCTTCAGGGTTGCCCAAGTCTGCTCAGAACAGCTGCTGAGCTCCTTTAACAATTTTCATTTCAGTTACTGGATATTTTTAACTCTACAGTCTCTACTTGATCATTTTTTATGATTTCTATCTCTTTGCTGATATTATTTGTTGATACAACATTCTCATACTTTCCTTTAGGTCTTTAGACATAGTTCCTTTAGGCCTATGAACATATTTTACATGGGTGATTTAGTCTGCCTATGAAGTCAAGGTTTTTATTTCTTTGGATGTCTTGTAATTTTCTGTTGAAACTGGACATTAAATTAATATAGTGTGGCAACTCTGGAAATCAGGTTTTCTCCCTTCCCCACCTTTGTTGTTGTTGGTTTGTTTTGTGACTTTTCTGAACTTCTTGTATAAAGTCAGTATTTTCTCCTATTTGTGTCCATGGAAGTCGCTACTCAACTGAGTGGTCAACTATGATTGGACAGGGATTTCCTTGAACACCTGGAACCAAAAGGTCTCTCAGTCTTTGCTGAGGGGCTGTGTGTGTATTAGGGAAGCACACATTCAACAGTTAGCCAGGGAGCTGGCAACTCTTCCTTAGCCTTTACTTCTTGTTGCACAAAGGCAGTCTTTTGACTTATAGAGAGATAACTGTTACAGTGTCTCCTTATTCTGAGCAAAGGCTTAACATTTAATTTCCAACCAAAACATACCAGTCTCATATGGCCTCATGATATGTAGCATATACTCTGCTGTCTTTAATTCTTCATAATTGTCAAAAACATCAGGTATCTTGTACACTTAAAGTATTCACTAGTTGTGCACTAACATATCTATTCTCAATATACCCCACTTCAGTTGGCAAAAGCAGTTTCTAGACACTGTTAGGATACATTCTCTGTAAACATTCCCACTTGGATGAACTAGGCTCCAGAGAAGACACTGACTACATTTAAGGTATCCATTGGTGATTCTATCAATTCATTCATTAAACACTACAGACGAAGCAGTATTAGGTCCTTGCAACAACAGAATTAATAGGAGGTGAGAAAAGATCTTCAAGCTGTTCTTGCCTTCCTGGCCTAGTTGTCTTGCTACCTACAGATGTGTGGTGACTTGCCATCACCATCAAGAAATATTTATTGAGGATTTCCCATGTGCCAGACATTGTTTTAGGTATTTTACATATAATGACCTATTTTATCTTTACAACATTCCTAGGATGTGGGTAGTACAATGGCTCATTTAATAGATGAGAAAATTGAAATATGAAAAGATTAAATGACTTGCCTCAATAATATAGCTAAGAAATGGTAGAGCTGGGATATAAACTCAGTTCCACCTAATTCTAGCTTTTCACCACTAAATACAGCCATATTCCATCTCTGTCCTTGTCTTCTCTAGCTGATAATCTAGTCAGGTAAGATCCTGGCTCGCAAGTATAGGTGAGAGATGCCTTCCACTCGCCACCATCAGGGACCACTTTCTGATAAGAATAGTTTACTTTTTAAAGAAATCTCATCTATGACATTTTAGGCAGGTCCAAGATCTGGATGTATTAAATGTGCTTACTAATGGCTTTTTAGTTTTCCAGTTTCAAGAACATAGAAATTACTGATTTCTCAAATTACTGATCAGCATTTGTTTCTAACCTTAAACATTCTTCCTTAGAAAAAAATTAAATGTCAGGAAGATTCAAATTGTAAAATTCAATACTCCAAGTACTTGTGTATTAACTGTATTACCTTGTTCACTCTTTGTCACATTCCTTTTTTTTTTTTTTTTTTTAATTTTTATTGATTTATGATAGTCACACAGAGAGAGAGAGAGAGGCAGAGACACAGGCAGAGGGAGAAGCAGGCTCCATGCTGGGAGCCCAACGTGGGATTCGATCCCGGGTCTCCAGGATCACGCCCTGGGCCAAAGGCAGGCGCCAAACCGCTGCGCCACCCAGGGATCCCTCTTTGTCACATTCCTGAGTTAGGTATAATTCTTATTTTACAGTAGAGGAAACTGAGGTGGAGAAAGGTTTAGTACCAGACCTAAGATTATGAAGGCTGTAAGTGGTAGAATCAGGATTCAAACTCAGGATGTCTGGTCCCAGAGTCTATGCTCCTAATCATGATGCTCTATTAGGAACTTCTATAGTGTAAGCTTCTGGTAGATAAAAGGATGTTTGTAGGGTTACCCACAGGAAAAAAAAATCTCTTCCAAATCTATATGAAATAGAAGGGAATAATACTCTTTTGCTAAGAGATTTATTTGTACTAAAGAGCTTTCTCCACTGCTTTGGATATTTATCCTCTGTCAATATACCACTGTCCCATGAATTAATATCCCACTAGTATATAGCTAAGGGCCATTGATAACTTACTGGTTTGAAAGGCTGGTATCTACAGGTCTCTGGCATGGTCAGGACCTTAAGCTGGGCAGGCATAACTCGGGCTGGATTATCCAATAACTGGAAGTTTGGCTCAGGTTCTTTTTTCTTCTCTTTTTCTTCCTTTTTCTCTGCTTCATCCTGGAAAATATTTTAAAATGGCCCAACAAAGGTTCACTTCTCTTCCATATCACTGAATAATGTTTTACAAGTTTACTAAGCAACTCTTAGGTACAAAAGGTAGCTAGGATTAGATATAATGAAAGTACAACCAAAGTCATACTAGATTCAGAGGATGGAGAGGATAACTGTGCTTAGGGATGAGAATGTTATATAACTAACTTGGTTTTAAAGCATGAGGTTTTTCTAACCAGAAGAGACCAGAAAAAGAGGATATTCTCTTTGCTTGAAAGGGCCTTTTTTCCTCCCACCATTATCTTACTATCTGAAAATTCTACACTGCCCTTTAGTTGTCATTTGCTCCAAGAACTCAAGTATCTTCCCATTAAAACTAGAGGAATCTCTACGCTTGCAATGGGATACTTATTTAAAGGAAGCCAAGAGCAAGGTATGGTAATGTTCACTTCAGGAAGAATCTGGACCATGACAGTATAGATATATCAACCCACATGGCCACCAAATTATACCTACCACTTCCATTTTCTCCTCCTCTTTTTTCTCTTTTTCTTTTTCCTTCTTTTTAGCCTTGGCAGTAATAGATAACACAGCAGTGGAAACCTAGAGGAAGTGAACAGAGTATATCATAATCCCTTACCTATATATGAAGGTACAAGCCCAAAAAGAACTCAGTTCTACAGTACTGCTTTGTTTCCTGGCATAAGTATCATAAAAAATAAAATTATTAGGGAATAAATGGGAAAAGCAAGTAGCACACTTATTTACATTATTTACTACTATGGTCCTCAGGTGACTCTTGAGTTCCTAGAGGCTTGAGTCAGCATATCACTATATATATATATATATATATATTTTTTTTTTTTTAATTTGTAGCCTACCTTGGATGTGAGTTTGCGATCATGAGATTCTGATATATATAGGTGCTGCACCCTTTTTTACTTCATAGGGAAAGTACTAGAGAACATAAAACTTTTCTCCAAACCTGGTCATAAATACATTCTTACTGAATTAGATGTCCTACAGTTGTAACACACAGTGAGTGAGTGGTTAGTGTAGAATTACCTTTCCAGATGGGTCTCACTGAAATTGAGGGTGAAAAGGGACTCTGAAAGACTGGTAGTATTGATTTTGTTTCTGATCCAAAAGCTGAGAGTTTGTAACAGAGCTGATGAAATGAGATGTTGTCACAGGATATTCATCATCCACCACCCTCAAATTTGGTCAATTATATAAATTTCCCCATTTACAAAGTTTATAGCAAAAAATCAACAACTGGCTAATATGGAACACTACCTTGAGGGAAAAAAGGAAATTTAGTTAATACCTATGAAAATAAATAATGTACATTATTTTTTATCATATCTAATATTTAACCTATAGATATACTTGCACAAGTTCACAAATATACATGTATAAAAAAGCCTTTTACT
This sequence comes from Canis lupus dingo, assembly GCF_003254725.2. Lineage (NCBI taxonomy): Eukaryota > Metazoa > Chordata > Mammalia > Carnivora > Canidae > Canis > Canis lupus. The sequence goes on along the minus strand of NC_064267.1, from coordinate 43,199,862 downwards.
GTAGTCTCATTTGTAATAATAATTAATAGAAATCACTTAAAATGTCTATCAGATGAAGGAGGAATCGAGAAGAAAAATAATGGTATATATACATAGAGGGATTGCTCTGCAGCAAAAAACGAGATCCATATACACTGACATTTTAAAAATTTTATTTATTTAAGATTTTAATTTATTTATTCATGAGACAGAGAGAGAGAGAGGCAGAGACATAGGCAGAGGGTGTCCCTACATCGACATTTTTAAAGACCATTATTTTGTTTGTTTTATATTAAGTAGGCTCCATGCCCAATGTAGAGCTTGAACTCATAACCTTGAGATCAAGAGTTGTATATTCCACTGGCTGAGCCAGCCAGATGTCCCTTAAAGATTAATTAAAAAAAAAAAAAAAGATTTTATTTATTCATGAGACACACAGAAGCAGAGACACAGGCAGAGGGAGAACGCCCTGACCCAAAGGCAGATGTTCAACCACTGAGCTATCCAGGTGCCCTAAAGATTAACTGTTAAAGTAAAAACAATAAGCTGCAGAATAGTACACCAAAAGTAATTCTATCTGTGGTATAAACAGTATTGATATGTGTGGAGAAAACATCGGGGGAGGGGGGATGTTCACAAATTATGATTCCTGCAACATGGGACTTGGATGACCAGGAGAGAAAAAAGGCTTTTACTTTATATTCTTGTATAATGTTAGATTTTACCATAAGAAGTATTACTTTGAAAATACCTAATTTAGGGCAGCCCAGGTGGCTCAGCAGTTTAGCGCCACCTTCAGCCCAGGGTGTGATCCTGGAGACCCAGGATCGAGTCCCACATCAGGCTCCCTGTATGGAGCCTGCTTCTCCCTCTGCCTGTGTCTCTGCCTCTCTGCCTCTCTCTCTCTCTCATGAATAAATAAAATCTTAAAAAAAAAAAAGAAAGAAGAAAATATCAAATTTAAAACACAAAAATATTTAAAACAAACCCAAGTAAAACACTAAGTAGCTTCTATGTGTAAGTATAAATGCTGCTCAAGAGAACACAAACCTACCTTTTCCTTTTCTTTTTCTTTTGGTACTTCCAGAGGGGCAGGATATGCAAATGTAGATGGTTTACAGTTTGATTTATACTGAACTTTTGGCATCTGAAGAAATAAAAGAATTTTTCTCCTTAGGTTAAAAGAAGCCAAATAAAGATTTAAGAATTCTATGGTCTTAAAAAAAAAAAAAAAAAAAAAAAAAGGAATTCTATGGTCTTTGACAATGCAAAGGAATGTCAGAAGTTTCAATCCAGGCTAAATGTTCTCTTACAGTACTCCCTTATGAGTATCTCTCTTCTTACTCTGAATTTGTTATGAGGTGTTTTACAGAACTACCTGCAGCACCCTAAACCTTCCTAAAGCTCTGTGTTTGTTCACAGGCACCCCTTGATCTCATCTTTACTGGCCGTGCACCTTGCTTCAGTGGATTAAGTCCCACTCATGTGTGAGTATCTGATCAACTGTTACGTCCTTTATAAAGTGTTATTTATCTAACCTCAATACCTAACTTTATGCCACTCCAACCAACCTACACAAGTCTGTACAGTTTCTACACCACATCATGATTCCTCCATATTAAGAGTCTAACATGAGCCTAATGAAAAAGTCGGTTTCATATTACTTAATTGACTAGGTGTTAAATACACTAGTCTGAATTCTTCTCTATTTATCCAATTCACACTGATAGAGAATGGTAACAGGCATCACATTTACTAGGATAAGGAATCTTGTCTCTTTCATCCCACTTTCCTTGTAAAGAATATAAATAGAGATCAGAAAATTATGTGCTATAGGAAAAAGTCCCTATAGATCACATAGGACATTTAACCACAATGTTAAAGGTTAGGGATTGGGAAATCTAAAGATTCTTGTTTTGAACTTCAGTATTAAATAAAATTGGTGAGAGTGGTATATAAAGCCTTTTCGTATTTTTGTATTTGCCCTCTCTCTTACCATTCCCTCTCAATTGCTTCATCCAAGGTTACAGTTAGTAAGGAGATTTAATTTTCAAAACTTCCACTGACACACCCCATTCAACAAGGTGATGACTCAGTTTAAAGGGGAAATACAAAACTGGTAAAATGCCAACTCATCTTTAAAATTTCATGAAAAATCCTTGTGAGTGGGTGTTTAGGATACAGTGAAGAAGATACACTATAAAACTAAGGTGTCACAAACATACCTTTAAGTCCTTGTTAAGGCCAATGACACAGGTAGGGGTATAAGCCAATGACAGGAAGTGTGAAAGAGGAAACCAGAACCAGAACTGGGTAAAGACAAGAACACCAACTACAGAAGGCATATGGGTGTGCCCAGTCCTGGACTGTAAGGAGATTGTGACATTATGACCACCTGTAGAAAAAGAGAAATCATGAACATGAATCCAGTAGGGCAGTATAAAGATTCCTAAGTATTACACTAAGGAAACATTTGGTGATTATTTTAAGCATACAGTTCATAAAACTGATACGGAGTAGATGGAATTTGTTAGCCAGTGAACTAAATAGAGTCTCCAAAAATGGAAGTGCTGTATTTTAATTGGAATCAGTAAATCTAGACTCCTTTCTACATAAGTAGGAATTTTCCAAAAACAAAGCCTAGAGGATATCAAAACTGAACACTGAATTAAATATTAATCTATATTATACAGCGGGGTTTTTAATGTGCTAACAAAAAGTAAAATTTCAGTACACATCATATTTGCAAACAACAGCAAAGAGGCAAGAGGTAGATACTATTTGCTTAGTTTACTCTTTGTGCTTTAGTTATGTCCAAATGCAGGCAGCTCCAACATTAACTAGCCTTGTGGACTTGGACAAATCACTTTACCAGTAAAAAAGTCTCTTTTCCTATTGATAAAATGAGGGTTTAGGCTTGAGCACTTGAACTAGAACACTACTAACAAAAGAAAACTTTTAATCTCCGATCTTTGATTCAAATGACTTTTTTTTTTTAAAGAAGCACAATATGTGAAACAATGAAATCAGAGCTAATTCGATTTAATTTTAAGTTTGGGCTGTTGGCTGAATGGCTCAGCTTGTCTTGTTCACCCACCTCCTGCCACATCCCCTCGACTATCCCTTTTGGGAGTGCAGAGAAACACAGTTTGAGAACTAGTTGAATAAGAGCTAAGATCTAAGCATCAGTTAGACAACTGGATCTTTACTGGGCCCAAGAAAAGCTGAGTTTCTAGGAGGCTATTAGGGGTTGCAAACTTGAATGCCTTTAGGCACCAGTCAGGCAAACAAATGAGAACATTTGGTCTGGAGGCAGTGGGGAATTGAAGCAACTGGAAAGTTCATGCTGTTTTTAAAGAGAACATGCTACTAAGGGTGTAGGTAGATTCAGTGTCACTAGGTAATTTTGTTTTTAAAAGCAGACTCTAAACTGGATTTTGTCCAAAATTTTGCACAATTTGTGAGGCAGGCAAACATGTTTAAATCTGATTTGGCACATGGGCTGCTCTATTGCACCCTCTGGTCTATTTAAGTGTTAATGCAGGAGCCCAGAACTCAAAGACACCAATCTTTTAGTTTATACAAGACAGCCTATAAAAACGGGGCTTGTCTGTGCCTCGTTGCCATCCTAATTTGTTTTTTTTTTTTTCCACCATCCTAATTTGAATTCCAATTCTGGATCCCTATTGCTCACATTTCACTGCTTTTTTTTTTTTTTTTAAAGATTTTATACACACACACACACACACACACACACATATATATATATAGAGAGAGAGAGAGAGAAAGAGAGTGAGCGTGTGTGTGCACACAAGTACAAGCAGGAAGGGGGAATAGCGGAGGGAGAGGAAGAAGCAGGTTCCCCACTGAGCAGGGAGCCCAATGTGGGGCTCGATTCCAGGACCCTGGGATCATGACCTGAGCTGAGGATAGACGTTTATTTTTTTTATTTTTTTTTAAAGATTTTATTTATTTATTCATGAGAGACACAGAAAGAGAAAGAGTGAGTCAGAGACACAGGCAGAGGGAGAAGCAGGCTCCATGCAGAGAGCCCGATGTGGGACTTGATCCCGGGACTCCAGGACCATGCCCTGGACTAAAGGCACACACCAAACTGCTGAGCCACCCAGGGATCCCTGAGGATAGACATTTAACCAACTAAGTCACCCAGGCGCCCCACATTTTACTTCTTTTAACTTTAATCTCTCCTTGGTGCCTCTACATTAGTCACGGAGTACTAATTTCACTAAACTAAAAAAGCACTTTAATTTTTTGTAAGAATCAGGGTTCTACTGTTTAACCAAATAATCTAGATTTTATTTGGAAAAATTCAGGTATACTTTGTTTTTGCAACAGGTCTGAGTTATATATGCATTTATTGTCTGCTTGTACTCTAATCTCCACATTCACTGAGTGCTTACTATATATTGAATTTTGAACAAAATACTGAAAGGGATCCCAAGAAGCCTCTAATCTAGTGGAGAAAACAGATAACTAGATAATTAAACTAGGGCATACACAAGCATTATGAGAATGGAAACCCGGGCACTGGTGAGAACATACAGCTAAGCAGGGCACTAACCCGGGGCGAGGCGGGGTGGGCAGGAGAGAGGGAAGGCTGCTCAGAGAACGTGATACTTGATTTAAGTTTTGAAGCTGAATTCCCTTTAATTCCAATGAAATCCATTTTCTTCAGACTTAGAAACTAAACTAGCCTTTTGTTCCAACAGTCTGTGATTTAATACAAAACAAGAAAGAGTTTATCCTATTGATAGTGTTTACACAGTTTTACAAACCTCAATCATAAACCTTAATCTTTGGCTCTTCTCCCTGAAGAGAACAAATCACTGAATGAATTTTCATAAACTTCAACTTCACTCACTCCTTTGAAGTTGCCCTCCAGATTTCCTCCATTAACACTAACTTCTGGGAGCCAGACTGCAGGACTACATATTTTTTCTAATGCAGTTACAGCAGTTTGTAGGAGGACAGGATACTGACAAAGTGAAAACGAGTGAGAGAAAAATTATGCCTATAATAGTGAACACGACAGTACAGAACTTTTATGTACTATAATAACACTAAAATAAGGCAAAAAAGATTATAAATAAAAAAAGAAATGGAAAGAAGCATCAAAACTTGATTAGTCCACAGCAATTCAAAGAGATAACTTCCAAAAGGAAGTGAAGGGAGAAAGGGGCTGAAAGGGGAAGGAAGGGAGAGAGAGGACTTCTCATGATGATGGTAGAATAAAGCTGAAACAGAGAAGGATCCTCCTCCCCTAATTCTTAACAAATAACTAATATAGCAGAAACCAGCAAAAAACTGTAGTAATACTGAATGAACAAGTAAAGTGTTGTACGTAAAACTACAAACTTAAAACTGGCAGCTAAAAGAAATAAACAGAAGATCATGGAATAGTAAAATGTTACTCCTAAATCCTATTTAAAAACCAATTACCCAAAGTAGCCAATCTAAAATGACTACATACTGTATGATTTCAGCTGTATAATACTCTGGAAAGGAGAAAACTAAAGCCATGGAGACAGTAAAAAAACATCAGTGGTTACCAGGGGATTGTGGGGAAGGAGGGAGATGAAAAGGTGGCACACAGAGGATATTTAGGGCAGCGAAACTAGTGCCTATGATGTATTGTGGGTATATATTTAAGCATTTGTCAAAATCCATAGCAAGTGAACCTGAATATAAACTAGGGACTGATCAAATCCAGCCAATTCAGTGTCAGGTCTTAGTACAGATACTCAAGAAAAATAAGCAGCAATAAAAGAAATGGTGATGAGCACTGAATCCATTTAAAAATGAAATGAAGACTAAACTGTGAGAGGATTTCACAAAAGAATGTAAAGGTCATAAATCATGACAACGTAATATAAAAATATTGGAAGGTGGGGGCACCTGGATGGCTCAGCCAGTTAAGCATCTTGCCTTCAGCTCAGGTCATGATCTGAGGGTCCAGGAATGGAGCCCTGGCTCATGCTCTCTTTCTCTCAAATAAATAAATAAATAAAATCTTAAAAAAAAAATGTATACAAAAATACTAGAAGGTGGTGTAGAATGAGGAAGGAGAAACTATGACATGTGAATATCTGTACTGTTTATATACAGGAGAGACTCAATATCACTGAGAACTGAAATGTTTTATTCAAGTACCTGTGGAGTATTTACCTTATTTATACACAGCTTACAGGGAATGTCTTTATTTATTTAAAGTTTTTGGGGCACCTGGGTTGCTCAATTAGTTAAGTGTCTGCCTTCGACACAGGTCATGATCCCAGAGTCCAGAGATCGAGTCAGGCTCTCTGCTCAGCAAGACATCTGTTTTTCCCTTTCCTTCTGCCCCCTGTCACCCCTGACTTGTGCTCTCTCTCTTGAATAAACAAAATCTTAAAAAAAAAAAAAAAAAAAAAAAGCAATTAAATTGCATCTTAACTCTAAAAATTTAAGCAAAAAACTCAATCTCTTGAAAATGAAAACAAAAGAAAAACCCCCACTAGACAATGGATTAAAAGAGAAGACTATGGGAGCACCCAAGTGGCTCAGTGATTGAGCATCTGCCTTTGGTTCAGGGCGTGATCCCAGGGTCCTGGGATCGAGTTCTGCATCAGGCTTCCCGCGAGGAGCCTGCTTCTCCCTCTGCCTAGGTCTCTGCTTCTCTCTTGATGTCTCTCATGAATAAATAATAAAATCTTTAAAAAGAGAGAGAAGACTATGTGCTTCAAAAATTTAAGGAAAAAAAAGCCAACATCCTAAGAAAAGAGAGAAATAGGCAGAAAAAGATTCCAGCAAGATGAAAGAATTTAGGGAGAAAAAAAAGCATCAGCATATAAACAAGAAGAGAAATCTCTAATATACTCAAGGAAAACATACAATAAATCAAATTAGAAAGATGATAGAGATTAAAAAAAAAAAAAAGCCACAAAGGAGATTATCTGAAACTAAGAAGACAAAGACACTGAAAACCTCAATATGGTTAAAAAAACCCCCCTCTTAGCAAGAAGAACTTTAAAGATATAAAAAAAATACAGTTTCTTTTCCTGATCTCCTTCACTAGAAACGGACATACATTTCTAGTTGACCAAGAAAAGAATGCGATAAATATGGCTAGGAGTATTTTTATTAGAAGAAATCAGATGGCTAATAAATTTGAGAAAATGCTCACTGAATAATAGAGCTATTATGAAAAGCTTGAGATATTATTCTTCACATCTTTCAAATTAGCAAAGATTAACATAAAAAGATTATATTCTATATGGCTAGGGTAAACAGAGAAAATACATGAAAAATGAAATAAATATGCTTGCTTTCTTCTACCTATTGGGACGTCACCAATAATACCAGTTAAAGAATATGTCTAATGAGCCCAGGTTCAAGGCAGTAAGAGCACACCCTTTCAACTTGGAAAGGCAGCCTGTCTCAAAAATAAATCACAATGTAGTGGTGAGTAGTGTGAATTCAGAAGCTAAACGGCAGGCAGTGTATACTATGTATTTATTAGGTAAATATTCCATATATCTTATTTTTAAGATGATTTGGTTGCTTGAAATTATCTAAAAAACTATTTTTTGCTTCAAAATATTTTCAATGTCAACCTGTTTAAAATTGATATATACTAAGAAAACTAAAGAAAAAAAATCAGCCAGCATTCACTGAGCACTTTTATTTAGTGGCAGGCACTGTTCTCACAGCTTTACATACATACATATATTTATTTATTTATTTAAGATTTTTATTTATTTATTCATGAGGGACAGAGAGAGGGAGGCAGAGACACAGGCAGAAGGAGAAGCAGGTTCCATGCAGGGAGCCCGACACGGGACTCCATCCCGGGTCTCCAGGAACATACCCTGGACCGAAGGCAGCAGTAAACCACTGAGCCACCTAGGCTGCCCTTTACATGCCTTTATAACTGTTCAAAAACCACAACGTAGACTTTAGAAGAAAATAAATACCGAGAAGGGAAAACTTCTCAAAGTTCTATAGTTAGTACTATAAAGGGACTGGGACTCAAAACTTAACAGTCTGCACACTTAACAACTCTACTAAATTATTTTTCTACGAACTGTAGGTCCCACATTTTCTCCCAGAAATAATCTCCCCCCAGAAAATTTCCCCAACAATTCCCCAAATAATTTCTTCAATTTCTACTATGTCATATAGTTAAAGCAGAATAGTTACTTCATTAGTTTAGGTAGATAAATGCATCTAGAAGTATAACATTTACCTGCATCCAGGATGCCCTGTGCCAAGATAGCACCAAACTTGGCCATGACATCATCATGTTTATCATTGATGACTTTGGAATACAGCTGTCTGAACTGATTCACCTGAAGGAACAAGCAAAAGAATTACAGACATATCATATTTATCTGTGGTGTCATTTCAGATCAGGGAACAGATTGTTCAAATTATAATGAAACTTGAGCTCTGAATTTCACAACATTCAAAAAGAGAGCGATATAAACCAGATTTGAAGGCAGAAAAGTTCCATGGTTGAAATCATGGGTGTTATGACTTTTCTGATGTGGGAGTGAGCACCAGTTCTGTTTTCAATCTTCATTCCACGGTGGATGATTCAGACTCTTGGGAATGTTGAATGCGATTTCATATCGCACTACTGTTAGTCAGTAGGCGTAAACAGTCCAAGCAAATGCTGAGGCTTTCATTGTACTGTGAATAACATCTCTTTTGCTTACCACCACCTTTACGGATTTCCTAGCAGACGTAATCCTTCAATTCTATCTTCAAGTAACTATCCTTTACTGAAGATGTGTGAGGCATATTTTGGATTTAATGTATATTCACATCAAGATTTTCCTTATGCACATGTATTAATGTTTTGAGAACATGTGATGATAATCACTTGTCAAAAAAACATACCAAAATGGAACATGTCCTAACTTACATGTACCAGCCTGGGATGACTGGTAATTTTTGTTTGCTTCTTTATTCTTTTCTGTATTCCTAAAACTAATATGTATTCCTTTTATAATTAGAAAATAAAACTTAGGGCAGCCTGGGTGACTCAGCAGTTTAGTGCCGCCTTCAGCCCAGGGTGTGATCCTGGAGACCCAGGATCGAGTCCCATGTCAGGCTCCCTGTATGGAGCCTGCTTCTCCCTCTGCCTGTGTCTCTGCCTCTCTCTCTGTGTGTCTCTCATGAATAAATAAATAAAATCTTTAAAAAAAAAAAAAAAAAAGGAAAGGAAACTTATAAAATACACGTTATCAAGATATCTGTGACTCCTTTAAAACTATTTGAGAGACAATAAGGGAACTATTGTACGCTTCTTCCATGTCTTACACTTCTCAGTTTCCCCAACAGCGCTTTTTCAAGTGAGAAGTACCCAGGAATAATTCTGCTTGTTCAAGAGGCACATGACCATGGAGCTCCCCAAATCTGCCAAAAGCAGAAAATATCGAATTTGAGTTTCCTCATATAATGACCTTATTTGCATGACATACTCTTTCAGAATCTCTTCCCCTCTTTACCTGTCTTGGTCTTGGAGGCCACGCTGTACAGTGCAGGATAATAAAGAATCAGACAACCCTGGCTTACAAATATCTCTGCTCCAATAATCTGTTTAGGGAAATTACTTAGCTTTTATGAGCTTCAGTTTCTTCATCCCTACAGGAATTGCAGCACCTATCTTATGGAGCTGCTGTAATATGATGCAGTGTATGTGTAATGTAATGTACAAAAGACATTTTATAGTTCAATAGGCATGGCTATCCTACCATACTATGGCAGAACCCCACCTGTCCCCCTTGACTATTATCTCTGTAACCTAACGCTGCTAATAAAATGTGATGGGGAAACCAATGAACTCACTCTGCCATTACCTAGCATATAACCAACCATTAGTGAGCCACTTCTCTAAGTCTTACTTTCTCTAACTATAAAACCAGCATGACTAGATCATCATAAAATTCCCTTCTAGGTTTAAAAATCCTAAGGTTTAATGCTTTAACTGGTTCAACAGGTCAAATTCCTTTGATTCTGAACTTATTTTAGATGAACACTTACATTACCTTATATAGGATGGAAATTTTATGTGCTTAAAGGTTTGTGAAATATGTCATGAACTTATAAAAAGAAAACAGTGGACAAAGCAGTGTATGTACATTATGAGGAAGAATTTAAATATAAAATTGTGCCCAGAACAACAGGAAAACATTCAGTGAAACTGAAAGATGGGATTTAAAAAAATCAGTACAAATATGTAATAGGATTATCCAACTACTATTAATTAAACTACTTTAGAGAGCTATTTCTTGTTTATCATTTAAAAATTCTTTTTTGGGATCCCTGGGTGGCGCAGCGGTTTAGCGCCTGCCTTTGGCCCAGGGCGCGATCCTGGAGACCCGGGATCGAATCCCACATCGGGCTCCCGGTGCATGGAGCCTGTTTCTCCCTCTGCCTGTGTCTCTGCCTCTCTCGCTCTCTCTGTGTGACTATCATAAATAAATAAAAATTAAAAAAAATAAAAAATAAAAAAAATAAAAATTCTTTTTTGGGGCAGCCCGGGTGGCTCAGTGGTTTAGTGCCACCTTTGGCCCAGGGCGTGATCCTGGAGTAGTGGGATCAAGTCCTATGTTAGGCTCCCTGCATAGAGCCTACTTCTCCCTCTGCCTGTGTCTCTGCCTCTCTCTTTCTCTCTGTGTCTCTCATGAATAACTAAATAAAATCTTTTTAAAAAAATAATTCTTTTCCTCACATTTTATTACTTATGCAGCAGTAACTTAATTCTCATGTTTATGATTCTTTGTAAAGAATCATTATTTTTGTAGGTTAGGATAGTATCTTATATTTGAAGGCAAGTTTGAGATCACGTACTCCCTGTATTTTACAGAAGTGAAACTGAAGTAGGACAGGTGAAATGAGTGGCTTGTTTGTGTCCATAAACAACTAACTGCAATCATGGTGAGGATCATGATTTCCTGATTCAATTTCAGTTATGAACAGTAAGGCACCCTCATATAAAGCACAATTTGTTGGAAAAACTATTTCCCATTTTGTATTATGATAGTCTCACAGAAAAGACAATTAAATTTGAGGCAATCCTGTAATCCATGGATTCATTCTGCTGTGCATTATTATCATCTAAAAACCTACTTTCCCAAATTCATGCATTTTTAACATTCATACTTTTAACTCTACCCCTTATACTGCTGGGGGGGAAAAAACCACTCTCGGAAAAAAAAAAAGAGGGCAGCCCCGGTGGCACAGCAGTTTAGCGCCGCCTGCAGCCCAGGGCATGATCCTGGAGACCCTGGATCGAGTCCCACATCAGGCTCTCTGTATGATGCCTGCTTCTCCCCCTGCCTGTGTCTCTGATCTCTCTCTCTCTCTGTCTCTATGAATAAATAAATAAAATCTATAAAAAAAAAAAAAAAGAAAAAAAATGAGAAGGGAATAAAGTTCTTTGGGGTCATTTCTGTTGGTATTTATCACCTAAGTGTATCTCCTTTAAATTTTCTATTTTCCTGCATATAGAGCACACTTTAAGTTGTCTTTCTTTTTCTCTTTCTCTGCCATTACAAATCTGCTCTTATAACTTCAACTAAAGGCCTACAACTCCTACCACGAAATCTTTGAGGTCAGATGAATTTTGGAATTCAGAATTTATAAAGATAACACGGTCCATATACCATACATTATGCAATATTCTCAATGAAGTATGGGGGCAATAACCTATAATCAAACAAATTAATATTTCAGAGGCAGCAAAATGACTGAATATTAACACTAACTGGGATACAGGTTATAAATGAGCTCATATTATAATGGTCAAGTTTTATAGCCAAGTGAGTACTTAAAAATAAACAAATCTCTTTTTAGTTTTCACAGGTTTTTGGATTTGGAACTGCAGATAAGAGGCTATGGACTTATACAATTTCTTTGTGGTTCGTTCCCAAAGCTCCATCTTCAGTTCTGACTTTTTTTCCCTATGCACTCATCTGATTTCCAGCTGACTTGCTATCATCTCAAACTCAACATGGCTTAAAAAAAATTATCTTTCTTCTTCTTTTAAAATATTGTCAATGTTATCATGATTTCCCCATTATCAATATACCAAATGATATTTTTAGCTTCCTTTCAGTTTTGAGTATTATTTTGTTTATGGTAGTTGCCTGCAGCCCTTTCTTATATTATCACTGGCACAAAGTTCCTACCTCAAGGCAATAGTATGGAAATATAGATTACCATTTATAAATGTGTTATACTATAAACTATCACCTTATAATATAAAATTTCATTCTTAGTAATTTCATCTTATAGAAGTTCAAAGATTTCTCCACAGAAATACTTCTAGATCACCATGATGGCTCACAAAAGCCTAATCTACTCAAATTGTGATTTTAAAACTAGAAAAGCTTATCAAGCTTGGCCAAACATGATCCTTTTGCCAAAAGAGCACCTGTCAGTTGTGGTTACCTACCTACAGCAGGTAAATTTAAGCCAGATGATATCAGGCAAGGAGGAGCATCAGAGATTTTATTTTTACACTGTAATATTTTTATCCGATTCTATATATAATTATGTACATGTTCAAAAATGCTAAAGGTGGATTTCATTTAACAAGGAAACAAAAGACAGACCCTTCATAAAGGATCTTGAGAGGGTTCTTGAGAGAAAGTAGTTCCAAGTAACTACAAAAAGTACATTATTCTAGTTAAATGGTTCTGAATCTCTGGTATAAGGGTTTTCTAAATTGGGTTTGTAATCACCCAGGGACATATACATGTTCCTGGATCTACGTTGTTGAGACTGAGTGAGCAAAACTTGGCATAATAAAAAAACAAAGATGCAATGGAATTACTTAAACCAAGACCATAGTGTATAGAACTAAGCATTAAGACAGCATTCTGTAAAAGGATGTGACATACATCATGCTTATTTAAATATTTCCTTTGGAACTTTCTACTGTGAGTTTTACAAACTATCTGAGAAATGTCCCTTTTGGATTCCTCTGAGGAGTGGCTATAGTCTTAATGAAATGAGCACTTCATTTCCATTTTATTTCCACTTGATTTCATGTACCAGTTTGCAACCTTGTGACTAGGACTCTGCAGTCTTGCAAACTTCTCTCTCTCTTTTTTAAAGATTTTACTTATTTATTTGAGAAAGAGAGAGAGAGAGCGAGAGTGAGCATGTGCACAGAGAGGGGCACAGGGGGAGGGAGAATCTAAGGCAGACTCCACACTCGATCCCATGACTGCTCAGGACCTGAGCTGAAACCAAGAATCAGACGCTTACTTAATGGACTGAGCCACCCAGGTGCCCCTCTTCAGCCTGTTAATAGCTTTTTCTTTTCAGCAAAATGTCACATACCATTCCAAAAGAATATCTTGTCTTTAGCAATTATCAGATAAAAGACAAAGGATATAAATGACAGTCCACAGAAGTCTTTACTGCATGCTTAACAGCAGAAAACAATGAAACAGAACTCAAACTTTTAAGAATTCATGAGCTGAGTAACAATTTCCCTCTAAGGAATAGTGTTTCCTAAAAAAATACCAGAACTTTACACACTGGTACACAGTTTTAGTCTCATAGTTGGTAAGATATACATTTAAGTCTCTCCATGGAGTTTATGTTAATGGCAATGGCTAGCAGCAATAACTGCATTTCAACATTTTAAATTAATACTCAAGATTCTGATATAACCTGAAGATGGAAGTGCAACCCATGAATTCACATCAGCTAGGACTTGGTTCAACAGCATTTTATGGAATGATTAAAAAATAATAATTCTTTAAATTCTGTATTTTTTCACTTTTTCTAAATGTGAAAAAGTTTTATTTATTAGAATAAAGAGTTGAGGGGATCCCTGGGTGGCGCAGCGGTTTGGTGCCTGCCTTTGGCCCAGGGCGCGATCCTGAAGACCCGGGATCGAATCCCACATCGGGCTCCCGGTGCATGGAGCCTGCTTCTCCCTCTGCCTGTGTCTCTGCCTCTCTCTCTCTCTCTGTGACTATCATAAAATAAAAAATAAATTAAAAAAAAAAAAAAGAATAAAGAGTTGACTGTTTTTTTCAAACTACACAGCCTACCCTACTCCACTCCCATTCCAAAGGACCCTGCCATTGTTGGTGCAGAGTTCATGCTTGAAAAAAAAAAATCAACAAAATCCTACAGCAGAGGGATGGAAAGATAGTAATTTATCTTATTCACAATACAAATAATATGAAAGCAACATGTGAGGTCTAAGTGAGTAAATATCTATATATTATTGTTAGAAGAGGTGCATTCCATGGCCTAAACATCCTTCTTTAATGACATTACTCAAGTGGATAACCTCCAGCTGATAAAGCTCAGAAGATCAAAAGCAGAAATAAATGCAAAAGCTATTCATATTACAACTGCTATATTTAAAAACAAAGGCCAAAAAGAAATGTGGACTCTCTGAAAAGATGTTTATGTTCTAGAAGATATAATATATGAATATATTATTAAAACAGAATGAGAAGCTAGGCTTCTATTTTTGGCAATAATCCAATTTTTGGAAGTCTTACAGATGATTCTGACAGAGTGAGCAGCACTGGATTAATGAAATAAAAATGATAGCGACTATTTAGAAATGGGACTCTATTAAACAAAATTCCATAAAATGAGAATGAATAATCAATGAGTTCTGGAAATTCTTCTCTTCTCCACCCTCCCATCAATCTACTTTGCTGAAAATGAGGATGTTCTACATTTGTTTGATGAGGCAAAAGACAGTATGCTAATGGTTTTTCCAACTGTCAATTTTTTGACTGTTTCTCAAACAGAAGCAAAATCAATACGAAAGTATTAAATGCCCCAATTTCAAGTTAAGAATAAAAAAGTTCTGAAATTACTGCCTTAGCTACACACATCTACTTAATATAGCAAAACTGGTAATTTTTAGTACATGTGAATAAGATCTATGCATTTTCTGTTTCTCAACAAAATGAGAAATTTTGGCTGAGATGCCAAGATACATTAGATATCATACTCTAACATGATGTCTGGGAGACTGTCACAAGGAAATTTTAAAATAGATTATCTCAAAATCTGTGCTGGGAGTCATCCACAGGGCATCTGTGAGAAGTGGACTTGCAGAAGGATGTGTGAAGGGGATTTCTGTGGGGGAAATCTGGGCTTCAGAGGGACCACGTAGAGAAGTTAATATGATCGATTGTCACTGTGCACTGACATCTGACACGAAGAGTTAAGAGGCATTAGATATCCACTGCAGGACTAGCAGAGAAGCAGAGGGAGATGGAGGAGAGTAGGGAGAAGACAGGAAAAGGGAGAGGGACGGGGCCAATAAAGCTGCATTGAGAACCACATATTATACTCCTAGCTACAAGGGCAAAATATGCAGGACCACTTTTGTGAACAGATGTGGGCTAGAAAGGAAAGAAAGCTGTCCATGAGCCATGTGACACCCTGCCCAAAAGATCACCCCCGAGGGCAGTGACATTCTAACAGAGAATCTGGATACACTCATTTCTAAACTGAGAATGTATATACCATGTAAAGTGAACGTAGGACATTTTATTACCTCAGAATGATGGATCAAAAAAGTCGCGAACTGCCTGAGTTCACATCCTGTAGCATGGGAACAAGTTATCCTACTAACTGCATTTTAAGAGGACAGCAAGAGGCAAAAATTAAAGTTCATTTTTATGATCCCATCAACCTGTAAGTTCTAATTTTTCAAGAATGGCTAAATAGCTGAATTAACAAAGTGACTAAAAATCTGTAAAAAAAAATGCACTTAAAGAGTATTATAAAGCTATCTCTTTCTCCCACTTTTTTGCTTCCTGTGAGTTTAATGCCCACCACATTTGGGGTAAAAATGTCCTTAAAAGAAGATAAGTTACTAAAGAAAAGCCTAAACTAGCTCTTTTGGAGAATTTTTTTATTTGCTCACCTTTGGACAAGTGATTTCAGTCTGCTGGATCATGATGAGAGCTGAAGCTATCAGAGCTCCTTGCCTCACATAGTTCACAGGGTCATTTGTCATCGGTTCTAACAAATTGATTGCTTCCTGAAAGCATTAAAAAAACAAACAAAACTTTAAGCTGTTATAGCTGGATTTTCAAATTAGTTACTATCATTCTAAGTCAGTATTTTCATTTAACTTTGTAGTAAGTTCATTAAAGACTACTTGCAACTGAGTATGTCTTGTTTCAATATAATTGATGGTAAGTGAGAAGGAAGCTTATAGAAGGAGTGCTCCTGTCTTGAGATAAAAGTAAGTAACAGAAAATGAGATTAATGTTTGATAACAACTATTATTTTCCAGGCACAGCATGTATTTTATTTTTTATTTTTTATTTTTTTTTACAGCATGTATTTTATACGTTATATCCCATTTATTTCTATTAATCCTAAAACAAAAACAAAAATAACAATATAAAACAATCTTTATAAACAAAGAAACAGGTTAAGAAATTCATCCAAAGTCAGACAAGTAGAGAACTCAGGCCAATCTGACCCTAAAACCTGGATTAATTATCCAACTTCCTTCAAATACTAGGGTAAAGTAATGGCTTCAATGATTTTATAAGACCTAACATAAAAAAAAAAAAAAATTAAATCGACATTTAACAGGATTTTCCCAGTAACACATTCTTCAGAATAATCAGTTCTATGAAAAAAGGATTCCTTGATGAAATAAGTATGGTAGTTCCTATGTACTATGTAACACCTTGTTTCAGAGATTCAAAATATATATAGAATTTGATAAGCTATACATCATTGATAATGATATACATTATGGCAAAAGATCCAGAAAGCCTTATTAAAGAAATCACTCAAACTCTGCTTAACCCACCACCTGTTCACTGTATTTGACCAAGAACTCTTTGGTCCTATATAACTTCTGTTAAGGACATACAGGAACTTTCTTAAGTGCCACTTTGTAACATTCCTTATAAGGTCTTTGGTACATATAAATCCAGAGGAACAGAGAATGGGCTTACAAGATTATCAAATTTCTTTCTTTTTTTTAAGATTTTATTTATTCATTCATGAGAGACACACAGAGAGAGGCAGAGACATAGGCAGAGGGAGAAGCAGACACCCTGTGGGGAGCCCAATGTGGGACTTGATCCCCGGACCATGGGATCCTGACCTGAGCCAAAGGCAGATGCTCAACCACTGAGCCACTCAGGTACCCCTCAAATTTATTTCTTAACACGATATGCCATTTCTTAAATATCCTATGTTTCAAGGACAAGGAAAGACAAAGTTGCATCCTTTTTTAAAGAAAACAGCTTCAGATTGCTTTACATGAGGATTTATTTATTTTAAAAATCAGAGCTGGTAACAGATAATATACATACCAGATAAGTGTATTCTTTCTCCCCATTTCACTGAAAAATGCCATGACATTGTGCAGAGTTTTCAAACACTATTTATAGTATTGTCAATATTGTTTATGAGGTAGTCATGATAAAAAATATAACCAAATTTCCAAGTTATAAGTTAAAAGACACTAACTGGGACGCCTGGGTGGCTCAGTGGTTGAGCATCTGCCTTTGGCTCAGGGCGTGATCCTGGAGTTCCAGGATCGAGTCCCACATCGGGCTCCCTGCATGGAGTCTGCTTCTCCCTCTGCCTGTGTCTCTGCCTCTCACTGTGTTTCTCATGAGTAAATAAATAAAATCTTAAAAAAAAAAAAAAGACACTAACTTGGTCTTTGAAGTATGTGATATAACCTCAACCTTAAGATAAATTTCAGAATAAAAAAAAAGTTTTAGGTTTTTAAGAAATAAAAATAAAGCACCGGGATCCCTGGGTGGCGCAGCGGTTTGGAGCCTGCCTTTGGCCCAGGGCGCGATCCTGGAGACCCGGGATCGAATCCCACGTCGGGCTCCCGGTGCATGGAGCCTGCTTCTCCCTCTGCCTGTGTCTCTGCCCCTCTCTCTCTCTCTCTCTGTGACTATCATAAATAAATTTAAAAAAATTAAAAAAAAAAATAAAGCACCAAACCTTGGTCAGATAGGTATTGTTATGTAGATCACACAAACTGTCTAGAAATTAAGCAGATTTGCTTAGTATGAGTAACAAAAATTTTTTACTGAATTAACTTTTCAAATGCTGTGTCTCAAAGAACACTTGCTCCTAGATATCATATTAAGTTTACAATAATCTGGAAGGAAAAAAAAATCTAATGTACATTTAACTTATGAGGCTTGACATAAATGTCTACTGAAGACCTGAGGGGAAAATACCTCATAAGACATTCAACTATAATTTACCTTTGTTTACAGAACAGATGTGTTCCAGAAAAAAATGGACAGCCAATTTCTACATAAACTGTATTTTATATACCCAATGATATTCCTAACAAAACTAAAGATACAGTCTCATGTTAAGAAATTCCCTCCAAAAGAAAACACTTTAAAAACAAATCTCTGTGAGAACAGAGAGTATGCCCAACTTGTTCACTATCATATCTTTCAATGATCTTCCCCCGCCACCATTGAGTTGACAAATATTTACTGAATGCCTACTATGTGGCAGTCCTGACACAGGTTCTAGCAGTGAACATTCTGTTCTTAGGGACCTTACATTTCAGGGCAGAGGAGACAGACAATAAATAAATAGGTATAAAAATATGTCAGGTGGTGATAAGTCCTATGAAGAAAAAAAAAAAGCAGGGTAGGGAAACAAATGAGAATATTGAAAGGGGATGTCTCTATAAATTTTTATGCACTTTTTATCACAAATAGTGAAAATGTCTATTTTAATTCCTAGCTTCAGTAACATTTTATGTGACTAGAAAAAATTAAGCAAATTAAAATTTAATTCCTGGACTCAAGCAATAAATGTTTTATTTTATTTTGGATGAGAGGTTAAAAAAATTACTCTTCTGATGAAAAAACACTGGGAGCAAAACTTAGTTATGCTCTTGTTCTTTATGTTCTCATTCTCATTATGTTTGTGTTCTCTCTCTCTCACACATACATACAACCATGCACACATGCACTATTAAAAGAAAAGTTCATATTTTGGGGGGTGGTCAAAGTGGTGTGCATTTGTGCCATGAAAGGCAAAAACGTGATGATTATGTCATTGTTGTGAATCAAGAATACTTGTTTAAGCAACAGAATATTTCATTATGAATCTCATGATGAACTGTATTTTCCAATCATCTATTTGGAACCCAACTCTTCGTCATTTTTTTTTTAGATTATTTATTTGAGATAGAGAATGACAGCAAGCACAAGTCAGGGGGCAGAGGGAGAGGGAGAAGCAGGTTCCCCACTGAGCAGGGAACCCAAATGGGACTCCATCCCAGGACCCTGAGATCATGACCTGAGCTGAAGGCAGACACTTAACCAATTTAGACCCCCAAGTGCCCCTGTTTTGTCACTTTTGAGGACTTAACAAATATCAGGTTGTCTATTACGTTTATGAGGAGAGATCAGGCAAATAGCAGGCGATTTGCTTAAAACAAAACAATCAAAGTTAATTGATTTTGGTGGTCTCATATGAGAATCTTGATTTCCACAATACTAATCATGTCAATTAAACATGTAAATTACCATGTAAAGGGAACAGAGTAATTCTTTAAAGAAAAAAGAATATTTTATCTTTTTTTTTAAAGAAATCAACGCTTTCAAAGAAAAATTCAACAGCATTGTTTTCATTAGAATCACCCATGTAATGTGGTAGTTCGTTCTTCTTAACTGGCTTTGAGCAACCCAGCACAGTAAAATGAGGAAGTTAGTTCTGAGAAGCTTTGTGAGGCAAGTTAACTCTTATAGATCACACCATACTTGCATTTTTACAGTGGTTGTATAAACTTTCCCACAAAGGAAAACAGTGTGGTGCCAGGAAAGAACGGACCCCATTGGCTTTGGGCTTTACCTTGTTTCCTGTACCAGCACAGCAGATGCCCAGGGCCATAGCAGCTCCATAACGCACATGAGGATTGTAACTCTCTGACAACAATGAAACAACGCTGGGGCACTGTTCAGGGGTCCTGATAAGAAATAGAGAAAGTGAAGACAGTGTTATAGGTAAAATATTTTAAATCAAGATGGAAGAATTTTAACTATTTTCTTAAACTTATGGGAAATAACAGATATATTCACACAGAAGTTGGAGAATTATTATTATTTTTTAAAGATTTTATTTATTTATTTATTCATGAGAGACAGAGAGAAAGAGAGAGCGAGGTGGGGAGGGCAAAGACACAGGCAGAGGGAGAAGCAGGCTCCATGCAGGGAGCCTGCGGGACTTGATCCCGGGACTCCAGGATCACGCCCTGAGCCAATGGCAGGCGCTAAACCGCTGAGCCACCAGGGATCCCCAGAAGTTGGAGAATTAAAAATCGCCCATGGAATTCTAATTATTGATATACTCTATCTTCAATATTCAGAGAATATACACAAAGCAGAATATATCAGTAATTCCTCAACCACAGCTTTGCATTATAGTCCTTCCCTCGTGCCTCCTCCATAGTGAGTAATAACCATGACGGTGTGGGAGGCACACAATACCCTACATCAATTCTTATCTTTCTTACTTACTTTGTGTTTTGTGTCAGAAGACAGAAACTGACATACATCTCTACATCTACTGATGTAGAGACTCCGGCATGTTTCCAAAGCTACATAAAAGATTTGAATCACCCAGTATAACTCTGATTCAATATCAAATTGGTAAATATGCCTTGATAATAAAAAAATTCTGGTTTTTTTCTTTAGCAATTATTGGTGTTGATAAGAACAGAAATTGTTCTTTTTTAAAAAAGATTTTATTTATTTGAGAGAGAGAGAGAGAGTGCGAATGTGGGGAAAAGCAGAGGGAGTGGGACAGACTCCATGCTGAGCACAGAACCCAAGATGGGGCTCAATCTCATGACCCCGAGACCATCACTCCAGCTCAAATCAAGAGTAGGATGCTCAACCAACTGAACAGGAAGGTACCCAAGAAATTGTTATTTTCTCAACCTCTTCATATTTCAGCAAAGACAAAAACCAGGGCAATGTTGACTAATGAAGTACCTGACCTCATCTTTATAGTGGTTACTCCTTAGGGGCAGCAGAATGGGGGCAGAAACTAGAAGAGAATGTAGAGGAGTGTGAGGGTGGCTGACAAAGATCTCAAACTGGGTTGCTGGTTACACAGTGTGTGTTTAGTTGTGAAAATTCATCAAGCTGTAGGTTAATTATGTGCATGTTTTTTTTTTTATGTGCATGTTTTTGGATGTATATTACGCTTCAATAAAAACTTAAAGGAAAAAACTAGCTATTGACTACATTTATTCTTTTCTTTCTTTTTTTTTTTAAGATTTGTTTATTTATTTATGGTAGACATAGAGAGAGAGAGAGGCAGAGACACAGGAGGAGGAAGAAGCAGGCTCCATGCCCAGAGCCCGCCGCAGGACTCGATCCCGGGACTCTAGGACCACACCCTGGGCCAAAGGCAGGCACTAAACTGCTGAGCCACCCAGGGATCCCCCTGACTACATTTAATTTAAAAAAATTTTAAAGACTTTCTTGTTGTGAATGAAAGCAGTTATTACCTACAGACCAATTTAAATCTGTAGCTCTTTGTTGGAATTGTCCTCTAGCCTCAAACTCTAGTAAGTAGTAAATTCAAATTTCAAATGGAGTAGAGCCAAATTTATGAAAATTGTCCTGAAAAATGGAATTTTGCTACAAGAGAAGGTTGGATTTCCTCCTTACAACAGAGTCCATCATTCTTTCTTGAAAATATTCTCAGTTTGACTAAGCTTCCTAATAACTTTTCTTGACTCTTTTGCTGGAATATAAAAAACAAAATGAGCAAATAACTGAAAATGTAGTAATAATATACACCTTCTGTTAATGCACACTGACATAACTATACATTATATAAGAGGAAGCCATGAAGTCATAAACACATGTTCCAGTTCTTGTTTTGTGTCTAAATAGCTGGGATAATTTAGACAAGATTCAAAGAAGCAAAGACTTTGGGATCCCTTTCTATGTATGAAAAAAGAAGGAATGGGACTAGAAGTTCTGTAATATCTTTCCCACTTTACAATTCTATGGCTTTTATTATATTTTATTTTTTAAAGATTTTATTTATTTATTCATGAGAGACAGACGGGGGGTGGGGGGAGAGAGACGCAGAGACATAGGCAGAAGGAGAAGCAGGCTCCCCATAAGAGTCTGATGTGGGACTTGATCCCGGATCCCAGGATCAGGACCTGAACCGAAGGCAGACGCTCAACTACTAAGCCACCCAGGCAAAAAGGAAAAAAGGAAAGGTAACTCATGCCCAAACATTCATTTAAAATAATATAAAGTGAGTTGGATATTAAACCTAGAAAGTTGGCTATAATCAGGGTCCTGACCTCCAGATCTCCTCACCAACTTTTTAAGAAGCTAATGGCACACAGAACACTTACCCACTTGTCCCTCAGCAGCAGCAAGGGCAGGACATTCTAGGGAAAACTGACTCACACCAAAAAGCTTTTTCTAAATATATCTTAAAGCTTCATTTATTTTATGATGCTCACTTATTAAAAAAGTATTATACTTCAAATAGGATTAATAGTTTCATGAGATTCAGCGAAAATTTTGCCAGGGAACATAAATACTGGGAGCTTAATGCAGAGCTTTACCTAGCTGATTACCATAAAGACTAAAATAGGTTGTGAGGGCTCTAAACTCAAAGGACATAAAAAAAATTCTTGTTAAGTTTCTTAGTCTATAACAGTTCCAATGCTGACACATTCTTCAGTAAAGTGTTAAGACAAGAAATGATAAATTATTTAATAAATTAGCTTAGACATTCAGCTTCTTCAAGAGTACAATAAAACCAGAATATTCTATGTTTACTCTAATTCTTAGCAAGTAGCTCTAAAAGGACAAAAGAGTCCTTCTAAGCAATGACTGGAATGTAAATATTCACTGAAAGCAAAGCTTCTGCACATTAATCTTTGTCTAAACATGTAACACACATAAAATGTATGCATAAATATAAAAATTTTAAAGTAACAGTTATTAATAAGTGAATAAATGGCAAAACAATTATCGCCATCACTTGGAGGCTTGAAGTGAATTAATAGACCTCAGCATAATTGTTACAATGGCTGCTAACATAATAAAAATAGAAACAAGTAGACCTTATATGCACTGCCAACCCTGCCTCTCCATAAAACAGAGACAGAAAGAGAGAAATTGAACCTCAACGTGACCAAGCCTCAAGATCCAACTATCAATTTACAGGAAATACAGAAGACCAAAAACATATTATACTACACATAGGGATATAGCACGCAATTAGTAAAATCCATACTGTGCAAACTAGACAGTAGTAATGACCCGGTTTCTTCAACAAATAAACTGCAAGGTGGAAACAAACAGAGGTGAAGAAAAAGAGAGATTAAAAGAAAATACACCAAATCTTTAATAATAGCCCATAAAGCTTCCTTTCACTTATTTTAGATAATTCTAACACTACTTGAATCTTAGCTTTTCTATGCAAACATTTATCTCTTAGATAATATCGCAAAAATAATTCATCATTTGATATAACTCCCTTAGATTAGCATTTATAACAAAGTACTTAAATGACTAATCCCTGATCTGCAATAAATGATCTTTGCACCTGCATGAACATATTTTTTTTTTTAAGATTTTATTTATTTATTCATGAGAGACACAGAGACATAGGCAGAGGGAGCCGGATGCGGGACTCGATCCCAGGACTCCAGATCACGCCCTGGGCCAAAGGCAGATGCTCAACCACTGAGCCACCCAGGCATCCCATATTTATTTATTTATAAATATATTTTATTTATTTGTTTATTTATTGGGGAGGGTAGAGCATGTGTGAATGAGGGGAGGCGCAGGGAGAGAGACAAGGAGACCCCTCCTGAGCATGGGGCCAATGATGTAGGGCTGGATTCCCCCTACCCCTACCCCATGACCCAAGACAACAAATGGAGCCAAAATCAAGAGTTGGACACTCAACAAACTGAGCCACCCAAGCACCCCTCCATGAACATGTTTAGAAAAAATAAATGTCTAAAATGATCAAGTCACAGGAAAATAGTATGCTTTGTTTTATTTAATAGGGAGAGGTAGTAAGCAAGGAATTCAATAGTTTGGAAACCACTGTATTAGCATAAAATGCGTTACATATGACAACTTTTTCCATGTATTTATATTTTGGTATGTTAAATTTAAAAGTATATTTTCTCGGACAATTATAAATGTGCTAGCCACATTTGTTTTAACAATGGAGCTACTACATGTGGTGAGAACTGTACCAACTTTCTTATTCATTTTTTGGCTAGTTTGTAAAACTAAAAAAGTGAATATCATTAGGTTAAAAAGTGAGAGATATATTTTCTGAATGTTATTTTCATTACAATATAAATGAGATGCATCAAATATTCATCATTAGGAAAATAACTGAAAAAGAAGACAGGTTTGTTTCCCCAGCGTACTTTCTTTAAAAAAAAAAAAAAATTATTTATTTATTCATGAGGGGGAGGGGATAGAGAGAGAGAGAGAGAGGCAGAGACATAGGCAGAGGAGGAGAAGCAGGCTCCATGTAGGAAGCTCGATGCAGGACTCGATCCCAGGATTCCGGGATCACACCCTGAGCCAAAGGCAGATAACCACTGAGCCACCCAGGCATCCCAGCCCAGTGTACTTTCATCCCACGAGCCTCTGTATCCCAAGCTGCTGCTACATATGAATTTTCACTTGCTCAATTTAGATCTATCAACTACATGTAAGGTACCATTAAGAAAACAAAACAAAATTACACAGATCCTGCCCTAAATTGTACAAATTTA
This sequence comes from Canis lupus dingo, assembly GCF_003254725.2. Taxonomy (NCBI): domain Eukaryota; kingdom Metazoa; phylum Chordata; class Mammalia; order Carnivora; family Canidae; genus Canis; species Canis lupus. The sequence continues at coordinate 43,175,072 of NC_064267.1, read as the reverse complement.
GTCCTACCTTTAATATAAATATACATACATATATATATTTTAAAGATTTTATTTATTTACTCATAGAGACAGTGAGAGGCAGAGGCAGAGGGAGAAGCAGGCATCATACAGAGAGCCTGACGCGGGACTCGATCCAGGGTCTCCAGGATCATGCCCTGGGCTGCAGGCGGCGCTAAACCGCTGCGCCACCGGGGCTGCCCTAATATAAATATTTTGAAGTCATTTTACTAGACTTCATAGAACTAAAAATAGCCAGTTTTAGATAAGTTTTTGCTTTATTTCCAAACAGATTGTTTCTTTTAGATGTTACCAAAATAGGGTGAAAATATGTCAAAAGGTGAGAAGAAAGTAGATTCGTAAGATTTATATAAAGAACTCTACTTCACCCTAATAAAAAACATAGCTCTTAAAAATATCAAATTGGGGCAGCCCCAGTGGCGCAGCGGTTTAGCGCCACCTGCAGCCTAGGGCATGATCCTGGAGACCCTGGATCGAGTCCCGCGTCAGGCTCTCTGCATGGTGCCTGCTTCTCCCTCTGCCTGTGTCTCTGCCTCTCTCTCTCTGTGTCTCTATGAATAAATAAATAAATAATCTTTAAAAATATATATCAAATTGCATTCCTGGATCTAGAGAAATCTGTAATATTCAAATTTGTAAATTTCAAAAAATAATAGTATTATTAGCATGTTCCTTCCCATCATTCCTTAAAATGAGCAAACAAAGGAAAGACTTATAGTATGAGTGCGATGCTATCAACTTGTAGATTATTAAAGTATCAATATTTCCTTGATTTTATAAAATGAACATAAATATACTTCAATTCTCAGAAAGTTCAATTCATTTCTGATATATAAATAAGTATCCTGATAATAGAAGTTTACCTTTAAAGCTGACTACAGTAATTACTGAAGACTTGCAGAGCTGAGCAAATTTACATCAAATATTTGCATCTTTGAATCAACTTTTATAGAAGTCTGTAATCTAGACAAAAACTCACAACAACCAGGGGACAGCTTAATGAAGCATTGTAAGAGAGTGCTGTGATGTTTTAAACTGCCCATCTACCACCTCTCTACTCCTGAGACTGGTGGTGTCAGTGGAGAGGGCAGTCTGTGTCCTAAACACTTGTTAATGAGCAGGAGCAAAACAGACTTTATTCTCACAGTACTGAGAATAAATTGGGCTTCAGCCTATCTGGTGGTTCCCTGAAGCACCAGTGCAATAGTCTGCCCTTGTTTCACCAAACTTAGAGTACTCCCAGGGTTGGAGCAACTTCCCAAGTGACATTTGTCAAAAACACTTAGAAGCAAAAAAAGTAGGGGTAGCCTGGGTGGTTCAGCCATTTAGCGCCTGCCTTCGGCCCAGGGCGTGATCCTGGAGACCCAGGAACAAGTGCCACGTCCAGCTCCCTGCATGGAGCCTGCTTCTCCCTCTGCCTGTGTCTCTGTCTCTCTGTGTGTCTCTCATAAATAAATAAATAAAATCTTAAAAAAAAAAAAAGGCAAAAAAGTACTGGCCATGGGAGCCTGGGGCAAGGATTAATTAATTGGCTAGGCAATAAGCAGACCGAGAAGCACGGGAGTCTGGGTGGCTAAGTCAGTAGGACAGACAGAGAAGCTTGGAAAAAAAGAGACTAGGAAAGGAGATATGTGTAGTTAATAAGGGTTTTAAAAGCTGCTGCATATACTGGGGGAATTAAGAATACCACATGAATACTCAGGTTGGACACACGCTCAGGAAAGCCTTAAGAAGACTAAACTTTCACTTCAGCCTCAGCACACGCAAGAAGTGAAGGCTAAAGCACAGTGATAAATGACCTGGCTGAGCGCTAATGGAGTGTTCCAACACAATTTGCAAAGACGGAGAGAGTCTTTTTCCTTTTCCCTTTCCTTGGCTCCAGGCATTTAAGGAAACTCTTGTCACTAGCTAACCACTAGGCTAATGTAACACAGACTTCAGTGGCCATTCATGAGAAAGAATACAGACTTTATAAAGCTTCTTTTAAAAAGTCACCAAAGGGCGGCCCCGGTGGCGCAGTGGTTTAGTGCTGCCTGCAGCCCAGGGCGTGATCCTGGGGACCCGGGATCGAGTCCCACGTCAGGCTGTCTGCATGATGCCTGCTTCTCCCTCTGCCTGTGTCTCTGCCTCTCTCTCTCTATGTGTCTCTATGAGTGAATAAATAAAATCTTAAAATAAAATAAAATAAAATAAAATAAAAATAAAAACAAAAAGTCACCAAACAACCATAACAAGCAGCAATATAAATCCCTGGAAGCAGGAGGGGGCAGAGAATCTGATTTCCTTTGTTTCTCACATTGTAATATTCAAAAATCCAGTTTTCAACAAAAAATTATGAATCATGCAAAGAAAAAAATGAAGTATAGCCTATTCACAGGAAAAAAGAAATAGAATCAGTCCCTGAGTAAGCCCAGGTATTGAACTTAAACTATCTTAAATATATTCAAAGTGAAAAAAAAGAAAGGCAAATAACTAAAGAAAACAGAACAATGCCTTATCAACTCAAGAAAATCAAGAGATAGAAATGATAGATAGATAGATAGATAGATAGATAGATAGACAGACAGACAGACAGATATAAATAAAACCAAACAAATTCTGGAACTGATAAACATAAATGAAATGAGAAATTCAGTAGAGTGTGTTCAATAGCAGAACTGGGCATGCAGAAGAAAGAATCACATTAGGTAAACTGACAATATGTTTGAAGCTGTGGAAAAGAGTAATGTCAACAAAGGGTAGGATGGATGAAAAGAAAGACATTTTGAGAAGGCAAAAGGTGGTAGCATTTTCAGATTGGTCTAAATCTTTCATTAAAATAGAGGTAAAAATCAGTCATGAGGGGAGAGTGAGTGGAGTCTAAGATTAAGTGTGGAAGAGCTATTTTTAGAATTTTAACTCTTTCACTGATCTTGTCAAAAAGAATGAGTAAGAAAGGAATAAAAAAAAAAAAAAAAAAGCCAAGAAATATTTGAGCTGGGCTGTGGGACCTGTTAAAAGTGAGCTAGTTTGGGCAGCCCGGGTGACTCAGCAGTTTAGCGCAGGCTTCGGCCCAGGGTGTGATCCTGGAGACCCAGAATCAGAGTCCCATGTTGGGCTCCCTGCATGGAGCCTGCTTCTCCCTCTGCCTGTGTCTCTGCCTCTCTCTCTTTCTCTCTCATGAATAAATGAAAAATCTTAAAAAAAAGAAAAAAAAAAGAAAAAGAAAAATCTAAAAAAAAAAAAGTGATCTACGATCTTTCAAAAAGGACATTTTAGAAATGATGTTCTAATGCCAAGCTAGTCTACAATTTAGGAAAAAACTTAGCATAGCTGTTAAAATTTTTATACCAACTTTCTGAAGTAAGGCAGAAATATATTTTCATTACATCCTGTATACTTTTCCCAATATATCTGTGAAACAAAACAAAACAAAACTGCTAATGAACCAACCCCCCTCAATCCCAGAAGCCATCTGTTTAAAAATGAGCAATGAAAGTTTCTGCTAAAACCTATGTATACATGTAGAATTCAGACCTTTCTGTGCTCTTCTATATAAGGTTGCAACCAGAGGGAATTAATTGTGCTCCACAGCAAACACATAAAAGCTGAGTAAGAATCTTGTTCTGAAATTAAATTCTGGGAATCACCATAAGGCTCACTGGGCACATTCTTCACAGAATGAAAACTCTAGAATCTCTAGATTATATCTTATTTTTTTCAAGTGGGAGAAACAGCTCAGTGTTAATCCAAAGCAAAACTATCTTAAGCTAAAAATGGCAGAGTTTATTTCAGTCCCTCAAATATCAAAGAGAGCTCTTAAGAATACAACAAAATAGGGTCATGAACTAGTTCAACATACTTAACTGGTAGTTTTATGAATTATAATGAATGCTGCTACTCTTTAAAAATGAATGTATCAAAGAGGAAATAACCTCATTGGCATGCTTGCAGCTATACGACACATTTGTTTCATTGCTTTCAAGCAACAGAGCAGGAGACTGAATAAGTCAATGGGAGGACTTCTTCAGTCAGAGCAGCAAGCAGGTCTACTGAGCATACAAAATCACATGCTTGGGAGATTAACAATAAGAGGTAAGTGTTTAACAAATAAATATAAAGTAAATCTCATTTTTTTTCCTTCAAAAAAACTGCTACCATAATCTTTTATTTCTATTCAGTAGTTTAAAAATCAAAACAAAAATTTTACCAATGTTAAAGGAGTGATACTTAATATGGGATTTATAGATTTTATGATTAAATGGTTTAATCTTCCTCTTAGCTTATACTCTTTCCCCACCAAACTGGGCAGGTTAAGGAAAAAAATGATTATTACTTAAAGCAAAACAAGGAACTGTTTCAAATTTGGCATAAAGTGATAAATTTAGAAAATATCTGTGGCGGTATAGGCTTTCTTTGAAAGATGAAATTACCAAAAAACAATTATTTGGATCCTACTAATACCTATTTTTTTCCTTATCTCAAACTAAAAGAATTTTAAAATGTTGTATAAAAATGGCAATTATATCAGTATTAAGATAAACCTGATCAGACAAAACCCAATTACAAATAAAGATTCCTAGCTGGTAAATAATTTATTTGGACCTTAGCTGGGCTTGAAGAATTTCTAAGTGGGTAACCAGCATGTACCAAAATGTTCTATTCACAACTATTTAGTGCTTTGATGTTTCTATTCTTCTATACATATTCTAAGGTAAAGGTAAAAAGACATTCGAGGGTCAGGAAATACCTAGACTTTTTTTTTTAAATAACCACTGAAAAAATAAATATATCTCTTGTTTCGTAACCTGAGACATATCAGGAATATGATTGCGGAAATAGGTTGCATTGCCACAAATGCAAAAGAGATCTATTGAGATGGGAAGGGCTACTCTAAGTTCAAGTGTTTTTTTCTGTTTCTTGAAAATAACAAAATAAAATAATGTAATCTACATATTTTATATCTAGCGGGAACTCTTGGGACTCATTGGCATTCAAATTCAAACATGAATCTACCACTACAGCAGAGAAACTAATAAACAGTTTTTCTTTCACAGCTACCAGTTTCTTTCACTAAACATTCTGAAATCAGAGCGTCTGCAGAAGGCTAAACCCTTGGGCCTTACCTACAGAAAAGAACAGATGCATGCACGCTCTCATTTTAGAGAACCTGAAAATTTTTTTAAAAGAAGGAGTCAACTTTGGTTTTGAGTGTTTGGCCTGGGTACAATGTCTTTAAAAAGCAGATGACCAGCTTAGCTATCGACCATGCTGACCAGAAGTGGATCATATCACACAAAAACAGCGAATGGCCATCTCTTATAGAATATCAGAACAGAGCACAATTCCTGAGCACATTTTGCAGAGCTCCTTTCATCACTTAATCTTTGCTAACTGGTCTGGATTACAAACAGAATCGATACCAGAGGAAATGAAACAGACTGGTGAGCAACAGGGAAAGAAACCACAGTGGGCAGCTCTTCTGATACTCACGGTGATAATACCCACAATTGGTGGGAACATCCTGGTTATTCTGGCTATTTCACTGGAAAAAAAGCTGCAGTATGCTACCAATTATTTTCTAATGTCCCTAGCAGTGGCTGATCTGCTAGTTGGATTGTTTGTGATGCCGATTGCCCTTTTGACAATAATGTTTGGTAAGTATTTCACTTTGTTCCTGATATCAAACCAGAGAACTAAAATATACTATTAGAGAAATGAATACTCAGTCTTTAAAGATGGACCATTTAAAGATACAGTGAGTGAACAGTCCTTTGTTTCCATCATTTTCTATAGTTAATAATGTATTAAAGAACAAAAAATAATTTCTTAGAAACAATTCTACTCCTTCCCTACTCATCTAATGAAAGTCTAATCAGTCATCTAACCATTTAAAAAGTTATCCAGGTTAACATTATTCATAGATTCTGTGTTCGTCACTTAAAAATTATAGTGAAGAATGGACTTATACTTTAACTTTCCCATTATTAATACTTTTTCCCCTTGATAAAGCAACAACTAGGACACTCCCATGACAGGTATGCTCTGGGTTATTTATTAACGAAAAAAATCTTTGAAATCACTCAATTCCAATTTGAATCACTAAACTCCAATTTAAAATTGGAATTGTTCTAAAAATGTGTTATATTCCTTTATTGTTTGTGTACTTTAAACTTAAACCTAATTCTTACATATGTGTCATATTAAGAAAATATTATGTTTAGTTGCTAAAGGAAATGGTCTGGTTCACAGTGTCCTAAGAGATGATTCATCTATTTAATTTTTATGATTTCTAACCATTCACGTCCTTGATACAAGAAAACTGACCTAAAAAAAATTATTAAAAATAATTTATTAAAAATTATTAAAACAAGTGACCGAAACCAGAGTTATAATAATGTAGCTTGATATACAATATCAAGATATATATAGCTTTGTTATAATAAAAAAGATAATGAAAAAAAAGATAATATTAAAATTAAGTAGTTTTCATTTATGTGTATTCTTGCTAGTTATAGAATTTGGGTAAATACAAATAATTGCTGATAAATTATGAGGGTTTCTAAGAATAAGCAGTAAGAGGATACTTAGTCAATGCTCGGCAAAAATTGATATTCTATTCTTTAACTGCTTAAGAAAAATGATTATTTGCAGAAGATAGGGCTTCTTGAAATTTATACGGTGAGGAAAAAAATATTTCAGGTTACAGAAATAAAGTTTATTTAACTAGAATACATATTAGAAGGAAAACAAAAACTCCAATAAAAATATTATATTTAGGTTTAAATCTTAGATTTTTAAGTGTAGAATGATATCTAAAATTAAGTATTTGAATCCCCAAATATCAGATGGTGACAGGCTGAAACTTTCCATTCTGAATTAACATCTAACCCAGGCTTTAAATTCTGTAGCAAAAAATAAAAAATAATAATAAATAAATAAATAAATAAATAAATAAATAAATAAATAAATTTTGTAGCAGAACAAGCAGTAAGGATCTATAGTTTTAATGGTCTCTTTAATAGTACTATTTATCCTCTTCTCTTTTATAAATTTATAACTTTTTGAATAATTTGGTACAACATGATATGACCTAATAAAACACAAAAACAGGTAAGAGAGATAATTCCTGTAGTCCACAGGAAAAGAGTAGGTATTTGGAGCTGACAACTAAGCTTATATTTAAGCTGGGAGTCTGGGGCCAGGGGGTCCCTGGGTGGCTTAGTGGTTTAGTGCCTGCCTTCGTCCCAGGGCGTGATCCTGGGGTACTGGGATCGAGTCCCACGTCGGGCTCCAGGCATGAAGCCAGCTTCTCCCTCCTCTGGTGTCTCTGCCTCTCTCTCTCTCCCTCCCTCCCTCCCTCTCTCTCTCTCTGTGTGTGTCTCTCATGAAAAAATAAATAAAATCTTAAAAATAAAATAAAATAAAATCCTTTATAATCCCAAACACTTTTACTATCAGTAACTAAGCTCTACAGGGGGATTCAATTTTTAAAAAATAACCTGGGAACTTAACCACTATTTAAAAATTATTGCATTAAATTCATTATTAAAAACATTATCCTATTTCTATGAAAAACTGCATACTCTGCCCTCTAAAAAGGTCCAAAGGAAGCATTCATAAACTAGAACTGCATATATTATAAATTCATACTAACTTCAAATACTAAGGTTTAAAGCCCTTTACATGTTAACAAATACAAAGACTTTCTAAATTAATGCATTTATAAGAATTTCTGATAACTTTAAAAGGCAGGAGTAGATTTTATATCTTTTTATCTCATTATAGAAATAATCTTATGAACTTCTGAAGTCTATACAAACAAACAAAAGTGTCCCTGATTCTGTAAACATAAAAAATTAACTACCACTGAGTGGTATGAGTGATTTTAATGATCTCAGGGAAATTTAATGAAAGGAATAAAAGAAACTTTACATAAGCTAATGTTTTAATAAAGTTAAGTTTTAAAAAAAGAATTTCCACTTTTTACCAAGATTATGATAAGAGGCCTAACATGGTCTCTCAAATGAACTCTGATATCTGTGTCAGTTTTTCTGTCACTTCTTTCACTCTGGGAGCACTAGACCTAACCTTTATTCATAGGTCTAGTTTTAACTGTCTTATGTATAATTTCGAAAATTCACAAGTTAGTAGCTTATAACATAAGGCTCGAAAATGCCTACTCAGAAGGCATTGAGAAATACTTGAGTAGGATGCAAAGGAAAACAGAACAGCATATGCCAATATAAAAAAGACAGGATGTTCACAGTTTAAGAACTTCTCTGAACTTTCCCTTCTCTCATTAAATAAATGATTAAAATGTGAAAGGAGAAAATATAGTGTTTGGTCATTACTGGTTTATTTATAACTTAAGTTTTAATCCATGTTTCAGGATTAAAGTTGAAACAGCATCTGTGGTAGCGCTGGCAGAGGGTGTATAAAATAAAGTGGCTGAAAGATAGAGGTCTGAATCAAGACACTGCAGGCATTGAATCCTGGTTCTCCTGTGCTGGCTTAGACAAGTCACTTAACACATCAGGTTCAATCACCTTGTCTGTAAAACAGGTATGATGAATCTTACACATTGCAGGCTATGCAATGTGAAATGGTCAACTAAGGCCCAATACATAATAGGCACTAATGACTGGCAAGTATTAGTAGAGTATAAAAAGAGTATATATGATTTAGGTTTTTTTTTTAATTTTTATTTATTTATGATAATCACACAGAGAGAGAGAGAGAGAGGCAGAGACATAGGCAGAGGGAGAAGCAGGCTCCAAGCACCGGGAGCCCGACGTGGGACTCGATCCCGGGTCTCCAGGATCGCGCCCTGGGCCAAAGGCAGGCGCCAAACCGCTGCGCCATCCAGGGATCCCTATGATTTAGTTTAGATGTGAGTCTGACCAGAGATGAAACATGTACAGCAGTAAAAGAAAAAAAAATCAGTTATTTAAGCAGTGAAATGCTGCTCTACAATTCTTAAATAAGGGAGAAAAGCAATTAAAGGCACTTCTTTTTGGAAAGTAGAAATTTAAAAAATCAAGAAAACAATTTCTTAAGTATTAATCACTTGAAACATTTAAAACACTATCATATTAGACATTTACTCCCAAAATATTTTATATGCTCAAATGTAATGGGAAAACGACAACAAAAAGAAAACAGAAGCTTGATAATAAAAACCGAAGCACTGATCGGTCTCTTTTTCTGGAAGATAAAGATGAAAAGAAATGGGCATGGGACGGACGCCTGGGTGGCTCAGCAGTTGAGCGTCTGTCTGCCTTCAGCTCAGGTTGTGATCCTGGAGTCCTGGGATCGAGTTCCGCATCAGGCTCCCTGTATGGATGGAGCCTGCTTCTCCCTCTGCCTGTGTCTCTGCCTCTCTCTCTGTGTCTCTCATGAATAAATAAATAAAATCTTAAAAAAAAAAAGGGGGGGGGCGGTTTGAGAACTATGTCCTTTTTGGATATTAAGCTATTTAGGATTTGTCCTACTCTAATATATTCATTTACCTTGGTAAACTTCAGGCACAACTCTCTTAGGATAGCTAAAAATACAGTCATTTAAATCCTCAAAAGGCAAATATCTTAGGTCTCAGATTTACAGACCAATTTTAATTATTTTCTGAACTAATCACATTACTCAGCTTTCAAACTAAAAACTTGCCCAAGAGAAAGCAGGTTTCAGATCACATGAGTCCATCTCACTAAGAAATGGGAGTTTCTGGTTAAAAAAACTCAGGTTTTTATATCAGTTAAAAAGACAGCAAAATAAATAATTAAAAAGTAAAAAGACAAGCATGGCAATACATACAGATATTTATGTTTGCTATTTATGTGTATATATATAAAGAAAGAGAGTAAAAGGCATACTTTCATGACAAATTAAAAGATAAACATGTTTTCATGCCTTTTTAAAAAGAGTACAACTTCAAGTTCAACTGGATACATGCATTCTTGCTACAGTGGGCAGGAGGTCAAACATACTGATTTTGCAGTGATAATATGACTTAACATTTCTAAGTAGGAGTGTTTTAATGGGTCGGCTAGTTGGCCAGTTTCTGTCAAACAATATTAGTAATAAGAACTAACATTTATTGAGTGCTTTCTCTATGCCAGACATTGTTCTAAACACTTTATATTATTGCATTTAATCTTCAAAGCAATCCTATAAAATTGGTTATCATCATCATTATTCCTAGTTTACAAGAGAGGACATCGGAATGAGAAATTATATCAACCAAAACAGTCATATTTGGCAAAGAGCCAACATTTACCTCAAAATAACTCTACCTAACAAGACAGCCATAGAGTTTTCTCTTGGGACAAGGCAGAACAAAATATTTTTTAAAGTTATATTTCATATTAAATGATACAGAATACTCGGTTCTTAACCAGTACTTGTATGACTCTTTGAGATGATTGCAAGATCTCTTTGCTGAGAAAGATATTGGACCTAGGCCCATGCCTATGAAGTTGCTGAACCCTGTCTGGAGACAAACAGAAAGTGATGTAACTGAATGGCAAAATTACCACTTTTTATGTATGGTGGTACCTGAAGCATGCAAGTTTTCATTTTAACAACAAAACATTTGTGCTATTAATTTTTTTGGATAAATAATGATCTATAACCCAAGACTCACAAGATTTGTTTTCCTCCTATAATTACTGATCTGTCATTATTTCAGGCAGTCATAGAAGTGCTATTATTCAAATCTTATTGAAATTAAATTCCTCTTTAATTTGGGAGGGACTTATGGGTGGCTCAGTGGTTGAGCGTCTATCTGCCTTCGGCTCAGAGCATGATCCTGGAGTCCCGGGATTGAGTCCTGTATCGGGCTCCTTGCATGGAACCTGCTTCTCCTGTCTCTGCCTCTCTCTCTCTCTGGTGTCTCTTCTGAATGAATAAATAAAATCTTAAAAAAAAAAAAAAAAAGATTAATTTGGGAGAAGGTAAAGGAAGAAGTAGGTTTTTCTTTTTTTTTTCATTTTTTAAAAATTTATTTATTCATAGAGAGAGAGAGAGAGAAAGAGAGAGAGAGAGAGAGAGAGAGAGAGATAGGCAGAGACACAGGCAGAGGGAGAAGCAGGCTCCATGCAGGGAGCCCGACATGGGACTCGATCCCATGTCTCCAGGACTGCACCCTGGGCTGCAGGCAGCGCTAAATCGCTGCGCCACTGGGGCTGCCCTGAAGTAGGTTTTTCAAAGAAATTTTGTGTACTTTCTGTGAGACAACAAATACTATGTATAATTTAATAGTTTTCCCTTTTTTTGTCTTAGCTTTTATGAAAAAAACAAAACAAAACAAAAAACAAAACTCAGAGCCCCAGAACAGCAGTAATTAATTTAGTTCACGTACCTGATAACTTATTTCTTATACTGACTCTCATATATATGAGAAAGGTATATACTTTTCTTTTTATATAAATTTGTAACTGGTCCATTTTAAATAGTATAGTAAACTCTTATGGAAATAAGCTGGACATAATACATTACAACAAATAAATGAAATTTTAAATCCTTAAAACAATTAAAACTCCTAATAAAAGGGATGCCTGGGTGGCTCAGTGGTTGGGCATCTGCCTTCAGCCCAGGGCATGATCCTGGGGTCCCAGGATTGAGTCCCACATCGGGCTCCCGGCATGGAGCCTGCTTCTCCCTCTGCCTGTGTCTCTGCCTCTCTCTGTGTTTCTGTCATGAACAAACAAAATCTTAAAAGAAAAAAAAAAAAAAAACTCCTAATAAAAATAACAAAGTTTTGGAAAGTTACCCTACTCACACCAAACCAACTAAACCTTTTTTAGTTATTCTGAATAGTAAGAAACTTTTCTGACCTTGAGCCTATCAAATTAATACTAACTGAAAAGAATTATAGAAATGAAAGTATCTGGACTAGGGAAAATCCCTTTATAACCTGAGAATGTCTAGAACTGTTTTTAATTTGTATAAATTCTTAGATTACCTCAATCTATTTAGGCAGACAAGCTTTGTGTTTTGTTTTGTTTTATAGAAAAGGTTTCTGTAAATTTAATGCAGTTATATTACTTTTATGTTCTTTTCATAAAAAGTCTATTGACTAGTATCTTCACGAAATTTGCAATTATAAAGGTTAATCATGAAGATCCATCTCTCTCAATCCTAAACCTCATACCACAGTCTCCTTACTTAAAGATCAAGTCCCATGTCAGGCTCCCTGTATGGAGCCTGCTTCTCCCTCTGCCTGTGTCTCTGCCTCTCTCTCTCTCTCTCTCTCTGTGCGTCTCTCATGAATAAATAAATAAAATCTTTAAAAAAAAAAAGAAGAAAGAAAAGAAAATTCTCTATCATGTCTCAGTATTTCTACTGTTAGCAGTAAGTACTGACCAAAATAATACAATTCTAGTAATCTGCATTAATTTCAGAATCTACTTTGCATCCCAAAATTGGGAGTTTATAAACTAAACTCATTCTGTTGGAAAGTAAGCCTAATCAAGCTTCACAGGCTTAAAGAGCACTAAAGAGCTTTCTCTATTAGCCCACAATTAGGAATATATAAGTCATACTATTTTCCAAAGACATGTACTTCTTACATGAGAGTTCTATTGTGGCTTCCTGCTCATGGCTACTAGATTTATAACTAAAATTTTTGAGATCTTAATTTAAAAACAAACATAGTTAGAAAAGCTAAATATGCCAGTTTAAAACTATAATCAGTATCTCTTGTAGCTCTAGAGATGAGTATTTTTCTATCTTCTGCTCAGTCCTAAACGTAGAACTGCAGGACAGTTAGAAATGTAGTCTCATTTCAAGTAGTTTCCACTGCGAAATGCTATCATGTGTTTTTTTTTTCACTCTACTTGAACTGTTAGTTTGCTTAAGCTGAGGTCCATTGTTGCCTTTCACTGTCCAAAGTCCTTTTCTACTTATCAACAGAGACTCTGAAAACTATGACTAAGAGGAAGAAAAATCTAATTGATTAGATTCTTTCTGTTTTTTTTTTTTTTTGGATTAGATTCTTTCTAAAGATTTCTCTGCCATAGATTTATTTTGAGACGTCTCTCATATATTCCTTTCTATGAGGCTTTCTAAGTGCTTATCCTACACCAGTGAACAAATGTAGGTGTATCTTTTAAGACCCAAGACACAATGTTTCCCAGTCTTCTAAAACAATACTCCTCATTTATTTGCATACTTTGGAAAAAAACATATTCAAGTCAATCTCAAAACTCTCTAAGTGATAGTCTTTTTTTTGTGGGGGAGGGGTCTGGGATGCTAACCTCTCTCCACCCCCAGGCTTCTTGAATTCGAACAGTTTACAACTGGAGTTTCTTGGTGTTCTGAAATCCTAAAATGACATCTTGATCTTTCTTCAATCAACCCAATTATTTTATACCTGTCAAAGTCAGATAAACATGCAAAAACCAGGAAAAGTAGTTTATACGTTGTCAGTGAACATACAATTAAACTGTAAAAAGGATTTAGATAATCTCACATATATAGCATTTGTTCTATACAGAGGTAATTTGCTTTTATAGCAAGGTCTAAAATTGTGTGTGTGTGTGTGTGTGTGTGTGTGTGTTAGTAAAGTGGATTCTAACTGAAATATTCTAGGGCAAACCCTAAAATAAATTTTAGCTGTTTTAGAACTGCAATATGTATATCCTGGGTTATGAATAATATACAATATATTAACCCATATGTATATAGATACTTGTCTAAATAAATTTATTGGAAAGCTATGTAGGATAGTATCATATCCAAAATCTTAAATTTTTCAAAGTCAGTATTTCTCAAGTACTTAATAAGACTGTATGAAGTATAAATACTTTCTTTTTATAAGAGTTTGTTACATAAAGTAAGTAATATGTTTAATCTTGAGACTTGCTCTTTAAACTGGGTCCCCAGTGACAGGACTGAATTATGGAATATGAAAGGATAACAATCCATTTGTCTTCAGAATAATCTGAAGCCATTCCTTTTGCAAACTTTATTTTGGAACTACTTCTGTCAAAAAGAAAAGTCAAATCATTCCACTTAATTATTTCACCAAATGAGAGTCTGCTATAAATAAAGATCATGCTGCCAGTTATTGGTAGAAATGAGCCAAATCCTAGGTTTCACTAAAACTCTCATTCTAATACTTTTTGCCACATTACACTGCTTCCTCTATATGGTAAAATATATTCTTTTCATACAAAAGCAGCTTAAAAATTAATTTTATTTGACTAGCAAGGTTAAGTTCCAGTTGCAACTATGTGAAAAATTTTAAAAGATCACAAAAGAAACAGACAAAAGAGCAACAATCAAATTAATGCTAAAAATGCTAAACTGATTTTGAAAAAGGGCACTGTGATTATTATACAAAATAGAAAATGTATTTAAAAGGTATCATTTACAGAAATATACTTAATATTACTAACTCCATTACCTTAAGTTGGATGTCTTGTGGAGGCTAAGTCATAAAATTTCAGGTAAACAACAACAATAATAAAAATATGTATCACTTTAAAAATAAAGTGCAGATTGAAGACTGTCATTTTGCAGGAGAATGTTTTTGTTTTGTTTTTCAGAGACTATATGGCCCCTCCCACTTGTTCTATGCCCTGCCTGGTTATTTCTTGATGTTCTTTTCTCTACTGCATCCATCATGCATCTCTGTGCCATTTCTGTGGATCGTTATATAGCCATCAAAAAGCCAATCCAGGCCAATCAAAGTAACTCACGAGCTACAGCATTCATCAAGATTACAGTGGTATGGTTAATTTCAATAGGTATGTGGGGAACAGCAGGGTGTGGAGTGGGGTAAATAAATAGCTTTTGGTTTCTTTTGGGTAAGAAAAATACCAGGCTTGGTAGTCTGTGAAACTCAACAAGAGAGGTCAAGGCAGATTACTGATATACCAACACAAGCTCCTTATGCCACATCATCACATAGCTTCTAAACCATACTATCAGCAACACATGCAAAAAAGCAAAAAGCTCATGTCCTCAGAAAGAACCATCTTCACAATGTTTACTGAGATATCTTCTTGCTTTGATCTTGACATGCAAAAAGACTAAGCCTAAAAACACTTTTCATTTTTGTCAACAGATCATTAAGGTCTAGGCAGCATCCAAAATCTCAAAACTATATTAAAGTAACAATAAAATAAAATCTTTGGTCACACTTAAGAAGATAGGAAAAGAGTAAAAAAAAAAAACCCAAACATTTTGTATGCAGGTATTAAAGATCATAAATTCATCTTGGAGGCCAATATGTGTATAGAATAAAGGCAGTAAGTGTCTACATAAGTGTTTTAGATAGATGTTTAATCAGAGGTTTTAAGGGAGATGCAAGTGATACTCAGAAATGATTTACAGAAGAAAAATACTATTTCTTCTAAACTGTCTTATGCCCCTGTGCCCATCTTTAATGCTCAAAGATAGCTGCTATAATAGAGTATCTTAGCATGAAATACAGCATAAGTAACCCAAACTTCTTAAAAGCTAATATTAGAAAAACAGATTCACAATTACTATGATCATTAATAGTGTGACTAGCAGATTAATTTCTTCCAAAAAAAAAAATTAAGAGAGATCTGGAATACAAAAGGAAAACAAGGAAAGCAAGATAATGAGTGATTTTTATATTCCTGAAATAATACCAGGGAGGTAAAAATAAGGAGTGTTACTACTCTGGCTTGGGAAGAAAGTAGGGTCAAGGAAAAGTCTATTTAAAATGAACAGATTTGCAAACAGTGAGATAGGCTAGTTTTGGGGGTAGACACTGACAGAGCAGAAGTCCCCCCCCAAAAGAAGCCAGACAAAGAGCTTGGGAGATAATGGCTAATAGTCACCAAAACGTAGAGTGGAAAGGAGGGAAACTAGAATAGCTCATGCCAAAAGTCCCATATCTTTGGTAAGTTCACTGACATAAGGGAGAGGACAGGGTAGATAGTATGAGGTGTGTGTGTGAGTGTGTGTTTTGGGGTAGGGTGGGAGAAATGAGGAAAAGGCAGAGAGAAGACAGGAGAAATGATCCTTAAGAACTAAGACATTTGAAACCATGAATATGTTCAAGCCAATAAACAGTCTTAGAAGGGATGCCTCAATTAAGGCTAGATCCCATGAATTCATAAACAGATCAAGCCTTTGTTGATTACCTATGATATACTAAGAAACAGGAATATAAAGATAAATAAAGAGTTTTTATGTTCAAGGAAGGCAGATAATAAATTAGATTAATATAAAGTGTTAGTATGCAGAAGGAAAAGAATAAAAAGAAGACCTCAGATTTATAGCTTTGGAAGGGATTTTATAAATTCACTTTTTCCTTTTTCCTTTTATAGATAAGAAACCTAGAGGTTTTAAATAGTTGGCTTAAAGATTATTAACAACTTTTTGGCACCAAGGTCAAGATCAACACTGTTCCTTTCATCACATTTGTTTTGTAGGACCAGAGACAATTTAGTAACTTTGTAAAAGAAAAAGCAGATGTTAGGGTTAGTTCGGTTTTTAAATTCTGCAAAGTGCTAAAAAAAAGCTCACTTCTTCTGGACTTAGTTATCCTAGGTAAGCCCTGGCAAATAGTAAAGAATGAAAGATTAAGGGGATAAGGGTATAAAAAGTACCAGTGAAAACTTGATATACTAACTATACTTATGTTATATATAACTAATACTTATGTTATTTACGGACCACCAAGCTGGTTGAGAAGGTAATGTGAGTCTTGAAAGAGATTAATGGAATGTGAAAATAGAGAAGGAAGAATGGACTAAAGGTCAAGATAGTAAAAAGAAGTCTCACAGTAATGGAGAGCAGCAGGACAAGAAAGGGAAAAATCAAAGTTCATGGTTTTAGATATGGGACAGTTTTAAGAGGGCTTATGGATGGCTTCACGAATACAAAAAATAATGAGGGCTGATACACCCGAAACTAATAACACTGTATTTTAATTACACTGGAATTAAAATTTTAAAAATAATAAGAGAAATTAGAGTGGAGTTCAACAGACATAAAATGAAGGTGTCAGAAGGGTCATCAATGAGATCAAGTCAAGGAAGGTAAGAGCAGTGGAACAGTGCAAAGGAAGGCTATATAGCAAGGTGCTGAATCCATTGAGGAAGATGAACAGATGTCCTGGATGGAAAACAGAGTGGTGTAAGCAGATTAAACAGACCTCAAAAGGGAAGGGCTCTGGGGGGAAAGAACAGCATAACGATCTCTTAGAAATAACAAGGTAGGGATCCCTGGGTGGCTCAGCGGTTTATTGCCTGCCCCTCTGGCCCAGGGCATGATCCTGGACTCCCAGGATCGAGTCCCACGTCGGGCTCCCTGAATGGAGCCTGCTTCTCCCTCTGCCTGTTCTCTGCCTCAATGTGTCTCTTATGAATAAATAAATAAAATCTTAAAAAAAAAAAAAAAAAAAAGAAAGAAAGAAAGAAAGAAATAACAGGGTAGTCCAGGGGTCAGCCAACTTTTCTTGTAAAGGGCAAGATAGTAAATATTTTGGGCTTGCAAGCTCTTAATGATTTCAGTCACAACTACCCAACACTGCAGCAGTGGAGTAAAAGCAGTCATAAACAATTTGTTAACAAATGGGTATGGCTGTGTTCCAACAAAATTTACAAAACCAGAATTCAGGCCAGGTTCGGCCCTCAAGCTATAATGTGCTAACCTCTAGCATAGAACAGTAAGTATACAGAATCCTCTTTCTGGTGGTGGTCTTGAGGAAAAGTAGAAAAGGCAGTAACCTCCCTGTTAGAAAGGATCTGAGGAAATTATTTCTGTCAAAGGTTATTCAGCTACCATAAAAAGGCTGTAGTGCTATGAGATTCATAAAAAACTCAAGGATTCTAAAAGTTTTTAAAGATCAGTCAATTCAGACTTCTTTTTAAGAATTTGCTGTTTCAAAGGGAAAGGATTTAGGATGACACTTGTGTGCTTGTCTTTCTAATAAGCTAACTCACTACGCAAGATCATATTTAAGTACCCACTTCATGATATTTAAAGTATTAGAAAATTAGCACAAGATACATTTCTTTCATATCTGTTACAGGAACCTTCAATTTGAAAATTAATTTTATTAATTTTTAAGTGGCATTTTTAAAAAAAACAATGAACTCCCCTTAGTTTTCCCTAAGTCATCAGAGGAAAAGATTAAGACATTCATAAACTTCAAAAACTAAAAATGTCTGTCAAATGAAACTCTGTAGCCTCAAAGATAATAGATATATATCTAGAATTAAGATACTGCATGAATGTACTCCCTTTAAATCAACTACATTCGATTATAAAAATAAAGCAAATTCTCTCCTGAATTCCTTTTCCTTAACCTGGGATAGAGCAACAAACACAGAGTATGAGAAATGAGAATAAGTGAAGACATTCTGTCTTATTTCATGGATATACTACAGCTTTAGGGAAGCTTAAATTATAAACTTAAAATGACCAATCAATCTGTTTAAAAACAGCAGGTCTGCTTACTTAGCTTTCATTTGTTGTTAAATCTTCCCTTGATTAAATGCTTTGAGATTCCACATTGTGTGTACTAGGAATGACAATACAGTAACCACAAAAAGTCACTAAGATAAACTCTAAGAGTCAAAGGTCATAAAATTAACTTCATTTATATTATTTTCTCTTCCTTAGGCATTGCCATTCCAGTCCCTATTAGAGGGATAGAAACTGATCGGAGTAACCCAAGCAACATCACCTGTGTGCTGACAAAGGATCGTTTTGGCAACTTCATGCTGTATGGCTCACTGGCTGCCTTTTTTACACCTCTGGCAATCATGATTGTCACCTACTTTCTCACTATCCGTGCTTTACAGAAGAAAGCTTCCTTGGTCAAAAACAAGCCACCTCCATGCCTAACATGGCTGACTGTGTCTACAGCTTTCCGAAGGAATGAAACACCTTGCTCGTCACCTGAAAAGGTGGCAATGCTGGATGGTTCCCACAAAGACAGAACTCTGCCCAGCTCAAGTGATGACCTACTTATGCGAAGAATGTCCACAGCTGGAAAAAAGTCCATGCAGACCATTTCCAACGAACAGAGAGCCTCCAAGGTTCTAGGGATTGTTTTTTTTCTCTTTTTGCTTATGTGGTGTCCCTTTTTTATTACAAATGTAACTTTAGTTTTGTGTGATTCCTGCAACCAGACTACTCTCAATATGCTTCTGGAGGTATTTGTGTGGATAGGCTATGTTTCCTCAGGAGTAAATCCTTTGGTTTACACCCTCTTCAATAAAACATTTCGGAATGCATTTGGCCGATATATTACCTGCAATTACCAGGCCATGAAATCAGTAAAAACTGTCAGAAAATGCTCCAGCAATAACTACTTCCGAAATGGCAGAGAACTCAAAGTTTTTCATGAAACGTGGAATGTGAAATGGTATTAATCCTGCCACGTACCAGAGCCCAATGAGGCTCTGCAGTTCAACCATTCACGCTTCCTCAATCATTCTACTAGATACACTTCTCATCACAGAAAATGAAGGTGACAAAACTGAAGAGCAAGTCAGTTATGTATAGAAGGAATAGAGGTATTCACCTAATTAATATAACGATGAGTAGGGTGACAAAGCAGATAGAAATGTACCAAGAATTATATAAAAAGCTTTAAGTCATCTATCAAGTAATCTCTTTAATATAAGAGTTATATATTAAGATTATGCAATTTTCTTTATTTGGACAAAACTACTCCATTTCTGGAGTACAAAATTGCAGCTGTTCAAAATCATTTTGTACAGCCACAAAAAAAAAAAAAAAAAAAAAAAAATCCAGCACTCTGGGTAAATGTTAAGGTATTCAATGAAATAAAATTAATCAACCAAATTTTAGTTTTAAAAACAAACAATGTCATTATAGGAATTTGTTTTGGCACTTGGCGGGATGAGCACTGGGTGTTATGCTATATGTTGGCAAATTGAACTCCAATAAAAATAAATAAAACAACATAAAATGAATTGTTTTGTTTCTAATGGTATGCAAATCTGTGCTAAGAATGAAACAGAACAAGACAAAAAAAAGCATTAACCTCTTCAAAACCTGGGGATCCCTGGGTGGCGCAGTGGTTTGGTGCCTGCCTTTGGCCCAGGGCGCGATCCTGGAGACCCGGGATCGAGTCCCACATCGGGCTCCCTGCATGGAGCCTGCTTCTCCCTCTGCCTGTGTCTCTGCCTCTCTCTCTCTCTCTCTGTGTGACTATCATAAATAAATAAAAATTAAAAAAAAAAAAACCTCTTCAAAACCTTAAGAACAAAAAACAAAACAAAACAAAATAAAAAACCTTAAGAACATAATGCATAACACAGAACAACAGTTACAGGCACAGAAGACTTAAAGTGAGTGCGTAAAATTACACCATCTGGAGGTAAACCAAGATTGTCATTTACAGTCTGGCTCAGTTAAACATAGTCATGATTTTGCTTTCATCAGGAAACTTGTCTTGATGGAAGGGGAAGGGAGGATAGTTGTTGGCTACCACACAAAGTAACAGGATCGCAGAACAAGAGCTATTTGTTAAGTGGCTGATACCAAGTATCTACTCACCAGAAGCGAGTCTAAACTTAGAGAAGGAGGAGGAAGCAAATGACATTACTCCGGGGTACCTCAACCTCATTTTGTTCTGTAAAGAACATGTGCAAACTGGAACCATGGGATCTTGATTCAGAAATCTAAACTTCAATGACCTCATAATGACCCCAAAACTTGGTTAACTTCTGGCATTTTTTATTCACCCTTTCCTTATTTCATTTTGTATTGCTGGATCTAGGAATAAGTCCAAACTCTGTCACTAGCTGACTAAATACATGAAAGTTATTTAATTTCTCTGAGCCTCAATTTTCTCATCTACATTTCATAGGGTTCTTATGAGAATGAGTACACGTGGGCAGTCTGTCCATAGTAGCCAATTCTAATTATATCAGATATTTAATAGTTACACTATTCTCATAAATGGTGAACAAATTTAGGGTGAGGATCTGCAGTGAAAACAGCAAATATCTTTCTTTATAGGCTGAACCATTCTTATGTCTTATGTCTCAACCTATTGTTCTAGTGCTATCCTTCTCCAAATGATTAAGTTTAAGAAAATTACTTTGAGGGACACCTGGGTGGCTCAGCGGTTGAGCTTCTGCCTTTGGCTCAGGGCATGATCTCACATCGGGATCGAATCCCACATTGGATTGCAATAGCCTGCCTCTCTGTCTGTGTCTCTGCCTCTCTCTCTCTGTGTCTCTCATGAATAAATAAATAAAATATATATTAAAAAAAAAGAAAAAAAGAAAATTACTTCAAGAAATGTGTTGGCTATGGAGAGGCTCAGCAAAAGTGAACCAGGTATATATTCTTGTGCAAATGGGAGAATTCTTCCCTAGAACATAGAAAATAGATATTATGGGCTCTATGTCATCTGCCACAGAGTATATCTTACAAATTTAATCCCTAAATCTCAAAGTTTTAGGCACTTTCCCCCATCAGTCTAAGATTTCTTAAGAGCATGAAGGGTGGCCCATTTCAGATAGGCAAAATAATTTACATTCCTAAAAAAATTATTATCTATTTTGGTTCTAGTTTCTAATATGATGAAGTATGACATATATTAAGATTTATATTCTTGCCAAGTCACATAAGATTAAGTTTTCTGAAGTTACTTTAACAGTATTCCAAACTGCATCATATATATCTGAAGGTATATGTAACTGTTTCAGGACATCTAAATACTAGAGATGGCACTCACAATGCCAAGGCTCTACCTCGAGACAAATTAGATTAAATGGACCACCTTCTCACATGCTCTATACTGTCTCCAAATTTTGTATATGCTTAAACCTACAGATACCTACAAAATAAACTATATGACCCTTAAACTAGTTAGCTTCAATTCCTGGAAAAAAAAAAATCTTTGCTTATAATCAGCTGAGAGATCTTTCTCTAGCTAACGAGAAATTCTACTATTGCTACTTCTAGAAAATAAAAACTCCAATATAAACTATTTCTGAAAAAGTACAACAGAGCACAAACTTTTACCATTCTGATCTGATTCTTTGATTTCAGAATACTTTAAAGAAATCTATAATTTAAAAAAAAAATAAAAAAAGAAATCTATAATTTTAAAGCAAATTTCAGAAGTTAACCACACCTTTGACAACAAAGGCTAGTTTTCCCTTCAAAGAGTAGACTGTACCTCTTTAGAAAAATAATTTTGAAAAAAACCTTTCATTTGTTTTCATATTTATTATTAATTAATGAAGGGGAAAACCAAAGTAAAGAAAGAGTAAAAAAAAAAAAGACAAAAATTAAGGAAGTTATAACATCAAGAACATAAACACAAGGACATTGAGGCAGAATACAGAGTATATACCAAACATACAAAATTGTGAATGGAGATACTGTAAAGATGATTCTTGCATTTGGTAGTAACTAGCTGACTAATAGGGTTCTTTCAAATTCTAAGGATCCATGATGGCACAATTTTTATACTCAAGGACCATTTTTTTATAGTCTAAAAAAATGTACCAGGAATCTCCCTCACATCTTGCAAGATCCATCAATATCTGAAAGCATATTAATACATACACTGAGAAATATCCAATTTTATATTTTAATAGCTTAAGTCAGAGCAAAGATGATCTGGGACCTCCAGGATTATCTAATTTTAAGAAAAGTCTATAACAAGGGCACCTGGGTGACTCAGTCAGTTAAGAGTCTGACTCTTGATTTTGGCTCAGGTCGTGATTTTTTTTTCCTAGATTATTTATTTATTTATTCATGAAAGTCAGAGAGAGAGAGAGAGGCAGAGAGAGAAGCAGGCTCCTTGCAGGAAGCCAGGTGCGGGACTCGATCCCCAGACCCGAGATCGTACCCTGAGCCAAAGGCAGACACCCAACCACTGAGCCACCTAGGTGTTTTAGGTCATGATTTCAGGGTCATAAGATCTAGCTCCACATTGGGCTCTGCAATCAGCACGGAGTCTGCTTGAGATTCTCTCTCTTTTTCCCTCTAGCCCTCCCTCTGCTCATGTTTCCATGCTCTCTCTCTAAATAAAATCTTAAAAAAAAAAAAAATCTATATCAGATCATTATAGCATTTTAATTTCAACAAATATGTAAAGATCAATGCTTCTTTTGACTTTTTTCTTCACTTTTCTTTCCAATGTCAAGTTAAAATAATTCAGATTACTTTCAGTTCCAACTGAGTTTCAGTCAATGCCAAGCACAGTACTGTACAAAGAATTGTTATAATAAAAACTGCTTACTGGACAGATAACAATGGGCCTGATAATCACCTATGTATTACACAAAAAATGTACTCAGTAAATAAAAAAGGAAAAGCAAAAAAAAAAAAAAAAAGTACTCAGTTCATTTCACCTTGACAAAAATGTTTTTCAACTTAATTCTCAATATTTATCATATAACACACAAATATCAAGAGAAAATAACAGAGTGAAAATACTGTAACTCCCTGGACTACCTGCGAGTAAAGAAGATAATACATGTGAGAATTTTTAGTTTCCCACAAGACAATTTCATCTTAGTTGAAGTACAAATATATGTTTATGCATGTTTTCAGTATCCATAGCTAGTAAGTACACTTAAAAGAAAGATTTAAAAAATTAAGAAGAAATAAGTTCTTAAAATATGGTTCAAGAAGGTCAAATGTCTGCAGTTATTTTAAAGGTGACATGTAACATCTAAAAGGGAAGAAATGATAAAATGGAGCACATTCTAAGAAAGTAAATAATGGCACACCAGAACACATTTACTATTCTTAGGAGATAGGATAGAAACTTTCCAAATATTAAAAGTAATGAGGAAATTTGAAAATCACTTAGGAAAATAGTACTGATGGAAAGGCATGTTGTAAAAAGCTTTGATCTATAATGAGATCTGTTTTGAATTTCAGTTCTACTTTTTAGTTCTATGACAATGAAAAATTGTATTAACTATTTTGGAATTCAATTTCCTTCTCTTTAAAAAAAATATTTCTAAGTTTCTTTCACTTTTAAAAATTCTCACTCCAGGAAAATTGTACTAGTCTAAAATTTAAAGAATTTGGTCTCAACTGCAATTCCTTCGACAAGTTGATTACATTTAATTTTCTTCATCTATAAAGTAACTTTCAGACAAATCATCTCAAGTCTTTTCCAGTTTCTTCTGTTTATAAAGAGTCACACTATGAAAACAAAATTCAGAATGGTCCCTTAGAAATAAAAAGCACACAGTACCATTCATTAGCTGGGTATGACTATCCTAGGTAGCAGAGATCTCAGCAAAGCCTAAAAGCAGCTCACAGGAGACATCTGCTGCTGAAACTGGGAAATTAGCATGAGAGTGAGCCCCAGGAAATGCAAAGGCAGAAATGAATGTTAATTGAAGAGCAAAGTGCTGTCAGGTTAAAGGGTAGAAAAACAGTTCATGAAGCTCAACTTCCTATGTAGTAGAATTTACACACTAGGCCACTGATTCATAGGATACAAAATATAAAATCACCAGGAAGAATTAACAACTGACAACAAAGAAACAAAGAGAGGATCATGAATAGGATTGTTTATATAAACCAACAGTTACTAAAAGTATCCTTAGAAAAATATACTTTCCTATCAAAATTATCTAGTTCTCTGATAAGAATTAAAATAAAACAAAAAGCCCCCTCTGGATGGCAATAATACCCACTCCCCTCCCCACAATCTAAACTCTAGAGTTAAACCAGTGAAAGGTTAGGGTCACAGCTTGGCTAATATAATAACCCAAAAATGGACAGGGAGAAAATAAAACTATTGAACTTCTATCTGCTTCCATTTTTCCCCCCAGGAGAATGATTTTTGAAACAGAAAGATAAAAAGTAATGTTGTAAAGACTGATCAAAATGTAAAACAGGTAAGGGGCACCTGGGTGGCAGAGTTAAGGTAATGACTCTTTTCAGGTCAAGTCGTGACTCAGGATGGTGAGATCAAGCCCCAGACTGGACTCTGCACTTGGCACAGAGTCTACTTCAGATTCTCTCTCTGTGCTCCTCCCATTTGTGCTCTCTCTCAAATAAATATTTTTTTAAAATGTAAAATAGGTGAAAAGACTGGCTGCATTAAATGAGTTCAACTCTGTAAGCTAAATGAATCACTTCCTTTAAATAGAAATTGTAGTTCTAATTATGGAACCACTGCTGACAAATTTGAGAAAAAAAAAAAAGAAAATGGCAAAGATACAAAAAGACTCTAAGTGGCTAAATATTCTGATGTTCAAAAAGAGAAAAGAGAGGACTCAAGAAATTAAGTGTGAAGTCTATTCCAGATTTTTTAAAAATACAAAGAATAGCTTAATGCACATAAGTTTTGTCATACCTTAGAAAAAGAATCAATGAGTATCTGACACTTCTATGAATTACTAAAAACAATAACAACTAATCATGTATCCTATTTTGGAGGTACCAGACTAGTAGGTCTATGTAAATATTATGTCTTTAGATTTAGTGAAGGCTCTCTAGCATCTTTGTGAACAAGTTGAACAAATGAGTGTTAGAGGACAACACAATGAAGGAACTTAGCATGCGGCTGAACAACCTTATTCAACAAAACTGGTGTAAGGAGAAACCTAATTAGTATGTTATATGGGTCTGTACTCTGCTGTTTTATTCAGCATATTAATCCACAGAGGAGTAAAGTAGTCTACAGCCTATCTGGATAAGTTTTTGATAAATGGATTAACTTCCTATCTAAAATGTTATGAAGATGTTCCTATAACCAGTTCACGGTGGATGTTCAGTATTTGTTGAATTATGTTATGACCTTTACAACAAAGGTTCACTCCCAGGAACCTGGGAGAAAATCTATTCCAGAGATTAAAAGGGCATGAGTGAGACTCATCTAACTGACTCATCTAACATGTACCTTGAAAACTTTTTTTTTTTGTATAATTTCATCACAAATAAGGTATGATAAGCAGTGTCCAAAGAAGCTAAAAGAAGTACTTTTAATTTGCCTTTGATGGATTTTAATATAAAGTATCTTAGCCAAAAGAAACAATGATTCTTAAGATTAGAGATAAGTAGGTAGAAGAACTGCAAGAAAAGTACTACTGCATCTGCCACCGTTATAGTTGCTCCTACTATCATATGCTTAAATAGCTTAAATAACACTTAGTAGTAGTGCCAGATGCTGTTCTAAGAGCTTTAGATTTTTTTTAAAAGATTTCATTTATTTATTCATGAAAGACACAAAGAGAGGCAGAGACTCAGGCAGAGGGAAAAGCAGCCCCCCCACGGGGAGCCTGAGGCAGGACTCAATCCCAGGATCATGACCTGAGCCAAAGGCAGACACTCAACCACTGAGCCACCCAGGTGCCCCTAAGAGCTTTAGATATTAATTCAGTTACTTATCCAAAAATGCACTTCTTTTAAAAAAAGATTTATTTTGGGGGTGGTTTAGGAAAATAGAGTGAACAAGGGCAGAGGGAGAGGGAGAAACAGGCTCCCTGCTGAGCTGGGAGCCCTGGTTGAGGCTCAATCCCAGGACCCAGGGATCATGACCTGAGTTGAAATTAAGAGTCTGCCATTTAAAAAAAAAAAAAAAAGAGTCTGCCATTTAATCAACTGAGTCATCCAGGCACCACAAAAACACATTTTTTTAAAATTTTTATTTATTTATGATAGTCACACACACAGAGAGAGAGGCAGAGACACAGGCAGAGGGAGAAGCGGGCTCCACACACCGGGAGCCCGACGTGGGATTCGATCCCGGGTCTCCAGGATCACGCCCTGGGCCAAAGGCAGGCGCCAAACTGCTGCGCCACCCAGGGATCCCCAAAAAACACATTTCTTAAATTGGTACTATTATTATATCAATCTTACAGATGAGAAATTGGAAGCTCGAAAAGGCTAATAATAATAAACCCAAAGTCACTCAGTTTGTAAGTGGCAGAGCCTGGATTTAATCCTGGCAGACTGGTTTCAGAGTATGTACTCTTAATAACAGCTATCATATGCCAAGGGCATTTCCAAATCTCAAGTCCAAAAATATTTTCTTAAATCTGTAAATTTTTCACGCTTCTACCTTTTATTCTCATTTTTTTTAATTTTTTTTTTTTTTTTAAATGATAGTCACAGAGAAAGAGAGAGGCAGAGACATAGGCAGAGAGAGAAGCAGGCTCCATGCACCGGGAGCCCGATGTGGGATTCGATCCCAGGTCTCCAGGATCGCGCCCTGGGCCAAAGGCAGGCGCCAAACCGCTGCGCCACCCAGGGATCCCTTTTATTCTCATTTTTTTTTTTTTCCCTTTTATTCTCATTAAAGAGCTTCAACCCTATGTAAGAAACAGCATCCCATCTGAATTACCAATATGTATGGAAAGAGGACTACTAAAGATGCTATTTGGATTTTTTTTTTTTATAATTTTTATTTATTTATTTATTTATTTATGATAGTCACAGAGAGAGAGAGAGAGAGAGAGAGACACAGGCAGAGGGAGAAGCAGGCTCCATGCACCGGGAGCCCGACGTGGGATTCGATCCCGGGTCTCTGGGATCGCGCCCTGGGCCAAAGGCAGGTGCTAAACCGCTGCGCCACCCAGGGATCCCTGCTATTTGGATTTAAAAACTTAAGCAAATACACAGAATGTTATGAAAAAATAAACAGAAATAATAAAGTCATTTTACTACTTTTCAAATAGATTCTTGGATTTTCAAGACACACTTTTTTTTTTTTTTCAGATCAACAGTACTGATCTTATTGTTAAATGGTCTTCACCCTGAACCTAGATGTATTCCTCAGATATTTAGTTTCTGTTTAGTGACTATTAAAAAAAAAGGACTATAAAGAGAACCAGAAATTAGAAATTATTACCTGAACAGAATGAACCCAAGTGATTCTACTGCTGCCCTCCGGACATCGTCATTAACATCACTTACCTAGGAAAAATTTTAAAGGATGATTATATTATACTATGCATTCTATTACTAGAGTTAACTAATGAGAGACTCACATCATTCAAAAGTAAATTAGATCTCATTAATCAGAATGTCTTCCCTTAATTTAGGAAAAACGCATCTGAAATACCTTTTATTTCAAGGCTTAAAAGCCTCTTAAGCTTGGTGAAGTTTAAGATTCAGGACTGCTTCTAAAGATTATTTCAGCTGCACTATAGCTTTTGCAGGCTACACTGAAAATCTAACATTCTTTCAATGTTGTTTTAAAAAAAAGTACATCCTAAATTCAAGCAAAATACAAACATTTACAATTTTTAACATACTACATGCTACATTGATAAAAAAAAAATTAATAATAAATACCGTGGGATGTATCTCTGGGAAGAAAATAATAATTGTTCTAAACTAAACCCTTTCTGCATCAGAGGATGACCTGAAGTTTACCTTCTCCTGGCATCAAGATGGTGGAAACCTACTAAATGTATGTATGTGCAATCTCCACTGTGTTACCATGCAACATTATTGTTCATAAACTCTATCTGGATTTGGAAAACTATAGTGGGAACACCCTATTGGAAAACATGGGCACTGGCTTTCCTGTGCAAGGGATCTCTTGAAATAGAGCATGTCCCCTAGGGGCTATCTGGAAGCTAACTTCACGGGCTGTAAGAAGTGTTTTTTATTGTTCATGAGATTTCCCTATCCTAAGATGGCTGCACACACTCACATGGTCTTAACCCTTACAAATGAGGGTGCCGCTTGGAGTAGGTTTTCAGAAGTTGCCACTGAATGATTTTAAGGATTTCTATTTGTCCTGACATACTGTTACCCTGCTCTACACCTGGTGCTAAGGTTATAGCTGACTGAGAATCTGTCAATTTGAGATCTGTTGAGAATCTGAATCTAAGATCACTCGTGGTGGTCATGCAATGTGGGTGCTGCTGCAACCTAGACATTTAGTGTTCATCTGCAAACTTCCCTTTCCACCTCTATCCAAGAAAAGAGTACTTACAGCAACGTGTAGCAGGCGTCGAATAGCTTTGTTGTTACCCGAGCCACAATAAGCCATGGCTACAGTGTACATCCCAGATCGTCGAAGAATTGGGTCCTAAAAAGAACAATCTACATCAACTGAAAGTTATCATTTCAAACAGTGATTTCTATAGTCTCACTGGCACAGCTGTATCCAGTAGGAGAGGAGTTGGTTTTAGGTAAGAAATGAGAAACTTAAAGAGAACTATTTTGTGGTTGGTAGTTTTCTAAATGAATGTGGAAATACAGACTTTAATACAGGAAGAATTAACTCCTTTTTAATTCCCAATGCTCTAAGCAATGTGTCTGTACTGCTTTACAATCACTAGGATGTTAAGTTCAATACCAACACTCACTACCCTCTACAGTCAACTTCCATTTATTAAACAAAGAAGCTTGCTTCTACTTTTGCATTGTAACTTGCTTATTTAATTATCAGGCACTGAGCATTGAGTGGAACAGATATGGAGTCTGAGAGCTGAGCAAATAATTAGCATCTTTATTACTTAACTATTAACAGTGGTTCTTTGTATCAGACTACAGAGAACAGCATTAGTTACCACTGACTACCCACCATACACAATACCATTGTCAAAATAAAACAAAACAAAACAATGGGGATCCCTGGGTGGCTCAGCAGTTTAGTGCCTGCCTTTGGTTCGGGGCATGATCCTGGAGTCCCAGGATTGAGTCTTGTGTCAGGCTCCCAGCATGGAGCCTGCTTCTCCCCCTGCCTGTGTCTCTGCCCGCGCCCCCCCCCATGTCTATCATGAATAAATAAATAAAATCTTAATAAATAAGCAAAACAAAAGGCATTTAAAAAATCACACTCAAATAAATAAGCATAGAGACTTCACTGGTTTTTGATGAAAAAACAATGAAGTAAACTTCGTATCTTATTAAATGATTACGAAGTGATTCCAAAAATATTTCCAAAAGAAATTAACTTGTAAATTTCTAAAGAACTTTTCTGGATCTCCTCATTTGAAAATTACTCATCTGAAGTCTAATGATTAAATTTAAAATTCTCAAATTAGTCCTGTTCGCCTGGTCTAATCAGTGGTCTCCTTTCCTACATTCCATTAGGCTTTATATATATATATATATATTTTAAAAGATTTTATTTATTATTTAATTTTAATATAATATAATTTTATTTTATTTAATTTATTCATGAGACACAGAGAGGGGGGTGGGGGCAGAGACATAGGCAGAGGGAGAAGCAGGCTCTATGCAAGGAGCCCAATGTGGAACTCAATCCCAGGACTTCGGGATCACTTACTGAGCCAAAGGAAGGCACTCAACCACTGAGCCACCCAGGCGTCTCAGGCTTTATATATCTTGCAAGAAGTTGTTTTATCAGCAAGTGTAGCTAGGCGTTTTGATGGGAACACAGATAATTTCTAATGGACGTGTTTCTGTAAATGTTGGTGATAACCAGGGTGAGAGGGAGATCAGGGAGAAAAAGATAAATAATGTATCATCTCACCTTATCACGGCAGAGAGATTCAATGAGAGCATCAGCTTCCTCCATCCTCCCATACATCACTAATGCAATGCCAACTGCAAGACCACGCAGAATCTTCTCATGCTGAGTTTCCTGTGCATAGCCAACCATATCCTCAATAGCCTGGGCATTTTTAGAGCCCAACATAACCAAACCTAAGGCCAGGCCAGCTGCTTCACCTAGTGAGTAAAAAGTAGAAATTTAAAAATGATGTGTGTAAAGTCAATAAAACCTATCCTATTGGAAGTGGCACTTATTATAATCAACTATTAAAACAACTATGACTTCTAACAGAATTTTTCAAACCACTGGATAAAAAGTATATCCATTGAATTATAGCTATTTTCCTTTTAAATCTTGACAGAATGTACCAATAAATCCTACAGTGATTTCAAAGGAGACATGATGACACTTTTCTATGTTATCACCAAGCAGTACAGATAGCTGAGCCACAATTAGGTCACTCTAATAAATTTCTACTTACGAAAATCAGTTATACAGACAGATACATAGGATATATCATTCTTAAAACCTATGTATCACAAAACCTATTTTTATGAGTTTGACAAATAGGGCAAAATCCACTCCCTGGATTATCTAATAATCAAATCTATCTAATAAGTAACCTATTAGATTTTTAAGAGACTACAAAATATAAATAGAAAATAAATATTAGTTACATTAGTTAATCCTGGTTTATTGTCTTTGGAAAGAATCGTTTACCTGTCACAGCATCATCCTGATAAAGGTTTGTTTTTAGCAAATCATACACGTCTTGGCGTGCAGTCCCCATGGCAGCTAAACCAAGGCCCAGACTGCCACCATGTCGAACGATCTAGGGAAAAAGCATAGGCTCTGCTGATTTGAAACACAGTACTTAAAATTCCAAGCTTTTGGGCAGCCCCGGTGGCTCAGCGGTTTAGCGCCACCTGCAGCCCGGGGTGTGATCCTGAAGACCCTGGATGGAGTCCCACATCAGGCTCCCTGCGTGAAGCCTGCTTCTCCCTCTGCCTGTTTCTCTGCCTCTCTCTCTCTCCTCTCTGTGTATACTCATGAATAAATAAATAAAATCTTTAAAAAAAAATAAATAAATAAATAAATAAAAATAATAAAATTCCAAGCTTTTATTCTAATTTTTAAATTTTATTCTAATTTAAAAATATATTGTGATATTAAACATGCAGAGCAGTTGACCCAGTAAGAATGATCAACATATTTGAGAACTAGACAGCCAGTGATAACCTTAGCACTTTCAGTTTCAAAAGAAACGTACGTGCAGATGCAAAACAACAGTAAGCCAAGAAACGAATGAAAGATAAGAAAGTGGAGATAGAGAGTACAGCTCTCTTTCAATAAGTTTACATGAGAAGGGGAGAATTATAGTAACTAAGAGGAAGAAGCATGGGTCAAAGAAAGATTTTAAGATAAGTGAGACCTAACTATGCTTCTGGGCTGAGGGGAAGGAGGCTGAAGAGAGATGAAAGGGTATCTAATAGAACATGGACATAAAGAAGTGGGAAAAAATGAGGTCAAGGGCAAAAGCTGTTTTTTATTTCAAAAGGGACACTTAGTGGTCATGTGCCATTTTTGAGTGCACAGTCTCCTTTCAAGGTGACAGCACCCCAATCTTGCTTGGAAAATACTCTTCTCCCATTGTTAGTCTTGGTGGGACTGCCATTTAATAAGCACCCACCTTCTCCTACCCAAAGTGTGGGACTGTGACTCAAAACAGACCACTCAGATGGTCTGTTTCTCTGAAATTTTAATCTTTCTACAGTGAAATGACCCAAGGACCAAAAACATTTCAAGTTCATTCATCCTGGCAGGAGGGCTGTAGAGAGATGATTCCATTAGTTTCTGTTATCTAGATCCCTAGAACTGTCCTAGCTCTTAACTCTTACGAGAGCTAGTTTATCAACTTCTCCTTTAATTACATAAGCTACTTCCGGTAAACTCCTTGTTTTAAGTCAATTAGTGGAAGTTTCTAATGCTGGTAACCAAACAGCTTTGTTAAGAAAATTTTTACCCAAGACCATAGGAAATGAGGCAAAGATGTAAATAAATGTACATCATATTTGTAGATGAGAAGCTTATTAACTAAGACAGATCATCCTACCTAGGGCCTCAATATTTTCATTGAAATAGGAGGACAAAGTTGTCTGGCTTACTTAGCTACTCTCCTAATAGCCTTCTAAAAAAGAATCTAAAAAAAAAAAATAAAAAAAATAAAAAAAATAAAAAAGAATCTAACATAAAAGCTGAAGTCTAAAATCCTACTTCAAGGTTCCATAAAATAAGAACAATTTGTTTAATAAATTTTTATGAAAGAATTACATTTAAAAAATTATAAAATATCAAATAACCAGGAATTCCAATTCCTGAGAGTTATGCATTTTTTTGGGACTTAGTTCTTAGTTTCCTATAACAAAATTTGACTAAATGATCACTAAAGTCACTTATAACATTCCAAAACTTTTTGTTTTAAGATTTTATTCATTTATTCATGAGAGACACACAAAGAGAGAGAAGCAGAGACACAGGCTGAGGGAGAAGCAGGCTCCCCGCAAGGAGCCCTATGTGGGACTTGATCCCGGATCCTGGGATCACGCCCTGAGCTGAAGGCAGACACTCAAATGCTGAGCCACCCAGGTGTCCCAACATTCCAAAACTCTTAAGTGTGGAAATATGATATGTATTTTACAAATATATGGTACTTTATTTTGTTTGTCACATAGAAAGTTTAAAAGACTGAGAAGTATAATTTAAGTTTATAAAGAAGGAAGCAAAGTTACTTTAAAAAAATAATTCTGTAAGAAGTTGCTATTTTTAGAATTTCAAAATCCTACAAAATTTCTATTCACTAAAAGAATTTGGCAAATATAATGCTTTCCTGGACTCTTAAGAAACAGAAATTAGTTTTTCATTCAAATACTTACATCATTGCTGGCATTCTTAAGCTGGTTAAGCAAATAGTCTATTATATCACCTCCATGATTGGCATGAATAAGACCTAATGCATAGAGACCTCCACCTTCCTGATAGGCTGATCCTGGAGAAGTGTCCTTGGGAAGATATGTCGCCATTAACTGTAATGCTTCCTTCTCATGACCCTGTAAATTTGAGCCACAACAAAGGTGTAGTAACAGAAAGTCAGAGAAAAAAGATATATTTTCTAGGATTATTATCTTTTCTCTAGAATGCTCACTTTCTAAAAAGAGAAGAAAATAGGTCTCTATCCTAGACAACTTTGTAACTTAAATGACGGAATTTTAAGAGACCCAATCGCATTCTTATTTGAAACAAATGCTTCAGTTTTTTTTCCCGTTTTATAACATTTCCCCAAGTTAGACTTAGACTAACTTAGACTTAGTTTCCTTGGTTAGACTTAGACTATGCAAATAACTTATTTCAATTCATCCTTTGAGAAATGGCTTAGTTTTCATGGGAAAAGGATTTCTACCTTTTATTAAAAACAAATATATATACAAATGTATTTTAATTTCTTATTTACTTCATTCTTTCCTGTAAGGACTCATGTGATTTAACAAAATCTACTCGGAAATGAATTACAGTAACTTTTATTTTTTAACTTCAGAAAATCTGTTTCTGTTCATACTAATTAGTATATATTACCTTATGAATTACACCCAAACTGGCTGTAGCTGTAAATTTTGCCCAGTTAGTGGCTCTGGCCAACCATTCCAAATTATCTCTGTAAGAAAAGAAAATTCAACAGTACTACTGAAATGCATTCCACAAAGCTTTTTATAACACTGAAGTCAAAGCATTAAGATTTTACTTTGAACTATTACAAATCACTTTACTTTACAGAGCTCGAGTTACTACTGATTCTCTTTACCTCATAAGTTCTTAGTATTTTGAAGATTTTTAAAAATGCATGATACATGATTTCATTATGAACAAAAGCAGAATTATATTAATATATTTTATGTAAAAGCCTAAATTCAAGCCAATTAATAAAGGGAATTAATTTTACCTTAAAACAAGCAGGCTTATGCAATAAAAAACGTATAGGGGAGCCTGTGTGGCTCAGTCAGTTGAGTGTCCAGCTTTTGATTTTGGCTCTCAGGTCATGATCTCAGGGTTGTGGGATTGAGCTCCCATATTGGGGTCCATGCTCAGTGGGGAGTCTACTTGGGATTCTCTCTCTCTCCCTCTGCACCCTCTGCCCCTTGCACTTTCATTCTCTCTCTCTCTAAAATAATAAGTAAATACATCTTTGAAAAACAAAATGTATAAGGTAACAAAATAGAATTTAAAATTCAGGATTAGCAGGCAAGGGAAGCTCTCCATGTCCATGTAACAATGTCAACAGAGTCCCTATTAAAGATGATTTTAAATCAAAGTGGTAACCTTCAAGTGTATTTACCGAAGAAATTGGTCACTGGTAGTCCCACAGTGCATAAAAGAGTTTGCTATAACAGTTGCTGTATGACATACAGAATTCCGTACTGCATCCTGCAAAAACAAACCAATTTTTATCACTGACAAAGTGTTTATATATATGCAAGGTTACATGCAGACACACAATCAGAGGCCCTGTTTTGTGGTGAAAATATTAATAAACTGAACTGCTATTTAAACCATGAATCTTGGATATTTCTTTACAAAAAATTAAACAGGTAGTTTATAAAACTAAGCAAGACAGTTTATATGTGGTCTTAACTTGACATCAGTAGATTTTAGGCAGGAATTTAGGTAGTAGATTTCCTATTTGGGATTTCTTTCTTTCTTTTTTTTTTGGGGGGGGGGGGGTTCTGAATAGTTTCATTTGCTATTTCCTTTCAGCATCTTGTCTACAATCTCCAAGGTGTTAGGGTAACCTGAAGAGCAGCACTGCACCTCTTCTCACTCTGCACCTCTGGCAGTCACCAAAGTGATCTTATTTTTAATGAAACTATATTATAAAGATCAGCTTCAAATAACTATTATAAATAAAAATTATGTAATTCTGTGTCTATTTGTCATTTGTAATTATTAGAAGTTTGAGAAGTACATGTGTCAGTCAAACAACTATGTAGTAATGAAATAATATACAGTTCTGGAATGCCTTGGTGGCTCAGCAGTTGAGCATCTGCCTCTGGCTCGAGGCGTGATCCTGGAGTCTCAGGATCGAGTCCCACATTGGGCTCCCTGCATGGAGCCTGCTTCTCCCTCTGCCTATGTCTCTGCCTCTCTCTGTGTGTCTCGCATGAATAAATAAATAAAATCTTAAAAAAAAAAAGAATATATAGTTCTAAAAGAAGAATAAATGACTTTGACACAGGGTACTGGGTAGTTAAGACAAAAAAGTGAAGATTTTTCATATTATAAATTTTTTCATAATAAAAATTTTTTTGAACCAAATGAGTATATTACCTAGTAAAAGATCAAAATTAATACTAGGAATTAGGATCAATATCTCAACAAAGGTTACATAATATCAAGGTAGAAACTGCTGCACTCACAGAGTTTATAGTTCATTGGGAAAAAAGACACATAAACTGTATTAATGTTCTGATCCGTGCCATTTGTCCAAGTGCTACATATATATATTAAAATAAAAAGTTAACTAAAAAAAAAAAAAGAAAAATACCACTAAACCTCCCAGCGAAGGTAAACACAAAAACAGGAGCTCAATCGCTATTAATTCTTTCTTCTCAACAAGTTCAAGGGTTTTCTCTCTTTTTTATTTTTTTAAGAACTTATTTTCTTAATCAAAATAAAATACAACAAAGTAGTCAATAAGAAATAAGTATACATATTAATATTCAACAAAGAAATAAATACAAAAGAAAGCCTCCATTAGAGATGAATTTCCTACCTTTGTGTTTTTTAGAATCATGAGATCTGTGTTATTGTTTCGTATTAAAAACTGTAGATGTAACTCAATAGCCATTTCACCACTTAAAATTTTAATCATTTTCAAAGTCTGGTCCTTGGGCTCTGGACTCTGCCAAAACAAACAAGAATGAAAATTCATATATTATTGAAAATCACTAAGCCAACTCTATTTAAACATTTCTAGATCAGTGAAATTCATAGTCCATATACACAATAAAATTTGTATTTTAATAGTAGGATCTAGAAAATTCATATATCATTTATTTGAGAGAAAGAATCATTTCTTTAAAAGCTACTATCAAGATACTCCAGTTTCATGAAAGAATGCAATTCATTCTGAACAAGCTTCCAATATAAAATATTTTAATATTTAAAAAGAAAACCCAAAATGTAAAAGAATAACTGATTACTGATGATCTGCAAGGAAAGCTTTTATACAGAACCAATTCATACTTAAGGTGAAAAACTCCCTACTCAAACTAGAAAATCAAAATCACACTTCATCAACACATATATATGATTTCATAAAGTACCAAGTCATCCAGGTAAAGACAGCTGAAGTTTATATACCTGAGTATATCAAAAGTCAAAATTCTTGGTGGAAGAAACATTTACATCCAACAATCTACTGTTCAAATACTTACTCCATTTCTTCCATACACCATAAATATTAAAAACAACAAAGACAACTAAAGTGCACCCTTCTATGATAACTCGCCATTTATTTGTTAGAGGCCATACTTTTTTCCCACCTAGCAACAAGCAAAACAGTTATTCTAGACAGAGTTTAATCTTTTGTAAGCATCTAAGGATTTGATTTTTTTTTAAGATTTATTTATTTATTTATTCATGAGAGAGAGAGATAGAAAGAAAGAAAGGCAGAGACACAGGCAGAGGGAGAAGCAGGTTCCATGCTGGGAGCCCGAGGCGGGGACTTGATCCCGGGACTCCAGGATTGCGCCCCGGGCCAAAGACAGGCGCTAAACTGCTGAGCCACCCAGGGATCTCCGGATTTGATTTTTTTTAAGTTAAGTGCTTTCTAGGGTCAGTCCTTAAAATTTTACTTTACAGATCTATTTTTATAAAATGATTTTGCTATTAAACTTAATATTAAACCTCCATAAAGGCAGATATATAACATATTAAAATAACTTACAATATATACTGTGGGAATATATGTTAAATGGTAACCTCAACTTCAAAAAACATACTTACCACTTCTGGTGTCTTTCCTACAAGTACGCTACCTGTCTTTTCTTCTGTTTCCATTGACTCACTAAAATGAAGAGAACCAACAATTATTAATCTGATAAATCTTTTCTAAATAGTATGTATAGGTAACTTGTTACCAAATTGAAGGTGTGAATCATGTTCAAATTAAGTATTTTGCAAGGAAAAAATATTTAATTACTTAAGTATTTCCCTTAAGAAACACAAGATTCTATAAGATGGAGAAAGCCCAGGGATTTAATTTCTTCCAAATAAATTCATAAAAACACACAAAGCAACTAACCAGGTTAGGATGGACAACAAATACAACAAAACCAGATGACAAAGCATCCCTCAAACTCCCAAAACAGGTAGAAATACACCATCAGCAGCTACAAAATGCTAGTTTAAGTGAAGCAGTTGGGACCCCAACAGCTCTTAAAACCAACCAGTCAATGCTTCCTTCTAGGTCAAAGCACTCTACTGAGAAGAAAATGCTGGGCACAGAATACAAATTAACATGGCAGAAACAAAGGAAAAAGGAAGCCCAAATAAAAGTGAGAATGTAAACAGTTAGGCAATCTCAGATCATAAGACACCATTTTGTTTAAAACTCCGTAACATAATAGCCTTCTTGCAAAAAGTCAGGAAAACAACTTTCAGTAAACATAAGCTATAGACAAGGAGCAAAGTAAAATCCCATACAGTATTAGAAAAGAAAAATTATGGGGCATTGGAGCGGCTCAGTCTGTTAAGCTTGTGGTTTCAGCTCAGGTCATGATCTCAGTGTTGTGAGATCAAGCCTGCCCTGGGTTCTGCACTGAGCATGGAGCCTGCTTAGGATTCTTTCTCCCTCTCCCTCTGCCCCTCCCTCACAACCCCCCTATCCCCCCACCCTGCTCTCTTAAAAAAAATTTATTTCAAAAGAAGTAAAAAAAAAAAAAAAAAAAAAGAAAGAAAGAAAAGAAAAGAAAATTATACAGAATATAAAAGAATAAAACATATCAGAATTAGAAAACTCAGAAATGAAATAAAACTAGGGGAAAATTAGAAATGAAGAAAAATAATTTCAGAACATTAACTGAGATAGTACATAAAAGCAAATAAACACAACACAAATAAAGGAGAAAGTAAGAAAGAAAAAAATTAAATTAACAAATAAACCAAATGCTACTCCCCTAAGATCAGCAATGAAGGATGTTCACTCTTAGGTCTGCCCAATAACACTGAAAATCCTAGCCAATGCAGAAAAACAAGAGGGGGAAAAAGGTATGAAAATTATAAAGGAAGAAGTAAAACTGTTTCCATTCAGATGACATTTTCTATGTAGAAAATTCTATAAAAAGATCTATAAAAAAATTTACTAGACCTAATAAGTGATTTTTAGAAATTGAAATTTAACATACCACTTAGCAATAGCATCAAAAAAACATACTTAAGAATGAATTTAAGAAAAAAATGTGTAAAATCTCTGAACTAAAATCTACAGAATGCTGCTGAGAAATATTAAAGAAAATCTAAATAGGGCAGCCCGGGTGGCTCAGCAGTTTAGCGCTGCCTTCAGCCTAGGGTGTGATCCTGGAGACCCAGGACCAAGTCCCATGTTGGGCTCCCAGCATGGAGCCTGCCTCTCCATCTGCCTGTGTCTCTGCCTCTCTCTCTCTCTCTCTCTCTCTCATGAATAAATAAAATCTTAAAAAAAAAAAAAGAAATCTAAATAAATGAAGAACAATAGTATGCTTATGGATTATAAAATCAATAGTTAGAGGATTTTAATTTGCCCCAAATTGAAGAGATTCAATACAATTACAATGAGAATACCCCAGAGTTGTAAGAAATGGAAGAGACCCAAAACTTGGCAGTGAGAGGGAGAAAAAAGGGAGATTGTAACTACAGGACTTCCACTAACTTAAGCTTTAGTAATAAAGATACTGTGGTACTGGTATAAGGAAAGATGAATAGATAAATGGAAAAGAATAGAGAAATCTATCAATATTATCGCATGTCAAAAGCTCCAAAGAAATTCAAAAGGGAAAGCAGTCTTTTAAACAAATGGCAATGGGATGCCTAGGTGGCTCAGCGGTTGAGCGGCTGCCTTTGGCTCAGGGCGTGCTCCCAAGTCCTGGGGTCCAGTCCCACATGGGGCTCCCTGCACGAAGCCTGCTTCTCTCCCTTTGCCTGTGTCTCTCTCTCTCTCTCTCTGTGTCTCTCATGAATAAATAAATAAAATCTTTTAAAAATAATAAACAAATGGTAATGAAACTGCTAGACATCCATGCATCTAAACAAACTCTACTCCTACCTCACACCACATATGAAGGGTTAAGCTGAGTTCTACCACAGACCTAAACACAAAACTAAAACTATATAGCTTACAGAAAAAAGTGTAGCAGAATATCTTTACAATTATGAAGTTGGCAAAGAATTTCTTAGATTGGGATAACAAAATGGAAAATTGGATTATCAAAAATAAAAACTTCTGTTCATCAAAAAATACCAATAAAATGAAAAGATAAGCCAAAGACTAGAGGAATATATTCATAACAATATATCTGACAAATTACTTGTATTAAAATTACAGCAAAACATCACTTTTTACCACTTGAATGAGTAATATTAAAGAGATAACATCTACTGTTGGCAAACAAACAAATGGAATGCTAATACATTGTTGCTGGGAGGGTAAAATGGGCAACCATGATGAATATAGTTTGGCAGATTCTTACCAAGTTAAATATATACCTTGTGACCCAGCTATTCTAATCCTACATATTTACCCAAAAGAAAACATTTGTCCACAAAAAGACTTATACAGGAATGTTCCTAATAGTCATGTTCTGAAACAATCCAAATGTCCATCAATGTAAGAATGAATAAACAAACCTGGTATATACAATGAAATGTTGCTCAACACTGAAAAGGAATCAGTTACTGATTCATCCAAAAAACAGATACACATCACAAATGTGTTGAGTGAAAGCAGCAGAAACAAAAGACATGCTATCTGACCCAGTTTTATGAACTTCAGAACTGGCAAAACTACCTATGCTGACAGAAAGCAAACCAGTGTTTGCTTCAGGGGGAATGGGTTGACCTCAAAGGGCACAGGAAAAATTTCTGGGATGATAACAGAGGTGATGGTTATATGGGTGTTTATATTGTCAGAACTCCTTCAACTGTAGCATCAGGATATGTGCATTTTATAATATCTAAAATATTATTCAATTAAAAAGAAATGAAGAGCTGAAAAGAATTCAAAAGGAAGTGAGAAATATAGAAGACTAGGAAAAGAAAATCCAACTTACATTTAACAATAGGTCCCCAAAAAGAAAAATAAGGGAAGAAAACAAATACTAAAAACTAAAATTAAAAAAAAAAAAATTTAATTAAATAAAAAATAAAAACTAAAATTCAAGAAAACCTTACTGAGGCAGGACTATTTCTGGTGTTTTGAGGGCAAGTTAGAAGGCCAGTGAAATCTGAAGACAGAGAGAATCTTAAGCAGGCTCCACACCGAGCAGGAGCCCAACACAGGGCTTGATTTCACAACCAAGATTATTACCTGAGCAGAAATCAAGATTTGGACGCTTAGCCAACTGAGCCACCCAGGCGCTCCATTGCAAAGACACATTTAAATATTTTTAATAAATGGTCTAAATACATAAGAAATTACAAAAAAATAAAATCTAATACTGTATGGGCCTAAGATAAATACATATTTAGTTTTAATAAAAGCACAAAAAGCCGGAAATGTTTCTTACTTTCCAAATATCTAAATTCTAGCACACTTAACCAATCTGAAGTTTTTTTTTTAAGTAGGCCCCATGCTGGGTATGGAGCCCAACACGGGCTTGAACTCATGATTATGATATCAAGACCTGAGCTGAAATCAAGAGTCGGATACTCAACCAACTGAACAACCAAGGTGCTCTACCCACCTGAAATTTTATTTACTTGCTTAGCTAGCAATACGCAATTGGCCCTATCAATCACTTCCATTTCTTTCTAGAAGGGTCCCTTTCTTTGGTCTTTAATGTACCCAACAGAGTGCAAAACAGAGCAATAGCCTTAGTAAGACTTTACAATCTATGAAAGCTAATTTTGAAATTCTTCATAGACTATGCAGTCTTTGAATATTCCAACTATTTGCAAAATGAAATAAAGATTGTTCAATTAGCTCTGATGCAGAAAAAGATACTTATACCTGTCTTTCTCTGATCCTGGAACAGTACCCGTATTGGTGGATCCAGGCACAGAAGCAATAGGGGTGCCAACAGTTCGAAGATTCTGGATTACAGATGACAAAAACTGCTGGCTAGCACTTTCATACAAATCAAAACAAATCTGATAAGCCATCAGGAGGTTGTCTTCCTTTACCAGTTTTTCTAAGATATCACTCACAGCCTGAGGGTCATCTAAGAAAATTAAGCACTGAAATGCAGATAAAGGGACAATTACATAATAATTGAAAACTTTGCCAATAAAATATTTAGACAATGACAATTAATAATACAGAAAACCTTAAAATATAAGTACAGGCAAACTGGAGATAAGATATTCTAATACTCCATTTCTTTCTTAAAAAAAAAA
The DNA here is from genome assembly GCF_003254725.2 of Canis lupus dingo. Classification (NCBI taxonomy): domain Eukaryota; kingdom Metazoa; phylum Chordata; class Mammalia; order Carnivora; family Canidae; genus Canis; species Canis lupus. The sequence continues at coordinate 43,133,008 of NC_064267.1, read as the reverse complement.
AAAAACTGATTAATTTTAAATTTGAATTCCAGCTCTAGCATTCCATTTCTGATCCTGGCACTAGGCAGTTTTCCTAAAATGGCATCTTCTTTCCATAAGAAAAGCAACAGTTTATATTCATAGCTCCTAATATTGTGCCTGGCAATTAGCAGTACTTGATAATTAGTAGGTGAATGAATCTTGGCTTCTTCAAATCTTACCTGTATTTTATTATCAAGTGCTCCTTAATTTGAATTTTCTGCTTAACCGTATATTATAGGAGTCATTCATTTAACACACATTGTATCATGCTAGGCCAGAATAAAAGGCACTAAAATAACCATTTTGAAGTATTTCTCTTATTATTCTTATAATCCGTCATATTTCAACAAAACTATCCAGTAAGTTTAGGATTTTTATTTTTTAAGAATTCAAATTAAATTTTGTTTCCTCAAAGCAGCAAACAGTTAATTTCAAAATGAACACATTAATCAAAGTTATTACAAATTAAGAATAGGAAATAATGGAAACAAAATAAATGATCAATAACAAGAGAATGGTTAAGGCAAAGTGCATCCACTAAATGATTATCACACAGTCAAGAAATAGTTGAAACAATAGTCTGTGAAAACTTAGAACATGGAAAAATGTTAAAACTGGAAGGATACATATAATTGATACTGTTTGCCATCAGAGAAAGGAACTTAGGAGTCAAAGGAAGGAGTGGAAAGACTTCACTGTATTCCCTTTGGTTCTTTTTAAATTTTGAATCATGCAACTGTACTATTACTTGTTCAAAAAAATGTATTTTAAAAATGTAAAAGTGTTAAAAAATTTTGAAGGAACAAGGAATAAAACAGCTTAAACAAAACAAAACAAAACAAAACCTGCCTCTGAGGAATAAAACTGAAATACACAGGTGAGCAGAGGACTACTGATTTCATATAAGTTTTAAAACACTTATATTTTAAAAAACTATTGGGATCCCTGGGTGGCGCAGCGGTTTAGTGCCTGCCTTTGGCCCAGGGCGCGATCCTGGAGACCCGGAATCGAATCCCCACATCGGGCTCCCGGTGCATGGAGCCTGCTTCTCCCTCTGCCTATGTCTCTGCTTCTCTCCCTCTCTCTCTGTGTGTGACTATCATAAATAAATTTAAAAAAATAAAATAAAAAATAAAAAACTATTAAAAACTAAAAGCAAACAAAACTCCAAAAAGCTATATAGAGAAAACTGACAAGAAATACACTAAAATGTTGGTTTTCAGTGATATGATTTTTCTTCCAGCCTTTTCTATGTTTCAAACTTGCTTCAAAAGCATATAAAAAAGATGCATTACTCTAAATTTTAAAAATGTATACAGGATGAAAATATATGAGAACACATTATAGTGATAAAGTAACAAAACCCATGACAAAGTGCTATGCTCTAAGCAGAATACAAAATTTCATATAGTATGATATTGTTAAAAAGAAAACTCATGCACTTCCAGTCAACAAAATACAATGCAGCCATTAAAGATGTGCTAATAAATGGGGGAAAAAAATGTAAGCATTATCTTTGAGAAAAGGCCTAGGGAAAGGGAAAGATACACTTTTCATTTTCTGGATGATCTTAAGTTTTAAAAATGTACAAGCAAATTCATACATGGAAAGAGATAAAATATACCCAAATGTTTTGGCTGTGTCTGGGTATTAAAGCCAAGGATCATTTTTACACCTGAAATTCATTTTAGAATGACATAGCATAAGTACTGTTTTTATCTCTTCTTCCACCTTTTACTTTTTTTGACCTAGTTTCCAAAATTTCCTTAAATATTTGGAATACTTTCCAAATATAAAAAGAATACACAGGATGCATTATAACAGAACAGGTTTTTAGCTTTGTAAGATTGTTTCTTACCACTAAAAAATATAAGTGTACACCTTAATCTTCACAGGGCTGTTGTGAAAATCAACTGAGATACACATATGAAAGCATGAGAGTAACTTAACGTAACGTAAAGTAGTGAGGCGCAGCCCAGCAGTGCAGCATAAAGTAGTGTGATGTAAGTTAAGGTAACATAACATAACATAACATAACATAACATAACATAAGTAAGTACCTGACAAACATTGATGAAATCGGGTTTCTCCAAGTTCATGTAGATTTTAACTAGAACCCTTAGTACCTTATTCCGAAACTGTTTATTCTGCATTAAAGACATGCAGAGCTTGAGGCTATAAGCTAGCATTCCTGGGACATCATTCTGAAAGAGAAATTTCAAGACACATCATTATCTGGTTACTGAAGCATTATTTTATTTAGAAATCAAATGGGGGGATGGATCCCTGGGTGGCTCAGCGGTTTAGCGCCTGCCTTTGGCCCAGGGCATGATCCTGGAGTCCCAGGATCAAGTCCCAAATAGGGCTCCCTGCAGGGAGCCTGCTTCTCCCTCTGCCTGTGTCTCTGCCTCTCTCTTTCTCTGGGTCTCTCATGAATAAATGAATAAAATCTTAAAAAAAAAACAAATCAAATTACTTTAATCTATGTTCTTTAGTTATTTTAAGCAGCCAAAGCTTTATCTCCTACTTGAAAAACAGAACTTAAAAATAAACATTTTAGATAAAAATCTTAAAATGACCTATTTCCTCTTTTCATAAAAAATGGGTTGAAAACAATATTTAGTGATCACCCTGAATTCTCACTATGTGAACACAGAATACTATAAGAGTGATGCTGTTAATTATTAAAAAAAGATATATACAACTGTCCATACACCAAATGGCTATGTTTTTCAAGTATGTCTACTGAAGTCCTTTATCCTTCTGCCCCCAATCTTGTTAGTCCCCAAGTCTTACTGCTTTGTCTACACTTGATAGCCAGGAACACAGTACGATAGAGCTATTCTCCAGCTCTGAGTGATTCAAGTTTTGAGTGCTGTTGCAGAGAGCTGGTGCTCTCCTTGAGGAAATTTTTAGTCTATGTATATCTTATCCTTGAGGAAATTTTTAGTCTATGTATATCTTATAGTTCTCCAAAGCATATTCAACATCTGAGATACCAACTTATAAAATCCTTCAACATACAAGCATATTGAAGAGCTATGGGAGTACTTCTCAAAAAGCAAGTTGTGACCCATCACTGTATAATGAAATCAACTTAATGGGACCCACATTTTTGGTGAAATACAATTTTAAAATATCAGAGTTATCACAAGTAGCAAAAGTAGGTACTGTTTCATAAAACTTAAGTCATATGCATATACATGCCCTAGGATGCAAAGTAAGAGGCATTTTTTACTCTGTTCTTTTTTTGAACATTTGTCACCCCTTTACTTTATATTTTTATTTGCTCAATTACCTATTCCCCCAATGGATTGCTCCATCTGGGCAGGAACTTTGTTGTTGGTCTCATTTGCCACTATTCCAATGCCTAGAACAGTGTCTGACATACAGCAAACATTCAAAAAACATTTGTTGAGTGAATGAAAATAAATATTTTAATTCTATAACATGAAGACAAGGAAAAATTGCCCCAAAATAAAACAGAATAAAACAAGATCCAATTCTATCATATTAGGTCGCTCATTCATTTACTCATTTAACTCTTATCACTGCTGCTAAACACAAATGTTACCTACCACTAATTAGTTACTATAGTGGTAGACTCTATAAGAAAAAAAAACACAAGGCTCTCGGAAATTAACAAGAGAATTGGACCTAATCTTTGCAGTAGGGGGTAGTGGACAGTATGGGTGCTGGGAATCAATGGATCTGTAAGCAAGTGACTGTTAAAGTGAACTCTCAATCTTGAACAGGAATAAAGGAGGTAAAGAAAAGAATATTTTCAGCACAGACATTATTTCTGGTAAGAGGAATGGGGCAGGGTACATGTAGGAACTGAGGTGAGGCTGGAGTACAGAGAGCCAGCTCACGAAGACAGGTGGTAAGGCAGGCAAAGTGGGCATGAAGATTAATGTCCATTTAACTCAGTCTTGCACCTTCCTGACCACTTTCTTACACAGAATTACTACCACTGTCATAATTATTGCAAAACATCCTCAAACCAAGAAGCAAGTCTGTAGGTTTAGCCATAATAAATGCATTAAAATAATCAGTACAGTATTCTTAAAAAGGGCAGGAGAGGGATGCCTGGATGGCTCTGCGGTTGAGCGTCTGTCTTCAGCTCAGGTACTGATCCTAGGATCTGGGATGGAGTCCCACATCAGTCTCCCTGCAGGGAGCCTGCTTCTCCCTCTGCCTGTGTCTCTGCCTCTCTCTCTCTCTGTGTCTCTCATGAATAAATAAATAAAATCTTGGAAAAAAAGGAGGGGGCAGGATATTTAAAACATCTTCCCCGTGCAAGATTTAAAGGAATGAATGTGGTAAGATAAAAGCAGGTATTTGGGATCCCTGGGTGGCGCAGCGGTTTGGCGCCTGCCTTTGGCCCAGGGCGCGATCCTGGAGACCCGGGATCGAATCCCACATCGGGCTCCCGGTGCATGGAGCCTGCTTCTCCCTCTGCCTATGTCTCTGCCTCTCTCTCTCTCTCTCTCTGTGACTATCATAAATAAATAAAAATTAAAAAAAAAAAAAAGCAGGTATTTGATGACCAAAAAACACAGCCACAGTTCATATGTAAATGTAAAAATAAAACATCTGGCAAAAGAGCACCTTATTATTTCTAAATTAGATTTTCTTTTCATTATCCATGGTTTTTAAATAACTTGCTTTGCTGATTCCCCATCAATAACAATCTTTAAAATCACATTATCTACCTACCGACTCCAGTATAGTCTTCTCAAAGACATCCAGTCTTCGTGTCTCTAGAGCAATACCAATGGCCTGCTTATACTTGTGATCATCTAGACATCGCTGGAACATTTTATTTACAATGCCTTCCAATCTCTGGTCAATTGGTTTTTTTTCTCCTTCTGGCAAATCTGCATTTTCCACACATTGTTTGGTGTAGTGGTCAATGCATTTTGCTATAAAGAAAATAAAACAATGAATCACCTTGTAAACAGGACTAAACTACTAGAAAAGACAAATGCCCACATTCTGTAATCATAACTTCTGGGAAAACTATAGAGTAATAAACAAATTTCAGGCTTTTTAAATTCTAGAAGTTATACTTTCAAACTAATATTGTTCCCTTCATAACAGTTACACTGGGAGGCTTATATACTAATTCTAATGAAGCTGACATTATTCAAAACATTTCTATCTTGCTATGATACTTTGACCAAAATCATATTACTCAACTTGACTGTATTGCTTATCAGAGTTGGCTACAAATAGCTACTGTTTCACTTTCAAAAACAAGTATTTGGGGGTAGCCTGGGTGGCTCAGTGGTTTAGCGCCACCTTCAGCCCAGGGCCTGATCCTGGAGACCTGGGATGGAGTCCCAGGTTGAGTTCCCTGCATGAAGCCTGCTTCTCCCTCTGCCTCTCTCTCTCTCTCTCTCTCTCTCTCTGTCTCTCATGAATAAATAAATAAAATCTTTAAAAACAAACAAAAATTTGCTATTACTGAGGATATTTAAAAAGACCACTTATAACAATTATCACAGAGCAATAAATTAGACTTCTTCAAATTAGTGAAACTATTAGCTCATTGACAGTAAAGACCATGTCTAATCATCTTTGTAAAATAATAGTGAGATCTGAAATGTACCACAGGTTCTAAAGACAATTCCAAAGATTTCCAAAAACCTTTCCAGCAATTGTCACATATCTGTTGACATGCTGTTCCAAAGTAAGGTGGGTGAAACCTACACAATCCCCAGTCTCAGCCCCCCACCCCCACCTCACTGCCAGTGTTAAAATCCAGTGGTATACATAGGCACAATTTGGCTTTCACATTACACAATGATTTGGGTGGATGGAGAGAATAGGGCAACATACTGAAAGGTACCAATAGCATACTTGATGAGAAATATTTGTTTACAACTCACACTACTTTACAACCACATTTTAAATTTATTAGGAATAACCAATAAAAGGAATTTTCCTAAGTCTTCTTCCACCTTCATAAGGAAGATGAGTAAATACCCAAGTGAATGACATACAATAGTTATATTCTCTATAACTCATTGACTTGTCATTCTCCCTTTCAAAAAGAAGAAAGGGTACAAGGGCAAGATTAATTAGCTGCAAACTATAGCCCTGAGAAACAAATGATTTGAATTAGCATAAAGAATTACTGGCCCAGGGATGCTTGGGTGGCGCAGCAGTTAAGTGTTTGCTTTCCGCTCAGGGTGTGATCCTGGAGTCCTGGGATGGAGTCCCACATCAGGCTCCCTGCATGGAGCCTGCTCTCCCTCTGTCTATGTCTTTGCCTCTCTCTCTGTCTCTCTCTCTCTCTCTGTCTCTCATGAATAAATAAATAAAATCTTAAAAAAAAAAAAAAAAGAATTACTGGCCCACTAGATGGCTCAAGTTAAATGGATCTATATTGGGAGAAGCAGTCCTTTAGTAATTTGGAATATATCACATACAGGGTCCATCCAGGCAGAACCATGCACATTTACTTACAGTTAATAAGAATAAAATCGCACTCAAAAAGCAGACCTTAAAACAATTCTGGTTGCAGAAAATCTTTACCAGTTCCTAATATGAGTTTTTTGAACCAAATATAGTTAAGTGATGAAACATTACACCTATCTTATCAGAAAGTAACAGAATTGAACAACTGGGGGATTTTCCTTAAATTATAACTGAAGGGGAAAAATATACCTCTAAGGTTTCAAATAAGATTCACGCTTTTACTTACCAGGTTTATATCACAACTATATCCCAGAATCTAGTCTCATTCCCATCTAAAGTCTTCTTATAACAGCAAGAAAATTTACTAGTTTTGAATTTTCTGGATGTATAATATTCAATAAGATCCTAGGAAGTTCTTCCCAAATTCTATTTTGTGTATCCCCTCACAAATTTCACTGATGTTCAAAACAATCCATTCTTGGGATGCCTGGGTGGTTCAGCAGATGAGCATCTGCCTTTGGCTCCGGGCATGATCCCGGAGTCCTGGGATCTAGTCCCACATTGGGCTCCCTGCATGGAGCCCGCTTCTCCCTCTGCCATGTCTCTGCCTCTCTGTGTCTCTCATGAATAAAAAAATAAAATCTTAAAAATACAATAAACAAAACAAACAAAAAAACAATCCATTCCTTTTTTTTTTTTTATTTGAGAGAAAGCATGTGTGCATAGAGGGGAAGAGTATATCTCAAGCAGACTCTGTGCTGAGCACAGAGCCCAACATGTGGCTTCATCCCATGACCTTCAGTTGAAACTAAGAGTCAGATACTCAACGGACTACACAACCCAAGCACCCTCAAAATGATCCATTTTAACAGTGCCTAAAAAACTAGAAATCCCCAGGGACACCTGGGTGGCTCAGTGGTTGAGCATCTGCCTTTGGCTCAGGGCATGACCCTGGCGTCCCATATCAGGCTCCCTGCAGGGAGCCTGCTTCTCCCTCTGCTTGTGTCTCTGTCTCTCTGTGTCTCTCATGAATAAATAAATAAAAATCTTAAAAACAAAAAACCCTAAAAGTTCCCCCACTTTCATACAAAGAAAAAAGCAAAGAGGATTGGTTGATTTATCAACAATTGCCTTCTACAAGCTAAGAGGACAGCATTTAGAGAGGGAAGGCATCTACCACCTCATAGCCAACAGTTCTGTTTAAAACATGTTTTAACATGTTTAACAGACCAACAGTTCTGTTTAAAACATGTTTTGTAAAATAGTAGCAATGCAAGCACTTGCACATCATTGTTGAAAAAATTATCAGTATTCGTTAAAAAAAAAAAATCCTTGAAATAAGAGAAGAGAGGCTATGTGTTTTTAACTCCCCATTTCTAACTCAATAGAGAAAGCGCTCCATGTTTCAAATGTTATGGTCTATTCTTTAAAACCACTTGTTCTTTCCATAGAATTATAGATGAAAATTCCAATTCAATGACCCCCCTCCCAACAGGATTAAGTTACTTGCAACAGCAAAAACTTTAAAATCATAAATGCAGAATTCTAGTTAGAACGTCACAGACATTTGAAAGTATCCTTTGAAGCAGCTTGTGCAGCACTTCCCAATTTCTGAAAGAGAAGGCCAAATTTCTCCTTTTAAGGGTTCAGGTGAATAAGCCAGACCTCTTTTGAATCAGCAATTCAGGGGCGCTTGGATGGCTCAGCCAATTAAGCGGCTGCCTTCAGCTAGGGTCATGACCCCAGGTTTCTAGAATCATAACCCCAGGTTTTGAGAACAGAGGCCCGCCACATTGGGCTCCCTGCTCAGCGCAGCGCTTGCTTTTTTCTCCTTCTCAGTCTGCTACTCCCCCTGCTTGTCCTCTCTCTCTATGTCAAATAAATAAAATCTTAGGGATCCCTGGGTGGCGCAGCGGTTTGGCGCCTGCCTTTGGCCCAGAGCGCAATCCTGGAGACCTGGGATCGAATCCCACGTCAGGCTTCTGGTGCATGGAGCCTGCTTCTCCCTCTCCCTATGTCTCTGCCTCTCTCTCTCTGTGTGTGACTATCATAAAAAAAATTAAAAAAATTAAAAAAAAATAAAATCTTAAAAAAAAAAAAAAAATCAGGGCAGCCCTGGTGGCTCAGCAGTTTGGCGCCGCCTTCAGCCCAGGGCGTGATCCTGCACACCTGGGATCGAGTCCCATATCGGGCTCCCTGCATGGAGCCTGCTTCTCCCTTTGCCTGTGTCTCTGCCTCTCTGTGTGTGTGTGTGTCTCTCTCATGAATAAATAAAATCTTTAAAAAAAAAATAAAAAAATCAGTTATTCAAAAAAATATACTACACTACTGAAAGAATATACCCTTGTGCTCTCTGTAACTATGATTGAAAGCCTGATATTCCTATAGAACTGTCTGAAGGGTATGCAGTCTATTCTTTCATCTATTAGATCAGGAGTTTTCAAAAATTTTTTTAAAGCTACAAATTGCTGGGCAGCCTGGGTGGCCCAGCAGTTTAGCGCCTCCTTCAGTCCAGGGCATGATCCTGGGGACCCAGGATCAAGTCCCACATTGGGTTCCGTGTATGGAGCCTGCTTCTCCCTCTGCCTCTGTCTCTACCTTTCTCTCTCTCTCTCTCTCTCTGTTTCTCATGAATGAATAAATAAATAAAATCTTAAAAAAACAAAGCTATAAATCGCTGAACAAAACCTTAGTTATAGTTTAATTTACAAGATAAAGAGCCCAAAGTCTTGCCAGTATACTACCCCCACTTCTAAAATAAAGAAACAAATGAAAAAAAATGATGGTTGCTAGTAGAAATAATATGGATTTTGAAGTAAGCCTACTTAATAGCCATGTGTCTCTATCATCTCAAAACTCAAGTTTTTTCATTTGTAAAATGGATATGGCCTTCCTCACAGGGCAGCTGTGGAATAAACCATGCCATGAAAAATGAGTAGCAAAGTGCCTAGCAGAATGAAGACAGTCAATAATGGTTTCTGGTATTAGAAATAACTCTATATATACTTCTATTTTAAAAAAAAGGAAAAAAAATAACTCTATAAACAGCTGTCATTTAGTTACTCATAATAATCTAACTTTTTCATATAACAGAATGCTCATTGGAGTAGCAATAACTATAATCTAAGATAACTATCTTTAGGTTGATTAGACCTTTTCTGAATAATTTCTTAGATTCTTCCATAAAATGTTTTGTGAGGTAAGTTTCTTCATTATTACTATTATTAATGTTACTGTTCATTATGTCAAAAAATAATAAATCACAAAATTGGAAGGCAGATCTAAAAACTCGGCTTGCATAATATTATAGGATTATGAACTTCCAATTAAAATTAAATTTGGCGGGCAGCCCGGGTGGCTCAGTGGTTTAGCGCCATCTTCAGCCCAGAGCATGATCCTGGAGACCCGGGATCGAGTTCCACGTTGGGCTACTTGCATAGAGCCTGCTTCTTCCTCTGCCTGTGCCTGTGCCTTTCTCTCTCTCTCTCTGTCTCTAATGGATAAATAAATAAATAAAATCTTAGAAAATAAAAATAAAAAATAATTAAATTAAATTTGGCAACAGCAAGTAGTAATTCAAAACAAAAATTTTATATGCACCACAGCAAGAAAGAAGCTGACAAGATAAAGCTTTACCAGGATGGAAAATAATTACCTATAATAGTCTCCACGTATTCAGAGTTATCATTGACATTGAAGAGGTCACCAGCTCCAAGTGCATAATTCAGAGACTCCTCAAAAGCTCCAAGGTGATAAAATACTTTAGATGCCACTAAGGCTGCAAACTGCCGACTCCGGAAACCTTCATCTTCATACAAAACTTCTCTGAAAGAAATCAGAAGTGTAAGTCTAGCTCAAACCGGTTCTCCTTAAAAATCCCATCTAAACATATTTAGTAGCGGCAAAATCCTAAACGAATTAATAAGCCATATGACCCACATCCACAATTTTTTTTTCACAGAAAATCAGTTGATCTACTTTAATCCAATTTATAGAAATAAAATAATTTCTTACATTTTATCTACAGACTCAGAAATTTCTGCCCAGAAGTCATTGACAACTGCATTCAATTTATGTAGTGCAAATTCCTGTAGAAGATAAAAATAAAATTCAACATTGAGAGACTTACCATTACAATTTTTTACCAAAAAAAAAAAAAAAAACCTTCTGGCAAATCAATGGCCAATTTTTCAGTTATATTTACTAATGAAAAATACAAAAATTTACTGACTTCTGTTTTCTCTTGGGTTTATACATTTCCTTTCCGTTTTCAATCATAAAACATCAGACTAGACATAGGTTATTCCGTATAACGAACATCTTTCTTCTCTGTATATACAAAATTGATTATGAGTCTGGATATAAATGAATTCAGGTTTGTAGAGCCACTTTAAGTATGTTCCAAAGTTTAGTCAAATAAAAATAATTTAAAAATATGTGACACAGAAGAACAATTTTTTGTGCTTTCCTCTGATAAAGAAACAAGGGTGGGTGGGGAGTGTTCTGGTGCCATACTGAGAATTTTTTACCTTAACCTTGTTAAACTCTAGGGAAAACCAATTGCTACTGCCAAAATATCGTCCTTTGGGGCTAGATTTGAATGGGTATAGACTGTTTAAGATGGTGTTTTTAAATGATGGAAAATATACAAATATCATTAAATTCAGAGTTTCCAGTGTTCATATTAACCCTAGTTAATTTTTCTTCAACTCATACCTTAAGCTGTGGTTCTTCCTCATCCAGAAGAGAAATTATTCCAGCTATAAGACAAAAAGTATATCATGATTATGAAGTATATGCTAAGATAGAAGCTATTACTTAGTTAAAAAATATCACAATTAGGGCAGCCCAGGTGGCTCAGCGGTTTAGCACCACCTTCAGCCTAGGGTGTGATCCTGGAGACCTGGGATCAAGTCCCACGTTGGGCTCACTGCATGGAAGCCTGCTTCTCCCTCTGCCTTTGTCTCTGCCTCTCTCTGTGTGTGTTTCTCATGCATAAATAGATAAAATCTTTAAAAAAGAAATATCACAATTAGAAAAGTAGTTTTTGAGGAGTGACTGAGGAGTGACTTCACTAGAAGAATGATTATTTTTCTTTATAACTGTAACTGTTTCTATTTTGAAGTTTAAGAATTATGTTATCGAATCACCATGACACCACAAAAATTACATTTGCCAAGTTCACTGGTTTTCAAAGTATAGTCCTTGAACACACAGGATTAGCATTACCTCGGAACTTACTAAAAATGGAAATTCTTGGGCAGCCCAGGTGGCTCAGCAGTTTAGAGCTGCCTTCAGCCCAGGGCGTGATCCTAGAAACCCAGGATCGAGTCCCTTGTCGGGCTCCCTGCATGGAGCCTGCTTCTCCCTCTACTTGTATCTCTGCCCCCTCTCTTTCTTCTGTGTATTTTCATGAATAAATAAATAAAATCTTAAAAAAAAAGGGAATTTTGGCCCTCTCCTAGATCTATACTATATCAGAAATTGTGGGGATAGGGTCCAGTTATAGGGCCATGAGTTTTCCATGTAATACTGATAATACAGTTTGAGCAAATCTCTGGCCAAACTGACCAAAATGGGAAACCTTCACAGACAACTTTAGAATAAATTTATTCACACGAAATAAATCAACAGTTATGAAATTATTTACAGAAAAAGGTGAAGTCATCAACTCAACAGAGTAAAATATACCAATTACTTCAAGATGCCTCTATTAAGGCACCTCCTTTGTATCACAAGTAACCGAGAAGGTATGTTAAATGATGAGCAATCTTACTTGTTCTGACTTCCAATGACCCAAGTACAGCGTTCTCCACATGACCTTGAGGTGTTAGCATTAACAATGGAAAGTAAACTATCCTCTCCAAAAGAATACACCTTGAAATATAGTCATATGTCAAAGGGATTATTAGAAAACATATGGGGAATTACTGTCCTTAGATCTCAAAGAAACAAAACACACAAAACTAAACTGTCTCTCGGATGTTTTCCATATAGATCTTAAAATCATTCTGGAACACTGAACTGAAACTATGAGTTGATTAAAAAGTGTCAAGATAAGTTTACTTAGGAGATGTAGCCATTTTTGATTGATAAGTATAGGTTTGCCAAGTAGCTCCAGCAGTCTTTAGAGAGCCATACAGGAAAGGATACAACACTTAGCCAACAAAACGAACCATTGTGCTGGCTAGGGCATACTACTATTCTAAAAGCATAAGAGCAGATAAAAAGAACTTCTTGGTACTCTAGCTTGGTATGAGAAGTCCAGAACAGAAAGGCTAAACTGAAAGAACAGAGAAGACAAATTAAAAATGTAATGGGGGAGTGGGGTGGATTATGAACTAGTGATGTGGGATAGCTGATAGATAAGAATCCTTTAAATGTGGAACAGATTGGGATCCCTGGGTAGTTCAGCGGTTTAGCCCCTGTCTTCCACCCAGGGCATGATCCTGGAGTCCTGGGATCGAATCCCACGTCAGGCTCCCTGCATGGGGCCTGCTTCTCTCTCTGCCTGTGTCTCTGCCATTCTATCTGTGTGTCTCAAATAAATAAATAAATAAATAAATAAATAAATAAATAAATAAATAAAATCTTTTAAAAAAACTGTGGAACAGATCATGAACAGCAGAACACTTCATAAACATACTAAAAATGCTACTCATTGCCTATCATCAATCAGTGGTGTGTTTGAACTGCTTCAAAAGAGGTGATGAATCTCTTACACCCTCCTGTTTTGTATTATTTATGACTAATTTGTTGTCCTTATGACTAATTTGTTGTCCTGGCTTAGAAATGCAGCCTTTGTTCATGGAACACAATTAAATCAAATACTCTACACTCCTACACAATTACTTCCCATCTTAAAAACAAAACAGAACTTCTCTTCAGATGGGGGGAGAGGGAGATACACAAGGAATGTGAAAAGTTTAGGATGCTAGAAAAATCTCTTCTGCCATGATAAAAAGTAGCAGATATTACCTAAACTTCTTCAATCAGGTTATAGCAATATTTGGATGTTATTTATAAATATGGAAGTACGTTCCAGAAGAAACAGCTTAAAAGTTGAAAATGAATGTTTTGGGATGCCTGGGTGGCTCGGTGGTTTAGCATCTGCCTTTGGCCCAAGGTGTAATCCTGGAGTCCTGGGATCAAGTCCCGCATTGGGCTCCTTGCAGGGAGCCTGCTTCTCCCTCTGCCTATGTCTCTGCCTCTCTCTCTCTCTCTCTCTCTCTCTCTCGTCTCTCTCATGAATAAATAAAATCTTAAAAAGACAATGGCTGTCTCCAGGGATGAGGAAGAGAAAAGAGGAGTGGGAGATTACTGCTTTAAGGCTTTTTAGCATAATTTCCCTTTATGTGCCTATATTATGTTAAAAAAAAAACCACTCAATCTCATACCTCTCTCCTGTAACCACCTATCTCTATCTCTCCACTCCCTTTTGCTGCTGAATCTTTTGAAAAATTTAACAATACGTGTTCATCTCTTATTCACCACTGTTCTTACTGCTTAGCTAGTGACTAGAGAAAAAAATGAATGAATAACTTGATGAATCCATACCAGAACCATGAGGCTAGTCTTTAAGCACCTGGGACAGATCCTAAGACACTGTGAGCGGAAAGAACGGGGAAACAAGGTGACAAAAGGTTCTGAGCAAAGGCTGGTAAGTGATCCACTAAATGTAACAAATGATAGTAACAAATACGCCTCACCACCAATATACTGTATCACCACGGAGTCTCAGAGTAGGACCTCAAAGATCATTACTAGTCACCTGGAATAGGTTTAAATTCTATTATATTCCCATCAAGTGCTTTTTCAGCCTCTACTTAAAATACTCTAGGGATTAATTTATAGATTTGATTAGCTGACTGATTTCTTCATTCAAAATACACTTTTGGGGGGAATCCATGGATGGCTCAATGGTTCAGTGCCTGCCTTCAACCCAGGGTGTGATCCTGGAGTCCTGGGATCCAGTACCACAACAGGCTCCCTGCATGGAGCCTGCTTCTCCCTCTGCCTCAGTCTCTTACTCTCTTTGTCTGTCATGAATAAATAAATAAAATCTTTAAAAAAAATACACTTTTGAACATCTGCCATCTATCTGTTTGGCAGTGCTCTAAGAATTAACAAGTTTTGCTGCCCAAAATTGTACCAGATAGTAAATGAGGTAAGTAAACAAAGTAATCACAGAACTATGAGTTGGACAGCTGAGGGGAAGAGAGGTAGGCAGCGTATTTTAACAAAATGATCAGGAAAGACTAACATTCAAACTGAGACTAAAGATTGAGAAGCTAAGGGAAAACTTGAGGAAAAAGACTCTAGATAGAGGGAACAGAAGGTGCTAGGGTCCTGAGGTTAAGATAGAACCTGACATACTCAGGAACAGAAAGAGCAGTAGGATGTAGTGAGTGAAAAAGAGAGTAGTAGACAAAGCAGAAATCAAATCATTTAAGTCTTTGGTTAAAAGTCTGGATTTTATTCTAAACACAATGGAAATGACCAGAGATTTTAAGCAAAAAAAAAAAAAAAAGACCTGTGATTAAAGTTTGAAAAAAAATTACTCTGCCTACATACAGCAAGAAGAACGGACTATATGAAGATAACGGTGGAAAAACAAAATCTTAAGGCTGTCACAGTAACCCAGACAAAAGATAAAAGATGGCTTGGGATAAGAAGAAGCCGTGGCATTGGATGGATGTGAAACAGAAGGACGCCTACATTTACAAGTGGCAAGAAACGTTACCTTTCGGGAGCAATGACTGGAAAAACTCTGTCCTCTTTGAGCTAAAATTCACTTCATTTGCATCGCTTGGGGACAAAAGTCTAATTCCAGGTACAGGTGACAGCTCTCGGAAATCTCTGAAGGTAACTTCTAGGTTTCTAGGGTCAAGCAATCCTCCACAGATATATGGGTTTGAGCTCTTCCTTAACAAGTCAGTTTGACCGCTAGCCTGTTTACAGCAAAACACTTGTGGACAAACCTAGATAACACAGGACGAGGAAAGGATGTGTGTGTGTGTGTGTGTGTGTGTGTGTGTGTGAGAGAGAGAGAGAGAGAGAGAGAGAGAGCAGGTAAGAAAAAAAAAATCAAACCACCAAGGCTGTGGACAGCTATATGCAAATGACTCTGCGGTGGGTGGTGGGTGGTGGGTGGTGGGTGGGTGGGGGCCTATCTTCACAGCTCCTGGCATTTCAAGGCCATCACCCGAGCCTACAGAGGCAACGGTGAAGCGTTGCAACTTGCACCGCACGCCCAAGAATTCTTCCCTCAATGCAGAAGTCTTTACCGAGTACCTAGTCTCCGATCCACAGACAGGTTATCAGTATCAAGCAGGCTCCGGGGGGCTGTCTGGGCGCTCGAGCTGAACACTAGCGGAGCACCCCGAGAAACACCCCGCCTCGAGTGCGCTTCAGACTGGACCCCAAGGAGAACGGAGCTGGGGTTAGGTCCGGGCGCCTACAGAGTAGTGAGGCTGCCGCTCCCCCCCACCCCCCCACCCACCTGCGGGGAAGCGCTGGGATCACACGATCCCCCGGCGCCAAACTCGGAAGCGACAGGATCGAGGGAGCCCCCCCACCCCCCGGGGGCGGAAAAGGGCCCAGGAGCCCCTCGGGCGCGGGCGCGGGCGCGGGGGTGTGACCGCGGGTGGGACGCGCTGCGGGTGGGCGGCCTGTCCCGGCCGGAGGTGACCGCCGGGGCCCTCGGGGAGGCCGGCCCACACAGGCAGCCCCCGGGCCCGGGGGTGCGCGGCGGGCAGCGAGGGGCCGCGCAGGCCGGCGCTCCGCCGGGAGGTGCCCAGTCACCGGCCCTGACTCAGCTAAAAGCCGGCGTGGCGGCTCCTCCCTTTGGGCGCCGGCGGCGGGCGCACTCACCAGCTGAAGTGATCATGGCTGCGTCCCGCACGAGCCCGCCCGCTCGCTCGCCGTCCCGGCCGCGCCGTGTGTCTGTCAGCTCCCGGCCCGTGGGCTCCGCCGCGCCTCCCGCTCCCCGGTGCGCTGCTCAGTCAGTCGCCTCCTCAGGCCGCCGGCTCGCGTCTCTCCCAGGACCCCGCCCGCCGCGGGGCTGCCCGCCGCTCCGCCTGCCGCTCGGCGCGAACTCTCCCCGCCGCGGCCTGCGGTTTTCCGCGCCGCCGCCGCCGCCGCCCCGGCCCTCGCCGCGGGGTGCGCGGAGAGCGTCATGTTTTCTCTTACCCTCCTCGAGGTTCAGCGCTCCCGCTGCAGCGCGAACACTGCTGGGCACCTGCGATCGGGCTTCAGAATAGCCACCCCCAGAGAGAGGACCCCATTATCACCCGCCATTGCTCAGAGCAAGGGTGTTGCGGGCAGGGGCTCGCGGTGCTCGCAGCGCCACCTGCTGCTTGGGCGGACTCTCCGTAGTTATGCCCCCGCCCTCCCCGGCCCTCATCCTCCTCCCTCTCCCAGCTCCAGCCAAACTTTTGGGGGTAGGAACAATGCAAAGGGCATTTTGTTAGAAAAGTGTGTTTTGGGAGATCCCTGGGTGGTTCAGCGGCTTAGGGCCGCCTTTGGCCCAGGGCGTGACCCTGGAGACCCGGGATCGAGTCCCGCTTTGGGCTCCCTGCATGGAGCCTGCTTCCCTCTTTGCCTCTCTCTGTTTCTTCTTGAATACATAAATAAAATCTTTACAAAAAAAAAGAAAAGAAAAATGAGTTTCGACGTTTTTAAAAAAGCAGAACACACTTTCAAAAGAAATCCTCAAATGTTTTATCATAATGAATCGCTAAGTAATCACTGATTTATAATAAAATTGAAAGAATTTATTTTTATTTATTTTTATTTATTTTTATTTTTTGTTTGTTTTAGAATTTTTTTTTAACATTTGGAATAGTTAGTACTGAATTAGTATTGTATGTTGTTTGAAAGAGGTGTGGGCACTGAGGGGGGCACTTGATGGGATGAGCACTGGGTGTTATTCTATTTGTTGGCAAATTGAACACCAATAAAAAAATAAATTTATTAAAAAAAAAAGAAGAAAAAGAAAAAAAGGTGTGGGGCAGGGACACCTGGGTGGCTCAGCGGTTTAGCGCCGCCTTCAGCCCAAGGAGTGATCCTGGGGACTGAGGATGGAGTCCCACATCCAGCTCCCTGCATGAAGCCTGCTTCTGCCTCTCTCTCTCTCTCTAGTGTCTTGTGAATAAATAAGTAAAACCCTTTAAAAATAAATAAAAAAAGAAGTGTGAAAAGATACACAGTGAAAGTGTTCCAAAGGAAAAAGAAAAGCTTCCCATTCTTGTCTTCCACCAGTCTAGTTCTTTCCCCCCAGAGCAACAGGTTTTTGTTTTTTTTCTTTTCTTTTTCTATTTCAAGATTTTATTTATTTGAGAGAGTGAGCACAGTGGGGGAAAGGGTAGCAAGAGGGGGGGAGCCTGACATGGGACTTAACCCCAAGACCCCAGGATCCTGATCTGAGCTGAAGGCAGACACCCCACCAACTGAGCCACCCAGGCGCCCCTCTTGATTTTTCCTATGTCTAATTTGAAATGGCAGGTGTGATGGCCATTTGCAGTCATGCACCAGCTTCAAAAGCCAATTTAGTTTAATAGTCCTGCGAAAGCCTTAACAAAGATTAGAGACAGATGGTGGCATTTTTAAGCTACTAGCCTTGCAACATCAAGCTACTCATCAATTGGATAGCAATTACTGAAGATTATTTCTGAAAGGAAAAAAAAAGATTATTTCTGAGGCCTTGTCAAAACAATGTAACCTACTGGCGCAAGCAGTATTTTGCGGTTGAATTAAAATTTGGTTGATGACACATTGGAGTGTACATGTGAATGTGTTTAAATTAGTATTCTAAAGCTAAGGTTGTTAAAATATATCAAATATAATTCTTAAACACTTCTGATGAACCTATAGCTCAGATTGAAAGGCCCTGCCCTGGGAGGTGTGTACATAAAATAAACAAATACTGGGAGTATGACTTTACAGAGGCACTTTGGCCAGTCCCTCATAGGAAGACACCTGCATGCCTGAAACTTCTAGAGGAATCACACATGATAACAGGTGATGGAAATGAGTGGAGCAGGCAGTGTGTATAGAGATACTAGATCAGCAGGATAGTGAGTGCCAACTAAGTGTCAGGGAGGCAGGAGAGGGTGGTGGTGACTGTGCCAAAATGAAAAATGAGGGCAGCCTGGGTGGCTCAGCTGTTTGGCGCTGCCTTCGGTCCACGGCATGATCCTGGAGACCTGGGATCGAGTCCCACATCGGGCTCCCTGCATGGAGTCTGCTTCTTCCTCTGCCTGTACCTCTGCCTCTGTCTCTCTGCCTCTCATGAATAAATAAATAATCTTTTTAAAAAAATGAAGAATGAGTGCCCCACTGAAAGAGTGGTGGCTACTCCTCTTCTGCAGCGTTGCTGTGCAAGACTTCTAGGACTACTAGGTCGCGTGGATGGCCCAGTCAGTTAAGCATCTCACTCTTGGTTTTGGCTGAGGTCATGATGTCTGGGTTATGAGGTCAAACCCTACATCAGGCTCCACTCTGAGCATGGAGCCCCCTTGAGACTCTCTCCCTCTGCTTCCCCGACCGCCAGCTCACTAACAACAACAACAAAAAGTAGGACTATGTTGTGAAAGCTTATGGTTTTTCTAGAAAAGCCAGAAATCAGAATTTCATGTGAAATCTTCTGAATTTTAAATGGTGGTAACTTGGGTGAAATGGGTGAAGGTAGTCAAAAGGTATAAACTTCCAGTTGTAAGATAAATAGTTCTGTTCATCTAATACTAATGTATAATTGTGTTTCAACTATACTCCAATTAAAAAAAAAAAAAGGTCCTGGGGATGTAATGTGATTACAGGTAATAATATTGTATTGTATACATGAAAGTTGCCAAGCGAGAAAGTTTAAAAGTTCTTTTTTTTTTTAAGATTTATTTGATGACCCAAGACCATGACCTGAGCCAAAATCAAGAGTTGGATGCTTAACTGACTAACTCACCCAGGCGCCCCCAGTCTTAAAAGTTCTAATCACGGGGGATCCCTGGGTGGCTCAGCAGTTTAGCACCTGCCTTTGGCCCAGGGCACAATCCTGGAGTCCCAGGATCGAGTCCCGTATCGGGCTCCCTGCATGGAGCCTGCTTCTCCCTCTGCCTGTGTCTCTGCCTCTCTCTCTCTCTCTCTCTATGTCTATAATGAATAAATAAATAAAATTCTTTAAAAAAAAAGTTCTAATCACAAGAAAAAAAATTGTGATGATGAGTGATGGATGTTAACTAAACTTACTGTGGTAATCATTTTCCAATATATACATATACCCAAGTCACCATGTCATACACCTAAAACCAACACAATGTTATGTATCAATTAGATCTCAATTTTAAAAAGGTGGGGGGGGGGGGTTGGGTGGCTCAGTTGCTTGTGTCCGACTCTTGATTTTGGCTCAGGTCATGATCTCAGGGTCATGGGACCAAGCCCTGCATCAGGCTCTGTCCTGGGCATGGAGCCTGCTTAAAATTCTCTCTCCCTTTCCCTCTCCCCCTCCCCACCTAAACAAACAAACAAACAAACAAACAAATAGTGTTGACAATTAATTCAAAATGTTTTAAAGCAAGAGAAAGCCAGTTGCCACATCTGCTCTTCAAAGAGAAGGCCTTCTCTATGAGAGGCCGATCATGTCTCTGGCTTGGAGATTATGCTTTTAATTTCCACAAAGCCCCATGGGAACCCTGGGAGGGGGCTCCTCTCTTCTTGAGGATTCTGCTCTTCCACTTGGATGGATGTTTCGGGCCTGAGGTCTCTTCCTCTCTGTGTAATTTTGTACTCTGTAGTTACAGTGATCTTTTCAACACTCAACTCTCACCATTGCCTCTGCTCCTTGAAACTCTCAGCCCTTGTCTTGGGCTCTATTCTTTTTTTTTTTTAAGATTTATTTATTCATCAGAGACAGGGACTCAATCCTAGGACCCCAAGATCAAGACCTGAGTCTAAAAAAAAAAAAGACCTGAGTCTAAGGCAGATGCTCAACCACTGAGCCACGCAGGTGTCCCCTGGGCTCTATTCCTATGCTTTATTCTTCTGATTTTCTGTCCAAAGCCTTTGTCTCACTCCGAATTCTCCCTGTGAGAGATCAATGCCTCCCATTGCTACAGACAAAGTAGTGTCTCCTAAAACATATCCTTGTGGCCCCATCCTCTCTCTGGAGCACCAGACTCACACACTTACCATATGTCCCTGTTTGATACTCCTTAACTCGACAACCTCAAAGCTCCATACATGTCTCCTTCTTTGATCTGGGTGTGGTGAAGGGTACCCAACAGCTATGACACAGAGCCCTGGGGCAGGGGGCAGGGAAGCACACCTGACAGTTCATTCCCACTCACCCTGTCTGTACTAGATCTGGTCTACCTGATGTCTCCCGCATCAGCCCGGCTCCATTTTCCAGCAGTCTCGGCTCCCCCTCTTCTTTCCTGGCTGAAACAGCTTTGACTTCCTGCTCACCATCTCATGATTCTCCAGTCCATCCTTCACAGCCAGCCAGAGGCACCATCAAAACCAAGGGAGAGGGGATCCCTGGGTGGCTCAGCGGTTTAGTGCCTGCCTTTGGCCCAGGGCATGATCCTGGAATCCTAGGATCGAGTCCTGTATCAGGCTCCCTGCATGGAGCCTGCTTCTCCCTCTGCCTGTGTCTCTGCCTCTGTGTCTCTCATGAATAAATAAATAAATATTTAAGCACACACACACACATACACACACACACACACACACACACAAACAAAAACAAAAAAACCCAAGGAAGACAAGGACTCTCTCCTCCAAGACTTTCACCCAACCCAGCTTATGCCCAATCTTTATGTCCCAGCACTCTGCCTTGGCATGCCAGGCTCCAGGCACCTGGAACTGCTGTGGCTCCCAGAGTGGCCATGCAGCATAAACCTTATCTCTGACCTTGGGACTTGCTCTTCCCTTTGTCTGCCTCTCCATCTCCTCCTCAGCTAACAAGCAGTTCCTCTTCCAGATAGGCCTTTCTTAACCACCCCACTACGTGTTGCCTTATAGCTGTTAGCCCCACACAGTTATTATCCAGTCTCCCTGCCCATGTCCCAGCTAGACCAGGAACTTCTCAAGGGCGTGAGCCACATCTTATTCATCTCATTATCCCCCATAGTAACTAGCACAGTGTTAGGCACACAGTAGGTGCTCAATAAATGTTTGTTGGATGAATGCAGGGTCAGTTTTTGTCGCAATGCCAGAACTCGCGCCTATCTCTAAAACCCTTGCCCTCTCCAAGATTTTATCATGAGATATTTGTAGCTTCAAAGAAGATGGAGGAGCACCTGGATGGCTCAGTGGTTGAGCACTGCCTTTGGCTCAGGGCGTGATCCCGGAGTCCCGGGATCGAGTCCTGCATCGGGGTCCCCGTGGGGAGCCTGCTTCTCCCTCTGCCTGTGTCTCTGCCTCTCTCTCTCTGTGCCTCTCATGAATAAATAAAATCTTAAAAAAAAAAAAACCCACCAAGACTGAGGACATACCAAAATCACCAAAACAATTCCTACGCAGTGCTCTGTTCATCAACAACTCCCTCCCTCCAAATTTAGGAGTGACACAAAAACCCCCAAAGCCCAAGCAAGGTCATGCGTGGGCTCACACAGGTACTGGCCGGGCCGGGCCTCGGGCAGGGTGGACGGAGGAAACCCCCGCCGAGCTTTCTCCGCCTTCTCCGCCTTCCCCGCCGGGCAGCCCGCGAGGGCTAAGCTCTGCCCGAGCAGCGCCCTCCCCCGCCCGCACTCCCACCCGCAAAGGCCGGCCTCCTGGCGTTTGAATCCTGGGTCTGAGGACCGCTCGCTTCCGCCGAGAATCCGGCTTGACTGCTTTTGGAGCTGCAGCGTTATCAGTTGATAAGGGCAGGCGGCGTCGGAGCCGGGAAACACGGGATCAAGCCCCTGCTTTGCCAGTAGGCGGCGCTGTGCGGTCGCCCGAGCCCGGGCGTGGAGGACGCGCAGGTGAGGCGAGGTGCTCTAACCGGGGTTTGGCTTAGAGCCGCGCTCCATAAACCGCAGATCTTACGTCCCGGGGCCTGGCCCCGAGGCAGGTGGCTGCTTCACGTACACCAAGCAGGACACCTGCTATTAGAGTGAAAGCATTTGCTTTCATTTGCAGAAACGCAAAGGCAGCAGGTGACGCGGGCCTGCGGCGGGGGGCCTGGTGGAGGGGAACTTGGTGGGAGGGAAACGCCTGGGTGGGGCCAGAATCGCCCTGGGTGGACTGAGGCACAAAAGGACCCTCAAAGCCATCCGAGATGCTGGACTCACTTCTTTCTAGGGTTCATGTCCAGGAGGACAGCTCCTGCGGTGGGCAACCGCAAAGCTGACAAGCGGATGCTGGAAGCCACTGCCCTTTCCTTGCTGGGGGCCTGGGAAGAGCCACATGGAACCCTCAAGACAGGTCTCCCCCACTTTTCCACTGTTAGACTCATTCTTTCACGTCTGGTACCCACTAACAACAGGTGCTACTGAACACTCGAAGTGTGGCTATTGCACCCCTGGAACTGATTTTTAAATTCGGAGCACCTGGGTGGCTCAATGGTTGGGCATCTGCCGTTGGCTCAGGTAGTGACCCTGGGGGCCTGGGATGGAGTCCCGCATGGGGGTCCCCGCAGGGAGCCTTTTTCTCCCTCCATGTCTCTGCCTCTTTCTATGTGTCTCTCAGGAATAAATAAATAAAATCTTTCCAAAAAAATTTTTTTTATTTCATTGAAATTTAAAGACTGGCCCCCAATTCAGCTATGGGAAGCTTTTCAAGTATATTTGGAACAACTCGAGATATGAATGTTTTAACAACTATGAATTTCATGGAATCTAAATACAGATCAAGTATTTTGGGTAAAAATGTAGTGTCTGAATTAGGCTGTTATGGTAAAAGTCTCACAGGATTTCAAAGATGCAAAATGTCTCATTAAAAATTTTTTTTAAAAGATTTTATTTATTTATTCATGAGAGACAGAGAGAGAGAGAGAGAGAGGCAGAGACACAGGCAGAGGGAGAAGCAGGCTCCATGCAGGGAGCCTGACATGGGACTCGATCACGGGTCTCCAGGATCCCACCCTGGGCTGAAGGCGGCGCTAAAACTCTGAGCCACCCGAGCTGCCCACATTAAAAATTTTTGTATATTTAAGTTGAAGTATTATCTATTTTGGACATACTGGGCTAAATAAAATAATTACATTTCATTGGTTTTATTATTTTTTTCTAATGTGGCTACTAGAAAATTTAAACCTATATATATGCCTGATGTTAGATTTCTCTTAGACAGGGCCGGTCTAGACCTACCCAGAGGCCTTGTTCCCTCTGACCTCCCCATTCAGGTCTGGCCCTGCTCTTTGGTGCTGGCACATGAAGAACCAAAGAACCAGATGAGACTGAGGGGCAGAGGCTAACAGTGAGACCCCCTCCTGCCAGGAAGCAAGGGGCTTGAAGTGGCTGCTCTGGTAGCCAGGGGTCCTGGAGTGGGCAGTATACGTGGGATGGCAGGTGGTTAGGGTAGTCTGGAGTTGAGGTAATGATCTGAGAAGGCCTCATTAACCAGTGAAGGAAAGAAGAAACACAGGGCAGCCAGACAAGAGACCTGGTAATCAGGACTCAAAATGAGGGCTTGGTCACAAGGACTAAGCTCCAAATATGTGCAGAGCAGAACAAGCCTGACTTATGACTGATCATCTGAACTCCTACCTGAGGGTCTCTGAATTTCACCAGTCAGGCTTGGGTCTGCACCCGAAGCAGGAATGCTGGCTGGGGAGCTCAGGGAGGAAGCCAGACAGGGCTCTTGCCCTTGCCAAAGCCCTGGACCCACAGCGACCCTAGTGCCCAGGGCCGACTCTGGACCTGACCAATTCCACACCGTGGTCCCTTTGGACCATGAACCACAGCATAGCCCAGTGGGTAGCCTCTGTTTTTGCTCCCAATTAGGCAACCCCAGGTACAACACAACCAGAGGACTCTGGCTCAGGGGCCGAAGGCATCTGAGGAATTCATGCAGGATCCTGGTCAGCCACCCTGCCTAGAACCTGGTTTCCTTTGAACTCTAAGATTACACAAGCTAAGGTCTGTCCCAATCCTTGATCCACTAACACACAAAACCAGGTCAGAAGGGGGTTGTGCAGCCCTTGGGTACAAAACAAAAGACTCTCTTCACCACCCTGGTTATGTTTGCCATTCAAACAGGACAAAGTGCAGGCCTCCCAGGACAGGGAACCAGCACTGCGGCGTGGTACCTTTGAAGGGTAGACTGCCGTCAGATTAATAAGGTGGTCATCACCTTTTCCGAGCTTGCATCCTGGGTTCTTTGTCTGGGACAAGGGGGGCTGGTTTAGAGCACACAGGTTTGGGGGCCTTGGCACTTGGCCCTTTTGCAGGTTTGCCCTGTTCCTGGTTTGACAACCAAGGGACTCCTCTTGTGTGGTCAATCTTGGAGACAAATACTTTGAGAGGAGAGACATGAGACAAATATTATTAAGGGCCCTCTGAGACTTAGGCAAGGCCATTTTATCTCGTTAAACGTGCTCGTCCGTGTGCGCACAAACACACACATCCTCTTAAACACCAAGTTAAAAGCTATCTTTGAAAAAAATCTCTTTTCAAACGTTTACTTTTGAGCTACATGTTTTCCCATTCCAGCCAATAGAGTTGTGGAGATGTCACCCAGGGCAGGACTGGAAGTCCTTTAGGCCAAACTATTCCAGGAGTTCCTGCTTTTTGCCCAGGTGTCCTGTTCCCAAGGACCCCTGCAGGTTACACTTTATGGGAATAAAGGGGAAGATCCATTCTGGTTTTGATTTGACAGCAATGAGGTACTATTCGGTTTTATTAGACACAAGGAATTATTGATCCAAGTCAGAAGCAGCACAACTACTGCCATGTTAGAAGGATTAATATGCACCAGCCCCGACTGTGACTTGCCTGGAGGCCCTCGCCTGGCCCACCCCAATCTTCATGCCTTCTGAGAGTCCTTGGGGAAGAGACCTACCACCAAGGTCATCCCTTCCAGCACCTAACTCTTCTGTCTGCTAAAAAAATATCAACCAGATTATTCCTAAAAAGATCATGCTTATCTTTGCCATGTGTCGAAAAAGCCAACCTGGGTCCCAAAGTATCTCAGTCCCATGTTTCCTGGTTGGGAAGCAGAACACAAATCCCAGTAAAGACCTTCTCTCTTCAACTAGTCACCAGAGGAACTGAAAGTAATGAAAAATATGTATACCACCCTTTATGCCACAGGTTTGTAAACTCAAATGTCCACCAGGACCAGGCAGGTGGCATAGATGAGTGAAGTACAGTGGTGGGGTGGATTAGATGGGTGGGAGGAGGGTTCCAGGGCAGGGGGATTACAGCAAACCAGATTTAATGGCATGCCCCATCCTCCACCCAGAAAACCAGCTTTTTTAACAGGCAATCTCTCAAGTTTCAAATACTGGCAACAAATACAAAAGGATTTTAAACACAGCAGAGACTGTGCCTTGTAACTTCTGCCTTATATAATTTCCTACCTTAATAAAAGCTCCCTCCCCCCACCAAATAATAAGACTCCAACCCAATTATTACAAAGAAATTAACAGAGAAATAGAAAAATATAGCAGCTTCAAAAATACCAGCTTCCCCATTTTTAAAACAAAATCAGTGGTAATTGAGTTCATTCATGTGTAGGAGGTCAGCCAGGTCTACCTATTGGTAAGAAAGCCTTGCATTATTAGAATGACACCTGCTACTAACCAACCCCAAATAAGATGTCACCCTGCCTGCCTTCACACTATTCCCACCAGGCAGAGAAAGGATAGAACCTGGCTGCATATTATGAAGAATAGATTGAAGCACAGAGCCAGGAGGGACCCTCCTTGATATCACATGGCCCCTCAGCCACAAGTTTCCAATTCCACATTTTGGTATCAGAGATGAAAGCCAACATAACTACTAGAAGGTATGCGGCACCTTATAGAATCCTGGGTAGATAGTAGCCCAACTGCATGTCTGCTGAGCAAATCATGCACGAATGAATGAATCTAGCTATTTCCCTTAGACAGTGCTTCCTACCAAGGAAAATCAGGAGCTGCTCTTGCCATTCCAAAGACCGCATTTCTCCAGGGGCAGGAGAGGAAGGCAAGGGAGGTAATGCAGAGTTCCTTCTATAAGTGAACAGATGGCTTTCCTGGTTTTTAAGGGAATATCATCGACCCTGTCTGACTCATAAACAGAGAAAAAAGGATTCAGGAACTTGGCACTTCTAGGTTGGGTCTGCTTTGACCTTGGACAAGGGCCTGAGATTGAGATAAAGGCCCACATCCTTATAATCCATACCCCTACCTTTCTTGTTTGGTGCCGGAGGCAGTTCCCAGGATCCTTATTCTCAAAGGATTTGGCACAGAAAGTCAATGTCAACATGAGAAAGAAAGAGGCCATGCAGAGCATGTGGATGTCTTGGCTTTGACCCAATAGGTCCCCAGGGCAGCAGTGCAGTCTTTTATTCCAGCTTGCTCTGGCAGCCAAGATCTCAGGAAGCCCAACCCTCTCTGCTGGGGTGGGGGATGGGGACTTCCTAGAATTTCAGAGAGAAGAGATTGGCTCATCCAGAGTTTCTCAAAGGTGCCATGATGAGCAATTTGGGTGGAATAAGTCTTTGCTGTTGGAGTCTGTCCTGTACGTTGTGAGAAGCTCACTAAGTTCCAGGGGCACCTCACAGTCACAGTAACCCTCCTCCCAATACACACACACACACACACACACACTTATACTTTCAAACTCACACATGCATACACAAGCTTCCAGTGCTACCTGGAGCGGCAGTCTGGCCCTGGGTTGAGAGAGAGCCCCTGGGCTCATAGTCCCTCAAGTGTATGAAACAGAAGCCCCAAAGGTTCAATGACAGGTCTAAGCTCCCCACCCTTTCCTGATCTGATGACAGCTGATCCAGAGTTCTTTCCAGTTGCACTTGAAATGATGGATGCTCATGCCAACACACCATGGGCTGCCACAGCACCACAAAACCTCAAAGTAGACAGCCATCTGTCCCAATGGTGTAGAAAGACCGAGGTCCAGAAAGACCAAATAACCTCACTGTGATCAGAAAGTGAGCAAATTTGAGGTGGGGGGCAGGTTCCAGGAAAATAAGTTTCCCTAGCTGGTTCAATGCAGCAGCCCCTGACAGGTGGGGCCTCTGTGTAGTTACAACATTCCAAGGTCAACATAGAGGCAAGGGAACTCGGTGAGAAAGAGCCAGTCCCCAGTGTGCAGGTTAGAGTGCGGGTAGCCCAGGAGCCCAGCCTTCATCTCGGGTCTCCAGTGGGCTCAGCAGGAGTATGGACAAGTCCATCACAGGCTCTCGACCCCTTCCCGGGGTCCTCACAGTCTCCGTTGGGACATATAGCTGTCAGTGACAGCTCCTCCTCAGAATCCTGGAGGTGATCTGAAACACAAGGGAAGGAATCGCTCAATCAGAAGTCAAGTTCATGAGGGAGTAAGCTAGGAATGAAAGGGAGGAAGTTGGCCCCAGTCAATATCTACTGAAAAACCACAGTAAAATACAAATCAAAAACCTTAAAAATGTACATACCCTTTGACCCACCAATTCCACTTCTAGGATTTTATCCTAAGGAAATAATTAGGAATAATTAGTGGAACTGCTACAGCCACCTGGCTTCCAGCCCAGATGAAACGACACTAAGGGTGGCCCAGCAGAGAGAACCTGGGTCCCCGATGGGGTCACTGGGCTCCTGAATCAATCAGCTCTGAAGCTGACTCTTCCTCTAGACTATCTTTTAGGTGAGATACTGAATGCTTTTGCCTCTATGCCAGCTGGAGTCATGGTTTCTCCACCTGCAGCTAGAAGCATCCTAACCAATTTAGTGTCCAATGAAGGGACTGAATGACTCACCCACATGGTGGGAGTCAAGCATTAAAAATGATGCATAATCCCTGCTCAGTGGAGAGTCAGCTTCTCCCTCTCCTTCTGCCCCCAGCCTCTACTCATTCACACTCTCTCTCTCAAATAAATAAAATATATTTTTTTAAAAAGACACACAAAATTCTGTAGGACTAAACACACACACACACACACACACACAAATTCAAGTAAAACTGGGGGAATCTTAACAAGATCTGTGGGTTGTTTCAATGTCAATATCCCAGTTGTGATATTATCCTACAGTTTTGCAAGATGCTACTATTGGAGGAAACTGGGGCAAATGTACACAGGATCTCTTGGTATGATTTCCTACAACTGCATGCAAATCTACAATTACCTACCATTCCCCCCGAAGAGTAAAGATGTTATTGGTATGTAATTACTGCCGTGGAGTATTGCACACTCACAATGTTATGTGAAGGAAGTAGATTCCAAAACAGTATATATAAAAAAAGAAGAAAAAAAACAACAGTATATATAAATGTCTGTACGTATGATCCTATTATTTATTATATGTTATGGATACATATGCATAGTCCATGAATGCAATTTTAATACATTCACTTCTACTGGAGAGTAAATAATTTGTTACATGCTACAGGGGCACCTAGCTGTATTGGTCCAAAGAGCATACAACTCTTGATCTCAGGGTTGGGAGTTTGAGTCCCACCTGGGGACTCAAAGTAGAGATTACTTAAATAAATAAAACCTTTGAAAAATTGGGTATATACTACAGAGAGGGAAGTTATCCAAGATTTATGCAAAATTTTTTATGATTCTGGGGAGTCTGGGTGGCTCAGCTGTTAGGCGGCTGCCTTCAGCTCAGTTCTTGGGGTTCTGGGATGGAGCCCTACCTCAGGCTCCCAGCTCAGTAGAGCCTACTTCTCCCTCTCCTTCTGCCACTCCCCCTGCTTGTGCCTGCTCTCTCTCTCTGTCTCTCTCTGTGTGGAATAAATAAATACAATCTTTTTTAAAAATTGTTTAAGATTCCTTTACTTTATTATTTTTTCCCTTCGGTTTCCAGAAATATCCAAAATGATGATGGAGAGATTGAAGTTAACATTTTTGCAATTGAATGTTTTAAATATCTGACACATTTCACAGATGACTCATGCATTATATAGAAGTGTATTTATTTATTTATTAAAGATTCTTATTTATTTATTTATGAGAGACAGAGATAGAGGCAGAGACATAGGCAGAGAGGGAGAAGCAGGCTTCCTGCAAGGAACCCAATGTAAGACTCGATCCCAGGACCCTGGCATCACAACCTGAGTCAACGGCAGATGCTCAACTGCTGAGCCACCCAGGTGCCCCTAGAAGTGTATTTATTACAATTTAAGTAGCACAAGGAGCTACATGGACAGAGGGACAGAATGATCTGTGCCAAAATACATATGATAGTTTTTTGAGTGACGGAATTAAGCAAATGATTTTTTTTTTTAATTTTTATTTATGATAGTCACACAAAGAGAGAGAGAGAGGCAGAGACATAGGCAGAGGGAGAAGCAGGCTCCATGCACCGGGAGCCCGACATGGGATTCGATCCCGGGTCTCCAGGATCGTGCCCTGGGCCAAAGGCAGGCGCTAAACCACTGCACCACCCAGGGATCCCTAAGCAAATGATTTTAATATTTGTTCTCCTTTTTCAAATTTCTTGAGCTTTCACCTGTGATAGGCTGAATTCTAAGATGACCCCTAAGATTTCCACCCCTTGGCGTGCTCATCCTGTATAATCGCCTCCTTTCAGTGTGGATGGGACCTGTGAATATGATGGGATAGTCACTCCCTTGATTCGGGTACCATATATGACAAAAGTGAGTCACTCCTGTGGCTGACACTGTAGGTGACCACCAAGTCTCCCGCTAATTGAAGAAGCCGTTGCTGTGTTGAGAGCCGTGCGGAGGGCTGGCCATGAGAGCGGGCACAGGCCCAGCTGACAGCCACCGGGAAGGCAGCGAAGAAGCGGACTCTGCCCACAGCCACGTGAGCCTGCAGGACTCGCTCCAGGAAGGAATGTGGCCTTGGGAGCCCCCGAACAGAAGGCCCGGCTAAGCCCTGCCCGGACTCCTGACCCACGGAAATCCAGAGGAATTAACGGGTGTTGTTTTAAGCCACTGAGTTTGTAGTAACGTGTTCTGTGCCGAGGGAAGGCTGACACCTCGCCTAATGATTTTTGTAAACATAAGGGACACAATAAAGGTTTGTTTTAAAACACTGCCCGTTGTTTCTGTGACAGAGCTGTACTGTTCCGTACACTTTGGGGGTGTGGGCCACACACGTTTAGCGGGTTACAACTTACTCCCCCAGGGATCCCTATCTCTGTCACAACAGCTTCAATGCCTACTGGGTGCTCCTGTGGACTTCGAACAACTGTCTTTCCCCTGCTTCTCCCTTTAGTAGCCTGACGATCCTCCCCTAAAAATGGTTTCCGGCTAAGTTCCTGCCTCTCTGTTTCCAGACTGCCAGCGTTGGGTCCAGGCTGCCTGCTGTTCCTCCTGGGACTACACAGTGCCCTCCTCACTGGCTCTGCCTCTTGTCTCTCCCTGCCTTGTCACCTCTCCAAAATGCTCCCAATCTGGTCACCCCTGCTCAGAAATGGCCAACAGCTCACTATTCTGGAAAGACTTGGATCCAGGGTCCTGGTTTGGTCCCAACTCTCCTCCTCAGCCTCAGCCCTACCAGTCTCCTGTACCTCAACCCCAGCACTCCCAACAGGGGCTCCTTCTCTGAGTGTGACATCATGCCACTGCCAAGCCTTCGTTCATACCACTTCCTCTCCAAGTCTTCCCATTTTCCAGCCCCTAGCTCCAATGTCACTTGTCCCTGATACTCCCTGGATCCTCACAAGAGGATGGAATGAGTCTGGCGCCAAGCACCCCACCGTGCTTGGGGCATGCATGGGGCGGACACCTGCATTCCAGACCTACCCACACCAGCTGCCTTCATTGGTGAGAGACACATGGGGCTAGAGCCCTGCTGGGGGGCTGTGTGCCCTTTGCCTGGTACAAGAGCACCTCACATCACTCACCTCCACACCCTGTACACGATAAGTGTTCCACCTTGGATATTGGTCAACTCTATCTCTTAGATCCCTGTGTACACATGACCATTCCCAGAATCCCAAGCACCTAGTCCCAAGGGTCCAGTAAGCCAGGAAGGCAGCACACTCACCCTGAGCTGGGTCACTGGGGGAGCTGGCATCTGGATCCTTCCCCCGGCTCCAGGGACCCCAGGAAAAGCATGCCAGCAGTGCTGGGAGGCCCGGTCTCTCCCCGGGTCCTGCTGCTAGAAAGAACACAAAGTCCCAGACGCAGCAGGTGAGCATGTTTGACAGGACTGGGAGATTTTCTGTTCAGCAATCCAAGAGCTTCAATTATCAACTGCCCTAGTTTCAACTGTCTGGGTCAAAAAACAAAGATTCTGATTTGTGAAGGGAGTGGAGTTTTTGTATTTCCAAAATTGACCCCCGCCCTGAAAAAAGATTGCTATACTTTATCCTCACAAAACCCTATGATATACGTACCATGTTGGGGAAGCTGTAGTGACAAAAATGACAGGAAACCAGTAATAATTACACAGGACCAAAGTTTATACTCAAAGAGCAGAAATTTCCCCAAGTTTTAGTTCAAACTGTTTCTCAATGGGAACAGATTTAATCTTTCTGATAATTACTATAAAACAATCACATGTTCAGTCTAGTTTCCTTATTATAGTACCACTCAGCATCTGAGAGCCCCAACTCTGGAATAAGGCCAACTGGAACACAAAATGTCCTGTTCATAAATCCTCACTCAGGACCTATTTACTCTTTCTTTGCACCCACTCCTAATAAAACTGGATCCTTTGTTGGATTAGGATTAGGATCCTCAACCGGATTAAGCACATAAACTAGGTAAAAGGTCACTGCCAAGGATCGGCAACCTAAAAGAACAGCCAGCAGGCAGTGAGGAAAGAGATTGGAAAACTTTAAAAAGCCAGATGCAGTTGCTAGCAAAACCTTAGCAACATGAATCCATGGCGCTGTCCACTCTGCAAAAGTCCCGAGGAAACCAGTGGACAGTGAGTTATGATTACACTCATGACTTTTGGTCATTAATGGAAGGTTTCACGTTGTTAAGGATGTTTTTATAAAAGTAGAAACGAGTTTAAAAAGTAGAGAATGATTCCTCTGCAAAGTGTTAAGATTTCCTAAGTGTTAGTATTTAAAAGGAGGCAAGGAGGGGAGCCCTGGGTGGTTCAGTGGTTTGGCGCCTGCCTTCAGCCTGGGGCATGATCCTGGAGTCCCAGGATCGAGTCCCGCATCGGGCTCCCTGCGTGGAGCCTGCTTCTCCCTCTGCCTGTGTCTCTGCTTCTCTCTCTCTGTGTCTCTCATGAATGAATAGATAGAAATCTTTTAAAAATAAAAATATAAAAGGAGGCAAGGATTCTGCATGCAGGGCAAGGTGTTGGGAAATGGGTATAATGATTAAACACACAAAAGGGAAGTGACAAAACCAGGTGGTTAAGAGTTCTGGGATTTCCCTCGCAAATTTACAAGTGGGAGTGGGGAGGGCCAGGGAAGACTTCCTGGAGGAGGAAGTTCAGTCCCAAATCTCTTGATGGGATTGGTCAGGTGAAGAGGGAGAAGCAGGTTGTTATTCAAGGCAACTGCAAGGTGTACAAGGAGGCTAGGGCACACTTGGCTCTGGGGAATTAAAAGTTGTTCCTAGAGGAACGCCTAGGTGGCTCAGCGGTTGAGCAGCTGCTTTTGGCTCAGGGCGTGATCCCAGATTTCGGGGATTGAGTCCCACATGGGGCTCCTTGCATGGAGCCTGCTTATCCTCCCTCTGCCTGCGTCTCTGCCTCTTTCTGTGTCTCTCATAAATAAATAAGTAAATAAATAAATAAAGAAAATCTTAAAAAAAAAAATGTTCCTAGAGAATGGGAGAGGACTAAGAGACTAAGAACTCAATCTTCTAGGTTCCAGCTCATTAGGAGCAGAAAATCTGGTTGTATTAAAGTCCCTCCTTTCCCTCATAGGGCGGGGTCAGTGAAAGGGCTGGCAACAATCACAATAACAATCCACCTCAGGACATGCCCTATGTCTTTCAGGATACTGGTTATAGAGTTTCAAGTTTAGCTCCTACCACAGACTCAACAGAAAGTTGTAGGCATGGGGCGGGGTTGGGGGGTCGTGCATAGGTTGGGGCAAGCTCTAGGGCTGAGATGCATGGTCTTCACCCAGGCAGGCCAAGCTAGCTGGTAGCTCTGGAACGTTTGTGACATCAGAGGTACCAAGTCTCCTTGCTGGAAAAGGCCCCCTGAAAGCCTTGGCATCTCTCAGTTTCTGGTTAACACACCAATGCTCAGAGGAGCAGAACACAGTCTCTGCCTTCCTTAACTCTTTAGCTGTTAGAAGGGGAGGCTGGAGAGCTTGGGCGGAGGGCAGCAGGTGCTGGGAAGGTGGGGTCGGGAAGACATCTGGGAGAGCAACAACAATCCTGCTCCTCTCAGCTTTGCCAGATCCAGCTGTACTCAATGTCAGTATTTTAATCCTAAAATCCGGAAAGGCTCTTGTGAAACCTTCTGCACCAGGGTGGAAGAGTTCTGACACTTCTGCTGATGACAGCCCCTCACTCTCCTCTTCCACGCTTCAGAAGGTGGAGAGCAGCAGTGGGTGCACGACCAGAGTGGGTGGCCAAGAAGGATTCTGGGCCTTCAGTCGCCCACACCCTTTCCCCACACCTCCAAGTCCTGGCATCTATTCCTTATCTTCTCCCTCTGACCCTGTGTGGTGCTTCCACGCTGAGCCTCCAGCGCCGCATCCCTGGCTGCACAGCGTCTAGCAGCTCCAGGCACCGCCAAACCCCTGGTCCCTGTTCTGTTCCCCTTCCCACCTTGGAACTCGGACCTCCAGAGGCTTTCTCACCTGCTCTGCCTCCCTCCAGCTCCCAGCACGGTCCCACCCTCTCTCCATCAACTTTCCTGCCCTGAGCTGGTCGGCTCGGCTTTCCCAAGCCCCTGCGTCTCTGAGGCTCTCTGGATCCTTCCGGAACAGAGCGGACCCCGTGCCCAGGCCCCGCTCGGCTCTAGCTGGGAGGCCGGGTGTGAGGCACCTCCCCTCCCGGGGCCTCAGTTTCCCGTGGTGCGCGAGGAGGGAAGCTGGCCTAAGGAGTTCCAGCCTGGGGGGCCTCCCCCAGCCGCCGCCCGCCCGCGCCCTCCGGGCCCCGGGGTCTCACCTGGTCGCGCGGGCCCGGCGGCTTGCAGCGCCCTGCAGGCGGCCGCCTGGACGGCCAGGCTGGAGGCCGGGTGGCCGGGGCAGTAGGCGGCCGCCTGCACGGGGCCCCCCGCCTGGCGGCCGAACACCGCGCGCAGCAGCGCCTCCAGGAGCCGCAAGCCGGGCGCCGCCGCGTCCTCCGGGCCGGCCTCGGCCACCAGCACCCCGACCAGCGCCGCGCCCGCCCGCCGGCGGCCGCGCACGTCCCGCAGCATCTCCCGCAGGCGGCGCCGCGGCTCCCGGGCGGTCAGCGAGGACGCGCGGCACAGCACGAAGACGAGCGGCGAGCGGATGGCGCGCGCCCCCGCCGTCCCGGGCGCCCCCTGCGCCCCCCGCGCCCCCGGCGCCCCGGCCCCCGCGCCGCCCGGCTTGCCCGCGGCTGGCTCGGGCGGGAACACGGCCCGGGCGAAGTCCCGCAGCAGCGCGCGGCTCTGCTCGCGCTCCCACAGCTCGCCCACCAGCAGCACCTGCCCGCGGCCGCCCGCCGCCTCCACCAGCGCCTGGAAGGGCGGCCCGGCCGGGAGCGCGGGCCGCGCCGCCAGCTCCTCCAGCTCGCGCTCCATGCTCGCCGCCGCCCGCCCTCCGCGGCCGCCCGGGCCCTGCGGCGCCAGCAGCGCGCCTCTCGGGGCGCCGGCGCCGGGCCCGGAGGACACGCCCCCGAGGGCCCAGCCCCGCCCGCCCCCCGGCCCGCGGGCCGCGCGGGGGCCTGGGGGCGGCTGCTCCCGCGGCCCGAGTGGCCGCCGCGGGGCGCCGAGCCGTCCATCCGGTCGTCGGTCTGTGCGTCCGTCCGCGCACCGGTTCATCCATACATTTAACGAACACTTCCTGAGCACCCACTAGGTGCAGGGCCGCCAAAGGTGAAGGAGGACAGAAAATTATCGTGGGAACAAAGACGTAGATCGGTTGGACACGCGGAGCAGACACTGCCGTGAATCCGTGTAGTTTGGGCACTGGAGCTTCTGCAGCTGTGCCGCTTTGGCGTGTTGGTGGGGGCCCCAGGAAAGGGAGTGCGGGGAGGGGGGAGGGTGGTGAGAAAAGAGGGGAAGCAGGGAGGTCTTCTCTCCTGTCACTGACTTCACCTCTTGGGCCTTAAGCATTTAGCAAAAGCTAATCGAGGGCTCCTTACTTCAACAAATACTTACTACCCACAGGGCGCTGTGGGGTGAAAACCAGGAGGACAGTATCACTTCCTGTAGAGCAGAAAGCTCAGGAAGGCAGATGGGGGCGCTGATGGTACCGGGACCTGGGGGGCGGGGGTCTGTAGAGGGTGACAAGAGGATGTCAGTAGGCCAGGTTAGAAGCAGAGATGAAGTTCTGTTAATTCCAAGGATCTAGGTCAGCTTTGTCCAATGCAACATTCTTTGATGATGACACGTTATATGTTATCTATACTGTCCAATGCAGTAGCCAGGAGCTCCCTGTGGCTATTATTACTTGAAATCTGGTTAGTGCAACTGAGAAGCTAAATTTTACATTTGATTTAATTTTAATTAAGAGTAAATAGCTGCATGCAGTTCGTGGCTGCAGCACTGAACAGTGCTGGTCAAAGCTCTTTACTTGTGCCCTGTTACACTGGATAGACCAATGACCCCTTTGGGTCAAGAGCATGTTCATGCTCAGCTCTCTCCTCCATATCACCCCCAATCTGCTCTTCAGTTACCCTATTTCCTTTCCTCTATAATTATGCTGAAATATCTCCTCCTGGAGAATTTGTATGTCTATTCAATAAAACACACCTTTTTTTGAGCACTAACTGTGTGCAAACAGTGGGGATTTAAAGATATACAGGCAGCCCTGCTTTAAGCCTAATTATCCAGCAGTTGTTTTAGCCAATGTTTGGAGTGAAGACACCATATCCTTGTTGCAGGTCTAGTTAATATAAACCTCTTCCCTCTATGTATCGTCTTCGCTCGGGGCAGAGATCCAGGGGCTTGGGTGGGGAAAAACCCAAGATTTGAAGCAAGAAGCCCTGGGCCAGAATCAGGGTGATTCACTCAACCTGTATTTATTTTTTTTTAACTTTTTTTTTAAGATTTTATTTATTTATTCATGAGAGACACAGAGAGAGAGAGAGAGATGCAGAGACACAGGGAGAGGGAGAAGCAGGCTCCACGCAGGGAGCCGGATGTGGGACTTGATCGGGGTCTCCAGGATCAGGCCCTGGGCTGAAGGCGCTAAACCGCTGAGCCACCGCGCTGCCCCCAACCTGTATTTCTTGAGCATCTCTGCTGTGTACTGTGCCCAGTGCTAGGGAGACAGCTGGGAACAGGCCAGATTCCTACCTTCATGGAGGGGCTGGTCTAGTGAGGGCTGGTAGAGAGAGAGAGAAACAAATAAACACATAAACAACAGCTTCAATGGGTGATCAGTGCTATGAGAAAAGTAATGTAGGCTGACAATCCAGCCTCTAGAGATGCTGGCCTCTTCCTGGGGGTATAATCCTGAAGATGCCACAGAAGCACATCTTTTTTTTTTTTCTTCACAGAAGCACATCTTGATGAGGATTAAGAAAGGAATGTAAAAACCTTGAGAACCTGCACCCCTCCCCCCATTCCTACCTCCTCAGAGGCAGCAGGTGGTTGAGTCATGGAATGTGGGAACCAACAACAGCCCCTTGCACACGAGAGCTGGGTGCTATAGAGGGGAATAGGCTCAGTGAATGTCTTATAACAAACGTGCTTTTTTCTGCCTACATTGGCTTGGATAGATCATTGCCTAGTCCCAGCCCCAGCCTTATCACCATCACTGCCACGGTGCTCCGAGGCAGGAAAGAGTTGCGCTAGCCAGGAATGGTAACATCAGCCTGGGGTTAGAAGCTTAGAACAACCAGACCTGGCAGCCCCAAGCAGTCCTGGCCCTTCTTCCCCCTGCCTGGGTCAGGACATTCCAACCACATGACCCAGCTCATGAGAAGAGTAGTGGCCAGGGGAGAGTGCCCAGAAGTTTCCTGAGAAAGGTGCCTGGTAAATATTGGGGGGGTCAGAGGCACTTGGGGGGTAGCCAAATTTGCATTGTAATGCCAGAGGCAATTCCCCTGTCCTCACTGCCTCTCCTCCACTTCTTTAAACTCCCCAGGAGGGAGGATACTAGGTAAAATTTAGGCTTAAGCCTCTTTCTAGGTAGCCAAGGTAGCTGATATCCAAGACAATATCGATCATTGGGAAAACTGACCAGACTTTGGAAAGTTTAAGACAAAGCAGATTTACATAATACATGAATTAAGATTCATTTCTGATGCTAATAGCACAGACTCCAAATAATAGCTACTAATAAATAGCAGAGACTCACAAACACAGTGTAAGTTTATTTTAACCTTTTGGAGAAGTGTGGAAGTGGACCGTTCATGGCATGGCCATTAGTGTAGCTTTGTATCACTAGTTCTTTGAGGACTCAGGTTTCTTTCTTTCTTTTTTTTTTTTTAAGACTTTATTTATTCATGAGAGGTACAGAAGGAGAGGCAGAGACATAGGCAGAGGGAGAAGCAGGCTCTCTGTGGGGAGCCTGATGCGGGACTCCATCCCAGAACCGCGGGATCACGACCTGAGCCAAAGGCAGACGCTCGACCACTGAGCCACCTAGGCACCCTGAGGACTCTAGTTTCAATCCAGTCATGCCCCCCCACCCCAATTCATCTTCATAATCCAAACTGGCTATGAAAGCACCAGCCATCACATCTGTATTCCAGGCATCTAGATAGCAAAAGGTTGGGGAAGGAACAAAAATCAGATTGACTTCAGATTTCTTAACAGCAATGCTGGATTTAAGATGATAGTTGCATAATATTTTTCGAGCATTACAGAGAAAGAACTTTGAACCTAGATTTTGATTTCTGGCTGATTTATCAGGTATTTAAAGGATCAGGTTTCTCACATAGAGCCCGTCTTTGAAAACACCATTAGAGGAAACACTCCAACAAGAAAAGAAATAAATACAGGTGTGCTCAACAATAGTAAGAGAGATTCAATCACTTGTTTAAATCATTTTTGTCTAAGTAAATGGTGCCTTGCGGTGCCAGCAATACACAGCCCGGGTACATACATATAAGCTGCAGCTGTGACAAAGCCGGTGGGAGTCCTACCAAGTGGATGGAAAGGGCATTGACCCCATCAAGGTCACCTCTCTGAGGACAGAGGGGAAGACACAGCAGCTGTCCAGACTTAGTTTTGGACTGTCTTACAAGGCTTGTCTAAATCCAATGTGCGGGCAGCCTGGGTGGCTCAGGGGTTTAGTGCCGCCTTTGGCCCAGGGCGTGATCCTGGAGTCCCAGGATCGAGTCCCACATCAGGTACCCTACATGGAGCCTGCTTCTCCTTCTGCCTGTGTCTCTGCCTCTCTCTGTGTGTGTCTCTCGTAAATAAATAAATAAAATCTTTAAAAAATAAAAATAAAACCAATGTGCTCTGCCTCAAGCTATTGATTCTTGGGCATTAAATTTACAGGTAACAATTCCCAACCTTCCAGGGATGGGATGGAGGATTAATCAGAGAGAGGGTGGATGTTAAACAAAGGTCGGAGTCCAGGGCCGGTGAAGTTGATCTTTACCTGTGTTATTTACATGTCAAAGGTTCAGGTATTAAATTAACAGGAAACTACGAAAACCTTAAAAAAAAAAAAAAAAAAAAGGCGGGAGGCCAAGATCATTTTTCCTCCTCTCTGTCCACACCCTCGAAAATATCATAAAAAAACAGGCTTTTTCTGATTTCTCTGTTTTTCAGTGAAGATGCAAAGTGCAAATGGGGTTTCTGAAACTATTTACTTCCCTGGGGTCCCGCAAGCAGAACTTGGTGGGAAGAGTTATGAGAAAGTGATGATTTGAGAAAGGAGTGATCTTGGTCTGGTTTTGGGTGGTACCTCCTTTGTCCTCCTCTCTGTCTCTCTTGCTGTCCTTCCTTCCTCCCTCCCCCCCTCCTCCTCCCTCCCCCATCTCCCCTGCACCTCCCTCCCCTCCTCTTCTCCCTTGTCCTGTCCAATCACTTTTTTTCCCTTCCCCATCCGTCTTTCTTCACATCTTTCCTTGCTCTCCCTTCTCCCCTAAAACAATTGTTTTCAGAGCTATGAGGACGGTGGGACCTGGGGAGAGTGTATGGGCTCCTGAGGAAGCCCAATAGAGAGAGAAAGATCTTACATGTGAGGAAGACCATGAAAAGGGTTAGGAAGTTGGGGGAGTCCCCAGGACCCAGAGGCAGGGGCAGGAGGAGGTTTCGAGACTTGGGTCTGATAGTGGAGCACCACCTGTGCTGTGTCCTGGCTGTGGGATGACCACGAGGGGACCACTGGACCAGGACTTCATTTCCTTGTTGTCAAGGTGGAACATCTTCCTTTCTTCCCTTCTAGGTTCTTTGGCTGGTCTAATAATTAAATTAACATAAGGCAGATTAACAGGAGCAAATGCATTTAATTACATCTGTACTGACACCCACAAAGACGTAAGACTCAAAGGCAGTGGGACAATTGAGGCTCACATGCCATCCTGAGCTAAGGAAGGGGGGCACTTGGGTGGCTCAGTGGTTGAGCATCTGCCTTTGGCTTTGGTCATGATCCCGGGGTCCTGGGATCGAGTTCCACATCGGGCTCCCCTTAGGGAGCCTCCTTCTGCCTCTGCCTATGTCTCTGCCTCTCTCTGTGTGTCTCTCATGAATAAATAGATAAAATCTTAAAAGGAAAAAAAAAAAAAAAAAGGAATGGACAGG
This sequence comes from Canis lupus dingo, assembly GCF_003254725.2. Classification (NCBI taxonomy): domain Eukaryota; kingdom Metazoa; phylum Chordata; class Mammalia; order Carnivora; family Canidae; genus Canis; species Canis lupus. The sequence continues at coordinate 43,092,706 of NC_064267.1, read as the reverse complement.
GGCCTGGGGCTCCAGAGGGAGGAGGACAAGTCACAGGAAGATGAGAAGAGCAGATGTTTGGTAATCAGATATTGGTGTGGCCATGCAGGTAAGTCTCTCTGACTGAAAAAAAAAAAAAAAAAAAAAAATCTCTGGTAACAGCTCTCTCTCTCCCTATCTCAATTCTTCTAGTCCATTAAAGAAGTAAAAAGCTTTTCCTGAGCCTTTTGGGTCTTGATTGCTTTCCCCTCAAATAATCTACATGCCAAAGTGGCACATTTCTGAGTGATGTATTCTGCTGCCTTTCATCGCCCACCGGGCCAGGGCTGGTTCCTGGTACTGGGAATGCAGATCTCCGTGGCAGCTGGTGTTCTTATGAGGGTCAGGCATCTCAGTTTCGTCTGAGCTTTAGGTAAATGAAGGTCTGATGGAGGTCTGTTAAGATGGCCAGGCAGAAAGGCCCTAGCTCTAATCCCTACTATACCCTTGCTGGGCCCAGGATGGGTTCCTGGTGTCAGGAGGAGAGGTGGGCAGGCCCTCCAGGGCACACCTGCACTGGCTGAGGCAGTTGGGCAGGCAGGCAATCCTCCATCTGCAGAAATGTGCACTGAGCCTGTGCTTGAGCATCTGACCCCATCACCCCCCCGCGAGGGGCGCACGTGGGAGACCTGGGAGTAACAGATAAAAGAGCATCCAGGCAAAGGCAGGGACACCAGCCAGCTCTGCCTGGCATCCAGGAGCAGGTGACAAGCTCGCCTGAGCATTGCCAGCATGTCTGAAGCTTCAGCCCAGAGTAGTGTTGGTGAAATGCAGCTTCAGCAGGCAACCCTGGCGAGGCTGTCTGCACCTGCTGCCCTGGCCTTGGCCTCAAGGTGACTTTATGAGGATCTGCTGGCATCTGAGCCTCGGGCCCAGAAGGGAGGGAAACAGCAGCTGACCCAGGCTGCAATGACATAGGGTGACCTCAAATCCACTCAACTTGGTCCTCCTTTAAAATTTCCCTGTCCACGTCAAGTTAGAGTGTGAGCATGAGTCTCCCAAGACCCAGCCTTGCAGGAGAATGGCACTGGCAGAGAGTGGCCAGGAAGTGGTCTCTAAGAGCTGAGTGGGGCCTTTGCCTCTCTGAGGATCCGAATATACCAACTTCACTCAAGGTGACACCTTAATTGTCAGTCCTCTTGAGGTTAGAGTGGATCAGAAGAGGGTTATCACAGGATAACCTTTCCTCAGCCAGGGCTCAGCACGTACACCCCTTGACAGACAATCAAGTAGCACATTGGCTGTGCCCATGGGGTGGACCTGAGGGGCAGTGCTCACCATGGACTCCCTGCCCTGTACCTATATGTCTCATCTGTATACTCTCTGCCACCCCTTAGTCCCTTAGAGAGGCTGATGAGATACAGAAAGAATGTGTGTTTTGGGGATGCGTGCCGTGGGTGACTTCATGATCATTCTTCAGAGGATGCCCACCTGGTGTAGGACAAAGTAACCATTAAATATTAACCTTATGATAACATTATTTGCTCAAACCAGCTCCTGGCCAGCATGTCTCCTGCCCAGAGAGATTAATGGAAGATTCAGTCAGGATGGGTCTGGTAAGTGCCCCAAAATGCACGGTTTCGTTGCCAGACCTGTATGTTGAATGTGGCTCCCCAGGTCAGAAAGCTTCTGGGATTACTGGCTTCAAGGCTGCTCAGCTTCCCATTCTCAGGTTGTGCTGGGCAAAGGCAAGGGGGCCTCTAGCAGTAGCCACTAGCCACTGGTGACTATTGAGCACTTGCCATGTGACTAGTGTGACCGAGGCACTGTATTTAAATTTTTATTTAATTTTAAATAATTCTAAGTTAAATTTAAATAGCCCCAGATAGCTAGTAGCTATCATATTGGGGAGCACAAATCTAGAAGCTATGCTACCGTTCCCTTACAAGGATGATTTCTGTGCCTTCATTGACAATTTTGTTTAGATTTGTTTTCAACTGGACAGTGACAGGACAAGGGTACTGGCTGTGACAGACATTAGTTAGTTCCCTCCTTACTGCCACTCCATGCTCACTGAGCCCTGATTTTTTTCTTCTTTCCTTTTTCTTTCCTTCTTTCCTTTTCTTTCCTTCTTTCCTTTTTCTTCTTTTCCTTTTTCCTTCTTCCTTCCTTCCTTCCTTCCTTCCTTCCTTCCTTCCTTCCTTCCTTCCTTCCTTCCTTCCTCCGTCTTTCTTTCTTTCTTTCTTTCTTTCTTTCTTTCTTTCTTTCTTTCTTTCTTTCTTTCTTTCTTTCTTTCTTTCTTTCTTTCTTTCTTTTTTATAGAGGGCCAGGGGTTGAATCACTAGTAAATTAAGCCACCTATGACACTCCTGCCTCTCTTTGTTGGTGATTGGTCTTGGAGTGGGTATGTGACTCAATTCTAGCCAATCCGACTAGAGGAAGTCCCCTGGAGAGACTTCTGGGAAAGATTTTCTTGCCTGACTAGGGAAGGTGCCTTTTTAGACCATCATCTTCCTTCTTGTTCGGGACAGTGTTGTGTGGATTTGATATTTGGACCTGCAGCAGCTATCTTGCCACGATGAGGGAAAGGCCCAGGAATCAATATCTTTCTACGAATTGTTGATAATATTTGGGGAAACTCAGTGAACCCGTGAACCATGAGAGCATCTGAGGCACCTCACCAAGTCTAAGCACAATGTCATCAATGCAGTGAACCAGCATGATGCCCTGTAGGGCAGCGAGATGGTCAAGGCCCATCCAGCACAAAGTCTAGAAGCAAAATGGAGGAGACTTACTGCTGTTCATTCCCTCCCTATGCTTCTGATCAGAGAGGAGAGTTATGTAGGATGGTAAGAGGTGTCATCCCCCCATACACACACACACACGCACACACATGCACACACACATGCACACACACACGCACACCCCTTCAACTCATTCACAGTGATACTAATAGCTATGTTCCCTTCTGGGCCTTGATTTCCCTTCAAGTTTACTGTTTGTTGGGGAGGGAGACTCCTGGGGCTTCTCCTTTGCCCTTCCCATAATAGCCCTTACTTTTGGATCATAGAACCAATGTGTGGATTCTGCTTAGGTTTAGGATATCTATTCCAAGCTTATACTGAGGCACTGGAGAAGTAACAGGTTCAGGATTCCAGCAGTCCTCCTATGAGCAGGACTCCCACCAAAGCTCCATTTATCACTCAGCCTGGCAGTGTTCTGGTTCCCCTAGGATTACTGTTGGTCTGTGCTGTATTCCAAAACCCCTGAAAGTTCTGGTTCATTCCTTTCCCCAGGGCACAGTTTCCCTGATGTGTGGTCAAATCCCCTGTAGGAAAAGCAGGAGCAAGATAAGCAGAATATATTTTTGATGTTATTTTTTTTTTCCCAAGGGGGACCCAGTCTCCATTCAATTCAAGGGGCTGCGAACTGACATATCAGAGAAGCCACCCTGGGACCTTCTGCTGAAATCAGAGACTATTTCAATGGCAGTATCCTCCCCAAAACAGTCTGCCCGGTATGCTGGCTTTGGCATTATTGCTGCTGGCCCCTCAGGATTATGCTGTTAAACTCTTTTTTTTTTTTTTTTTAATTGTTGTGTGTGTTGTTGTTGTTGTTGTTTTTTAATTGAAGGTCCCTTACTGGTCCTGTTTCCATAAGTGCCAAGACCAGGGGAAAAGGGGAGGCAGCGCAAGGAAGGGTCATCTCCACAACATTCCATTTATACACAGAACTAAACAGATAAGCCCAGAGTCACTACTGCAGTTAGAAGTTGGCAGCATAGGAAAAGGGAGGAACAGGTGGGGAACTGGGGTGTCATTAAAAAAATACAGGCTCCCGCCAAACTGGGGTGCCTGGGGGGAACTTGGTCTGCTTCAACCCAAGAGGAATCAGAAGATCAAAAATGGTTTGAGAGGGCAGCCCGGGTGGCTCAGGGGTTTAATGCCGCGTTCAGCCCAGGGCCTGATCCTGGGGACCTGGGATCGAGTCCCACATTGGGCTCCCTGCATGGAGCCTGCTTCTCCCTCTGCCTGTGTCTCTGCCTCTTTCTCTCTCTCCTCTCTGCTGTGTTGCTCATAAATAAATAAAATCTTTTAAAAAAATGGTTTGAGAAAGACAGAACTGTCAGGGATAGAGGGCGGAGTAAGGTCCAGGGGGTGAGGGGGCTGTTTGGCAACTGGGGTGAAGGGATTGCCCTCCCGCTGCTGGGATCCCCCCAGCCCCTCCAGTCTGGCAGGAAGGGGGCAGGCTACAACCCCCATGGACAGGTCTGGGGCTGCCAGATGCTCCAGGCAGGGGGCTGGAGGGGGCTCACAAAGGCTTGCCCTCCAGAGAGATGACAGCACTGCCCCCCAGTTTCTCTGCCAGGGTGCAGCGGTCCTTGACCTCCTCATAACAGTTTGCTTGTAATTAATGCTTGATCCCAGTCATCTTTTTCTTGATGGCATCCTTGGAGCTGGCATAAATATTTTGCTCTTAAGGGGTGCAGACTTGGGTGCTCAGAAGATAAACACCAGGTCCTCCTTCTTGCTCTCCCTGGTCTCATAGGTTGCGTCATAGAGGGCATAGCGGCAGTCCTTGTCTGGTAGATAGCATCTTGACAAAAGTGGCGTAGGGGTCATTTACAGTCTGGCCCACATCACCTACCAGGATCTCCTTGCCCTCCTCAAGGATGATGTTCTTGTCCTCGCTCAGGCAGAAAAGTACTGCCTTCTTGCACTTCTTCACCTCTTCTGGTGTTGAAGGCTTATGCACCTTCATGTCATTAAACACTTTGATGACACCGTCAGAAACCGCCACGCCAGAGGCCGTGCTTCCGGAAGCGAAAGGGAGATAGCAAAAAGGGTCAGAAGAGATGAGAGCCACTGCAGGTGCTGCTGGGATCTGACTGAACCCATGCTGTTAAACTCTTAACTCTGCTGCAGCCACTGTATTACCTGGCTGACCACAGGACCTTTGCATCACTCCTTCACAATTCAAAGTCCTTAGCAGGAGTACCTAATTGGCTAAGTTTATGTTACATGACAATGTCCTAGTTATAAAGAAGCTGAATGAGAGAGTAATTGATTCACCTTTGACTTCCACAGAGAGGAATAGAGGCTGGGCTGCCAAAATATTGGTGATTTTTATCTTTGCTCATTGCTTATCTATGTAGTTGGGTCTCTCTCTCTCTCTCTCTCTCTCTCTTTAAAGATTTTATTTATTTATTCATGAGAGGCAGAGACATAGGTGGAGGGAGAAGCAGGCTCCATGCAGGGAGCCCCTGAGACTCCAGGATCATGCCCTGAGTCGAAGGCAGATGCTTAATTGCTAAGCCACCCAGGGGCCCTTCTCTCTTTCTTCTTTATTGAGGTATGGTCGACACATAACATACTAGTTTCAGGTATACAACATAATAATTCAACATTTGTATATATTTCAAAATAATAATTCTAGTTAATATCAGTTACCATACATAGTTACAATTATTTTCTACAATGAACATTTATTATATGCATAATTTTAAAAAGGAGTCTGTCATTTTATATATTTTTGACTCAGCCTGTTCCAAAGTTATAATTATTATACATGTTTGGTGGGGGGGAGCCTTAAAAATAGTTCTTGGACCTGAAAAGATCTGGAACACTAGCCTTAGAATTTGAGGTGTTTGTCATTTGTATGTGAGGGTGAAACCAAAGTGGCCCTGCCTGGTCCTGCCTAGCCCCCCTCTGTGGGGGGACATCTGGAGATCTCTGTTCAGGCTCCTTGACTTTCAGAAGAGGTTGTTAACTGTGCCCTCAGCTCAGCTGCCTGTTTATTTTTTTTTTTTTAATTTTTATTTATTTATGATAGTCACAGAGAGAGAGAGGCAGAGACACAGGCAGAGGGAGAAGCAGGCTCCATGCACCGGGAGCCCGACGTGGGATTCGATCCCGGGTCTCCAGGATCGCGCCCTGGGCCAAAGGCAGGCGCCAAACCGCTGCGCCACCCAGGGATCCCATCAGCTGCCTGTTTAAACATGAGGTCTGCACTTAACTGGCAACACAGAACATTAAGGGTCCTTGTCATATCACAGCCGCAACCTCAAACTCACTCTTGTTTGATACTTAGCAAACATTTGGTTGAATTAAACAACATTTAGGAAGACTTGTCTGAATGGGAGTCACACATTCAGTCATGCGTGAGGGCTCTAGCCCTTGTTAGCATTTATTTGAGATTGAATATTACATCTTGGATGATCACATGCTCTCTGCCCTGAGGTGCCTGGGATTGTTTTGTTTGAACCTACATGGAGTCATGCCGTTGACTTAAAGAAGGGCAGCTGTCGATGCCAACCCTATGGTATTCATTGTTTTATTTATAATAAGGATATTTTTAGGGCCTTGTTCTCTGTATTACAAAGCCCCTCCCCCTTTTTTGAGATTTTATTTATTTGTTCATGAGAGACAGAGAGAGAGAGGCAGAGAGAGAAGCAGATTCCATGCAGGGAGCCCGATGTGGGACTTGATCCCCGGACACCAGGATCACACTCTGGGCCGAAGGCAGGTGCTCAACCACTGAGCTACCCAGGCATTCCTATGAAAGCCCATTGTATGAAAGCATATAGAAGAAATTCCTTTCTGGTCTTGGAATTAAGCACCTGATTTGTTTATATCTAATGAACATTGTGAGTAATACGGCTGGCCTTGTTTCTTTCTTTGAGTGGGCTGCAAGGAAGCTCAGAGTCAAATCGTGGCCCATATCTAGCAAGTGTAGAGGATTTTCATGATAAACATTTTATGTATTAATCTTATCTCTCGCTCCACATTATTTCACCTAATCTAATTTTCCCTTCTTACTAATGACTTAAAATAAAAAAAGATTATTTGAGAGAGAGAGAGAGAGAGCGCGCGTGCATATGAATGGAGGGGAGGGGCAAAGAGAGAGGAAGATGTGGGCTCCTCACTCCTCAAGAGCCTGATGAGATGTGGGCTTGGTCCCAAGACCCTGAGATCCTGACCTGGGCTGAAGGCAGATGCTTAATCAACTGAGCCACCCAGCACCCGTTTCCTGTGATTTTTTTTTTTTAAGTATTTTATTGGAACATTTTGTAAGCAAGCTTAAATGTTTTTTTCTTTATTTTTTAGTCAGAGAAAGGTAAAAACAAAGATACATATAAAATATTTATAGTGTTATATTTTCACTTGGATCCTTGTACTGAACTCTGTGATATCCTCTAATCTGGGAAGCTCAGGGATTTTATTGGGTTTGCAGTTTTCATTTCAGTCTTTGAGAATAATCATTTTGTCACCACTCCTGTGATCACTGTGTTGGAAAGAATTTTCATCCTTTTGCATTCTTGCTAAACTCCTCTTCTTCCACCTGATGTTTACTTAATACCTAACACAATTATTATGAACTTCTCTTTATTCTCTGAGTAGTGGAATGGGATTCAGAAGCTCATGTCCTCATTAAGTTTTATAATCCTCTAACAAGAATTCCAAGCATTTTGAGTCTTTAGAATTTTTTTTTTCTTTTTTCTTTGCTATAGATCTGGGACAAATGAACACCCAAAGTCACTGGTTTGTCTTTCTTTTAAAGTTTTTTATTTTTTTTTATTTTTATTTATGATAGTCACACACAGAGAGAGAGAGAGAGGCAGAGACACAGGCAGAGAGAGAAGCAGGCTCCATGCACCGGGAGCCCGACGTGGGACTCAATCCCGGGTCTCCAGGATCGCGCCCTGAGCCAAAGGCAAGCGCCAAACCGCTGCGCCACCCAGGGATCCCTGGTTTGTCTTTCTTGAGGCAAACTTGAGAAGACCAATCTGTAGTCAAGGAAATGCTAACTCTCTCAGCCACCAACGCATATAACAAAAACCTAAAAACAGTATGTTTGCAAGGCACCTGGGTGGCTCAGTCAGTCAAGTGTTTGACTCTTGGTTTCGGTTCAGGTCCTCATGGCCCCACATTGGGCCCCACGTGGAGACTCCTTGAGATTCTCTTTCTTCCTCTCCCTCTGCCCCTCCCCCTTCTAAAAAATAAATAAAAATAAAATAAAATAAAAAAACCCAGTGTGTACAGAGGAATTTATGTATTCATTCTGGGATAATTCTGAGGCAGTGGTTATAATCCTCTATTCAACCCGTTTCTTGTAGGAAAAAAAAAGCAGAAAATCAGGACAATAAAAAGAAAATATTGCCCAGTTTTTTATTATTAGCAACTAGAAGATTAGCTTTCCAAGTTTTAAACAAAGTGCTTGCTTTATTCCATGAATATATATTGAGAGCCTACTATGTGCAAGTCTCTGTGTTATATCCTGGAATATAGCATTGTTTAAAACTAGACACAGTCTCTACTCTGTGCTTCCTATTATATATCTCACAGCCCATAACACATTTATGCAAATGATACCACACTGTACATTGTGTCCTGATACTTGCTTTTTCTCACCGGACCATATATTTTGGATATCTCCCCATGTCAACATCTATAGACAGACATCATTTCAAAAGGCCAAATAGTTTTATATATATGATTAACCATACTTTATTTTAATCAGTGCCCTCATGTTGCAAACTTTTCTACAATTATAAGAAGTACTTCTGGATGCCTGGGTGGCTCGGTTGGTTAAGCGTCTGCTTTTGGCTCAGGTCATAATCTCAGGGTCCTAAGATCTAGTTCTGATTCCAGCTCTATGCTCAGCAGGGAGTCTGCTTTTCCCTTTCCCCCTGCTCATCCTCTCTCTGTCACTGTCTCTCAAATAAATAAGTAAAATCTTAAAAAAAAAAAAAAAAGGGGTTCTTCTGTCCACAACCTTACACTGAACCTGTGCACCAATGCTTTCAAGATGCTCTTAAGTCATCCTCAGATGCACCAATGTGGAAAATTGACTCCACATCACTGGTAATCTTTCTGGCTTTTCTAGTTCAATGACTTTGGCTGTGCCTTTTGTGCAGGTAGCCCAACTTGCTCAGATCTAGCTGACCAGAACTGCTTGGGAGATGACTGAAGAAAGTGTCTGGCTTTATCCTTATAAGGACTCCCTTTCTACAGTGACAGCATCATCTTATGTTGGTCTTAATGATTACATTGCCTTGTCACTTCTGGGGGTGAAAGGGGCCAACTCTCTTTCTATTCATGCCTTGCTTGAGACCTGGCACCCTATTCCTGCTTTATCCTGGTGCTCATGAAGTGTGTATCTGATAGATGAATGCATGAATAAACAGATTCCAGGCTGAGAGGCAGTCCACAGGGAGTAAGTGATGTTGGGGGCCATGGCAGGCAGGCTTAAATACAACACCATGGATAAGTTAAAGATGCATGTTTCAGTTTCTAGAAAAAAAAATTAAGGATAGAAACACCACCAAGAAACTTAGCTAAAAAGCTAATAGATGAGGGACACCTGGGTGGCTCAGGGTTGAGTGTCTGCCTTCAGCTCAGGGTGTGATTCCAGGGTCCTGGGATCTAGTCCCGCATCTGGCTCCCTGTGGGGAGCCTGCTTCTCCCTCTGTCTGTGTCTCTACCTCTCTCTGTGTGTCTGTCATGAATAAATAAATAAAATCTTTAAAGAAAAATTTTAAAAAGCTAATAGATGAGATAGATGGCATAGTAAATGATATTCAGTTTACCCAAAGAATGGCAAAGAAGGATAAAGAGAGGAAAAATAAACTTTGAGGACAAAGAATAAACTAAACCAAGATGGTAGACTTAAACCCAACCCTATTAATAGCTATTTAATATTAATTAACTAAATGCTTATGTAAAAAAACATACATAACATTCCCCAAGATAGACCATATTCTGGGCCAGAAAACAAGTCTCAATAAATTTCAAAGGATTGGGGCACCCAGGTGGATCAGATGGTTAGGCATCTGCCTTTGGCTCAGATCATGATCCTGCAGTCCCAGGATGGAACCCCCCTATTGGGCTCCCTGCTCAGCGGGGAGTCTGTCTGCTTCTCCCTCTGCCCCTCACCTATTGATGCTTTTTCTCTCCCTCTCTCTCAGATTAATGAATAAAATCTTTAAAATTTTTTTGAATAATAGAAAACATGCCCAGTATATTATCTGAGGTATTAAATTAGTCACCAATCACAGAGGTATTAAGATTAATAATCTATAACAATATGATAACCAAAAGTTCTCAGATATATGGGAATTAAACAACACAATCCTACATAATATCTCAAAACATCACCTATGAAATTAGGAAATATTTTTACTTGAATTAAAGTGAAAATAGGGACGCCTGGGTGGCTTAGTGGCTGAGCGCCTGCCCTTGGCTCAGAATGTGATCCTGGAGCCCTGGGATCAAGTCCCACATCAGGCTCCCTGCATGAAGCCTGCTTCTCCTCCCTCTGCCTATGTCTGTGCCTCTCTCTGTGTGTCTCTTGTGAATAAATGAGTAAAATTAAAAAAAAAAAGCAAAAATAAAACCCCCAAATTTATGAGATGCAACTAAATGAGTATGTGGAAATATTTTTTTTTTGTTATAGCTATGGGCTAGTCATTATTATGTGTCTTCCTTTCTCCTCAACTTTTGAATGAGAGACTATCTATTATATTTTCCTGTCTCTGTCTTGCCTTGATTTGTCAGGTGTATGTTGGGGTGATAACTGGTCTTTGTAGTTCACAGGTCTCTGCACCTAAGAAACCAAACATAAGGAGCCGTACTCAAGAAATCACACTTTCAAAGTATCATCCCCACCTGGATCTAATATTCATGGTGAGATCCTGGACCTCAGGCCTGAGTGTGGTGCCAGAATGGAAAGTTACTCTGGAAGTTTTACTTTGTTTTATTTTCAGAGGTGACTCTATTTGGCAAGTGGATACGAATTATGAGGAGTTGGAGGGCAGATTGGGATAGGTTGTGACACTGGTGGCCCCTGGTGAACTGGGCCTTCTTCAGGCCTTCCCATCCTCATATCATTCCATATTGACTCAGGCAGGGCTAATGCGACCTGAGCAGGAATGATGCAAGTAGAGACTTGATCAGTGCCTGCACGGTGGGGCTTGTGCTCTTGGAACACTCCTTGAAATTCAGTCGCCATGTGTAAAGAAGCCCTTATTAGGCTACTGACTGAGGAAGCCAATGTGGAGAGGACCCTGCAGGATAAGAGACAAATGTGAGTGTTCCAGCTCCCACCAAGATGCAGCTGTATGAGTGACCTCAGCTATACCACAAACCACCTAGTTGAGCCCCATCAACCCACAGAAACATGAGAAATAACAAGTCATCGTTTTAAGCCACTAAGTTTTGGGGTGGTTTGTTGTGTGGCAGTAGACCTCTGGAACATGTAGGGAGCTTTGGAGCTGGGACTCTTTTAGAGTTGTCTCAAAGTGAGACATGAAGCCAGGCCTTTTAACCCCCATATAGACCTGAAGGGGAGCAGAATATGCCCCCCAAAACATGCCCCTTCAGCTTGTGGATTATTTTGAGCCGAAGCCAATCAAGTCCCAGCAAACTCCAGAAAAGCTTTTTATTTCTCCCTTAACTGTCTAAAATAATTTACATAGGGGGGCCCAGCCCAGAAAGAGAGCTATCAGAGATAACTTCTTTTTATGTGAAAGACATCTGCATGGCAGGACATTTGATTACTAAACATCTGCTCTTCTCATCTTCCTGTGAATTTCCTCTCTCCTCTTTGAAGCCCCAGGCTCCCATCCCTTTTCTTAGCTCAAGATGGCACATAAGCCTCAATTGCCTGACTGCCTTTGAGTCTCATATTTTTATGGGGCTCCCGTACATGTGTAATTAAATTTTTTTTCTCCTGTTAATCTGTCTTATGCCAATTTAATTATTAGACCAGCGAAAGAACCTAGAAGGCAAGAAGGGAACATTTTTCTGTCTCTGCAGACCTGTCATTAGGTTCATTGTGCCTCTGGGAAGGCAGCATGATCTTGGGTGAAGCAATATATATATATATATATATTTTTTTTTTTTTAGCCAAGGGCAATTCCCAGAGTTGGGTACAACTGTGAGCACTCAGCAGCCAACACTTCTGGAATCTACGGGAATGAGTGCCTTGATCTGGTGGCGCAGTACAGCATTCACTAGTCAGATTTCTACAGACTTCCACTGTTTTCCCATTGGTAGGATAGAGGAAGGGGGCTACAGATGCTTTATCTGATGCCAGGTCAGCGTTCTGGCAAGATGTGACTGGCTTAAAGGAAGAGTAATGAATTAGTCTAAAAACACATGCTAGATGGGCCCTTGGGGGTATCTTTCCTGGGTTTCTGGTTCTAGGGAAATACTTCCGTCTCCATAACTGGCGGCTGAGGAGTGAGAACTGAACATCACATGTCCCAACGGTAGAAGGCCACCCTGACTCGTTTCTGTGCTCATTGCTCAGGCTATGGAAGTCATAATCATGAAGTCTGATCTTGGGGTGGCTAGCTCTCAGAGACAGGAATAGGGCAAGTCTGAAGAGGGTATGGCGGTGGGAGCAGGGGTGTCTGGTAATTAGAGGAGGGTGGCATTGAGAAGGAATCTTATGCAAAAAGTAGGTATCTTGGGATGCCTGGGTGGCTCAGTGGTTGAGCATCTATCGCCTTTGGCTTGGGTCATGGTCCCAGGGTCCTGGAGTCCTGGGATAGAGTCCTACATAGGGCTCCCCATAGGGAGCCTACTTCTCCCTCTGCCAATGTCTCTGCCCCTCTCTGTCTCTCATGAATAAATAAATAAAATATTTTTTTAAATTTAATTTTATTTTTTATTCATGAGAGACAGAGAAAGAGAGAGAGAGAGGCAGAGACACAGGCAGAGGGAGAAGCAGGCTCCATGCAGGGAGCCTGATGTGAGACTTGATCCTGCGACTCCAGGGCCATGCCCTGGGCCAAAGGCAGGCACTAAACCGCTGAGCCATCCAAGCCTCCCCTAAATAAAAAAATCTTAAAAAAAACAAACAAACAAACAAAAAAACAAATTAGAGGCGGAGCAGCGCTGCATATCCCGAGGCTTCACACCTGCCCAGTTCCAGGCAGCTCTAGAGGAGTATGAGGAGTTAAACGTCTGGCGGGTTGAGAGACCTCATGATGCCTTTGAAGGGAAAGGAAGACTCTCTTCTTTTCTCCTGAGCTGCACTTGTTTCATTCTTCCTGTTTGTAGATTGCTATATTCTAAAAAAAAGATGAATGAATCTTGAAAGATTGGTGAAACTCGTATATCCATCAGCAGGTGAACTGGTACAAAAAGAAAAACAATATTGAGCACCCGGACGCCTGGGTGGCTCAGTGGTTGAGCGTCTGCCTTCAGCCCAGGTCGTGACCCCCGGGGTCCTGGGATCGCGTCCCGCGTCGGGCTCCCTGCATGGAGCCTGCTTCTCCCTCTGCCTGTGTCTCTGCCCCTCTCTGTCTCTGTGTGTCTCTCATGAATAAATAAGTTAAATATTAAGAAAAAAAAAAAAACACCTAGGGTTTCCCTAGGTGGCTCAGCGGTTTAGCGCCTGCCTTCGGCCCAGGGCGCGATCCTGGAGTCCCGGGATCGAGTCCCACATCGGGCTCCCTGCATGGAGCCTGCTTCTCCCTCTGCCTGTGTCTCTGCCTCTCTCTATCACAAATAAATAAATAAATAAATCTTAAAAAAAAAACACACCCACAAAACAATACTGAGCACACACGTGTATTGATCACCTTCCCAGCATTCCAGGCTTCCTTAATTAAAATAACCTATTTAAAAAAATAATAATAATAACCTAATTTTCATTCAGACATTCTGCTTCCGGGCACAGCCTTATCCACCCAAAGTTAACCTCAGCCCGCCCCTAGGCGGGGCCCACGGTGGCCTAAGCCAATCAGCACACTCCTCTGGATCGCCAGTGGTCATGTGACCCAAGGCGGTCCAATTAGAGTGAATCATAGGACTGTCCCTTGGAATGCTGGGAAAGGGGCGGGCTGGTGGGCGCTCTGGGAGAGGTCGGTCACCAGCCTGAGGCCGCTATAGGTGAGGCGTCCTTTCTCCTATTTTCTCTTGAGGTGTTTTTTTTTAATTTTTATTTTTATTTTGTCTGAGACTGAGAATTAGACACATCGGGCTGGCGAGCAGGAGAAATGCATACAAATCTATATAAATTTTATGTGACATGGGAGCTCTTCAAAGGAAGTGAAGACCCAGAGAGAGGGTGACAACCACTTACTTTTCCTCCCGGTTGAACAAAGAGAGACGACTGTGGGAAATTTTTTTTTTAAAGATTTTATTTATTTATTCATGAGAGACACAGAGAGAGAGAGGGGCAGAGACACAGGCAGAGGGAGAAGCAGGCTCCATGCAGGGAGCCTGACGTGGGACTCGATCCCGGGTCTCCAGGATCAGGCCCTGGGCTGAAGGCGGCGCTAAACCGCTGAGCCACCTGGGCTGCCCCCCCCCCTTTTTTTAAGATTTTATTTATTTATTGGGAAAATTATTAAACTAGCGTGAGGAGGCCTCAGGAAGATAGAAAGTACCTAGACGAGCGAGGCCTGTGTGCACGGCATTCTCTAGGTCTCGACTACCTGCCCTTGGCGCTGAGGGTGCTACTTTCCCCTGGGGTAGAGGGAGGGCATCTTTCGCGTGTGAGCTTTAAACCTCCTGCTTTCTGAGAGAAAAGAGGTGGTCAGACTGCCCTTCCTGGAGCTGCTCTTCTTTGAGTGCTTTTAGCTCCAAAGAATCCGTAGGCCAAAGGGGCATATTTTGGGGTGACCTAACCTGCCATCCTTCAGAGTCTTGTTTGACCAGTGGTGAGACAGTCACGGGATGCGACATCGTGCAGCCGCTGAAAATGACTTATTGGAACGATTTCCAGGAGAAATGAGAAGAACGGGTCATGAATACATGGTGTGAGATCTTATATAATGAGGGGACAAAACGTCCATTTTAACCAAGTGATCTCTTGGTGGGAGGTAGGATAGGTGGGGGGTGGGGGGGAGCCTGTCTTCCTCCATTAACTTGGCTTGAATCCTGTCTGATGCCCGAGGGAGGAGAGGGCACCCCCTTGCCCAGAGACAGCCTCTTCGCGAGGGAGAGGCACCCCATGAGAGCCGGCCAGAGGTTGAGTCCGAAGCACTGGAGAAGGGGCCTCCTCTACAAATACAAGACTCAACATACCCAATCCTATTGACACTACAGTCACCCCACTGGGGATCTGCTCCCCTGGAGAAGGGCTGAGACCAGAACCTCTGGGTTCTATGGAGTGAAAGGCGCAGGCAGGCACAGGGCCCCAGGAGAGGGGAAAGTTTGCTCCTCTAGAGGCTTGTCCAGCTCACTGCACTTCAGCTTCCGGTGGGCAACAATTCTGTCTTGTTGTTGGGTCCCAGTCACCCAGGACTAACGTGGGCACTGGCACAAGGCCGCAGGGAAGGAGGCCAGGCTGAGGTGGGGGGGGCACAGACAACAAAAGCTGGGGGCTTCCCACCTGTGCGCCCCCCAGTGAGGTGAGGTCCAGAGACCCCAGGCTCCCGCCCTTTGTCGTCTGGCCTGACTTCAGAGCTGCAAGTTCTGCTTTCTGGCTGTTTCAGACATTCCTCCTTTATGCGTAAATATTAGTTTTAAGGAGCCTCCTGCTCAGGGAGGTCTTGGTCGGCTTAACTGCTCTCAGTGGGAATATGCAACTTTAAAGCCTTTGGAAAGAATCTCCTTCTGAGGAATTTGCATTTTCAGAAAACTTTCAATAGAGGGCCTAAGCGGTGGAGCCTGTGAATAAGGTCTTTCTGTGTTTGCTGCTCCAGGCGAGCAGTACCGGAGGAGTAAGAGGAAGGAGGCAAACTGCACTCCCCCGGCAGCTGCGGCGGAGGGGGTGTAGGGGATGGTGCATTTGCCGAGAGTCAGTGAGGATTCTGGGATGTGTGTGTTGAGTCATCTCTTCCCCGCAGGTTTCCAGGGAGCTAGTTTGCATGAGGTAAACTCGCGACCTGATTCCCAATTCCGAGGGCCACTGTTTCTTGCTTTGCAGCTTTCTCTTGCCTCAAGGATCTGGCCTAGTGGCGGAGGGGGCGGGTAGTCCACTGGGTAGGGGAGGGGCGTTGGAGGCAGAGCCTGGCTCATACAGAATTCAGCCCCACACTCGGATGGGCTCCCCTTCCCTCCCTCCTCCCTCGGTTGGGACCAGGGCTGCTATGGCTGTCAGAAGACCTCACTGTGTGGTTTGCTAATAATGCTCCCCTTGGCTCTTTGGCCCTTTGGCCCCACCCCTGGTTCATCTTCATTCTCTGAGGAAGCAGAGAGAGAAAACCTAGAGAAAGAAGGTAATTTAAAAGCCCCACCCATCAATAGTGAGGCAAAGGCTTTCTGCCGCAGGGTGGGAGTCCATCCTGGGTCATTGGCTCACTCCAGGAAGCTCCCCCTGGAGGTCACGGTGACAAAGAAGGGGTGTTTGCCAGTACTCCTCCCCCCAGGAGTCCTTCCCCTCCAGTGGCCTGGGGTCTGCCTGTTGGAGGTGTCCTCTTGGAAGGATACAGACCAGCAGGGGCCCCTGGACACCATGACGCTGCCCCAATCCCTCCTGCAGAGCCTTAGTGTACCTGGGATCAAACAACTGAGGGGTCCGGATTTGTCACTCTGAAGCCCTTTGAGGTCACTGACATCGGTGACCTTGTCCTAAGACCAGCCTATACACTAGAGCAAGCAATTGCTCTTGCTTTTATTTCTGAGATTAATCAACAAGATATTAAAACAGACAACAAACCTGTAGAACCAGAGGGCCTCCAGATGCGGCCCTGTCCCCCTAGAAAAATATGCCATACTGCACTCTTTCTTCCCCTAACCTCCCTCCCTGCTTCTGTCTCTCTCTTTCTTTCAATTCAAAATATTATTGATTCTTTCTGTATGCCAGCTATTGTTACAGGAGCTGGCAATATATTTGCGGACAACAAAATAAAGAGATCCCTGGCTGGTAGATCTTACAGGCTAGAAGAAGGAGACAGGCAATAAATAATCACCATAAGCAGTAAGTAAATTTTATAGCACTTCCGAGAGTACTGAGGGCTATGGGAATAGAGACAAGTGGGAGTTTGCAGTTCTAAGGAGGTGGTCAGGGTGGACCTCATTGAGAAAATGGCATTTGAGCAAAGGCTTGAAGGCAAATGTAGAGGACGAAAAATATCTGTCCTTCTATCCCTCTAAGTTCTTGGCTGGGGAGTCTGTAACAAAAAAACAGATTAATAACAGAAACTTATTTAATATGTTATGCAATATGGGAGCCTTTATCAGGAAATATAGACTTGAAGCAGTGAAACCTGAGCCTTTCAATGCTAGGTTTGAGGAAGAAGGAAGAGGTGTAAGAAAATGTGGTGGGACATCTGTGTCTTGGAGATAAGGTTGCTCCTTTCCTGTGGGTATAGAGAGGCCACCTCTCACCTGAGGGTCTATGACCTGCTTCAGGGGAAGGTCACAGAGTCCTTCCTGCACCTGCTGTTTTTCTAATTCCTACAGCTCCACACAGCCGTGGGCTATGAGGAAGAGTGTGCCAGACACAGGGACCAGCCAGCACAAAGGCTAGTGCGGGATGATGCCTGGTACTGGTGAGAAACAGCAGGGAGGTCGTCACAGCCAGAGCACAGCAGGTGGGCAGAGCAGGAGATGCTGTCAAAGAGGGAGGGGCCTTGTCAGGCCCACTGGCCACTGGAGGATTTTTAAAATTAAAATGTCAAGAATTGGGGCACCTGGGTGGCTCAGTCAGTTAAGCGTCTGCCTTTGGCCCAGGTCATGATCTCAGGATCCTGGAATAGAGCCGCGCATTAGGCTCCCTGCTGGGGACAGAGGGATCTGCTTGTCCCTTTCCCTCTGCTCATGTTCTCTCTCTCTCTCTCTCTCTCTCTCTCCCTCTCTCTCTCTCTCTCCCTCTCTCTATCAAATAAATAAAATCTTTTTAAAAATTAAGTCAAGAATACACTGGCAAGGACTCTCTTCTTAACATAATTAGAACCAGGCTCCTCTGGCCCAGACCTTGGCCTGTTTAGTCCAGTTTTAGCGGGAATCCTGCTGGCTCAGTTTACAGAATCCTCTACCCTTGGTATCTGAACTCCCTTGATACCTGGTCAAATTCCTCACCCATCCCTCTCAACATTTTTTACTCTGGCCTGTCTTTAGCAAGAATCCTATCCAGTTGGTTCAGCCAGAATTTCCCCTTTCCCCATGTTCCTTCTTCGTAATTTCCCATTCATTGACCCCACCCTGCTCCTTTGCCTATAAATCTCCACTTGTCCTTTTATTCAGAATGGAGTTCAGTTCTCTACTGAGGTCCCTTCCCCTCCTGCCCCCCCACAGCAATATTTCCAGAATAAAATATGCCTTCACTGCTTTAACTTCTGTCTGGCTCTGGTCTTCTTTCAACATAGAAGTAGAGAGAAGCATGTGATGAACTCAGCATGTACCAATCACACAGGTTCCACAGTGACCCATTCATGGCCACCCTGTGTCATCTTTTTTTTTTTTATATATATATATAAAATATTTTATTTATTGGGCAGCCCAGGTGGCTCAGCGGTTTAGCGCTGCCTTCAGCCCAGGGCCTGATCCTGGAGACCCGGGATCGAGTCCCATGTTGGGCTCCCTGCATGGAGTCTGCTTTTCTCTCTGCCTGTGTCTCTGCCTCTCTCTCTGTCTCTCTGTCTCTGTCTCTGTCTCTGTGTGTGTCTCTCACAAATAAATAATAAAATCTTTTAAAAAATATATTTTATTTATTTATTCGTGAGACACACACAGAGGCAGAGACACAGGCAGAGGGAGAAGCAGGCCCCATGCAGGAAGCCCGATGTGGGACTCGATCCCTGGTCTCCAGGATCAGGCCCTGGGCTGAATACGGTGCTACACTGCTGAGCCACCTGGGCTGCCCCACCTTGTGTCATCTGTTCCTTATTTCTCATCTCCCTGATATTCATAGTATTTCATCCATAAGTATTTCTATGTGTATCTCTGATGAGGACTCCTTTTTTTAAGGACTTCTTTTAAGCTGAACATAAAGTCATTTTCACATCTAAAAATTTACAATAGGGCATCCCCAGTGGCTCAGTGGTTTGGTGTCACCTTCAACCTAGGGCGTGATCCTGGAGACCCTGGATCGAGTCCCACATCGGGCTCCTTGAGTGGAGCCTGTTTCTCCCTCTGCCTGTGTCTCTGCCTCTCTCTCTCTCTGTATCCCTCATGAGTAAATAAATAAAATCTTTAAAAAAAAAATAAAAATTTACAATAGGGGGACACCTGGCTGGCTCAGTGGTTGAGTATCTGCCTTTGGCTCAGGGTGTGATCCTGGGATCTAGGATCAGGTCTCACATTGGGCTCCATGAGAGGGGCCTGCTTCTCCCTCTGTCTGTGTGTCTGCCTCTCTCTCTCTCTTTCATGAATAAACAAATAAAATCTTAAAAAAATAATAAAAATTTACAATAGGGACATCTAGGTGACTCAATGGTTGAGGGTCTGCCTTTGGCTCAGGTTAATCCCGGGATCCTGGAATCGAGTCCTGTGTCAGGCTCTCCTCAGCAAGCCTGCTTCTCCCTCTGCCTATGTCTCTGCCTTTCTCTCTGTGTCTCTCATGAATAAAAAAAAAAAAAATCTTTTACAAAATAAAAATAAAAAAATAAAAATTTAGAATAATTCCTTATTATAATTAAGTATCCTGTCATTAGGTCATCAGAGAGTGTTTTGCACAGTAGTAACATGCTTTGATTCACTTGTTTTTTAAATTTTTATTTATCTATGATAGTCACAGAGAGAGAGAGAGAGAGAGGCAGAGACATAGGCAGAGGGAGAAGCAGGCTCCATGCACCAGGAGCCCGATGTGGGATTTGATCCCGGGTCTCCAGGATCGCGCCCTGGGCCAAAGGCAGGTGCCAAACCGCTGCGCCACCCAGGGATCCCCTGATTCACTTCTTTAATGGTCAGATTGTGTGGTGCACCCAGATTTCTCATACTCTGGTACAGGAGGGTGAGATGGTGGAGCCAAAGAGAAATGAAAACTTTTAGTCCACCAAAAAAGAATCATACAAACATATTCATAGCAACTTTAAAATTCCAAATTGGAAACCATCTCAATGTCCATAATAGGCAAGTAGATAAGCACATTGTGGCATGGTCAAAGATGGAGATACTCAGAAAAAGGAGTAAATTATTGATATGTATGAGAGTATAAATCAGGTTCAGAACATTGTTGAGAGGCACCTGGATGGCTCAGTTGGGTAAGCATCTGCATTTGGCTCACATCATGATCTCCAGGTCCTGGGATGAAGCACCTTGTCAGGCTCCCTGATCACTGAGGAGGGAGCTTTTCCCTCTCCCTCTCCCTCTCCCTCTGCCCTTTCCCCCAACTTGTGCTTGCTCACTCTCTCTCAAATAAACGAAATCTTAAAAAAAAAAACTCTTGAGCAAAAGAAGCCAGATACAAGAATGCATGCTGGTTGATTCCACTTACCTTAGTTTCCAGAGTGGGCAAAACAATAGATCTATCTCTGTGGTGACAGAAATCAAATGTCTGGTGGTCTTGGGTGAAGGGGACATGGATATTGACTAGAGAGGGGCTGGTAGGTGGGGAGACTTGGTGGTGTAGTTTGAAGGCAGAAGAGTATCAGGGAAATGTGAGGTAATTCAATCCCTGCCAGCACTGAGGCCTCCTTGGAGTATGAGGTCGTGAATGTACTAATTCCAGTGGCATGGTTGCGTTTGCCCAAGTTCCTCTGGATGTGCACAGGAGACAGCAAATTTTTTTTTTGGTTGTTTTAACGATTTTATTTATTCATGAGAGACACATAGAGAGAGGCAGAGACATAGACAGAGAAGTAGGCTCCCCACAGGGAGCCCCATGCAGGACTTGATGCCTGGGCCCAGGATCACGCCCTGAGATGAAGGCAGACACTCAAAACCGCTGAGCCACCCAGGTGTCCCCGGACAGAGAATTAGATTGAACCAGGGCACCTGGTTTTGCTAAGTGAGTAAGATGAAGAGAGATGGGCAAATCAATTCCTAATCCCACCAGAACGAAAAGACTTTCTTTTTGCTTGTTCCCACAGAGAAAGCAATGTCCCTAAATATGTACGAAATGCAAATCACCAAAAATGCAAAGTAGACCCCAAACAATCCTCCATCCCACTTTTCCTCATCAGCTCTATCCAGCTCCAGGGGCTCACCCAGGGACCTGCTAAGAGCTCTTTGAGCAATTCTGTATTTTTGGGATTTTTCCACACACAGAACTCCTTGAAGATGCATTATCAGCTCATGAAAAGCACCTCCTACTACACCTGTAGAATAGAGCACCAGTAGATGAAACTAAATCCCAGTGCCATCCTGCAGCAGACTGCAGTCCAAACACCAGTGTCTCTGGTGTAATCAGAGTTCCCAGGACCTGGTACAAGCAGTTCACCCTTGACCACTGGAGGTGGGCAGCCGAGAGAAAGACAGAAAAAGTGGAGGGGAAGGAAGAGAAAGGTATAAAGGAGAATATAATCCTAGAAGTTCTGCATCTTTATGAGGTTGGCTCACCCAGACCCTTTTCCTGAGTCTAATGGAAGACAAGCAAACTTTCCCATTCATCTATTTTATGAACTTTTTTTTTTTAAAAAAGATTTTATTTATTCATGAGAGACACACAGAGAGGCAGAAACACAGGCAGAGGGAGAAGCAGGCTCCTCGAAGAGAGCCTGACTGACTCGGGACTCGATCCTGGGTCTCCAGGGTCACACCCTGTGCTGAAGGCGGTGCTAAACTGCTAAGCCACCCGAGTTGTCCTATTTTATGACCTTCTTAACGGGGATCAGTCTCCCCAGACTTGAACAGAACTCTAGCTCTCAATCTCCCAGAGGGGTCTGAGCCTGGATCCCCCACTTTAGCCCAGCAGCTGAGACCAACTGGCCCTCTTCTTTGGATACTTCCCTCCTTGGCAGCCTCCTAGCAAGGAGGTGTCTCAAGACCTCTCAGCCTCAGTCCTTTTGCCAGCTCATGGCTCAGTTCCTGGCTTTGGTCAGGAATGTATCATGGATTTTTCACGAGAGCACTTTGCCAATTCACATTCCTGCTCTGAGTCTCCGTGGCTGGCTGTGTGAGTGTGTGTCTAGTATCTGTGTATTACTAAGGTATATACTGTCCCTGCATACACTGAGGAGGAGGTGCCTGGGGCTCTCCTGGAAGAGACATTCTTTCAGATTCTCCTAGTGAAGCTGGAACTTGCAGCAGCAGCAGCAGCAGCAGCAGCACGAAGAGCTACCCTCCCTCTGATGAGCTACCAGCAGCCACAGGCCTGATTTACTGCCCTGCCAAACATGGTAGGGAGCCTGGGACCCCAGAGGAGATGGAAGAGGCTGCCCTTATGTACTCCACCTCAGTTTTTTTTTTTTTTTTAACATATAGCTTTTTTTTTTTTTGACTTTTATTTATGATAGTCACACACAGAGAGAGAGAGAGAGAGAGAGAGAGGCAGAGACACAGGCAGAGGGAGAAGCAGGTCCATGCACCGGGAGCCCGAAGTGGGATTCGATCCCGGGTCTCCAGGATCGCGCCCTGGGCCAAAGGCAGAAGGCAGGTGCTAAACCGCTGCGCCACCCAGGGATCCCTCCACCTCAGTTTTATGATTGGATTTGCCAGTTTAGTTCCCTTGATCCTGGCTACTCATTATCTAACCTGTAAGCCACCAGGCTTCATGGCCAATGGAAGAGTCATTGTCCTCTGGAGGTAGTAGGGTGGGAAGGATGAAGACCAGAGTAGTATCTGAAAAGCTCAGGACTTGGTCTAGGACCAGGCACCAATGAGCTGGGTGGGCCAGATGGGCAACTGCAGGAAGATAGGGCACCCTGGACTTGGCTCTGCCTTTGCCTCTTGTACCCTCTTCCTATGTACCTCTTCCACCCTTGGAAGGACTACTTCAGTGGGACAGACCCGACTTTCTCATGAATAGCCAGTCTGGTCTAGAGACTTTCAGAGTCAAGGTCTGACTCCAGTCTGGGGAAGATGCTAGACCCATAGGCCTAGACTTAGCCAGGCTGACCCCAAACCCACAGCCACAGTAGCCTTAGTTATTACCTCTGTTCAGAAATATGCTTGGTCACGCTTCTTTCTAGCTTTAAACTTCCCTCTTCAAAGCACCTGTTGGGGGAACGCCTGGGGGGCTCAGTGGTTGAGCGTCTGCCTTTGGCTCAGGGCCTGATCCCGGATTCCTGGGATCCGGTCCTGCATTGGGCTCCTTGCATGGATCCTGCTTCTCCTCCCTCTGCCTGTGTCTCTGCCTCTCTTTCTGTGTCTCTCATGGATAGATAAAATCTTATTTTTTTTTTCAAAGCACCTGTTGGGGCTATTGCTTGAAATTGGTGGTAATTAATATTTCAATCCAATGATCACATTTATAAACCACTCTGAATACAGCGGTCCAACCCAAATCTCAGCTTATAAAAAAATTGTCCCAGTCAGGGCAGCCTTATTCATTCATTCTATTATTCTATTCTCTTATGTGTCAGGAAGGATTCAAGAGAGGCAAAACACCTGGTGTCCTGCCCCAGGACCTAACAACAGAGGAAGAGGTGGAAATGCCAACAGAACTGTAGGATGAAGAGTAATGGGGGATGCTTGGCATGTGGCCATCTATTACGCATGGTTTCCACTCTTCAAGGCCTATGGTCCATGACAAGTACTAGGAGACCCAATGCAAGGCCAGTGTAGGAGAGCATCTACAGATGAGCCCCAATGGTAGGGATGGTCAATAAGAATGCCATTGGCATTTTGGGTGGGATAACTCTTTGTTGTGTGGGGCTGTCCTGTGCTTTGCATTCTCAGCCTTCATCACTAGCAGCCCATGGTATCTCCCTGTCACTGTGACAACCAGTCACATTTCCCAGGGATGGGAGGGTCAGACTGCCCAGGTGACCACTGCCCTGAGGAATCCAAACATCAGGGGTCTGTGGGTCAAGGCAACTGTGAATTCTTGGCTCCTAGCTACTCAGGCATTCACTCTGGTGAAATAGTGGGAGTGGAGGAAAAGAGGGCAGGAGTGGAGGCCAGCACTGGGGCTCTGATTGCAGGGCCAAAGCCACCTGAAATGCATATCTGTGCTACCTAGCATCTATTCCCATTTCTTTTGGTAACATGTTACCAAAACTACAATTTGGCCTTTTCCCTGCACTCTGCACTCAATCCTCAGACTCTCCATGGAGCTGACCCTCAATTCCAGAAGTGGTTCTATCCTGGCCAGTCAGAGCATTGCATTCCCCTGGGCAGAACATGGGTTCCAGGATGGATGCAGGACCTAATGAGAGGCCAATCAGAGCCCTTTGCTGCTGGGAAACAGACCACCTTACCTGCCAGATTTGACCTTCAGAGGCTACCGGGCTGTTGCTGCTGCAGCCATCTGGCCCCTTTGTGGGAAGAGCCTGCCTGAGAATGGAAGTGACTCTGCTAAAGCAGATAGAAACAGGTTTGGGGGCATGGCCTAGGTCCCTGAACAAGCCACCTCTGAGCTGGAATTCTCTCTCCACTTTTATTGGAGTCAATACATCCCCACTTTGTTGAGGCCAGTTTGGGTTAGGTTGTCTGACATTTATGAAAAGGGATCAATGAATAGGCTAGGCAAGAAGGAGCTAAAGGTCTTCAGTCAGAGGAGCCAGGCTGACCAGAGGCAGAAGCCATGGGCCCCAGTCCTCTCCACCATGTCTATGGCCTGCAGGACCGGCCTGCAGCATGACTCTCCCTGACCCGCGAAGTCTGCATTCTTCTTAGGGAGGCTGCTCCCTAGAGGTGGTGTACCCTCTCCCCACCTACCAGTGCCTGTTTAGGAAAGAAAATCCTGGGATTGGGAGGTGGTGAATGGGCTCTGGGCTTCCTGGGACCTGGCCCGGCTCACCTTGCCAATCCCACCTTCCCTGTTGCAAGTAGGCCGGCTCCCTGCCTCCTCAAGGGCTGTCCTGCTGGTTCCTAGCTGTCCTCACCAGCTCTTAGAGGTACAGCGGGTCCCTCGGGCATGGCTCTGCGCATGGCTTACTTGAGTTCAGAGCTCTCCTCCCCATTAACCACCCCCTCCCATCCCCTGGCCATTACTGAGGCTTCAGGGCAATCTGGACTCCACACTGCCGCCATCTACCTTTCTTTGCCATGGAGCTCCATCTCTGGAGTGGATGAGAAAGTCCTGGGGGAATTAAGCACCTCCATTCCAGCAGCCCTTTACTGAAGACCAATGGGATGGGTATAGAAACATCCAGCTTTCCCGCCTCTACTGGGATTACTCTGAGGTATATGGTCCCTTTCCACCCCCAGCTGCCCCAGCAGAACTAAGCTTCCATTGTCCCCAGTGGTCACTGCACCTGACTTGACTGTCATCCCTTCCCTGTTTCACACCCCTCTCCCCTCCTGGTGTTTCCTGGGATCACTTTGAACTGAGATCTCTGCCTCAGTGGCTCAAGACCCACCAGGCTCTGGTGGGGTGCAGCTAAGTCACAGGTCAGACCACAAGGCTGGGAGTGGTGCCTAGCCCTATCCCTGTGCTGCTCCCATTATACATGAAGCTAAATAAAGCCATTTCCTAGAGACAGTGTTCCTTGGCACAGAGCCTCTGTTCCCCCAGGTGCAAGCCTGGAAAGGGGCCACCATGTTGCTCCTATTTCCACCAACTGGGATCACCCCTGGATGGAAGTGCAGTTGACCGTTATGTTAGGTATTGGATTGAGTTGTACAATTCTTGCTTTTAGAGTGGGAAAATCAGGAACAGTTTGTTTGGTGAGTATGTGCAGAAGAAGCCAACCCCTCTCGGGTCTGTGGTCCCCAAACCGCAGGGTCCCTCCCTCGTTTGCCTGGGGCTCACAAAGTCATTCCATCCCATTGCCAAGTCCAACTTTGTGTCTATGGGTAAAACACACTAATGAAACAGAGATCTTTTTTTTTGTTGTTGTTCTATTTGGTGACAAGAGAGATCCTTGATGGAAACTGGATCTGTAAGAAAAATAAGGACAGAGCCATTAGCTTAGATGATATTCCACGACCTTGGAGTTTTGGTGGCTTTCCAATTTTGCAACCCCGTGGGTTGAAGGTTCAGCAGCTAAGATCCTCTGTGGAAAAATAAATTTATTTAGGATTCAAATTTCTTCCATTCTCCTGTCCACTCTCCTTTTCATCCAAACACAGCCAGTTAGAGCTTGGTGTTTCTCTTCAGGCTGTAATGCGCTTATGCAAAGTGCCTGGCAAGCACTTGGTTCAGTCATCATTGGCGCCTTCTTTTCCTCTCCCCGCCCCCAGGTCTCCAGTGGCAGTGATAGAGCCTCACTCCACCAAAATTGAGCTGTGGGGCGTGAATTTTACTATGCTTAGTGCCCAAAAAAGAGGAGGGAAGCAGCCCCTTGCTGTTAGTGCCTCGTCATAATTGGTGGGATGCTAAGAGAGGGGCTTACCAAGCTTTAAGAAAGAAGATTCTAGAAACACTTTTTCCCAGAGAGGAGGCTTTACCACTGCCCCTCGATGGTTCTTTAGTCTCTGGGCTGAGAAGGACACCAAATGGTTTCCTTTCCACAGGGTCTAGTTGCTGAGCCTAAGGAATTCAGGATGACTCAGTGTAGCTCAACCACGCACAGCAACACTGACTTGCACATACCCTCAGGGTGGCTCTCAGTGGCTAAAGCACTTGCCCGAGACAACAGGTCTGGGCATTGGAGTTCATCCTACACTCTGCTTCTGTATCACTCTTGCCTATCGTAGTGGGTGCTGCTGGCAGGGGGTCCCATCTAGTTTGGATGGTCTACTTCTTTGCTTAACAGCAAAGGGAAACAGCCTCAGCCCCAGACCTGGGGTAGAATGTAGGCGTAGCTCTGGATTCATGCAATCCAGTCATGATAATTCAACTCCCTGTGCTATTAATTTAAGAAGAGGCATGAGACCCAATTCAGGGGCATGTCACCCCAATTAGAGGGCAAGTATGCCAGGGGCAAGGGTTTCTGGGAAAAACTTAATTCAAGAAAAGACATAAGCAGGAGGTGCCCTTTTTCCTGCTTCTGGCTGTCAGGGTATGAGGCTACGGTTCTGGGAACTCTTCCAGCTGTCTGCCCGTGAGGGGAACTAGCCCCTTCTCTGCTGGGGGGTGTCAGAGCTGAAAGCTGGATAAGTCCTCAGGTCTCTGATGACACTGTTCAGTTAACCATTCCTGACCCCTGATGCTTCCTAATTGTTCCCTGAGATAATCTCCTTTTTACCATTTTGGGGTTTTTGTTGTTGTTGTTCTTTAAAGATTTTTAGTTATTCATGAGAGACATACAGAGAGAGGCAGAGACACAGGCAGAGGGAGAAGCAGGCTCCTCACAGGGAGCCCGATGTGGGGCTTGATCCCCCAACTGGAATCACACCCTGAGCCAAAGACGCTCAACAACTGAGCCACCCAGGCCTCCCTCCTTTTTACCATCTTGAATAAGGTTTTCTGAAATTTGTGGCATCAAATGATCTAACGCACATTCCACTTATCAAATCAAGTCTTAAAATGCCTCGTGGCATTTGGAAACCTACCTATTCACACGTTCAATTTTACAGCTGAATTAAAAAGAGAGAAGTCAGAGCAGAACACTTTACAGTTGACAAAGCGCCATAACTCTTAGAGGTAGGTAAATTTCATTCAACTGTCAAGCTAAGGAATTCTTCTCATGAAGCAGGGAAAACTTTTTGCACCAGAAAGGATCAGCACTGAGAGCAGAGGGTTGAACATGCAGGATGCCTGGGAAGGGCGAGTCCAGTAAGCGCCTGGGTCACCTCATCCAGCCAAGAAACAATGAGGCTGTGAACCTGAGTGCTGGGGCAGGGCCCTCCCTTTGTTCACTTGTTTACAGAGGGGGGTGGGTCCCTGCATCAGGATAGGGAAGCACATGTCTGTCTGTCCACACTGTGAGGGACAGAATAATAAGCAGAAATGTAGCAGCAGGATCCTTACCAGCAGAGGTCACAGCCCTGATAACCAGCCCCTTCCCCTGAGATTCTTGTCTCTTTGCTGCCTTTCCCTACCTGTGGATGCCACTCTTTGACCTAAACCTATCTGCTCTCTTTATCTCTGAGAACTTCCTGGGACCCGGTGTGCTTGCCTAGAACCTGAGCAGACCCACAGCAGGTGTCTTCCCCATTGGCACCTTCCTTCCCTACCAGCCTTCTAAATGGCATCTTCCTGGCTTGGGTTCCTGACTGGCTTTCTGCACTATTTTTGTCTTCTCCCTGAGTCATCTTAGCCACTGCCTGGGGCTATATATCTCAGCTCTTACTCCTACACTTAGAGCTAAGACCCCGCTTTTCCTGTGACTTCCATATAACCACCTGCCTCCGTGACATGTCCATTTGGTAGTCCAACAACTCAATAGTAACAACAAAACAGAACTCTTGATCTCCATTCCCTCCTGTGCCCTGTGCCTCTGGCAATGGCACCCCAAGGAGTCCTCCATGAGGCTTCCCTTTCCCTCATCATATCATCCAATCTATATCAGCAAGACTTGGCTGATTCCTTCCCCACCATGTCCCTGGTCACTTTGCCCTCCGCAGCTATCCCCCTGGTCCAAGCACCATCTTTGCCTGCCTAGGCCAGTACAGATGATTCCCCCCTGGTCTTCCTCCCCCTTCCCCATCCTCTATCCAACAGGCACTGTGATTGTTTTGAAGTTAAAACCAGCAGCTTGAGAGACTCCCCTTTGAGGGGAGGATGAAATGAGTTACTATATGTAAAGCACCCAGCACAGTGCTTGCACACAGGAAGTGCCATGAAGAATTTGCTATTGCTCTGCTTCTGGGGGGCTTCCAACCCATCTAGAACACAACAGAAATCCTCGAGGCCCTGTCTGACCTTGGTCTCCCCTCCAGTGGCATCCTGACCTGCAGAGCTCCAGCCATATTGGCCTTTTCTCTGGCACCCAAACATGTTAAACTCCTCCTTCCTGCCTAACTATTGGATCTGCTAGTCTGTCTGCAGGAACACTCTTCCCTCGGATTTCCATCTTCTGGCTCCTTCCGCCATATGCATCTCAGTTCAGAGAAACCTCCACAGACCAGCCTATGTCCAGCAGCAACCCCTCCTGCTCACCCGCCCTTCTCTGCCCTTTATCAGATCAACTGTATATCTTCATTTCCTTGATGACACTAGCCACTAAATCAAGTGATCTTGTTTATTCATTAACTTGTCCATTGTCTCTCTGTGCCCATGGGAATGCAGGCTCCCTGGGTGGGTGATGGGGGGACCTCTTGTGTCTCTTGTTTTACTCCTATAGCACAGGGTAGGTACATAAGAAATCTTTAATGAATGAATGCATAATTTAATTAACACTCTTTTTCCTCATCTGGACTCTGCCTTTTAGCTTGGATGTCAGATAAGAATTTGTGCTCCCATGTGGATTATTATCGCCTGCCCCTTTTGTCTGGGTGCCTTGGCCAGCCTAGATCCACAGACTTTACCAGACTTTAGAGTCCCAAACCTAGGCTTGGCCTGTTGGTGGACCTGGGCCATCCATGGCCTACTGTGTTGTCATGTCTCATAGTACCCAGTGTGGTGCAGGGCACATGGTCGGTGCTGATATGTGATGGTTGTGCTGACCCACTTGCTCGTTTACATAATTTGCAGGGTTTCATGTGGGGGACAGTGGGGAGTCTGGGTGGGAGACACTATGGATGACTAATGTCTAGGAAATGTCACTGCAACTTCTAGGCTTCTAGAAAGTCCTCTCCTGACCCCTGCTGGTGGTACCAAATTCAGACCTCAGACTCCCCATGTCCACTGATTGGGCTAGGACACTGTAGCACAGTCTCTGGCAGAAGCAAATCTGCAAGAAGCCAGGCCCTGCAGAAGTCAGTTAAAACACATTTCAAGTGCCCCAATGCCAATTAGCATTCCATCCCAGTGCTGGAACAGTAATTTGACAAAAGCAGTGGGTCACATGGGGGAAAGCCACCTCACCAGAATTGCCAGGAAAGGACCCTGCCTCAGGCCACTCAAGGTGGGTGGCACAGTCTCCCTCTCCCTCAAGGGAAACCAGAGTGGTCACAGGACAGCTCTGTAAGGGGGGATGAAGTTTGTCCCTGGGAGGACTAGCCCGTCAGGTTGGAGTTCTGGCCCTGGACTGGTTGCATCTGGCCCTGAGAACTCGGCACCCCCACCCTGCATCAGGCAAGAGGCACTCCCTAAGAAGACATAAGGAGTCACCCCTTGGAGCAGAAGAAAGAGGTGAGCTGTGTGAAGCTCATGCACAGCATGCATTTGTAAGTTTGTTAAGTGATGTCAGTGATGCAAAGCCCCACCGGCCACTTGAACCCCCGGGACCCCCAACACACAGCCTCAGTCTCTGGGGAGTCTTGCTGGCTTTGCCACCGATTCACTCTCAGTTAGTGCCAGGGGGCACTAACCTGCTCCAGGCCCTGGGTGGGGTTCCATAACACTCCCTTTCTCTCGTCTTCCCCCTTTGCTATCAACATTGCTATCAACGATATCCCCCTTCCCCTCCCTGGGCCCCTCCACGCAGGGCTCAGGGCGGTGTGAACTAATGCGATGCTTCAGGTGGCACCTGACACCACGTTAAGCAACCAGATCCCTGCCGTTCCTGTCACCTTTCAACCTTGGTTAAAGTGGAAGACAGCACCGGGAGCTGCCTGCCTCAAGGTCCAACGCATGTCCTTGGAACCCCCAGGGCACCGCCTTGAAAGCTGAGCCTTTCTTAGGCACCCTCATCAGCTGTAATTCCACGGCATTTGGGGTTTATATTTACCGTGAGTCTTTTTATGGCAAGCGATTGGATTTTTCCATTTATGGCCAGACTGAAATTTCCCTTGAAAAAGAAAGCTAATTTTAAAAGGAGTTAAGTGATATTGCAGGTGTTGAAGTCGGCCAAATTGGGGGAATGCTGAGTTTAAGAAGCGATGTTGATGATGATGATGATGGGGTGGCGGCCGTCTTGAATGCCTCATCTATGCCAGGCCCTAAGTGTTCGATGTGTGTATTTTTCACCCACTCCTCCCAACAACCTAGTGAGAGGGGTACTGTTATTACCACCATTACACAAGAAGAAGAAGATGTCTAGAGTTTAGGAACTTGCCCCAGGTCCCAGAGATACTGGATGTGGGAGGGGATCTGACCTCAAGCTTGCCTGTCTCCAGGGGCAGAACGCAAGGGGACACCGTGGGCCCAGATGTAAGGAGCCTCTAGGACAAAACACTTTAGTTCAGGGGCAATCTTTAGACTGCCAGTCACCACCATCTACTCAACCCCTGGGACTGGGCCTGGCTGTCTGAATGTCCCCTCATTTAATCCTCAAAACCATCATCCTTGGAGGTAGTTACCATTCTTCCTACTTTAGCAAAGACATTCCCCTCACAGAGGTTAAGCAATGCATCCCCTAGGACCCAGCTACCAGGGGACCCCTGGGTGGCTCAGTGGTTGAGCGTCTTGCCTTTGTCTCAGGTCATGATCCTGGAGTCCTGGGATCGAGTCCCACATCGAGCTCTCTGCAGGGAGCCTGCTTCTCCATCTGCCTGTGTCTCTGCCTCTCCCTCTGTGTCTCTCATGAATAAATAAAATCTTAAAAAAAAAAAAAAAAAGACCCAGCTACCAGGTAGCAGAGCCAAGACCAGAACCTACAGCTCTGACTGGTTCTCTCCACTCCCACAATGGTAACAGTAACAAAACCTGCCAGCTGGCCAGACCTGTCCTCTGAGCTCCTTATCTCATACTCCAACAATCTCAAGACATAGGTATCATGATCTTCCCTATTTATAGATGGGGAAAGTGAGGCTCTCAGCTGCTGTGGTATATCAGGAACTTGGGGTGCTTCCATTCTTCCATGGATGTCCCTTGATTTCCAGACAGCAGAGGCCCTGAGCAGATGGTGAGTCTACTTTTGGGGCTGGGCTGTTGAGATACTTTGAGCATCTGTTTCTACCTAGTGCCCCACTGTGGCCATTCCCTGTGCATTCCTGTGGCTGGTGGAGTTCTGGAGGTGGGATGAAAAGCTGCCATTACCATCTGACCACTCCCCATTATCAGGCATTCGCTGCAGATGGACTTGACTATGGGGACAACTGTGGGCACTCTTGGAACCCACCCAGATCCTCTTTCTGGGCCGGTGCATCCATTCCCCAGCTCTTGTGAGATCCACTTTTCCACAAAGACATACACTCCCCAACCCCACCCCTGTTGCCAATGACTCAGTGATGGAAGGGAACAGAAGGCCAATCTTCTCACTCCAAGGTGAGACCAGCTTGGTGAGACCATTCATGCCCCAGAGTTCCCCTGGGGTCAGGCTGAGGCTGAACTCCAACTGAGACCTCCTCCTTGCTCCACTCTTTCCTCTGTCCTCTCTTACCTTCCTCACTCCCATTTTCCCTTATAAATCCTGTGCACCCAAATCCCTGCCTCAGGCTCTGCATCTAGGAGCCTGGCTTGCAAAGGGGAGGATTGGAGATGTTGTGTAATGCATGCTCCCTGCCCTCCAGGATCTCGCAATAGGTATAGTTGCAGAGACAGGCCACACGTGTGCCAAAAAACCATCCACAATATGAGATGGAATAGGCTGGAGAAAACAGTGTTAAAAAGATGGAAGAAGGGATCCCTGGGTGGTGCAGCGGTTTAGCGCCTGCCTTTGGCCCAGGGCGTGATCCTGGAGACCCAGGATCGAATCCCACGTCGGGCTCCCAGTGCATGGAGCCTGCTTCTCCCTCTGCCTGTGTCTCTGCCTCTCTCTCTCTCTCTCTCTCTGTGTGACTATCATAAATAAATAAAAATTAAAAAAAAAAAAGATGGAAGAAATCACTGGAGCTGCAGTGGAGTGGGGTTGAAGCTTATGGAAGAAATGGGACCAGGTCATAAAGGACAAGTAGCACTTCAGAAGGGAAAGTTTTCTTGGCAGGGAGAAAGTTCCAAGGAAAGTCCCTAAGAGGGGTAAGAACCTCTGTGCCAGCTCTCCTGCCTCTTCCTGTCTGGTATCTGTGACCAGAGGGGTTGGGGGAACTCTGATTTGACAATCCCAATAATGGGACCAGCATTATCCAAGAGTGTCAGGGCTGCTTGAGGGAGCATTGCCAGATGACCCTGAGGCCAGGAAGTCACTCATTTCTTAAGCTTCCCCTGAGAGCCTGGGGACTTGGTCCACCCATAAATTCCACCTCTATTCAGAGAAGGGACAGACACGCCCTGAGCCCTGTGCTGCTGGCGAGGTGACCCAGTGGGCCTGGGGTTCCCTCTGCAAGGGCGAGAGTGGGCACAGAGGCCATCCACGTACCTGCTGGACTACGGGCCTGGGGGGTGTATTCACAAGGATTCAATGATGTAATACGCAGCTCCTAGGGCCCCCAGAGCCACAGCAGCAGTCCTGAGAGCTCGGAGCACGCGAATTACGATGACTTGAGTGTTTTCTTGTAGGTTTTCTGTAGAGCAAAATAGAAAGCCCACAGGTTGGAGGAAGTTGGGACTCTGGTGCCTGTCTACAGACAGAGGAGGCAGAAATGGGAGGGTCCCCTCAGGATTCCAGGAATGCCCATCTCCCCAGGTACTGATCCTCCTCACAAGGGAATACAGCTCTGCCCATCCCATCCAATAAATCCCTGCCACAAGGCCCCCTGCACTTGAAAATGGGCAAGCCTGGGATGCCAGCTTCCTCGGACGCTCAGGGAGCAGAGCTGGGAAGTGGTGAAGGCCGAGGTGTGCCAGGCCCCGTGCTCGACATCTCACACCCTGCGTCTCCCTCAAGCCTTACAACTACCCTGAGAAGTAGGTTCTATCGTGTGGCTCCATTCTGGAGATGAAGAGCTGAGGACACCACATGTGACACTCACCACACAGGCAAGGAAAACGTACCATCATGCTAAAAATTGTGAGGAAGGCTTTCCCAAAACGCAATGTCCATTTTGACAACGATCCTGCTAAACTAGGGCATCGTACTTAATGTGAATGTGTATTTAAAGTCAAGATCCCACATTCCACGCCACTGGGAAATGGAAAGATTATGGAAGCTGGTGCTACGATTTGAGCAGAATGAAGACTACAGGGCTTCCCTGGCCAGATGGCATCTCTGCTCTTTCCCCTCACTTCCCGAATTCCGAGCCTCCTTGCTTTTACCTTTCCCTCCACCTAGAATGCTCTTTTTTATTTTAAGCCACGAAAGATCCCAAGATACCTTTAGACTCACCGCAGTACCCAAAGTCTCCCTGGGCCCCGACTTGGGAGTGAGCACTCTATTTCTGCAGCTCATTGAACATCTATGGGATAGAGGTCACTTTCGGGCTTCCATCCTAATTTCTTTCTTTCTTTCTTTCTTTCTTTCTTTCTTTCTTTCTTTCTTTCTTTCTTTCTTTCTTTCTTTCTTTCGGTTTTATTTATTTATTTATTTATTTATTTAAATTCTTTCTTATTTAAAGGTTTATTTATTCATGAGAGACACACACACACAGAGAGAAAGAGAGGCAGAGACACAGGCAGAGGGAGAAGCAGGCTCCATGCAGGGAGCCTGATGTGGGACCCGATCCTGGGTCTCCTGGGCTGAAGGCTGTGCTAAACCGCTGAGCCACCCGGGCTGCCCTCCACCCTAGTTTCTAAATGCACATGCCTCCGCTAACCACGTAGACTGTATGATTTTAAGGGGTCAAGTTCCGTGTTCTGGTTTTCCTCACAGCGCCTAGTATTCTATGCAGAATAGGTGTTCCCACCTGTTGGTCTTTAGGTGATATGAATCCGTGGCCTGGCTCGACACCAGATGGACAGAAATACTAAGCGTGTGGGAGGAAAGTCAGTAAAGGTGAGTGGCAGGCAGGTTGTTCCTTGATGGCACTTACCGGATTGTGCTTTTAGCTCTACACATGTCCTCCTAACACACCTGGGTATCTGTTTGCCTCTCTTATGTCTGAGAGATGGTGCTTTTCAAGGATGGGGAGGGGGTGTGGTGGGGGGAGAGACCTAGGAAGAGGAGCAGGATGAGGGTGAGGGGTGGGTGGGCTCTGCTCCTGGGTTAGGGGTATGAGATGCCCAAGTGGGAAGTCTCTTCGTGGACACTGGTGAGACCCTGAGTACAGGTGCAGGTACTCTGGGGCCTGGGGCTGGGGGTCTGCAGGCACATAGCACTGCATCACTGGGAAAGCCGACTGGCATCTTTGGTCTGGTTTTCTGCACGGGTGTCTTCCTGTGAGTGGAAGCAGCCACCGCCAGGTGGCTTTCACCTGATGGCTTCATGGGAGAGGAAAGGGTGGGTGAGTGCTGCGGATGATGCTGTGGGAGCCTGCCCTGCTACACACAGGCCAGCCCGGGGGTCATGTCCCCTGTGGAGACTGCCAGAAAGAGGGTGAAACCCTCAGAAGGGCGGTCTTGTTATTACCAATGGGCCATGTGAGCTGCAATCAGTGTTTATCACTAAATTCTGAGGGAAAGGGACACCTGAGTGGCTCAGTGGTTGAACGTCTGCCTTTGGCTCAGGTCATGATCCCAGGGTCCTGGGATCGAGTCCCGCATCAGTCTCCTCGCAGGGAGCCTACTTCTCCCTCTGCCTGTGTCTCTGCCTCTCTCTCTCTGTGACTCTCATGAATAAATAAAATAAAATCTTTAAAAAAATTCTGAGGGAAATTCATAGGCAGGTCAAGAACCTGAGGCTCTCAGCTCTGGTATGGGTCATGAGAGGAGGCTGGTGGCCAAACAGAGCATTCGATCACAAAGCCCTGAGTGACAGGGACTTGTCCAAGCACTGGGAGTGAAGAAGGAGTATGACTATGGAGAAGAGATACATGAGCCTCCTAACCAAGCAATTCCCAGGTAAGGAAGAAACCTGGCACCTCCCTGTGCAGGTGGGGAACCCTGGGGCATGGGCCTGGTCAGAAAGGGCAGGGCGCCAAACCCCAGGAAGTGGCCACCCCGGAGAGGCTTCCTTCCCGCCTGGGAGTCCCAGGGAGAAGTGGCTGCTAATATGGTCCAGGGCAGAGCCGGGCCCCGGGAACTGAGCAGCCCTGAGGGCCCAGCCCCCCACGTGCTCCAGAACCTGTAGAAAGTGAGGAGGCTTGGGGATCCTCTCCCTGGCATGGTCGGCCAGGCCCGAGGAAGGAGGACATCAAAGATGCGGCTGTGACACAGGCCCAGGCGACGCCAGCAAGCAGAGCTGCCAGGGCAAGAGGAACAGGAACAGAAGGCTCGTGGGCCCGCACGAGTCAGAGACCCTGGATGGACAGAGAAGGAGAGACGTGAGGGACGCCCTGCCTCCGGGAGCCCCTCGGGAGGCTCGGGGGAGAAGGCTAGCAGCACGGGGACCTGCTTGTTTCAGAGACTGGAGGGCATTTCAGAAAGCTGGCCCTCGCGGCGTGCACCTGCTCGCTGTCTGTCCCTCACATCCTTCTCCGCCTCAGGACAGTCCTGCCGAGGGGAACACGGTTATTCTCAGTTTACAAATGGGGAACCCGAGGCTCATAGAACCTCGGATGTGCCCTTAGAACAAAGAGATTAAAGAAGTGGGGCTTCAGCTTCACCCCAAGTTAGGGGTTCTAACTCATCTGGTGCTCCCCCCGTTGGAATTCCCAAACAAGGACAGTGGTGCGACAGGCGGCCTGCAGCTGGAACATGTTCCATTTTTCTGGATTTATTTTAGTTGATTTCGTTATTTTCATTGATTTATCTAGCAGATGGCTGCTGCTCCGATTTACAGTCCTTGAACCCCTTTCCTAAACTTCTCTCCCCTTTGTCCTCTGCTGAGGACCCCAGTAGGACTCAGAGGTGGTGCCGGAACAGGCGACTTCTGGCCGGGTAGTGCCCTCCTCCTGGAACGATTTCAGTCCTGGCTTCTTGACACAGGTACACGTTCTTCCAGCGTCAGCTCCATGAGGCCAGTGACTGACCTGGCCGCTGCTGCACGCTTCCTCTGTAGACCTGCCCACCACAGATACTTCTGGAATATGGGGAAGGAAGGGATTCTAAAAGGCCAAGACTTATATTTTTGTTGTTGTTGTTGTTAAAACAATTGTTTTAAATAGACATTTAACTCCTGTATCATAAAATTTACCCTTTAAAATGGTTTTTGGTATATTAACAAAGGTGTAAAAACCATCATTACTGTCTAATTCCAGAATATTCTCATCTCTCCTCCCCTACACAAGGAAATCCCATGGCCCTTTAGAGGTCACTGGCTTTCTCCACCCTTCCCCAGTTCCTGGCAATGGATTTGCCTCTTCTGCACATTTTATACATGGAATCATATGCAATATGTGGTCTTTGGAGGGGGGTGAGCTTCTTTCACTTAGCCTAATGTGTCTGAGGCTCACTGGCGTTGTAGCATGTGTCACTATTGCCAGATGGTATTTCATTGCACGGACACACCACACGTTTATCCATTCATCGGGTGGTTGACAGGGAGTTTATTCCGCCTCTTGGCTATCACTACTAACGCCACTGTGAACGTACAAGGTTTTGTATGGATGTTTGCTTCTAATTCTCTCGGTAAGTCCCCAGCAGTGGAATTGCTGGATCATATGGTAACCTCACGTGTGACCCTCTGAGGAACTGCCAGATCGTTTCCCACAGCGGCTGCGCCATTCCACATTGTCTCCAGCCTTGAATGCGGGTTCCAGTTTCCCCATAGCTTCCCCTAACACTTGTTATCGTCCATCTTTTGATTACAGTCATTTTAGGCCAAGGGTTGTACTTTCCGAACTACAGTGTTTTCTGCGTACAAAAAGATTTGGATTTTAGGAGCACGTGGGTGGCTCAGTCGGTTAAGCGTCCAACTCTTGATTTCAGCTCAGGTCATGATCTCGGGGTCGTGGGATTGAGGCCCACGTCACGCTTGGTGTGGAGTTTGCTTGAGATTCTCCCTCTGTCCCTCCCCAATTCAAACAAACAAACAAACAAACAAACAAACAAATAAGTAAGTAAGTAAATAAATAAATAAATAAAATCTTGAGGAATAAAAGATTTGAATTTTAGAAAATGGTGTCCTTACGTACAGGCCTTCATTCCTTATCACCAACATTTTTTCCCCCAGTCTGGCTCTAAAGGAGAAGATTCCTCTGGCAGAAATGCAGGGTGTCCATGGTCGCCATGGGCAGGCCATCACTGTCTTCTGCTTAGCCTTCCCAATAAGCAGAATTCCTCACCAGGAGTGAGCCACACGCGTTCCTCAACAGATGTGGGGGTGGAGCATTTTGCTTTCTACAGATATCAGTTCTGAAGGCCGTAATCCAGAAATGTTTACCCCAGTGGTTGATGATCACAATATATGCAATATGTAACACTCAAAACTGTTTCTACATGTTAAGAACGAATTGATTCTTAGCCACGGAGATTCCATTGTCCCAGCGACTGCTTGGAGCTAGCTCTCTCACTCACACCTCACATTCAGTTTCTATCCACACCATCCCTGAGGAATTTGCTGTGGCTCAGAGAGTGTGGCCTGCTTAGGACCATAGAGCCATTGGTACTGGCTCATGGTGAAGCCAAGAGAAGCTTGGAGAAGGGTGTTCTTCCTCTTGGGGAAACCACTGGACTCTTGGGACAAGAAGATCAATGCTGCAGTTAAGAATGAGGATTATGGAGTCAGAATAGATGGAAGTCCCCCTTTCGGGGTTACCAGTGTCTGCTTGAGAGTGTATTGTTTGATTTCTTTGAGCCTCAGTTTCCCCATCTATAAAAGGGAGAGCATGATGATAACACCTCCTTTGTAGGACTGTTAAGAAAGGTTCACACAGCTGAGCTGAATGCTAGGTATGTGGTAAGTGCTCAGTGATAACTGTTAGTTACTACCATTATTATTATTAGTAGTAATAGTAATATTACCCAGCCCATCTCCCGAACTCGACTTGAATTCATTCCCTCTACACAATCCAATGCTCATTCAGACTCTGGCTACCCGAGAAGATGGAGGACCACATTCCCTAGACAGCCATTCCATTTTCAGACAGAGTTAATTGTTGGAAATGTCTTCATGTTGAGCAGAAACCTGCCTGTCTATAGTGTCTTCCATGGGTAAGGCTGCCAGAATTAGCGATAAAGATACAGACTGCCCAGGCAATATTTGGGACACAGTTACACTAAAAAAGTATTTGTTGCTTATCTGAAATTCAAATTTTACTGAGTGTCCTATATTTTATCTGGCAACCCTTAGACATCTGAGGGCAACATGCCACGAGTCTACTCACATCTGTTACTTGACAGATTTCCTCCAGTTCCTTCAACCAAATCTTATACATCAAATGGTTCTTGCTTTCTCACCCCTTCATCCCCCATTATCTTCTTGGGATTATCTACTTTGGACTGAGTTGCTAGGCATCTTTTACAGGACGCAAGGATAGCCTAATGAGGACAGAGTATGATCACCTCCCTTGTCCTAAACCATATAACTTCTATTAATACATCCTTGGTTTTTATTTTTGAGCAGCCACATGGCACTTCTGACTCCTAATAA
This sequence comes from Canis lupus dingo, assembly GCF_003254725.2. Lineage (NCBI taxonomy): Eukaryota > Metazoa > Chordata > Mammalia > Carnivora > Canidae > Canis > Canis lupus. Next base: position 43,053,489 of record NC_064267.1, on the reverse strand, counting down.
GCAAGTATCACCACTGAGCCAAGTGAAATGTCAATATGTATGTGCAGCTGCCTTCTTCATTGGGCCTCAGGGTGGTGAGGAATGGCAAAGCCCAGGAATCCTGGTCTCCTGGGTAAAAACAAACCCCCAAACTGTCACACGTCAACAACCACCGTTCCAGAATACACGCCAACCATGGACTACTACCCGAAATGACTCTGCTTCTAGGAGACCCTGGGGGTCCATCAGCAGGAAGGCCAGAAGTTCTTGAGTTAGAAGTTTTCCCACCTGTTTTCCTGGATCGAGAGGATGCTTTTGTGTTAGTGTCCTGAGGCACCAGGCTCCGGGTGAGGGGGTTGGTTTCGGGAGCTGGGACAGCCTGGGGTGCAGGCGGTTGGGGGGTGGATTCAGAGCTGGGCTGCGGGGTGGATCCCGGGCTGGGCTGCTGCGAGGTGGACTCAGAGCTGGTGTGCAGTGGGATGGCCTCAGAGCTGGCCTGCTGTGGGGTGGCCTCGGAATTGGCCTGCTGTGGGGTGGCCTCGGAGCTGGCCTGCTGTGGGGTGGAGCCACGGCGTCTGGACTCTGGCTTCTTCCTTTTGCCCTTCCTCATGGTGGGTTCTCTTCACCTAAACGTGGACCTACATGGAGCTGCCTAAACTTCCGGCTCCCTCCTGGAGGGGCCGTTTGCCCCTGCCCTGGGGGAAGGCTCTGGCCACGGGATGGACCTACAGAGAATAGTCACCTCCACCCCTCCTGTGAGGTCACAATAAGCCAGGTGGTTCCTATGGCAGGGCTCTTCTCAGCCCACAGCAGCCTGCCAGTCCTGCCTCCCCCCCAGTTACTGGGATGGGCGGAAGGCAGCCACGGGGCCCTCAGGGACCTGGTTCAGCGTGGCCACGGGGCCTGTGACACCCTGGCACCCCGCGATTCTGCGACCAGAGCGCCTCTGCTGCTGTGTTCCTGGGTCCCTATGCGCTCTCTGTGTGGCTCTCAGACACCCTGGCTGGGACGCTCAGCAATATCACCAGGCTCCACATACCAAAAGCAAACAAACTACTTCACCATGCAGTCTGTGAGTTTTTGGTAATTTTACTGAAGATTCGGGGGTCCATGGGACGTCCACAGGCTTCTCCCATCTCAGCTTTGCCCCCATTCAGATGATCTTAAAGTGGTTTCTCCCTTTCTCCAAAATCTGCCCTCCTCACCCCGGGAAGGGGCTAGGGACCCCCACCTTGATAAGAACCCTTGCTTTTGGCCAAAGAATTCCCCCTATAAAACATAACGGTTTTGTTTGGAAAACTGCACTTTCTTTGAACTCATTTGCTGGCAACAACCAATTACCTCTCAAACCTCAAACTCTGTCAGGTCAATGAGGGGACTGTGAATATTCCTGGAAGGTAAACATGATTTTCCTTTTAGGATGGAAGCGGTAAGGCATTTTAAAAAGACAACCCTAAACGTCACACTGTGACTACAATGCAGAATGTGTTCACGTTAGAAGACTACACCTGCCATTAACGCATCACGAGGTGGGTGAATGTTTAACTGTTAACCCCATGCTCCTGGGGGGCGATGCTCTTGCCCCAGGATAGGGTTTAGGGCAGATATAGCTAGAAGACACTTCCACACGAGGCCAGATCTGATATGAGATGTGAAAAGACAGAAAAATATATTAGGGATTCTAGAGTCTGAAAAGACCTTAATGATTCTCTTTTTGCAGAAGAGAAACTGGGGTTTAGAGAAGTTAAGTCACCTTCCAAGATCACAGGGCTGGGTGGAAGCATCGACAGGGCTAAATTCCCATTCAAGGCTCCTTCATTTCATGATTCCAGAAGGCAAGAGGGAATCAGATCATTACACAGGCCTTACAAATCAATGGGAAAAAAAAATTCCCTTGAGTGAGAAGATTGAATAAAAAAAAGAGGCACCAAGATAGAAGTGGAAGACAGCTCAGATCAATAAAAGCTGTAAATTTGGTTCAAGGAACAGGTGAGTCTAACGAAGGTGGTAATTCTGTAAAGTCAAGAGCAACGGGTCCCTCTGGGTGATTCGACTTAGAATCAGAGAGACTGGAAACCCAGGTCAGGGACCCTGTCCAGATTTAGCAGACAGGTCAGGAACTCCTCAGGCATGTATCTCTGCAAAATTAGATTTTCAAACACCAGTGGGTTTTTGCCTGGGGCTTCAACCTGATTTAAACCAGAGGTTCTAAACCTCAGCTCTGTCGACATTTGGGGCCAGATAAATCTTTGCCGTTTGAGCCAGATAATTCTCCTGTGCATTTTAGGAAGTTTAGCAGCATCCCTGGCCTTTGCCATGAGATGCCAGTAGCAATTACCCGGCCCCCTCCCCCATTTGTGGCAACCAGTGCTAAATGTCTCTGGGGTGTGTGTGAGGGTGTGTGTGTGTGTATGTGTGAAAACTGCCCCTGGCTGAGAATCATTGGTTTAGATGAATTAGATAAAGGGTGAACACACATGGGTAGTATTTCCTGGTAGCGATGAAAGAAATGTGCCATTTTCACAACAAGGAGCCAAATGGCACAGAAAGCAGGTCCCTGTGTCTGGGGAGGGCGATGGGAGAAACATAGAAGGTCAGGCTTCGAGAGGAGTGGGGAGTCTTTCTATGGCAGTGAAGAAAATATGGGTGGGTTCTTTAGAAGGGTGGTCCCAAGAAGCTAGGAGAGGGCACCCGTGAAGTGAGAGGTTGCCCCAGAGGGATGAGGAAGAATGGGACTGCAATACTTTACTAGAAGGTTTTCCATGGCCTTCCAGCTGGAGCGCAAGTCCCTAGCTGGAAGTCCGACTCATGTGTAACATAGTCACAGACCGGTGTCCCAGGCCCACTGACCACCTCGCTGCCACCTGTCCGGTTCCTGCCAGCCATGAGCATGGAAGTCTGCTTTCCTGCATTTGTGAAAGCCCTTCCTCCCTATCAGGCCCATCTCCCTCTCTGTCAAAACACGTCTATCATCAAGATCCATCTCAAGTGAACCCACCTCCTCATACACCTTTCTCGAGATCCCCAACTGGAAGTGACCCCTCCCTCTCTGAGCCCCAGGTCATAGGCTGCATGGTGTTAAAGCCCTGTTTCTTCTCTCCTCCCGACTTCCCTACTTCCAGGCTGGGAAGACCCTGGAGGGCGAAAGTCCAGAGAAGAGGCTCCGTAGGAGCTTCTCGAAGTTGAGGGTAAGAGGACAAAGGCAGCAGGAAACCACGGAAGGCAGACTGAGCATGGATCATGAAGGCCAAGGCACCTCACAGACGGCATCCCGAAGGGGTTATTTTCCAAAAGGGCCTATGGTTTTCTGGCCCAGGCTGAGGATTACAGAACAGTCCAGGGGCAAGGGGCTCTCCTACTCGGCATGGCAGCCATGGGACAACCTCAAGCGCCATTTGGGAAAGTGAGAAGATGGAGTCTAAGGGGATGCGAAGTCAGGGATGCGAAGTCAGGGTAAGGTTCTGAGGGTGTGAAAATGCATACTCAGTGGTTCTGGCCCTCTGGCACCACAGCAAGCCTGCCGACATTGGTACGGAAGCCCGCATCTTATAGCTGGAGGACACCTCACACACCAACTGGCTCTTGTCATGTCAGGAAGGGTAACTAGCCCTCAGAGGGGACAGCCTGCTCTGGTCACCAGTAAGGTGACCAACCGGGTGTTGGAACTCCCTGCCTGGAGCACTTCCTTCTTCCCTGCTGCCGCCTCTGGAGGGGACTTCCAAGTACCTGGTGCTCATCCCAGGGCCCACTGTCCAGGGCCCTGGACTCACACACCAACCCTCTGGGCCCACAGGCCTGGATTCCTTGATAGGAAAGCTCTCAAGGGCTGAGTAAGAATTTTGCATTTGGCCAGCTACTCTGACACAGCACCTCCTCCAGAGCATGGCTGCGAGGATCAGACCTGAAAAGCCCTCAAAACAGTGCCTGCCTCACAACAGGCAGGTCTTTATTGTAAATTCTGATTCCCTTGGAGGAGGAGCCTACAGAACCATGCAAGGGATAAGTGGATGGGGAGAGGGCCTGGGTCCCTCAACCTCCCAAATCCATAGCTTGCCAGAGTGTGATGGAGGGGAAAGGAGCTAGCTAGGTGGATGGGTGGGAAGTGTAACTGTACCCACTAAATAAATGTGAACACTTGTGACCAGAGGTTGCCGCAGTGAGCACACCTGGGGTGAGAACTCTAATTAGTCTTCACCCCACACGGGGTAAAGTGGGAGCGCGAGGAGAGGGACGGTGGCCTGGGGGATCTGTCCCCGAGACCCTGGACCAGCCCAGCACCCCCTCCGTCCTTGCAGTGTCTCACCCGCCCGCCCTCGGGCCCCTCACCAGCCGTCTGCGTCTCCTGATCCACTAGGGCGCCGCAGCCCCGCGCCCGGGCCTGGTGCGCTCGGCTGGGGGCGCGCTGGACGTCCAGGGTGCCCTGGGAGCGGCTGGGGCGGAACAGGGCGGTGTGCACCTCCACCGAGGGGCTGTGCGGCGCGAAGGCGCTGCAGAGCAGGGTCTCCATGCGGCGGCGCGCCTCGGCCTCCTCCTCGGGCCGCGGCTGCACCACGATCCCCACGAGCGCGGCGGGCGCTGGGCGGCGCCGCGCGTGCACCTGCTGCAGGAGCAGCTGCAGCCGGGGCAGGTCGGAGCGCAGCGCGGACGCGCGGCACAGCACCAGGAGCAGCCGCGAGGGGCGCGAGGGGCGCGAGGGGCGCGAGGGGCGCGCGGGCGGCGGGCGGGGACCCCTGCAGCAGCCCGACGCCGCCGCCTCCGCCGCCTCTGCCGCCTCCGCCGCCTCCGCCGCCTCCGCCTCCTCCGCCGCCTCCGCCTCCCCCGCCGCCTCCGCCTCCCCCGCCTCCCCCGCCTCCTCGGGGTCCGAGCGCGCGCCCGCAGCCTTGCACCTGTCGCCGGGCGTCGTCTGGGCGCAGCGCCGGGACTTGGCGGCCGGGCAGTGGGCGCTGTTCCGCAGGCTGTCGCCCGGGCGCTTGGGCCGCCGCGGGGCGCGGTTGCTGGAGCTGCTGTGGCCGCTCGAGGCTCGGGTGGACGAGGGCCTGGCGCAAAGATGGGCCGGGGCCTGCTCCAGAACGTCCTGCAGGCCGCACTCCTGCTTCCAGAGCTCGCCGAACAGCAGCATCTGGCCGTGGCCCTCGAGGCACTGGGCCCGGGCCTGTTGCGGCGACTCGGCCCCGGAGGACCCGTCCCCAGGCTCCATGTCGGGTCCGGCTCTCTTGCCCCTCTGGGCCCGGGCCTCGGTGGGCCCCGGGACAGGCCGCCCTTCCCTGGGGCATGTCACAATACCCCCCCGCGCCCTACCCCTTCCTGCCTTGACCAAGGGCCTCCGCCCTCTATTTTTTGGAAATCTTCCAATTTAGGGAAGTCGCTGCTGCGCGTCGCTGTAACGCCCCCCTGTGTTTAGGTTCTCTGTCATTTCGTATGTCTTTGGTGTCAAAAGGGCAAATCCTTTTTTCCCCCCTAAAGACTTTATTTATTCATTCATGAGAGACACACAGAGAGAGGCAGAGACGCAGGCAGAGGGAGAAGCGGGAGCCCGCTGCGGGACTCGATTCCAGGATCTGGGATCACCATCGGAGCCAAAGGTAGATGCTCAACCACTGCGCCCCCTGAGCGACCCAGGCACCTCAAGGGCAAATCCGTCTATCTCAGGGATGGACCCTTGTGCCCAAGCCTCCAAGTAAAAACAGCTCTTCCTGCACCTCGCGGGTATTTAAAACACAGTGAGGGGAGAAAAAAGCAAAGCAAAGCAGTGGATCCAGATGTTCACTGCACCTGGGACGTTTGAAAAGCAGAGAGGAACAACGAGAGGGGTTCTGAATGGCTGAGCCTGGGAGGCAGGCCCTACCCGGGGTCGGCTTAGCTGCTGTTCTCTGGGTGATCTGGGAGCCAGGGTCCTGGTTCCAGTCTGAACTGCTGGAGCTGCAGGAGATGGCTCAGGGTCCCCTCCGGTCTTCTGTGGGTATGTATTTGAAAAATCCAGTCTTTCCCTTCTGTAATTTTCCTTTGCTACTCACACAGAACTGCACTCTGACACTTCTGGTCACCAAATATATGTTTTTTCCTCACACGGAGCAATTCGGGGACACCAGCTGGGAGTCCTACAATTTAATTCAATTCTGACACAATCTCTCTAGACATAGCTTTAGATCCTACAGATCAAGGGTGGTGTCCCTCAAGACTGCCCCTCCACCTTCACATGCCAGTTCTAAGTCCAGGTTGGTACTTGTGCTTCTGACCAATTGGCTGTAAATCTGAGGTTTCCACAGTGCCCTCCACTAGTGCAACTGATTTGCTAGAATGGCTCACAGAACTCAGGAAAACAGTTACTTACTGTTACTAGTTTATCATAAAAGGATATAGCAAGGGCACTTGGGTGGCTCAGTCAGTTAAGCATCTGACTTTGGTTCAGATCATGATCCCGGGGTCCTGGGATTGAGGCCCACATTGGGCTCTCTGCTCAGTGGGGAGTCTGCTGCTCCCTGTCCCTCCCTACCTGGTTGTGCACGTGTTCTCTCTCTCTCAAAATATATTTTTTTTAATTTTAAATTTATTTATGATAGTCACACACACACACACACACAGAGAGAGAGAGGCTGAGACACAGGCAGAGGGAGAAGCAGGCTCCCTGCACCGGGAGCCCGACGTGGGATTCGATCCCGGGTCTCCAGGATCGCGCCCTGGGCCAAAGGCAAGCGCCAAACCGCTGCTCTACCCAGGGATCCCAGGAAAGGAGAGGCTCCCTCTCTCAAAATATTTGAAAAAAAAAAAAGGATATAGAAGACACAGATGAGCATTCAGATAGAAGAGCAAGGTGTGTGGGAAGGGGCATGGAGCTTTCATCCCACTTCTGGGCAGGGCACAACTACTCTCCCTGAACTTCCACATGTTTGTCCACCTGGAAGCTCTCTGAACCCCAGCACTATTGGGATTTTATGGAGCCTTCCTCATGTAGGCATGATCATTTATTAACTGCATCTCCAGCACCTCTCTTCTCTCTAGAGGATGGGGCTGAAAATCCCAAACTTTTTTTTTTTTTTTTTAAGATTTTATTTAGTTATTCATGAGACACACAGAGAGAGGCAGAGACATAGGCCAAGGGAGAAACAGGTTCCCTTTAGGGAGCCCAAAGTGGGACTCATCCCAGGATCCCAGAATCATGACCTGCGCCAAAGGCAGACGTTCAACCACTGAGCCAACCAGGTGCCTGCAAACTTTTATTTATTTTTTAAAAGATTTTATTTATTCAGGAGAGACAGAGAAAGCAGGAGAAACAGGCTCTTTGTGGAGCAGGGAGCCTGATGCGGGACTCGATCTTAGGGCTCTGCGATCATGACCTGAACCAAAGGCAGACGGTTAACTGAATGAGCCACCCAAGCACTCCCCCAAATCCCAAACTTAATCATGGCTTGGTCTTTCTGGTGATCAGCCCCCACCCAGGAGCCCATTCAGAGTCACCTCATTAGAACAAAAGCCACCTCATCATCCAGGAAATTCCACAGGATTTAGGAGCTCTGTGCAGGGACAGGGTCAATGACCAACTAGTAGTACAAAAAATGCTCCTAGTGCTCGGATCACTTAAGAAATTACAAGAGTCTTACAAACTGGAGGCAGAGACCAATCAGTACCTCAGAAGTCACCAGAGGCTTGTAAACATACCAGAAAGATCTTTAGCAAAACCAAATTAAAAAAGCATAAAAACTCCTTATCTGCCCTGGGGAAATGGGACAGAGGTATTCAAGGCTGCCACAATGACTGGAATTCAATGGTGGGGAAAATTTTTCCCCAGTTAATTTTTTTTAATAAGCTTTATTAGATTGTTTACAATTTTTAAAAATATAAAAATGAGCGGCACTTGGGTGGCTCAGTTGGTTAACTGTCTGCCTTCAGCTCAGGTTATGATCCCAGGGTCCTGGGATCGAGCTCCACATCGGACACCCTGCTCAGTGGGGAGCCTGCTTCTCCCTCTCCCTCTGCTGCTCCTCCTGCTTGTGCTCATGCTCTCTCTGTCAGACTAATCTTTTAAAAAATATATAAAAATCGGGCAGTCCCGGTGGCTCAGCGGTTTAGGGCCGCCTTCAGTCCAGGGCCTGATCCTGGAGACCTGGGATCGTGTCCCATGTCAGGCTCCCTGCATGGGGTCTGCTTCTCCCTCTGTCTGTGTCTCTGCCCCTCTCGCTCTCTCATGAATAAATAAAATATTTAAAAAAAAGTATATAAAAATTAAAAAATCTGAAAAGCAAGGTGTCAACCAGAAAAGCCAGAGCTGGGATCCTGCTGAAAGCTGCAGGTCCCCCTCAGGCCAGGGAATTTGAGAAGACCAAGTAAAAGCAGAAGACTTGCCCGCAGCTCTGCAGAAGCAGGATGGACAGTGGTGGGGGACCCTTTCCCTGTCCTGGTTTTTCCGCCTTGGACCAGAGACTCCGTTCACCTTCCATCTGCCTTGTGTTGGTAAGAACACCTCCCGCCCCCTCCCCCTTTCCTCAGCAAACCCAAAAGGTCATGGGTGCCCTTCCTTAGGGGGCCAGATGCCAGGTTACTGTGTTATAAAGTGATGCTAGTTTCATCTGGGATAAATCAGACCTGCCCACCTGGCCACTTGGGCCCGTCTGCCTTTCCACAGGCAGACCTGGGTGTGGGAGTCTTTAAGATTTGATTACCGTGGGAGGAAGGAGGCCCTGCCTGCACTTGACCTGCACTCTTCTCTTTTCTTTTCTTTTCTTTTCTTTTCTTTTCTTTTCTTTTCTTTTCTTTTCTTTTCTTTTCTTTCTTTTCTTTCTTTTTCTTTTTTTTCTTTTCTTTTCTTTCTTTTTTAAAGATTTTATTTATTCATTCATGAGAAACACACAGAGGCAGAGACACAGGCAGAGGGAGAAGCAGGCTCCCTGCAGGGAACCCAGTATGGGACTTGATCCCAGGACTCTGGGATCTCACCCTGAGCCAAAGGCAGATGCTCAACCGCTAAGCCACCTAGGAGTCCCTTGACCTGCACTTTCTAAACCAGCTGTTCTCAACAACTGGGGAGGACCAGTCACAAAGGACTAGAGGTCCCAGGCTCCCAAAACATAGATTTGAACTGAGCTGTAAGGAGGGAAGAGCGCTCTCCTCCCCTTGCTCTTCCCCCTCGACTGAGGGCAAAGGCAGGCAAGGCTGCTGGGAGGGGTGATACCGTGCTCCTCACCCTCAGTGAGTCAGACAGTGATCAGACCGTCCGCCAGGGTGGACTGCCCTTCATTGGAAGGTTAAACCTTGAGTGCCACTGACAAAGGGTCCCACCTAGGCCATGCCCTTGGGGACAGTGAAGACACTATGTAGGAAATGTAGCGGGGATGTGGCAGGGCCACCAGCTTTAGTGTGACCTTACAGAGTAGGAGGATGGGGCTGATGGCCTGGCATTCCTGGCAGCCCTTCTGTTTTTTTTTTTTTTTCTGGAGGGAGAGAGACATATGGCAGGGGTGGCACTAAAGTCGGGTACTGTATGTGCTGGTGTTAAAAAGTGAATTCTAAGACTCCAGAGCATACACTCTGAAGGGGAACAGAATATACCACCCCGAAATGTGTTACTTTGGTGTGTGGATTATTTTGAGCTGAAGGCAATCAAGACCTAAAAGACTCAGGAAAAGCTTTTTACCTCTCTCTTAACTGCCTAAAAGCATCTATAAAGGGGTCTGGCCCAGAAAGCAAGTTTTTTTTTTTTTTTTTTTTAAATCTAAGAGACTTACCTGCATGGCAAGGCCAACGTCTGATTACTGAACCTATTCTCATCATCTTATAAATTGTCCTCCTTCTCTTTGGAGCCCCAGGCCCCTTGTCCCATTCCTTAGCACAGGATGGCATGTGAGCCTTAATTGCCCCATTGCCTTTGAGTCTCCTATTTTTATGGGGCTCCCATATGTACAAAATTAAATTTGTTTTTCTCCTGTTAATCTGTTTTATGTCAATTTAATCGTTAGACCAACTAAAGAACCCAGAAGGGAAGGAGGGAAAATTTTTCCTTCTCAACAACTTTGTACTCCTTCGTGATTCATCTAAGTTGATGTAACAGATCCAAGGATATATTGGCTTAGAAACGACATTACTTCTAAGGTCAATGATCCAGGGGTGGTGGAGAGGCTCTGCTCCCTCAACAGGTGGCTGCCTTTCCTGCCTCCAGGCAGCTGGCCCAGGACTCTTTATCTCCCAGACAGAGGATACAAAGACAGGAAGGAGGGAGAGGTAGTATCCTTTCTAGGGCATGATTCAGAAGTTGAGTGTGTTTCCACTCATATTCCATTGGCCAGAACTAGCCATGTGATCAACTTGGCTTCAGGAGAGGCCAGGAGATATGGCCTCTGCTTGGGTGGCCAGGTACCCAGTTAATCCTTCTATTACAAAAAGGAAGAAGGAAGAAGGGAAGATGTTGAGGGATATTTAACAGACTCTCCTTTGTGTTTAGTAATAATAATTGCCCCGATTAATTGAGGTCCTTCTGTGTGCTGGGTATACACATACATCATCTTTACTGCAACCCAGCAATGGATAGGGTACCAAACTCTAGATGCAGAAACCAAGGCCAGAGGGATTAAGTAGCTTGGCCAAATTCAATCAGCTAGTGAGTGGCAGGTCTGGGATCTAAACCCAGGCCTGACTGGCTGCAAATTGCTGGGATACCGTAAGTACCACAGCATTCTAAGGCCGAGGTGGGGCTACCCTCTGTCATAGTGGCTTCTGGAGACTAATCCTGATTGATATGGTGTGGGGGGATTGGAAGGGAAATGGAAGGCTGGGTGAGGAAGGAGGTAAAGGGGATCACTTGGAACAAGCAAACCCTCTCCAATTGTTTTATGCTCTCATGTGGTAAAGCCTCCTGGGCACACAGTTTTAAGGGCACAGTGAGGAAAGGTTAGGAATTTCTGTTCCAACCAAATGACTAATTCTTCCTTCCTTCCTTTGAAGATGGGTAACTTTCTGACTAAAATATTTATAAAATAAAATGTTTTCATAATGAGGGATATTGAGAAAAGAGGATTTACTATTTCAAATGTCATAAAAGCTCTTATTTCCAACTTTGAAAAGTCAGGAAGGTCCTGCTCAGATAGAACGCTGAATCCAGAGATTTGTAAACTGAGATGTGAGAGGTGGGTGTCAGGCCTTGCACCTGTTTGGGTCATTTGCCCTCGTGTCTGGTTCCGTCTTGGGATTTCCCTGTAAAATTTCATTTGAGGAAAGGAGTCTCTGAATAATACTTGGAAACTTCTGAACTAGGCCAAATAGAATAATCTTATACATGATTCTTATTTATTTTGAAAGATCATTTAATTGTTTTAAATAGATAATACATGTATATGGCTAGGTTAAAAAAAAACCCACATTGTAGCTTCTGTTTGGCTCTCTTGGATTGTTCTCTCTGGGGAGCTGCTGCTGCATTGTGAAGACACTCAAGAAGCCCTATGGAGGGGTCCATATGAGAGGAAACGAGAGGCCTCTTGGCAACAGCCACAGAAGGAGCCATCTTGGAAGCTTCCAGTCCTTGGCAACCTTTCAAATGACTGGACCCTTGGTTGATACTTTGACTGCAACCTTGTGAAAGACCCATCCTAGACTGTTCAGCTAAACTGCTTATTCCTGACCCTCAGAAGGGTGTGAGATAATAATATTGTCTTATGCCACTAAATTTTGGGGTAATTTGTTATGCAGTAATAGATGAGTCATATGGGATCCCTGGGTGGCGCAGCGGTTTAGCACCTGCCTTTGGCCCAGGGCGCGATCCTGGAGACCCGGGATCGAATCCCACATCGGGCTCCCGGTGCATGGAGCCTGCTTCTCCCTCTGCCTGTGTCTCTGCCTCTCTCTCTCTCTGTGACTATCATAAATAAATAAAAATTAAAAAAAAAATAGATGAGTCATATAATCACTATCCCTAAGCTCCGCTCCAATCATCATAGGAACTCCATTTTATGAAGAAATGGAGTTGCTACCAACACATGAAAAAATGCTCAACATCACTCAGCATCAGGGAAATACAAATCAAACCCACAATGAGATACCACTTTATACCAGTGAGAATGGCTAAAATCAACAAGACAGGAAGCAACAAATGTTGGGGAAGATGTGGAGAAAGGGGAACCCTCTTACACTGTTGGTGGGAATGCAAGCTGGTGCAACCACTCTGGAAAATAGTATGAGAGTTCTTCAAGAAGTAAAAATAGAGCTACCCTATGACCCAGCAATTGCGCTACTGGGTATTTAACCCCAAAGATACATCTGTAGTGATCTGAAGGGGCACCTGCACCCCAGTGTTTATAGCAGCAATGTCTACAATAGCCAAACTATGGAAAGAGCCCAGATGTCTGTTGACAGATGAATGGATAAAGAAAATGTGGGATATATATACAATGGAATATTACTCAGCCATCAAAAAAGAAATCTTGCCATTTGTAATGATGTGGGTGGAACTAGAGGATATTATGCTAAGCGAAATAAGTCACTCAGAGAAAGACAACTGTCATATGATCTCATAGGCAGAATTTAAGAAACAAAACCGAGGAGCACAGGAGAAGAGAAGAAAAGAAAAAACAAGATGAAATCAGAGGGGGAGACAAACCATAAGAGATTCTTAACCATAGGAAATGAACTGAAGGTCGCAGGGGAGGGAGATGCAAGGATGGGGTAACTGGGTGATGGGCATGAAGGAGGGCACGAGATTTAATGAGCACCAGGTACTCCACCTCTGAAACTTGAAACTCATAATATACTATATGTGAATTAGCTGAATTTAAGTTTTAAAAAAGGAAAAGAAACAGAGTCTTGGAGGTTATATAATTACTATAGGTCATGGTAGGCAGCAGAATGTCCCTCAAAGGTGCGTCCCATGTCCTAATCCTATAACCTGTGATTTTGTTAGGTTACCTGACAAAGGTGAATTAAAGTTCCAGATGGAATTGTGGTTGCTAGTCCCTCACTTTAAAATAGGGAGATTATTTTGGATTATCTAGGTAGGCCCAATGGTTCTAAAAGGGAGGCGGAAAGGATGAGTCAGAGGGAGATGTGGCTATAGAGGAACACCAAGAGTGTTGGCTTTAAGGATGGAGGAGAGAGGCCAGGTGCCAAGGAATGCGGAGGCTGGAAAAGGCGAGAGAACTGTCTTAGTCGTCTTGGGCTGCTATGACAAAATATCACACACCAGGGTGCTTATAAGCAACGGAAATGTAATTCTCATAGTTCTGGAGGCTGGGAAGTCTAAGATTAAGGTGCCAGCAGATTTAGTGTCTGGCAAGAACCCATTTCCTGGTTCATAGATAGTCCTCTTCTTGCTGTGTCCTTGCATGGTAGAAAGGGTCGGGAAGCTCCCTGGGATCTCTTTTGGAAGGGCACTAATCCCATCCACCCTCAAGACCTAATCACCTCCAAAGGCCCCAGTTCTAAATACCATCACGTTAGGGTTTGGGATTTCAACATGTGAATTTTTGAGACAAGCATTCGGTCTAGAGCAGAAATGGATTTTCAGAGATTTCAGAAAGGAACATAGTTCAACGCAGCCAACACCTGGGTTTTCATCCAGTGAGAGCTGTGTTGGACTTCCAACCTGTAGAACTGTAGGTTAGCCAGTTTGCGCTGTGTTAAGATGCTAAGAGTGTGGTCATTTGCAGCAATAAGAAACTACTACGAGGTCACGTAGCCAGAAAGGGACAGAGCAAGGATTCCAGTCTGGTCTGTCTAACCTGAAGCCCACCCGGAGACTGGACAGACTTAACCTTTTCTGCTGCAGAAGGAGCTCACCAAGCTACTGGTTGGATTACCTGAGCCAGAAGTGTGGGAGCTGTGTCGTTTGGGGAGAGGCCAGGTAGGTGAAGCTCGCTGCTCAGGACCCTGTGGTTAGAACGCAGGTCAGAGCTGTTGCATGAATTCAACAAGGAAGCCATTAGACTGATGTGTGTCTGGTGATGCGGTGGCCTGTGTCAGCAAACCAAAATCTAAGCCCGTAAATGCCTCAGGGTTAAGAAATTAAAATGCTAAGGCCCACCAATCACGAACAGCCAACGAAGCTTTCAACTACACTCAATCAAATAATTTCCTATCTTTGCTTCTGCACTTTCTCTGCCTTTCCCATGGCCCTGACCAGTTAAGGGCCCCTAATCACTTTTGGTTTGGTGCTGCTGGATTTGAGTTGAGTTTTGCTCACATACATGCTTACAATTTTTAATATGCCTCAGTTTATCTTCTAACAGATCCTGACAGCCCTGCATGATCCCTCCAACCCAAAGTGGACGGTCACACCTTTTCCTCTTGTGGGAGAGCATCTGAATATTGCTCATTTGGGTCAATATATTTTTTGGAGTGCCTGAGGATGTGCAAGCATTAAGTGTATCCTATAAGGATAGGACGGTGACCGTGACAGACATGGAAGTTTCTTGCCCACCTGGAGGTTGCCATCTCTTGAGGAAGAGAAAGACTAATCCTCCCAATAACCCTACCATGATCACCAGCCCCACTCTGCAATCAAGGAGGCTACACTGAGCAGCTCCAGGCCATGTCCATGGCCTCCCGGCCTCCCGTGCTGTCGAGTGCAGAGTAGCAGGGAGGCTCTGACTCCAGAGTCTAATTCCTGAGGAAAGGTGCACTTGTTTGTTGCTTACCTGTGTTGCAGAATTCAGACTGGTTCCCACAGCAAGGGCAGAGGAGAGCAAGCCCAGTGGTGCAGTCCTGGGACCCAAGGGAGGACCAGAGCAGTTGGGCCCTTGAAAAAAAGAAGGAAATCAGGAAACTATAATTATATCCAGATGTCTTATTTTATGCCGCCATAAAAAACGAGGCTATAAGAAAACATTTGCTGCTATTAAAAGATGTTCATGGGATGTAGTTATATGGAAAAATTAGGTTGCAAACCAGCCTACCTTATGAGTCTCTTTCTGCTTTTGGGGTAAAAATACTGTACATATAGGGATTTTAAAAATTTTGTGTAAATACACTTCAATGTGTTAACTGAGTGTAATTAGGTTATGGATATAGAGGTGCCAGGTTTAGCAAATAAAAATATAGGACACCCAGTTAAATTTGAATTTCAGATAAGCTGCAAATAATTTTTTAGAACAAGCAAGTCCCACGCAATCATTCATTGTTTATCCAAAATCCAAATTTAACAGGAGGCCCTGTTTGTGGGTTGTTTTTTTTTTTTTTTTTTGTCTTTTTATCCAGCAACCGTCTATGTGGGATTTTGTTTGTTTACCAGTGTTTTTTTTATAATGAATATACACTACTCTTGAAATAAAAAGGGAAATCAACGGGAGTTCTGCCTTGGAAAGAAGGATGAGTTATAGAGGTGTGCCCCCAGGTAGTCTGGATTCCCCGGGGCCAGGTCACCCGCCCCATAAACTCTGCCCTCCCGCGCGGTGAGGACGCCGACCACCAGGTGGCGCTGCCGGGCTGCGATCCGGGAGGCCCGGGATCCGAGCGTCGGGGGAGAGGGAAAGACCTACTACATACGGTGCCTCCTCTCGGAATCCAGGTGCCTTTTGGATCCAAGTGGCACTGAGGATTCCCCAGGGGCAGAGCTAGGGGTTCAGGAAGAGCTGGGTGCAAAGTAAGAGCTCCATCTCCAAAGCGCACCTGTCGCCCCTTTCTATTGACTGCTGGTGACTGGGTGCGTCCGTGGCTGAAGGGAGATGCAGCCACCTGCTGCGTCCTGAGGGTCCTGCTCCCTTTCCTCCGACTTCACCCCAGGCATCTCCTCATTGACTCAGCTCAGATGCCTCCGGGGACTCAGTCCTTGCCCCGGGACACTCAACTGTGGGCAGACTCAAGAGAGAGAGGAGGGGAGGCCCACTCCTTGGCTCCGGGATGGAAGGGTCTAATTCCCAACGAGGGAGAAATGAATACATTCAACCTGTGTGTGATGCTCGGAGATTTAAACTGCTGGCCAGTTGAGCTTAGTCCACACCTTGGCATAGCATGTGTTAAACAAAAAGGTTTAGTAAATATTTTTCATTCAATCAACAAATACTCTAAGACCCTCTCTGTGCCAGGTGCTGGGTTGGACTCTGGGGATAAGATCCCTGCCCTCCAGCTTATATTCTGGAAGAAGAGAGAAAAAAAAAAAAAAGAGAAAGAGAGACAAACGACAAACAGGTTGAACAATACTATAATTAATTATAATACTATAATTTCACATGGTGTTAAGCAGGTGTTGGGGAGTGTGATGGTTTATTTTAAGTGTCAACTTGGCTGGGCCGTGGCACCCATATATTTGGTCAAAAATTCTAGATGTTTTAGGATACTTGGGTGGCTCAATGGTTGAGTGTCTGCCTTTGGCTCAGGTCGTGATCCCGGGGTCCTGGGATTGAGTCGCACATCAGGCTCCCCTCAGGAAGCCTGTTTCTCCCTCTGCCTGTGTCTCTGCCTCTCTCTGTGTGTCTGTCATGAGCAAGTAAATAAAAATCTTTAGAAAAAATTCTAGATGTTTCTATAAATGTATTTTTTGATAGGTTTAACATTTAAATCAGTAGGCTTGGATAAAGCAGACTTTGGATGGCCTCATCCAATCAGTTGAAGGCCTTAAGACTGACCTCCCCCGAGAGAGAGTAGCTCATCGGGAAGAAAAATACACAGTGAGTTGCCATGCACATGCCCATAATGTAGGAAAGGCAACTATGAAATCTGGAAATGAAAAAATAAAAGAGAAAAAAAATCCCCCTTCCCTCCCCCTCACCTCCATTTTCAAACTAGATCTGCTCCAGGGCAAGGAATGTCCTACCTAACAGTGCAAGTGAACAAACTGATTTTTGCTTTAGAGCCTCAAGATCTGACTCTCAGTGATTTAAAGGTGATCTCTGAGAGTGATTTTGGCTACAGGGATTTTAGCTTCTTGTAGTGACCTTTGAATTTCCTGTTCACCCCCAGGAAATCTGGGACTTCACAGAGCAGAGTCCAAGGCTAGTAAGCCAAAGCCATGATCAGGGTTAATTGCCAAATGGATTTTCTCAGAAGCCTGGGTCCAGCATAAAGTGGGCAGGTAGCAAATCCTTGTCCAGGGGGTCAAACAAGGTCAAGGTCCAAGGTCACGGAGTCCACTGAAGGATGTGCTAGTCAGGGTCTGCAGTGGCCAGCAAAAGGGAGATACTTGGAAATGGGCCCTGACTAGGGGATATCATTTTCATAGCTGGGAAGGGGTTTGGGGCCTAGCAGCATTTCCCAGAATGCCTTCTATTTTCTTCTTGAGAAGTGGCGAGAGCCGAGGGAGTGATGGGTTTCTTAGCGCAGTTCTATTATGAGTGGACTTGACCACAATCTACCAGCACCACGACAGAAAGAAAGCAAGTGTAACTGCTGCCTCCCACCCCACCCCGTGTCCTGTGAGAGTCTCATCCTGTAATGGGTTGAATGGTGGCTCCAAACAATATGTCCACATTATAGTTCATGGGACTTGCAAATGTGACCTAATTTGAGACAAGGCTCTTTGCATGGGATGCCTGGGTGGCTTAGCAGTTGAGTATCTACCTTGGCTCAGGTCGTGATCCTGCAGTCTTGGGATCGAGTCCCACATCGGGCTTCCTGCAGGGAGCCTGCTTCTCCCTCTGCCTGTGTCCCTGTGTCTCTGCCTCTCTCTTTCTGGTCTCTCATGAATAAATAAACAAAATCTAAAAAAAAAAAAAAAAAAATGAAAAAGGAAAAAGAAAAGGCTCTTTGCAGACATAGTTGAAGATCTTGAGATGAGATCTGTCTGGGGGATCATTATCCAGATGGGACCTAAATCCAATGACAAGTGTCCTTACAAGAGACACACAGAGGAGAGACACCCAGACAGAAGAGGAGAAGACTGTTTGACTATGGAAGCAAAGAGCTGAGTAATGGAGCCACAAGCCAGGAAACTCCTGGAGCCGCCCGAAGCTGGAAGACAGGAACAGAATCTCCCCCAGAGCTTCCGGAGGGAGTGTGGCCCTGCTGACACCTTGACTCTGGACTTGTAGCCTTGAGAGAAGCAAGACAATCAGTTGCTGTTGTGTGAGGCACCCGGTTTATGGTAATTTGTTGCAGGAGCCCTAGGAGATGAATACACATCCCAACCCACATTTTCTTTCTTTCTTTTCTTTTTTTTTTTTTTTTCTTCTTCTTCTTCTTCTTCTTCTTCTTCTTCTTCTTCTTCTTCTTCTTCTTCTTCTTCTTCCTCTTCCTCTTCCTCTTCCTCTTCTTCTTCTTCTTCTTCTTCTTCTTCTTCTTCTTCTTCTTCTTCAAGATTATTTACTCATGAGAGACACACAGAGAGAGGCAGAGACACAGGCAGAGGGAGAAGCAGGCTCCCTGCTGGGCGCCCGATGGAGGACTGGATCCCAGGACCCTGAGGCAAAAGCAGACGCTCAACCACTAAGCCACCCAGGCGTCCCCCAAACCACATTCTCTACCAATTCCTGGGGGTTTACTCTTCTTCTACACTTGCCCGATTTTGCCCCATTGTGCTCCATGTCCACCTGGAAGTGAGACGGTTCTCTCATTTTGTTCCACGTGAAAAGTATTTGCACTAAGAATTTCCTGTTCTTAGGAGAACCGTGGGGCAGGAGAGTAGCAGAGAAGGGTTCTGTTCTCCGGCACAAATACTAAGTTTTCCCTCATCCAAATGTGAGTAAATAAAATGGTCCCCAACCTTTACATAGTTAATCAAACACCTGTGAGAGAGCAAATCCTGAGAAACAGAATCGTGCATAAGAGTGTGTGTGTGTGTGTGTGTGTGAGAGAGACAGAGAGTGTCAGTGCGGGTGTCCCCAAGCTGTTCCCCTCCTCCACCCCTCCACCACCCCTGCTTCTAGAGAAGCCTTGCCATTGGGATACAGGATGCTCCCCAGAGCCTCCTTCTGAGACCACAGAAGGGCGAAATGAAAGAGGACTGCCCAGGACCAAAGACCTTCATGGGTGTCCTGGCAGGGGTGGAGGAGCAGCCGTGGTTTCTCTTCTCAAGGCAAATTGCAACCATGACAAGCAGGAAAAACAACCGCTTGTCACTGAAATGCCACCTCAGCAGTTCGCCCCTCACTGGCTGTGGGCACCTTGTTGTTCCTCCCCCACCCCCCACCTCCCGTGGCCCTTGTCGTGGTTGCAATTTGCCTCGAGAAGAGAAACTACGGCTGCTGTTTTTCTGGGGGGGTCCCTAGTGCCCCAAACAGTGCCTGGGTGCTCAAGAAATACTTGTCAAATATCAGAATAAATGAGTGATTGCATAAGCAAATGCTGTTTTGAGCCAGGGTGGTTCTGGAAAGAAATAGAAAGGCTTCTCCAGGGTGCCTGGGTGGCTCAGTTAAGCCTTTGGCTGGGGACATGATCCCAGGATCCTAGGATCCAGTCCCATTTTGGGTTCCCTGCTGAGCGGGGAGATGCTTTTCCTTCTCACTCTGCCCCTCCCCTTGCTCATGCTCATTGTCTCTCACAAGTAAGTAAATAAAATCTTTTTTTTTTTTTTTTTTTTAAAGAGAAAGGCTTCCCCAACAGAGTCTGAGGTCCACTTAGGAAGAGCCCCAGGTGACCTAGATGATAAGAAAGGGGAGCCCCTGGTATGGTAGGTAGACCCCCCTCCCCACCTGAGCACAGGGCTGGAACCCCCCAGAAGCCTCACAGGTCCTGGGGCCTGGCACGGGCGTGGAATCCCCATCATGCTTGGGGCGTTGGGAAACTCTTCTTCTGCACCTGTTTGCCAGCTGTGTTTTCCATTCATTAAACTTTTCCAGGGGCCCCTGGGTGGCTCAGCTGGATAGGTGTGTCTGCCTTCGGCTCAGGTCATGATCCCAGGGAGCTGGGATTGAGCCCTGCATCATAGGGCTCCCTGCTCGGTTGAGAGCCTGCTTCTCCCTCTCCCTCTCTTTTTGCTCATGTTCTCTCTCTCTCTCAAATAAATAAAATCTCTAAAAAACCCCAAGTTTTCCAAAGCATGTTGGGTTCAAAGTGTCTGTAACGGGTGGGTGCTGAATGGGGCCAAGGGGTTCCCGGAACGTGAAATGCACACCCTTCCCGCTGCCTGCAGGCCGACTTCAAAGGATAGGGTTAGTCCAGTGTAATTTAGGGAGCCCTTCGACACTTCCTGTGTGGGTGGCAGCCTGCGTGGGTCTGGCAGCAAGCTCTACTGCCCTGCTCCGTCCGGCCCCCATCGCCCCCCCACCCTGACATTTTGTTTTGAAATCATCAAACCTGCAGGTAAGTTGAAAAAAGACTATATTAAATACCACCCCCCCACACACCTTTCCCTAGATTCTCCAACTGTTAACATTTTTCCGTATTTGCTTTCTCTTTCTCTTCCCCTTTCTCTGTATATTTTACATAATTTTATTTTGCTGAACAATTTGCAAGCAACTTGCTGACATCTTGGTGCTTCGCTTTTGAGTATCTCAGCATCTCCGAATAAGGATGTTCTGCGGCAAAACCACAATACCATTTTTGACAACCGTACCAGCATCCCCTACACCATTTGTATTCAATTCTCTACAAGTGTCCCCCAAATGTCTTTTAAACCTGGATTTTTTCTCTGCTATTGGGAATCCGGCCGAGGTTCCTGTATGATATCTGGTTATGTCCCTTTTGTCTCCTGGGACCCAGAACGGTCGGCCACCTTTCCATTGTTGCTGTTGCTCTTGGTTTGTTTTCCAGACACTGGCTCCTTTGAAGAGTCTTTGCCACTTGGCTCGGAGGTTGTCACCCAGGCAGGATTAATCTGCTGATTGACTCATGGCTACTGTCCGGCCTAGTGTGTCGGGCACGAGCACTATGGACGTGTGGTGTGTACGCCCCTGGTAACCAACCCATCAGAGGGCAGATAACATCAGGCTGTGCCTTCTTGGTGATGCTGAGCCATGTTCTCTGTTTCCTCCTTGGTGATTAGGAAGTAGCCCATGCGGATGCTGCAGTGGCTCAGTTGGCTGAGTGTCTGCCTTTGGCTCATATCATGATCCCGGAGGCTTGGGATCGAGTCCCGCAGGGAGCCTGCTTCTCCCTCTGCCTATGTCTCTGCCTTTCTCTGTGTGTCTCTCATGAATAAATAAATAAAAAATATATTTTTTTTAAAGAAAAGTAGGAAGTAGTTTGTGGGATCCTCATATGGCCCTGGGGTCAACTGAATATCCCACTCACCTGAGAGTTTTAGCCATCAGAGACGAGGCTTACCTGATTGCAAGCGGTGGTGGTTCATTCTTTGATTCCTTCCACATTTACGAGCTGGAATTTACCCCATCTTTTTCCCCTAAAAAAAAAAAAAAATCACTGTGGATTCATGGATTTAAAAAAAATGTGGGGCAGCCTGGGTGGCTCAGCGGTTTAGCGCCACCTTCAGCCCAGGGCCTGGTCCTGGAGACCGGGGATCGAGTCCCACATCGGGCTCCCTGCATGGAGCCTGCTTCTCCCTCTGCCTGTGTCTCTGCCTCTCTCTCTTTCTGTGTTTCTCATGAATAAATAAATAAAATCTTTAAAAAAATGTGTTCGAAGTGGACACTCTCATTATCCCTTTTGGTGTTCATGTGGTCCCACAGCGAGCCATGGAGGTCTTTCAGGTAAGCTCCCGCATCCCTTGGCACCACAGGATACTCTGCAGAGGACTCATGCTGTATGTTTTTAGCCCCAGACCCAGAAATAACCATGTCTTCAAGGAGTCCTGGCTCCCTTAGTGGGGAACGATGGCTAGAAAAGAAGAGCACACAGTGTGATGTGTGTTCACTGCTACAGGAATGTTTTTGCTTCTAGATCTGTCAGCGAACAGAAACTGGAAACTCATTTTTAAAACAATCATGAGTTCAAACTGATCTTTCCACCTCAAATTTAACATCGTAGGGTTTTTCTTTAACTGCTTTTACTTATTACTAGTGTTCTTTTTCTCTTACAGTAAAATATGTATTTCCTTAATATTATATTATGCATAAAAGAGTTTCAGAATTACAAGACCAATAGTATTACTAATAATACATCTACTAAGTAAAACATAAGTTTTTTGGTTTTTTTTTTTTTCAGTTGATTTTGTTCTTAGAACAGATCCTATTAGGGATGTACAGTCCGAGTACTCGAGTTCATTCCCTGCTCTGTGTGGTTATCAGTCGGATATATAATCCATTTGTTTTGTTCCTGTTTGCACTCTGTGGTGGGATTTACCTTATCCCATCCTTGCAAAATTTTGTTTTTTGCACACACGAAACATTTATATGGTTCAAAATTAAAATGATATAGAAAGGTATACAAGCGAAGTCTCACCACCTTCCCATTCCCTCCACGTTGTTTCCTCTCCCCAACATGGTTAATCCTTTTCATAGGACGCCTGAGTGGCCCAGCGGTTGAGTGCCTGCCTTTGGCCCAGGGTGTGGATCCTTGAGTCCCCGGATTGAGTCCCACAACGGGCTCCCTGCATGGAGCCTGCTTCTCCCTCTGCCTGTGTCTCTGCCTCTCTCTCTGTGTCTCTCATGAATAAATAAATAAAATCTTAAGAAAAATATCCTTTTCATTAGTATCTGTTTTAACTTCTTGTGTTTCTTTTCATGAAAATAATGCATGCGTTCTCATTTTCTCTCTCTTTCTCTTCTTCTTTTTTTAAAAAAGATTTTATTTCTTCATGAGAGACACAGAGAGAGGCAGAGATATAGGCAGATGGAGAGGCAGGCTCCTCGAAGGAAGCCCAATGCAGGACTCGATCCCAGATCCAGGATCACACCCTGAGATGAAGGCAGATGCTCAACTGCTGAGCACCCAGGCTTCCCTCATTGTCTCCTCTTGCTTATACAATGAGAGTAGAGTTTTTCATATCACCCTGAACTTTGCTACCCATTTAATTTAGACCTCCAGTTCTCACTTTCATTTCCTCCTGTTTGAGAACGCTCTGACCACATGGAATCCATTCAGTGTTGGCTTTTGTTGGCACCAGCTATGGTGCTGAGTATTAGGGAAGCCCCGTGACACCTTTGATGCCAGGGCATTGGGAATACCCAGGTCCTCCCGGGGCTTGCATGACCCCCAGACTCTGAGAGTGATGAGAAAGCAGTAGGATGAAAACCCAAAGTAGGGTGAAGGTCATGCAGCAGACTGAGTTCTCTGGTCCTGGACTCCAGTCCTCGGGCAACTCTTGGGATGTGGGTAGCTTTGGAGATGGGGTGCTGATCCTGGAGGATTAAGAAATATCACAAGGAGATGGGGCACCTGGGTGGCTCCATCTGTTAAGCATCTGCCTTTGGCTCAGGTCATGATCCCAGGGTTCTGGAATCGAGCCCTGCATCGGGCTCTCTGCTCAGCGGGGCATCAGGGAGCCTGATGTGTCTCTGTGTGTCTCTCGTGAATGAATAAATAACCCCCCCCTTTTTTTTTAAGAAAGAAAGGAAGTAGTTCGTGGGATCCTCATATGGCCCTGGCATCAACTGAATATCCTGCTCATCGGTTAGTTTTAACCATCAGCTAAAACTATCTCCCTCTCCCTCTGCCCCTCTGCCCATTTGTGTGCTCTCTCTCTCTCTCCCTGTCAAATAAAGCAAATCTTCTTTTTTAAAAAAGAGATATTGCAAGGAGAGAAGCAGTTTCTGTGACAAACACTTGCCTCAGTCAAAACACACACTTAAAAAAATTGAGATAAAATTCACATTACAGAAAACTCAACACTAAGCATTTTAAAGTGTATATTTAGTGGCTTTCAACACATTCACGATGCTGTATAACCACATTTTCACCACCCTAGAAGGAAACCTCATACCCATTAAGCAGTCACCCACCCCCACTTCCCCTTCCCCCAGTCCCTGGCCATCACCAAGCTGCTTTATGTCTTTATGGATTTCTAGACGTTTCATATAAATGGAATCATACGTACGTGCCCTTGATGCGTGGCTTCCATCACTTGCCTTAATGTTTTCAAGGTTCACCTGTGTTGCAAATGCCTGGGGACTTCATTCCTTCCCATGACCAGATAGCTCACGGCAGGCACAGCTGCGCTGCAGCCCGTTTAACCATTTCTCGGCTGGTTGCACAGCTGGGCTGCTTCCACTTCGGGCCGCCGCGGACAGTGTTGCTATGAGCCTTCTTACAGAAATCTTATACCCATCCGAGCACCTGTTTTCTATTCTCTTGGGCGCGCACCTAGGAGTGGGCCGGCTGGGCCATAGGGTGACTCTACGATTAACCCTTTGAGGGGCCCCCAGACTGTTTCCAGGGTTCTTACCAGTGATGTGTGAGGGTTCCGATTCCTCCACGTCCTTGCCGACACTTATTTTCTGTGTCTTTGATCCTAGCCATCCTGGTGGTTAAGTGGCCAAAGCCCATGCTTTGGTCACGAGCTTGCGATGGACCTTGTATGCTCTAGTGTCGCCCTTTGGTTTCATGAGGCTAGCTAGTGCTTCCGTTTCCCTGGAAGATTTGTCTTTGTTGTCTTTTAAGTTGGTGATCCCTGGGATTCATGGCTCTAGGAGAGGAATCCTGGTGTCTATGAAGCATGATGTTGGCTGAGTTTGCAGGAAACCTCAAATGGAAACTTTCCTGCATATAGTCCCACACAGGAGTACAGAAACACAGAGGTGACATTATGAACTTGGGGGGAAGGGTGTGAAATTCTTAATGAGACAGGTGACCTTTAGGACGGTTTTCAATCTACAACCATCTGTATGATTAAGACAACCTGGCCCAGGCCTGAGGGGTCCAGGCATCCTGACAAAACCACATGAAAAGGAAGAGTAGCATTTCTCAGGACCAGCGTTGGCCCCCACCAGGGGAGCTTTTTCCCCCACCAGGGGAGCCAGACACCTTACTGCCCCGCCTGGGGCCTTTAGCGGCAAGGAGACCAGGCCCTGGGGACTGGGGAACCCAGTGAGTCAGAGGCCAAGACCAGGGAGGGTGAGAATTACCACTTCCTGCATATGAAAAAACAGTCAGAGGAATGTCTGTTCCCGCTGTACCCAAGAATCAAATTGGATTCTTTCTACAAGCCTAAGCCCCAAGCCCCCCACAAACTCCTGTAAACCCAAGGAGTTGTTTTTTTTTTTTAAGATTTTTTACTTATTCATGAAAGACATAGAGAGAGAGAGGCAGAGACACAGGCAGAGGAAGAAGCAGGCTCCTTGCAGGCAGCCCGATGTGGGACTCGATCCCAGAACTCCAGGATCACACCCTGAGCCAAAGGCAGATGCTCAACCACTGAGCCACCCAGGCGTCCCTAAACCCAAGGAGTTTAAAGAAGGGAGGCCCAGCTAGTCTTCCTTATGGCTATTAATGATTTTAATCATGGCTGTTTTCAGGGGTTGGCAGCCAAGCCAGATGTTAATTACATTCATTCAATAATTGAGGTCTTATCTCGTGTAATCCTTATGCCAAATAAAGCGAGGTGTGAAAAGTGGGGGAATCCCATTTCATGGATCAGGTAAGCCTGGACAGATGAGGGGGTCATTTGTGGGGGAGCTGCTTTAAAGGAAGGATGCAACTGAGATAGCATGGAGGGGAGGAAGGAAAGGTGTGTCCCACATACGTGTACTGACCAAAGGTGAGAGTCCCAAAGTAGAAGGGACTTGTAGGCTAGAACCACAAATCATAAATATATCTGAAAATTACTGTGGCAAGTATGTTTTAAAAGGTTAATGGCCACGGGTGCCTGGGTGGCTCAGTTGGTTAAGCATCTGCCTCTTGCTTTCAGGTCAGGTCATTATCCAGTGGAGCATGAGTGGGGCTCCATGCTTAGTGCTCAGTGGGGAGTCTGCTTGAGGATTTCTCTCCCTTCCCTCTCCCCTCCCTCTGCTTGCACACACGCACACACACACACTCTCTCTCTCTCTCAAAAAAAAATCTTTAAAAATAAAAGTGTCATGGCCAAATTTTAAAAGTTTGAGGTTATGAAACACGAATAATCATTTCTTGGCATTGTTAATTGTGAGAGCCCTAGTTACCCTACAGAACATTTGCCAGACTCAAAAGACACTCTCTTTCAACTGAGATGGGTAGATATGTTTCAACTGAGGTTGGAGCAGGATATGTCGGGAGAACCTGAGCTTCCCAGGTCAGGTTACCCCTGCGGGTCCAGATCTAGTTGTTAAAAGCATCTACTACCACAATCCAAGTGTCCCAGTTTGGACAATAATTTACCAGGCTGCCCTGGTTACTCTCTTTATCGTGAATTATCACTATTATTTATTTTTAAAATTGTGATAGAATATACATAACAACATTTACCGCTTTAGCCATTTTTAAGAGGATAGTTTTATGGCATTAAATTCATTTTCAGGGCAGCTCTGGTGGTGCAACGGTTTAGTGCCGCCTGCGGCCTGGGGTGTGATCCTGGAGACCCGGGATCGAGTCCCACATCGGGCTCCCTGCATGGAGCCTGCTTCTCCCTCTGCCTGTGTGTGTGTCTCTCTCTCTGAATAAATAAAATCTAAAAAAAAAAAAAAATTCATTTTCATTGTTGTGAACCGTCACTACCATCCACGTCCAAAATTTTTTTTATCTTGTAAAACTGAAACTCCATACTCATGAAACATGAACGCCCATTCCTTCCTCCAGCCCAGACCCTGGCAACCATCATTTTCGATCCTGGGTCTGTGAATTTGACCACTCTAGGTACCTCATATAACTGTAATCATACAGTGTTTGTCTTTGTGTGACTTCTTTATTTCACTCAGTATAATATTTTCAAGATTTATCTCTGTTGTAGTGTATGTCAGAATTTCCTCTTTTAAAGCTGAATTATATTTCACTGTATATATATATATACACTCACTTTGTTTCTCCACTCCTCTATAGATGTTTGTCAACTTTCTTCTACCCTTTGGCTATTATGAGTAATGCTGCTATAAACATGGGTATACAAATATCTACTGTGTCTCTGCTTTCAGCTCTTTTCAATTCCAGAAATATAATTGTTGGATCACAAGGAAATTCTATTTTCTTTAAAGATTTTATTTATTTATTCATTAGAGACAGAGAGAGAGGCAGAGACGCAGGCAGAGAAGCGGGCTCCTCGCAGGGAGCCCAATGCAGGACTCAATCCCAGGATCCCAGGATCACTCCCTGAGCCAAAGGCAGACGCTCAACCGCCTAAGCCACCCAGGTGTCCCTGGAAATTCTATTTTTAACTCTTTGAGGAATTGCCATACTGTTTCCAATAGTGGTGGCACCATGTTACATTCCACCAGTAGTGCACGAGGGGTTCCAATTTCTCTGCATCCTCACCAACACTTGTTATTTCCCATTAATTAATTAATTAATTAATCAATCAATCTATAATAGCCATTCTAATGGTTTCTCACTGTGATTTTTTCCCTCTTTTTAAAAAGTTTTGGGCAGCCCGGGTTGCTCAGCGGTTTGGCACCGCCTTCAACTCAGGGCGTGATCCTGGAGACCCAGGATCGAGTCCCACGTCAGGCTCCCTGCATGGAGCCTGCTTCTCCCTCTGCCTGTGTCTCTGCCTCTCTCTGTGTGTCTCTCATGAATAAATAAATAAAATCCTTTTTAAAAAAGTTTAAAAATTTTAATTCTAGTATAGTTAACATGCAGTGTTATATTAGTTTCAGGTGTACAATATAGTGATTCAACAAATTTGTACATTACTCTGCTCATCATGGTAAGTGTTCTCTTAATCCCCTTCACCTATTTCATCCTTCCCCTAATCCACCAGCCCTCCGGTAGTCATTTGTTTGTTCTCTATAGTTGAGAGTCTGTTTCTTGGTTTTTTTCTCTCTTTCTCTCTCCTTTTCCTTTGCTCATTTGTTTGTTTCTTAAATTCCACATATAAGTGAAATCATATGGCATTTGTCTTTCTCTGACTGACTTATTTCACTTAGCATAATACACTAGCTCTGTCCATGTTGTTGCAAAAGGCAAGATCTCATTTTTCTTCTTCTTTTTTTTTAAAGATTTTATTTATTTATTCATAAGCAACAGAGAGAGAGAGAGAGAGAGAGAGAGAGAGAGAGAGAGAGAGAGAGAGAGAAGCAGGCTCCATGCAGGGGGCCTGACGTGGGACTCGATCCCAGGTCCCCAGGATCACACCCTGGACTGCAGGCGGCGCTAAACCGCTGCGCCACCGGGGCTGCCCTCATTCTTCTTTTGTGGCTGGATAATATTCCGTTGTGATACATACCACATCTTTTCTATCCATTCATCTATCTATGGATATTTAGGCTGCTTCCATAATTTGCCTATTGTAAATAATGCTGCAATAAACATAGGGATGCATATATCTTTTGGAATTAGTGTTTTTGTCTTCTTTGGGTAAATACCCAGTAGTGCGATTACTGGATCATAGGGTAGTTCCAGTTTTAATGTTTGGAGGAAACGCTATACTATTTTCCACAGTGGCTGTACCAGTTTGCATTCCCACCAATAATGCAAGAGAGTTCCTTTTGCTCCACATCCTTAGCAACATTTGTTTTTTGTGTTTTTGATTTTAGCCATTCTGACAGGCATGAAGTAATATCTCACTGTAGCTTTGATTTGCATTTCCTTGATGATGAGTGATGCTGAGCATCTTTTCATGTCTACTAGGCATCTGTATGTCTTCTTTGGACTCTGTTTAAGATTTTATTTTTAAGCAATCTCTACATGCAACATGGGGCTTTAACTCACAACCCTGAGATCAAGAGTTACGTGCTCCGCCTACTGAGCCACCAGGTGCCCCTGAGCTCACTGTGATTTTGATTGCATTTTCTTAGTGATGAGTGATACAGAACATCTTTCCATGGGCTTAGTGGCCATTTGTGTATCTTTTTCTGAGAAATATCTATGCAAGTTGTTTGCCCATTTTTGAATCAGGTTGTTTATTTTTTTGTTTTTGAGTTTTAGGAAGTCTGTATATATTCTGAGTATCAATCCCTTATCAAATATGTCATGGATTTTATTTTACATGGCTTTGGAACTTTTCAAACTTCCAAAATTTTGAGATATAAAGAATCCCCAAACTAGGCTCTTATTTGAACGACTCATAGTGTAAATGTATAATTGAATTATATAACTAAAAATTGGATAGCCCACCTTCGTAGTTATTTAGTTTAATGTTACAAATGCAAGTACATCAAACAATTTTATGAAGACTAAAATTGTAATAAAATCTAATCTCTGCTATTCTGCTTCTGCTTAGTATTCTCATTTAAATCCACATTATGTGCTGCACTATAAAGGATAAGTTGTTTATTTTATTTAAAATTTTTATTTAAAAAAATAAAATTTTTATTTTTATTTATTATTTTATTTTTTTTTAAAGGCACAACGGCCCTTGGTGAAATCTTTCCTTTTTTTTTTTTTTTTTTTTTTAAGATTTTATTTATTTGGGATGACTGGGTGGCTCAGTAGTTGAGCATCTGCCTTTGGCCCCAGGCAGATCCTGGAGTGTCGAGATCAAGTTCTGCATGAGGCTCCCCGCAGAGAGCCTGTCTCTCCCTCTGCCTGTGTCTCTGCCTCTCTTTCTCTCTTTCATGAATAAATAAATAAAATCTTTAAAAAAATCTATTTGTCTCCAGATCAGTAGTGACTGCCTTTCTTTCTTTTCTGATATTAGTAATTTGTGTCTTCTCTCTTTGGTTAGCTTGACTAGAGGTTTATCAATTTTATTGCCTTTTTTTTTTCTTGAGAACAGGTTTTTGGTTTTATTAATTTTCTCTATAAATTTCCTGTTTTCAATTTTATTGACTTCTACTTCATTTTTTTGCCATTGTTTTCTTCCTCTTGTTTTAGGTTTCTATTACTCTTCTTTCTCTGGTTTGTGGTCTAGGTAGAAGTTTAGATCATTAATTTTAGGTCTTTGTTTCTAGTATATGTATTCAATGCTATAAATTTTTCTCTACGTACTGCTTTTGCTGCATCCCACAAATTTTGATGTTTTTGTTTCATTTTCATTTATGATAGTTTCAAAATAATTTTTTGAGACTTCTCTGATTCATATGTCACTTAAAAATATGTTGTTTTGGATGCCTGAGTGGCTCAGTGGTTGAGCATCTGCCTTTGGCTCAGGTCGTAATCCTGGGGTCCTGGGTTTGAGTCCCGCATCGAGCTCCCTGCTTTTCCCTCTGTCTATGTCTCTGCCTCTCTCTGTGTCTCTCATGAATAAATCAATAAAATCTTAAAAAAATTTTTAAAAATGTGTTATTTAATCTCCAAATATTTTGGGATTTTGCAGCTATCTTTCTGTTACTGATTACTAGTATTCCATTGTGATCTGAGAACATAATTTATGTGATTTCTATTCTTTTAAACTTGTTTAGATCTGTTTTACAGCCCAAAATGTGGTCTCTTTTGGTGACTGTCCCATGTGAGCTTGAGGAGAATATGTATCATGCTGTGGTTGGGTGAAGTCTTCTGTAAATGCCGTTGAGATCCAGTTGATTGATGGAGCTATTCAGTTCAACAGTATCTTTATTGTTTTTCTTTCTGTGTGTATCCCTGTGTGCTCTCTTCTTATGAAGACATCAATCATTAGATTTAGGGGCTACCCTAATCAGGCATGACCTCATGTTAACGTAACTACTTACATCTGCAAAAGATCCTATTTCCAACTAATGTCTCATTCTGTGATTCCAGGTGAACATGTCTTTTTTTGGGGACATCATTCTACCTACTACACTTACTACCACATCAACAGACTCCAGTGTAATAAAAGTGGATTATGACTGACAGACCTACAAGACACAGATTATTTAAGATAGAGTTATTAGGGAAACCCAAAACAACAGAAGAGAAAAAAAACAAAACCAGGCCTCTAGAGGACACTGAAGTCTGTGGCACCAACAACTACAGCAAATGTTCAACACAGCCTCGATCCTCACCAGATTATCAGAGAACCTCACACTAAAGCCTGATTTGCTCACGTCCTATTTTCACATGCATCACACCCAACCTTCAACCAAAAATGACAAGCCATGCTATAGGCGACTATGTAGTCTGAAGAGACAAAGCAAGCATCAGAACCAGACCCAGGTAGGACAACGATTTTGGGGGTGTCAGGGAGTTTAAAATGACTATGGTTAATGTGTCAAGGGAGGGGTTGACAGCCTGCAAGAACAAATGGGTAGTGAAAGCAGAGACTAGAAGGCTGGAGGAGTTGGAGTTGTCTCCCGGTCCTGCCCCCAGGGCAGATAAGGCTCTGGTAAAGCAGATTCTCTGGATTTACCCCTTTATTAAAGAGAACAAAATGCTCTGGCCTTTCAAAATGGTTACATTGTCCCTGAGCCTGTTTAAAAATGGTTACTTTTCCCTCTCCTTGCTTGACACCTGGGGATTTTTCCAGAACCTTCACAGTGAGAGGCTGGTGGGACTCCTGGAAGTAAATCCCAGGGAAGGGTGGGACTCCAGGGGTTTTAACTGTCAGCTTCGGGAGAGTCATCAGATTGTATGGGATTGCTGGCTCCGATGGCTGCTTCCATTCCTGGTAAGTTGCAGGTTTTTTCTGTATTGCCCCCTTCCGCCCCCCCCACCCCAGATTTCAACCTGGTGGTTTGGCCTATGACCTCAGTTTTCGGTTTGCTCAGGTTTTTCTCTCGTGAGGATGGAAGTAACCGACTTCCAAGCTCTTTACATCTAAGACTTGTCTTGTGGTGGCTTTTTGTTATTCAGAGTGATACAGTTTTGTATTATGATTCTGTCTTCCTCCTAAGTCTTCTTTTTTCCTCCTTAAAGGCATTTCGCTCCCCCTCCTCCCCCCCCCCCCCCCCGCTCCTGCACCTGCTGAGGACTATAGGGAAACAGACATGCAGTAACAAAAATAAGAAACATGAGGAAGCTATAAGGGCCCAGAATCTTACAAACGCTCTTAAGAGTGATGACTTTCTGGCCTGTGATTCTGACTTTCCTTCTAGAAGTTTATTGAAGCCTCAGTAACTTCTGTATCCGACCTTTGGGGATGATGGCCGCTCCTGCCATTCTGCTGCCAAGTATTTCTTATCTTGTCCTGCAAAAAGTGTATCTGCTGTGTTTCCTTGTATTGCCGTTACTTTGTAAACAGTTCCAGCTCCAAGGCTCAGTCTTCTCCGTCCTTGATGGCTGCTGCAGTCTTGTACAAAGCCAGCCCGAGATTAGGACTCTGGGAAGATGGGCTGTCAGTTGAATTGGATCCTTTCCCCCAGTTGGTGTGGGGTAGAATGAATCACATATGTCACTAATAGGCCACTTACTAGCACATCAGCCCAGGCATGTATCCACGAGGCCCCGACAGGGACAGATGGCTCCTGGGAAGAGCCTTTCTGAATCTGACAACTGGAAATTTGACCAAACCATCCATGCATGTTCCTTGTAGAAAATTTAGGAAATACAGATAAGTATAAAGAGGAAAATAAAAATGATCCATAATCCCACGGTCCCTATTTTTATTCCCCTGGCCTTTTTGCTGTGCACTGCTAATAACTCAAGGAGGAAGGATGAAGAGTTCTCTAGGAATCAACAAAAACCAAGGACTGCTACTGCCTGAATTGTTATGTATGCCTACAAAAAGGGATAACACAGGGGTTTGTTCCTGCTGGGCAGGAATATAGCCTTTTTGGCCAAATGTGTCTGGGTTCCAAATCTGTCCCTTACTAGATGACCGCGGGCAAGTTGCTTCTGTTTCAGTGTCCTCCCCCGCCAGATGAGCCTGCTACCACCTAGCCCCCAGGGTGGTTGGGAATTAATTAAGTGACCCAGTGTGCCTAAAGCACTTTCTACAGTGCTGAGTGCAAAGCATTCAATGAGTGGAGCAGTTGGAGGAAAAGAAGCAATGACAGAAGGAACTGGAGACCACGTAGTACATTGTGCTTAATTGTACTTCCAGCAGAGGATTTCCTGCTGTTTTAAATGGGATTTATGACAGAGACCCAGGTTTCAGCTTGTCTTCACAGAGGAATGCCAGCTAATAAATAAAGAAGGAATAATATTAGAATTGGATAATCGCCATTCTGCAGACTCCCATAATAACGGATTCGGTCAACATCATCAGATGCTAAAGCCATGGAGCAAAGCGCTGTCAGATGTGAGGTGTTCACACAGTATCAAAGTCTCCTTTGACAGATTATGTATTAATGACAGGAGAGGCCTGTCAGACCTCACCTTAACGAAATGGTCAAAATCAGATTCAGAAATAGTGAGACAGACTAACATTATGTGCTCCCTGATGTGATCTATTAAGGAGGACACAACATCACCTCCAGTAGCATCTTGTCCAAAATAGTTCATCTGAATTACATCACGAGGAAGAAATTATGCAAACTGAATTTGGGAGTATAGTCCGTAAAACTCTTAAAGAATGTCAGGGTCATGAAAAAAGGTGCAGGGACACCTCTACGTGAAAGTACATTAAACAGTGTGTGAACCTTGATTGGATGAAAGTGAGTATTTTTTTTGAAAAAGACATAAAGGACATTTAGGATATAATTGGAGAAATTTGAATAAGGACTATCTATTACATAATATTATTGTGTCCCTGCTAAATTTCTTGCCTGTGATGATGCTATTTTGGTTATATATGAGAATTGCCCACCTTCTTTTTGTAGAAGCCCGTGAGGTATTTAGGGGTGAAAGTGATCTTAGGTCTGCAACTTGCTTTCGAAGCGTTCAGCAGCAAAAAAAAAAAAAAAAAAAAAAAAAAAAAGAAGGTGTGGG